>NC_138582.1:14088964-14688964 GCF_964289735.1 Phaethon aethereus | reverse complement strand
GAAAGTAACTCAGAAACCCATCGCTTTAAGGGATAAGGTCTGTGTTTTGTTGCTCAAAAGCTATGGCTTAGTTTTTCTGAACACTGCGAGTCACTATAGCTAGTGCTGGGAATTCCCATCAGTCTCTCACAGTCACCCATGAACACATGTATTAATTTTTTCCTTTAATTCAAAGAAATGTTAAGCACTATGGCCACTATCTGCTCTCCTTCAATACGGGATTAAAGGATTTTATGATCACTAACATTGCATCACGATCCTGACACTTCTTTTTATTGGACTAAGGTTGGTTTAGTCCATAGACCTTACATACTTGCTCCCCTACAAGGACTACTGAAATTTATTTGTCATTACAAAGACTATCTAGGCACAAAAATGGGAAATAAGCAAATAGACAAATTGCAAACACAGTCCTTAGGGTCAAGGGCTTCACCTTGTGGCGTGTGTCACCATGGCAAATGATGAACTAAACATTCACAGGAATGGATGTAAGGAGAGCAAACAAATGCTTTATCAGCCAGACTATTTTCCCTGAAAAACAGTTATGACCACTGCTTTTCTTACTTGTTGCTAACTGAGCAATTAATTTGCAGTGAGTTTTGGCGTACATACATAGGCTGATGTTTGGTGCTATTGGTCTTGTGTAGAATGTACCAACTGGGGCTGGGACTCTGACCCAGACAAGCCAGGACATCCAGACATGGCTTCACTCTTGAAAGGTCACTTTCTGTCTTTGTCCCGTGACGTTACCCGTGCAAAGAGACTGTGTCATCTGGTAGCCTCTTTGAATGTGATGAAGTGAGCAGAAAGTGATCCTCAGACATTGCTTAACAGGAAAAAGCTGAATTGAAGTGCTCAGGATAGCCTAGCAGATGTCACACAGCTTTCTTTGAAAGACTTAGAGCACTCCTTCCTGGAAAAACAGAGATTATTCTGGAATACTATTAAGCAACTTGCTTTGCTGTGGTGACCTAGGGATTCAAATGAAGATTTGTACAGAGAGCTAGTATCTGTCATCACAGCTTTGGATATAGCTGGAAAAATAGATAAGTTTTTGTATATGCGGTCCCTTCTTCAGATCTAAACTACAAGGCAGATAGAACATATAAATCTTCTGTATTTGCCTGGTCATGCAGAGGGGTAATGTGAGCCTTGTCAAGTAGAGCTATGAGCTCAGAGCTGTTTTTATTTCATAAAAATTTTACCTTGAAGAAAATATTCTGCTTTCCCAAGAGAAGTAGGCAGTGCTATGTATGTGCAGCTAATGTTTGAGACTGGAAGATTCCATTTTTCTTTCCGTTAGGAAAGACGGGAAAAAAACAGCTTTTGAACAAGCAATTATTGTAAAGGTTGTTGCATGGGATAATATGCAGCAATTTGGTTTGGAAGCATTTCACAAATGCGCGTAAAACTTCACTGTACCTTATAGACTGGCTTTTATAATAGTCTTTTTTGATTAATTTATGTGATACAGCTGGATTCCAGTGCTTTCTGAAGACCAACCGCCCTGAGAAGAAAGGTGGACATTAGATCTGTTGTTCAGATCACCTATGATTTCTTGCAAGGGAGATAAAGACCAGTCCAAAGATTACAGCAGCATGCTCTTTCTGATCACCCCCACGCCTGGTCCTGAGCCTGGTCCTGACCTCTCTGGTTCCCCAGCTGAACACCACCTTAATCGATGAATTCCTGCCAGGCTCGCCACCCCTTTGGGGACTGTCTTTCCCCCAGCTGGAGGCTTGTGCCCTTGTTTGAGCACATCTGGGTCACAGCAACTCTATAATAACCAGGAAGATTCAGTCTCCAGATTATGTCTGGGTGCCAGCCAAAATTTCAAAAGATGTAAGTATTTGGCCAGATTCTCATTTGCATTCACAGCCCTTTATTCTGCTGTCATTTCACTTTATAGTGCTGGGTGATGTAAATGAGAATCAGGCCCTCGGCCGTTATAAATCTACGGTATACATCAAAACATGGAGAATGGTAACCGGAGGCCTTGGCAATTAACGTTGTGAGTCTGTAATCTGTTTCTTTGTTCATACATCACAGCGTGTGATTCTTCAGATCCTGTCCAACCAACACCTCATCCAAGCGTTTCACTTGACACAAGTTTACATTTGGGATCCAAAATCTGTAAGGAAGCTGCTCAGTTTCAATGTGACTCTTCTGCAGACACTCTTTAATCTCAATTCTATTCTTTCTTCTTCCAAAAGTACCTAAACCTGGACTATATCCACATAAGGGATTGAATTTATGTACATTGTGCTTAACTCCCTACTCCTCTCTCCCAAAGCCCTGAATACACACGTCTGATTTAACATCTGGCATGTTTAAAAATTCTTGCTTTAATTAACCTAACCTTGTGAACATGCAATGTGGCATCTTTCCACTCTTTTTTTAATATGATATCTTTATCTTTTCAATACTTTCAAAGGCACTAGAGTCTATAAGATAGTACCAGAAATCATCTTACCACAGCTGGAAAAAGTAGTATTTTTTTCATGTTAGAGAAAAATACGTCTTTGGGACACGATGCCATCAAATCCAAAGGGATTAAAATGTAATTTAAATGAAAGCTGTCTTGGCCTGTTAACCATACACCAAGAAAACAGCTGACATGTCTTAGCGTTGTATTTCAGTCCAATATCACCTTGACTTTGTACCTGTTCATATCTTACATGTTATTAAGTTACACTGAAAATTAAAAGCCGTATCCTTTCCCATCTTTAGCACCTCCCTAGGGTCAGCAAAGGAGACCACTGCTTGCTTTTCTAGCGGTATTTGTGCCCAAGCACAGTTCAGGGCAGCTGGCAGGCTGTTCCAGATGTTCTCACACGGTGCCTGACACAGCCACGGGCGGTTTGCTGGTGCCTGGGGTGCTCTGACACTCACCCGCTCGCTGTCTTTACCACTGACATGACTCCATAGCCTAATCAAGGAAAAACAGTGTAAGAATGAGCTAAGACAGTTTTGTATTTACTGAAGTCTTTTTGCAATGGGGAGTATAACCCTTGTCTTTCTGTACATCTTGGAAAGGGGCAGGAGATTTTCTAAAGTGGGAAAATTTTGGCCCCTCAGACTTGAGGCCACGGGCGCCGAGGCCAGCAGCCAACTGCAGCTCCCCCTGAGACCCGTCCCACTGCTGCAGTGTTCGGATCACCTGGGATGTGCTGGCGTTGCTCTTCCTTCTGCAACTGGCATTTTCTGAGTCCTAAACTGTGGATTCCTCCCTATCCAAATGGGGGGACCGCACAGTGGCGACCATGGCTTGTACACTGTGTCCTCTGATGCTTAAACCCCCGACTCCTTTCAGGACACTGCCCTGACCAGCTGAGAGCAGTTTCACTTCACGCCCATTCCCACTGTGAATATAATGGCATCCTTGGGCAGGCAAAAGCATCATCCAGATGGCATGGGATAGCATGCATCCTTCTGGGTTCCCCTAACCACATCTTTCCTAGCACGCAGCTCTCCACGTCAGTGGGACTTTAGGTCTTGGAAGGCTTCCCCCCGGTGCTGGCGAATATCTGATTACATGCCAAACTGCTACGGCTCCTGAAGGCGAGCTTGTGCACTCTGAGGTGGCAGGAACAGGTTACAGACAGGAGAGAGCAGTGGAAGAAAAATTTGGGGAGCTCATACCTGCACTGCATGTGAATGAAGCCTGGGCTGGGGTTCGGGCAGGAGCGCCGAGCCCCAGGTGGGCAGAGTTCAATGGTGTTAGGCTCCTGGGCTGAACCCCATTGGAATCAATGGTAAACTTGGCTGTATTTTGTTTTATTAAGCGTTGAGATCACTTCTCTGCGTTAGCACTTATCCAGGAGAACCTTCCATCTCCTCACAGAAGGAGATGATCATTCTTGATCATTCTAAGGATCAAGATTTTATTTTTTGCAGCTCTTCTGTGTTGCCAGATGAAAACAAACTGGATTTATGGCTCTCACTAAAGGTGGCAGAGAAGCCAACTGATTTGAAAGGGAAAAGCAGAGTAACTTACACAAAGAAATGCTTTTAATTAAAAAAAAAATGTTTTGAAGTGTTGCATAAAGAACTGTTAATTTTTGCCCCAGCAATTATGTGATATTATATCCGTATGGAAGTTATTTACTGTCACTTCAAGCCTATAGTAGGTTATTTGCTCTAGGCTCTTTCTTTTTCTTTTTTTTTCCCCTTTATTTTTAGGAGTAAATTAAACTACCTCAAGAAGAGGAATTTTTCTATTTCCTGTTAATTTTCTTCTTCCTTTTTTCTCTCCTTTTTTTTTTCCTTTTAGGAGAGAGGTTTCTAAGGATCATATTTGGCTCTGTACATCCTCCCACCTGTTCCCTTACAAAGCTCCTGCCAAAAAACCTGTTTTGCAACCCCAAGTAATAACTCGTCATGAACTCAGTCAGAGCAGAAGTTACAGTGCCTCTACCTTCCCTAATTTGGACCGTAAGTATATTTACTGCATATATATATATACACACGTAAGTATATGAGTATATATTTTCCTAAGTATAACACTTTTTCTCTCAGAGGACACAGTGGAAGCTCACGTTGCTCTAAGGAGAGCGGGCTTCTCCACACTGCTGCTGCAGGGAAGCGCAAAATAGTGATACGTGGCAAAACCTTCTTGATTCTTCCCAGGTAAATGTCACATCTTCAATAGCCCCTGCTTGTCCCAGGAGCAAAAGTCCTAAGGTAATTTACAGGCTCTTATGGCCTACATTGTATGCTCAGGGCTAATGGCGTGGGGTTTTTGTCCCTACCAGCCAAAAAAACAGCTTTCAAAGGTGGGAATCTCAAGGGCAGTAACGCCTAATGGAAGAAATGGATGGGTTTGCTAGTACGTAGATTGACCTTTAAACTTTGAAGTGTTCTCTAAAACACTCGCATTTATTTTTGACCTACAGGTGTACTGGCATATGGAGAATGCTATAAGGGGACACGGGGAGCAGATACTTGAGGAAAGCGTTCAGTTGCATTTAAACACTTTTAAAATTGAAAATTGACTGAATGGCCCCAAAGCATTTCAGAAATCAGCCAACTGGATGCTTTTATTTCTTATTTTATTTCTTCCTCCACCTGGCTCGGTGCGATACTGGTTTTATTTTTCACTGGGAACTTCTAATCCCTGTAAGACGTATGTGTATTCTTTCATTAGAGATGCCTGCACAGGACTGACAAGGGGCATAACCTCACTGACGTCTCCAGCTACTTATTTGGGTTCGTGCCTGTCTGAAGGGCTGAATAACTCCCAAGAGTTCTGTGTAGCCTTTACCTGAGAGTGGCGATGCCTAACATGTCCCTGGCAGAGCCCCTTCCATGGCAGCAACCTTGTGAGACCATTTCCTCTTTTCATCTGGTGCAGATCAGCTTCTCCAGAGAAAAAGGAAGATTTAGAAAATCGGGGGGGTTGCTTTTTTTTTTGTTGTTTTTAGAAGTGAACCTGAGTTTTACCCGATTCAAATCTTCCTGCACTTCTGCACTGAATGTTCTGGGAAACTTGTCGTCACTTTTATTCATTGTCTAGGTTAAAAATGTATCTCAAGTGCAAAGGTGATTCCTGTTCCCAACAGCCTCCCTTGCATCAAATAGCTGAACCATTGTCAAGGTGAAGGTGGGTGTAAGGCACTCATCACAAAACAGCCCCATCAGAACCTAAACCAGAGTGTTTTCAGCACAGGTCAGTAGTGCAAATCTTCCTGAGCACTATGTACACGTCTGATCCAAGCTGACTGAACTAAGTAAACACGGTGCTTCTCTGAAAGCAGAAGGGAAGGGGTGCTTACTTGCAATACGGATTTGTCAAACTGTCACAAATGAATTAAGATCGGCTTGATAGCAGCCCTCAAGAAAAAAACTAAGCAGTGATATTGAACATCTTGCTTTTTTAATAAAACTGTCCTGTATTTTATAGTACCAAGCAAGCTGGAAAGACTTGGTCTGGGCAAAACCAGAGTAAGTCTTTAGATAAAAATCTGTACTCAGAAAATGACTGGCAATAGCTTGCGTCAGTGTGCCTTCAGTGGGGCTCCAAGCTTTTGTCTGTCCTGGATCTGGGACTACTCAGTGTTTTCACAGACTATTGTACTCTGTGTGGAAGTCACCTACTGAATTTGTAATTTATTAATAATAACCATATTGTCACACAGACAGCTGTTAACCAGCAAACAGCTGTGTCACTGGCTGGGAAGCAAATCTGCTGTGTTGAAGGGTCTGTCCCGCATGCTCTGGCATAAGCGCAGAGGAGTTGTTGAGGTGCAAACTCTCTCTGGGAGAGAGTGGCAGCAAAAACCTTCATGAAAATGGCTTGCAAATTCAGTGATCTTGGAACATTTTCAGTCTTGTTCTCTCTTATTGCTCTTGTTTTATTTTTTTCCTCCAAAGATTCTCTGTTTGCAGGAACGATGGTGACTGCCTGGCACTCCAGCTCCTTGCAACTTTGCGTCCAGAAACCTTTTGTCCTTCCAATGAGACCCTCCCTCTGCCCTTTGCTTCCATCATGTATTATTGCCTTCCCTCAGAATATCAGTTTTCTTCCTCTTTGTCACTCCCTGTCTTAAGCAGTATCGAAATTACATAGTTATTTTGGCTTGGTTTTTCTTTTCCTTTTCGCTATTATGTGTTGCGCTTTGTTCAGACCTCTGAAATAGCTGACAAAAAACCTATCCCTGGGGGCTTTTCATGATGGCATAAGGCAGAAAAATCCAGTTAGAACCAGTCTGCCTTATGAAAGGTGCAGTTTTGTGCTAAATTTCTTTAGTACTTGATAGCAGAGGTTTTAAGGGAAAGGACTAGGCTCTGAAGAGGATTTAGGCATTGCAGTTCGGTAACATTTGATTTGAGATACCCCATTACATTTAAGGTGAGTAATACACAGTAAAGGCATTTTCAGTGATTTCTACATATGCATGGGGAAATGTCAAAGACCAAAAATGAGAATACAGGAGTCTAACTGATTTTGGAAGGATATTGTTGGAAAGGCTAACATGGAACATGTTCAGCCAATTGCAAGAATTCATCCTTGCTTGTTCTCCACTGTCTTCTCAGTGCAGTGCTCAGGCATCTCACAGGGAATACGATACAAGCAGCTAAGTCTTGCTATAGATCATCATCTCAAATGAGGTGCCTAAATCCTTTCTTCCAAGGATCAGAACTTAGATATCCCCTCATAGCTGGAAGTGGACTACTTGACATATTGAGGTAATTTCCATTTCTGTAAGCATGTAGACAACTGGGAAGAGGGTCAGATTTCCTAAATAATCACTAGATGTAGAAATGTCCCCTTAGCCCTTCTTTTGTCCCACCTCCTCATTTCAGGAAACTCTTTCTCTTATATTCCTGATATAGTCCATAAACATGAAGTTATGGACACTCAAATAATTCTGGTAAAATTGTTCCAACTTTGTCTAATATGCTTTGCTATTTTGGGGACCTTTTGGTGAGGTATTATGATTTTGTATCTATCCTAACAAATTTAGCTTAATTTTTTTCCTGAACAGGCACCAGGAAAGGGACAGAGGTCCTGTTTATGCACAAATCTTACAATATTATACCAGGTGTGTCATTGGAGCAGGGATTTCCACAGCACCTGGTAAACACGACAAATGCAACACTACATGATCACACTCACTCCCAGCTGCATATTTAGTCCTCAGCAAGTGAACATCTAAGACGAATAGCCTGTGCAGAAGAAAGTCCTACCTGAAGCTGCCACAGCCATTCACATCGTGGCATGTCAATTTTCTTTTTTTTTTTTTTTTTTTTTTTTTGCCAGTGAAAGGTTTTTGCATTCATGACTCCCATATTCTGAATGAGGGCACTAGCTGCTGAGCGAGGAGGATTAGAGGCAGCTGGAATGCACTGATCTGATTTGGTTCCACACTTAGGAGGAGCCAGCCCTTCTTCTACTGATGTTATCAGTTAATTGCCAAGAGGGTTGTAGGTGTCAAACAGAAACATAACCTTAGGCATCTCCAATACATTAGCAAACACTGAGCGAATATAGACCTCAACAGGGCTATGCAGGGCTATGCATATACATCTATGAACTTAGATGTTCACCCCAATGTCTTGAATATCAGTGATCTCCAGGGGCAGGCAGCCACCTATGAGCCTTCCCATGTATAATCTATGCTGTATATTTAAAAAAAAAAAAAAAAAAAAGGGAAAAAAAGGGCAAAAAAAAGAGCTGGTTCTGACGTCGTTAATGTTTCTTTCCCCTTATTTCCCCCAAATTAGTTCCTTGGCCTATATTGAAGTTGTGGGAAATGAGACATTTGGCATACTTAAACGGAAGACAAATAATTTAGCATACTTAAGGGAAATGTTGGGGGCTCAGTTCTTTGGTCCTCTTACAAGCACACAGGCAAAGCAGTGCTAAGTGTTCATTAAAGAACTCTACTGGCTGGGATGGGAGAGGAAGGAGGTAGAAAAAAGGCTTTTTCCATCATTAGTTTCTGCAATGACACTTATTTTACAGTAAAACTTCACAAAGCCAACCATTCTAAGTGATGCTCTCTCAATGGGGTGATCTTTCTGTCCCATTCTTGATTGCTTTAAGTTAGAGTTTAACCAGTGTTTCACAGCGATAAGATGAAAGCTGGACATGTCACCTGGGAATGTGTCCTTCCCATGCAGGTAAATGAGGTATAAGCCAAGAGCAGCAACTCTCACCCCATCTCTCTGCCTGGATGCCTTTTCCTTCCTCGTTGGAACACAGGGAACAAGGGCTGTGCTTCCCACTTCTACTTCTGGTTATTTTTACTCCTCTGAGCACAGATTTGCAGCTTTCCTCCCTGTGTTCAACTAAAGGAAAAATGGAATCTAGTAGTGGTAAAGCTCATCATAAATTTGATATATATTTGGCAGTTTCTTGCACTGTAGTCTTCAGTGCAACTGAAGACTGAACTAGGGGGAACCTATTTACCTTTGAATCCTCTCCCTTTCTATTAAATTTATTTTAAATTGGCAATGGGTTCAAAATCAAGGAGAGACACATAGGGAGCCTGATAGTATCAGCATTTTTCTCTTAGGAAACTGCACTTAGGAAAGTATAGCCAATGGGACTATGGAGAAATCATCTAATTCATTTTTTCCTAGTACTTGTTCTGCTGCAGACAGCTGGCAATGGCTGCATGTTGTTTGAAAAGTCTCTTATTTTATAAAGTACATATCATTTATATGGTGAACAAAATTATGTGTTGACATACTTGTGTGTCATTTTCTGTTCTCTTTTTAAAAATCACAAAAAATAGCATGTATTTAAAATTCTTGAATTAAAAAAAACATGAGAGAGCCATTAAAAACCAGCATAAAGAAACTGTAATGAAAAGTTTCTTACAATTTTTATAGGATTTTCTAATAACTAGGAAGGCAGGAAATAACTTGAGACAGAGCTTTCTCCTTCATGCCTGACTCCTCCCAGGGTTCGAATCCCTCATAACATCTCTGGAGCTCACCCATATGAGAAACAGCTGCAGTTTAACTGTGCAAATGCTGCACTCTCTCTAGCTGGGAAGTGCGTTTTGATTAACTGCTGCGGGAAAAGGAAAGAGAAAATTCACCATTTTAACTACCGTTATTAAAAGCCAATATGGGTAAATATTGTATCAGAATAGCTTAACTCATGGAAATAGGAGGAAGTATGTAAAATTTCTTATTTAATTACTTTCTGTGCTATTATAGGCAAGGTACATTCTAACAGTGTTTTAAATGTTCAGTATACAGAGTATTAATGGGCAAGTATCAGCAGGCTGTGCTTTGGTTAAGACACTTAGGAATGCAGAAGATGATGGCAATGAAAACCTAACTTCTATGGTTTCACAGTTTGCCTTCTAAGTAACACTTAGAAAAAGTTCGAGGCAGTTTAACAATGCTTGACCAGAAGAGGCTTTATTGTCCAGGAAAGACAGTTCTACAGCATTACTGTAGTAGTAATGCACTGCAAGGAAGACTAAAACAAAAACGTATATGGAGTCTAAAAATTTATTTCATCTTAAAAGCAGAGATATCATACCTACACTATTTTTAGTGATACAAAAATGCGTGTTGTCTGTCTGCAAGGTTGGTAAAACATGCACGTGTTGGGGGGCTGTACAACAGTAGTTCTTTGCGGAGATTCAAACAATTTTAGCTACACATGGGTAGGGATTTAGAGGGCTTGATGCTTACACAGGATTTAGCTGGGCTCCCTCAACAGTTTTAAAAGCACATCCCTATAATAATTCATCTTAAGGAAGTTGTCTGGAATAAGATACTACTGAAATGCTGAAAGGTTCCCCTAAAATATATCGCTTTGGTGGGTTGACCAATGAATAACTCATGCTCATGTGCAATGACTATACCAATGATGTTTTCTGTGGGAGAGTCCTGAAATAGGCAGATGAAGACTGTGGGAATTTGTCCACTGTATCAAAACTGTGGAAGCACTGAAAAAAGGGATGTTGGACATTATATACTTGGTGTCCTTTCTAGAGACATAGGGGTCTTATTTTTGTCTTGAATCCAACTGAAATGTACTGTCAGTTCCACTTTTTTTATCATAAATAAGAAAACTTTCAAATTTCTGTATTTATTTCTATACTTACAGTTTTAATGAAACCTATTTAAAATCTACAGCTAAACATACACCTACAAATTCATAATAAGCCCCATAGGTTTTTGCTTTTATAAATAGTTTTTTGGTGACTCGCAGAATTTGCTAATATAATTTTATATTGTCATCTATTTGACGTGTTTTTCTCCATACTTTCTAGTATGGAGATTTCTTGATCTCGTATCCATTTCTGCACCCATTTCAGAAGTCAGCTTGCCACAGGAAGAAGGCCCCATCTCTACCCTTTAAGGCAGCGGAACAACACCCTCTTCCTGAGCAGTTCAGAAGTTCCCTGAGGAAAAGGGTTGACACTGATTTTGGGTTGTTTCAGCCAGCTAATTGCCGTGGTTTGGTTCTTCCACTGTGTGTGTCATCCAAACGTTTCTGGGCTGCGTGCAACCTGGAAGGCTGTGGGTGACTGCATTTAGCTAGTGCCGCTGGATCATCAGAAACCAAATTATTAGCAAGCCTGTTACAGTGTCCCAGATTTAGACCCTGTAAACATCTAAAAATGTCATAGAGGTTTGTGCCTGCCTTTGATGGTTTGCAGCATGTTTCAGGCTAATTCCAGATACCAGCAGCATGCATTTCTGTATCTTGGAACCATTTTTTCAAAGGAGGAAGAGGAACTAGATACTTAACTTCTTGATAAAAAAGAGGTGACTGAAATGTTTTCTCAAGAAATCAGAGATGAGAAAGGGGAAATCACATGAAGCTGGCAGTGAAATCTTCGCTGGCAGAAGTCTCGCATTCGCTGGCCCTTGTTCTTGTGGGGGACTTCAATCTACCGGACATCTGTTGGAAGTATAACACGGCAGAGAGGAAACAATCTGGGAGGTTCCTGGAGTGTGTGGAGGATAACTTCCTGACACAGCTGGTGAGTGAGCCCACCAGGGGAGGTGCCTTACTGGACCTGCTGTTTACAAACAGAGAAGGACTGGTGAGAGATGTGGTGGTCGGAGGCCGTCTTGGGCTTAGCGACCACGACATGGTAGAATTCTCAGTTGTGAGCGAAGTAAGGAGAGGGGTCAGCAAAACTGCTCCGGACTTCCGGAGGGCAGACTTTGGCCTGTTCAGGTCACTGGTTGAGAGAGTCCCTTGGGAGACAGTCCTGAAGGACAAAGGGGTCCAGGAAGGCTGGACAGTCTTCAGGAAGGAAATCTTAAAGGCGCAGGAGCAGGCGGTCCCCATGTGCCGTAAGAAGAGCTGGCGGGGAAGGCGACCGGCCTGGCTGAACAGGGAGATTTTGCTGGGACTCAGGGAAAAGAGGAGAGTTTATCACCTCTGGAAGAAGGGGCAGGCAACTCACAAGTATCTCGTTAGGTGAAGTAGGGACAAAATTAGAAAGGCAAAAGTCCAGCTAGAGATCAGTCTGGCCACAGTCATAAAGCATAACAAAAAATATTTTTATAAATATATTAACAACAAGAAGAGAGGCAAGGAGAATCTCCATCCCTTACTGGATATGGGGGGGAACATTGTCTCCAAGGAAAAGGACAAGGTTGAGGTACTTAATACCTTCTTTGCCTCAGTCTTTAATAGCCAGTCCAGGTATCCACAGAGTATTCAGCCCCCTGAGCTGGAAGATGGGGATGGAGAGCACAATGTACTCCTCATAATCCGGGAGGAAGCACTTAAGGACATGTTAAACCACCTGGACACCCACAAGTCTATGGGGCCTGATGGGATCCACCCAAGAGTACTGAGAGAGCTGGCGGAGGAGCTTGCCAAGCCACTCTCCATCATTTATCAGCAGTGCTGGTTAACAGGGGAGGTCCCAGAAGACTGGAGGCTTGCCAATGTGACGCCCGTCTACAAGAAAGGCCGGAAGGAGGATCCTGGGAACTACAGGCCTGTCAGCCTGACCTCTGTACCAGGGAAGATTATGGAGTGGTTTGTCTTGAGAGTGCTCACAGGGCATCTGCAGGACAACCAAGGGATCAGGCCCAGACAGCACAGGTTCATGAAAGGCATGTCCTGCTTGACCAACCTGATCTCCTTCTATGACCAGGTGACCCGCCTAGTGGATGAGGGAAGACTGTGGACGTTGTCAACCTGGACTTTAGTAAAGCCTTTGACAGCGTCTCCCACAGCATTCTCCTGGAGAAACTGGCGGCTCGTGGCTTAGACAGGTTTACTCTTGGCTGGGTGAGGAACTGGATGGATGGTCGAGCCCAGAGAGTTGTGGTGAACGGCGTTAAATCCACCTGGCAGCCGGTCACAAGCGGTGTTCCCCAGGGCTCAGTTCTGGGGCCGGTCTTGTTCAATATCTTTATAGAAGGCCAACAGCGTCCTTGCCTGTATCAGCAATAGTGTGGCCAGCAGGAGTAGGGAAGTGATTGTGCCCCTGTACTCGGCACTGGTGAGGCTGCACCTTGAATCTTGTGTTCAGTTTTGGGCCCCTCACTACAAGAAGGATGCTGAGGTGCTTGAGCGTGTCCAGAGAAGGGCAACAAAGCTGGTGGGGGGTCTGGAGCACAAGTCTTATGAGGAGTGGCTGAGGGAACTGGAGTTGTTCAGTGTGGAGAAGAGGAGGCTGAGGGGAGACCTTATTGCTCTCTACAACTACCTGAAAGGGGGTTGTGGCAACGAGGGCGCTGGTCTCTTTACCCAAGTAACCAGCGATAGGATGAGAGGAAATGGCCTCAAGTTGCACCAGGGGAGGCTTAGATTGGATATTAGGAAGAATTTCTTCACTGTGAGGGTGGTCAGGCATTGGCACAGGCTGCCCAGGGAGGTGGTGGAGTTGCCATCTCTGGAAGTGTTCAAAAAACGTGTGGATGTGGCGCTTCAAGACATGGTTTAGGGAACATGGTGGCGCTGGATTAATGGTTGGACATGGTGATCTTGAAGGTCCTTTCCAACCTAGTGATTCTGTGATTCTGTGAAAAGTTGGCTGAAATTTTCCTAATTATCCCTGGCACAAATATGTGTGGCAAAGGATATATGAAAAGATACTAATAGCTAACTGGATCTGCCATAACGAGGGCTCAGGATGAGAGGCTACATTTATAAGAGAAACAGGGATTAGACAAAAAAGTTAAATAGCAGCAACTAAGAGACTCTTAATTTTTTCCTATTATTGGCAGTAATCCCCGAAGTGAAGGACATAAACACAAATCATGCCAAAGCGGAGGGAGGATCAGAAGCATATTATGTGACTAGTTTGCCTAAATCATGAGATCTTTGTTGACCTCAATTACAAGACAGAAGCATAGAAAACCCATAAACTTGGTCAGGCAAAAAATAAAAATAAAAAATAAAAGGGCAGGGAGGAGCAACATGAGAAATGCACAAAACTGAGATGCAACTAGCAAGGGACATAAAGAATCATTCTGTATGCATATTGGGAGCAGAAGAAAGACAAAGCAAAGGGCAATTAATTCTGCTGTCTTCCAGAGGCAGGTATAGAGATGGCTTAGATTTTTAACGCCTTGCAGTCCTAGTCACCACTGAAAAGTGAGCTGCAAGCAGACAGCTGGGAGAACAGCAGTAGGAGAGAAAATACTAGGCCTGGAGATGATTGGAAATGGTATCAGAACATTTAAGAAAACCCAGAAAGAAACCCAAACACAAACCCTGCAACCAAATATGGACCTTATCTTCCAAACGGAAAAGAAAGAAGACCATGGAATTGTGGAGCAGTCAACTGAAGTTCAATTTCTAGAAAAAATCTGAGAAAAAATGATCCAACCATTTGTAAAAACTTAGAAATCTGAAGGAAGAAAGACTGAAGACAATACATGTTTGTTGCGAACTAAATATTTCAAGCACAGTATTCACTTTTCTTTCATCAACAAACAGGCCTGGTGATAAGGAGAAGCTGATAGTCCCACATATCGTGACTTTAGTAAAGTTTTAACTTTTCAAAAGCTAGGTAAAAATGTGTTCTTTGTGAAACAGCTATAGGTTGGATGCCAAAATGGTTATAGAATTGCACCATAGAAAAAAATACAAATTGTCCATTATTAGGATGTAAAGCTATTAAACAGAACCTGCAGGAGTCTGTTCTGGGTCTATTTCGGTGCAATATTTTCATTAACGATATAGATGACAGAATAGAGATTAATCTTAATAAATCTGATGCTACAATGATCTAAGAAAACTGAAAATAGAAAAAAAATGAGGGACAGTTTCCATGCAATGTATTACAATTGAAATGAACAATTGCATAAACAGCTGATGAGAACAACTTGTTAGCTAGTGGCTCTTCAGAAAAGGATCTGAGGGTATAGAAGGTCACATACCTTCTATAATTAAAACATTTCATGCTATTGCAAAGCCCTTCGAACCCTACATTGGGTTACACGAACAATGTAAACAGTCTGTAGACATATGAAGTAATCCTTCCGCTCTACACAGCACTAGTAAGAACTTGGTTGGATCATTGTGCTCAGTTTGGGGCTTCTCACTTTAATAATTTGAACAGTCTGGCGTCATTAAAAGTCTAAATAACATAAATTATGAGGAAAATGGAAAAAAATGCCAAAACATATTGTTAAGCCTGAAGAAGAAAAGATTGTGGGGGGGTATCCAAACATTTTCAAGTATGCAAGGAAAGGAAAATTCAGAATTCTGAGATAAAGATAATAAAACACTGAGATAACTTGCCTAAAGAGATAGTGGAGTTTCCATAGTGAAGGGATTTTAAGTATGCTTAGACATACATGTTAAGAAAGCCAAAGAGATAACTGATGCAATTATTACAGTGGGGAATGGACTAGATGGCTTATTGGGATCCCTTCCAGAGTGAAGTTTCAGGTAAACTTGGAAACTTGCTGGTGATGTCCTTTCATTTTTTAGATGTGGAAACTGGCCAAGTGTTGAAAACAAGGGTAAAATCTTTGTGACTGAATTAGTCATCAGGAGAAAGCAACCTGGTTTTTTTGGGTGTGTTGATGGCTCACAGTTGCCTGTCATGTCAAATGAAACTTGTTCAGTAAGCTGGAGAGCCACCATTCTGCAAGCAACCTCTAATGCATTGGTGACTGCCAGTGTATCAGGGAGCTCATGTTAGGATTTGTTACTGTAAATGTTTTTGTCTTTATTGTTTTCCAGTTCTCTAGGATTTGGAATTTTTTTTTTTAATTATTTTTTCAAAATTTTTAAGCAACTTTTTTTTTATCTTGAAGGGAAATCATTGGGTGGAAAAAGTTACCGAGCTGATGTAATGGAGCAGTAATTCCATTATGCCTTTTCATGCACATAAAGATGTAATTTAGAACACAATTGCAGAAAGATCACAGTTATGTTGGCCAAATTATCCTACTTCTATTCCCTCCCTTACAAAACTTCCTGGCCAGTTCACTCTCATTTGGGAGCCTGTAAACATGGCAGATGCAAGACTCCAGTACCGAACAGGTCAGTAAGCCTGGCCCCTCGCTCCAACACCCTTCATGTTTCTGGAAGGATATGGTATGGGGACCACTGCAACCTCATCCAGCCTTTCTGTCTCTTAGACAGAAACCACAAACACAGGAAATTTGTGATCTTATTTCTAGGCTTCCCAGGTGTACCTTTTATGAAAAGGCCATCCTTAGGGTGAATCCAGAGCTAGTTGCTTCTCAAGTAAATGAAGTGAAATTCAAGCTTGATTGAAAGAAAAGGCAATTTTTGTCTTGACACTTATGGAATCAGGAGGAAATAATTCCTTCTCTTTTATATTTGAAATAACATTTTTAATGTTGTTTCTATAGAGGGAACAATCTTTTTCATTAAATTCTATGGGATTATTCATTTTTTCATTCCTCTAACATACCCCAGGGTTTTCAGTCAGCATGGAGAAGATGGCTTCTGACCCAAAAACTTTTCAGTCACAGATGACAGAAATACATAAGTGAGAAAGGAAAGTTAGGCAGAAAAAGGAGAGTCACTCACAAGCAAAAGAAAGGAGCAGAGGTGGGTGAACCTCTAACTGACTGTGTATCTGTATTTATTAATTACTATTACAGTAATTATTTTTAATTAATTCTTTAATTACATTAAAAAATGCTAATATTTTTACTTCATTTGACCTAATTTCTGTTAGAATGAGATTCATTGAATTTCCCTGTTAAATGCCAGAAATGCTAATTCACCCTCAGACTTTATCAGTCACACCTTGCCATTTCATAGCATAGTTTGGGTTGGAAGGCACCTTTAAAAGTCACCTGATCCAACCCCCCTTCAGTGAGCAGAGACGTCTTCAACTCGATCAGGTTGCTCAGAGCCCCATACAACCTGACCTGGAATGTTGCCAGGGATGGGGCATCTACCACCTCTCTGGGCAACCCATGCCAGTGTTTTACCACCCTCGTTGCAAAAAATTTCTTCCTTAGATCAAGTCTAAATCTGCCCTCCTTTAGTTTCAAACCATTACCCCTTTATGTATCGCTACAGGCCCTGCTAAAAAGTCTGTCCCCATCTTTTCTACAGGCCACCTTGGAGTACTGCAAGGCTGCAGTAAGGTCTCCCCAGAGCCTTCTCTTCTCCAGGCTGAACAACCCCAACTCTCTCAGCCTGTCTTCACAGCAGAGCTGTTCCATCCTTCTGATCATTTTTGTGGCCTCCTCTGCACCCGCTCCAACAAGTCCATGTCTCTCCTGTGTTGAGAACTCCAGAGCTGGACGCAGGACTCCAGGTGGGGTCTCACCAGAGCACTCCCTCGCCCTGCTGGCCACGCTGCTTTGGATGCAGCCCAGGATATGGTTGGCCTTCTGGGCTACGAGCGCACAGTGCCAGCTCATGTCCAGCTTTTCATCCACCAGTAACCCCAAGCCCGTGTCGACAGGGCTGCTCTCCATCCCTTGATCCCCCAGCCTGCACTGACACCGAGGGTTGCCCCAACCCAGGTGCAGGACCCTGCACTTGGCCTTGTTGAACCTCATGAGGTTCACATGGGCCCATTCTTCGAGCTTGTCCAGGTCGCTCTGGATGGCATCAGATCCCTCAGGCGTGTCAACTGCACCACTCAGCTTGGTGTCATCTGCAAACTGCCTATGTCACTGATGAAGATATTGAAGAGTACTGGTCCCAGTACTGACCCCTGAGGGACACTGCTCATCGCTCATCTCTATCTGGACATTGAGCCGTGGGCCACTACCCTCTGGGTGTGACGGTCCAACCAATTCCTCATCCACCCAGTAGTTGACACATCAAATCCATATCTCTCCAATGTAGAGAGAAGGATGTTGTGGGGGACTATGTCAAAGGCCTTACAGAAGTCCAGATAGATGACATCCTTGTCCAGTCATGTAGTCAGTTCATCATTCCTGCTTGATATGTTTTGTCCCTTGCCTACTGACTGGGAATTTTCCTGATTAGGTGTAAGGAATTTTCATTATCCCAACTTCCCTCTTACCAGAAAATCACCCTTAATCCAGTGCAGTTTGCAGTAAAATAAAATAGGGAATGTACTTACAAATTGAAATAGAAGTGACATTGTTGCAGAGATCTTGGGAGGAATGAAATAAATGAAGAGAAAACGATATACCCTACGTGCTGTAACATTTAAATTGGCCTAAAAGCCTCTTTCGGTGATATCCAGCTGAAAAGCTGTTACGCTATTATTTTGCTTTCTAGCTGAGGAGCTACTTTTTGACTCACCTCATCTTTGCTTTCTTGGAAGATGGTGTCACCTTGGATCCCATGTTTTCTTTTACGCATCATGTTTGGGGATCTCTTCAGATTCAGAATTTCTTCCTTCCTCCTTGTTCACCGTTTCTCCATTCACGACTCAGTCAGGAAGCACTGAAGCACTGTCTCTAACCTTCAGCACTGGAAATGCAGTGTCCCTTGGGCTAAGGATTATTCCCTTGACGACAACCTAAATCGCTTGTCAATTTGCTGTGAGGTCAACCTCTGTGTTAGGTGGGGCAATGTTAAAATACCAAGATAGCATTTTTTTCCGACAGAGGAAACTGTAGATTGCATATAAAGGCTTGTTAATCATGCTTTGTGAAATGATATAGCTGTGATGACAGCATGCAGAACTTTACTGCCTCTTGTTTCAGACCAGCCTTCATGCCAAGAAGACCAGTTTGAATCAATGGTAACTTTGGCATAATTGGCCTTTAGCTGTGACAGGTTTGTTCTCTGACCTATTTCTTCAACTACTACTTTTGATGGCAGAACCTCCTCAAAGCATCCGTCCCCCTTCCTCTTTTACATGGTGCTCCACAAATGAGTGCCCATGGCCCCGAGACACATAGTTTCCTCATGCCTGGCATATCTTTACAGGCTGCATACAGGATCACATGTATTTGGAAGTGTCTTAGACAGATGGGAAAATATACCAAAGATGAAGTAACAGGTATTGGAGCTGTCTGGCTAAAAGCCCTCCTCTGACAAGAGGGGTTTTTCCAAAGTATTTGCATTAAGCATCGTGAGCACAGAGGAGATGCAGGCAATTCACTGTAATCTCCATAATTCACCCCAATACCCACTGTCATTACTCCTAAATTTGTTGAATAATGCTTAATGTCTGTGGCTTTATCAGAGCCTATTCAAACCTAAATCTATCTTTCAGTGGAGTGTATTTTGTTAAAATATTAATTGGGACAGAATCATATTCCTGGGTAAAGGATCCAGTCCCTTCTTTGCACAGGCACAGATTCAAGAGAGGGGACGGGGCTTGCCTTTCCTCAGGCTTGCCTTCAGCCCAGGGGTTAGCGCCGTTTTCTGGGAGAGGGAAGCAATGAATGCCAAAAGAACATATTGCCAAGGTGTCACGGTGCCTGAGTGAGACTGTTACGTACAAAAGGTGAGCAAAATCTGTCTTCAAGGAAGAAAGGGTTGCCTGTGGATGTGGGGATTTGTGCTGAATATGCTATGAAATTTTGTAGGCAAAATTTTAAATGCCTCTTGCTTTTGAATTACCTAGAATACAAGTGAGGCCTCTGTGCATTATTCTCCTAGGTGTCAGTGCCCAAATCCTCTTTACATCACACTTTATGTTCTTCAGGCGGTAGATTTTCCTTTGGCTGTGATAATTTCCAGAGCTGCCCCATGATAACTCAGCATGCTGCAATTATTTTGTCCTTGTGTTCATTATTTACTTGCATGCTCGATTTTCTGGACAAAAATTATCTTAATAAGGTAGGAGCAGAGATTTTAATGTGTTTGGTTCAACATATTGAGAGGAAAATATTTTAACTGCTATGGCTAACCATAATTATGACTAGTATCAAATTACATTTAATTAATTAGCCCTTGACTAATCACTTCAGAAGGAAAAAGGCTAATAACACTTCCAGGTTACTGTATGCATGTTCATTTCTATTACAGTTAGTTCTTCCATTGTTTGAGTGTTGGCTGGTTGTCAAAAGTACATTTTTCAGAAAGCACACAAATTTTTACATTTTGTTCCATCTTATATATATGAGTTTAATCACATACATTACATGCTTTCTCTATAGCTTTTTAACAAAACAGCTGAGCAATGTGTCCAAATTAATCTTAGTAACATGGTTCCAAACCCACCAAAGGTGCTCAGGGGAGCTACATGTTATCAATCCGGGAAGTCTGCTTCAGCAGTTCGACCATCAGCCATTTGCTGGGTTACTAATGATCTCCATTGCAAAATATTTAACCTTTGGAAAGAACAATGATAACAAGGAGGAAGAGAGTCCCTAACCTGGAAAGTATATCCTTGTAAGCACATATATCTATGTTATTTATTGTATATTATTGTTATTTATTAGTCCTGTAACCATGACACAGACATATCCTATCATGGTACCTGGCAAAAAGCTGATTTATTTAACACATAACATAAAAAAAGTAAGTAACTTACTTTAACTAACAGATGTTTCCTAAAGAAGCACATGGAGAACATAGAGGTGATTTGAGACAGCCAGCATGGTTTCACCTGCCTGACCAACCTAGTGCCTTTCTAGGATGGAGTGATCACATCAGAGGACAAGGGAAGAGCTACCGATGTCATCTCTCTGGACTTCTGTAAGGGCTTTGACATGGACTCCCACAACATCCTTCTCTCTACATTGGAGAGAGGTGGATTTGATGGATGGACTGTTGGATGGATGAGGAATTGGTTGGATGGTTGCACCCGCGGGGTAGAGGTCAACAGCTCAATGTCCAGGTGGAGATGAGTGACAAGCGGTGTCCCTCAGGGGTTAGTATTGCTACCAGTACTCTTCAATATCTTCATCAGTGACATAGACAGTGGGATGGAGTGCACCCTCAGCAAGTCTGCAGATGACATCAAGCTGAGTGGTGCAACTGACACGCCTGAGGGATGGGATGTCATCCAGAGGAACCTGGACCCTGGAAGGGGCCCGCGTGAACCTCATGAGGTTCAACAAGGCCAAGTGCAGGGTCCTGCACCTGGGTTGGGGCAACCCCTGGTATCAGCACAGGCTGGAGGATGAAGGAATTGAGAGCAGCCCTGCCAAGAAGGACTTGGGGGTCGTGGTGGATGAAAGCTGGACAGGGGCTGGCAATGGGCGCTCGTAGCCCAGAAGGCCAGTCGTAGCCTGGGCTGCATCCAAAGCAGCATGGCCAGCAGGTGGAGGGAAGGGATTCTGCCCCTCTGCTGTGCTCTGGTGAGAACGCCCTGGAGTCCTGTGTCCAGCTCTGGAGCCCTCAGCACAGGAGAGACATGGACCTGTTGGAGCGGGTGCAGAGGAGGCCACAAAAATGATCAGCAGAATGGTCAACACCTCTGCTGTAAGGACAGGCTGAGAGAGTTGGGATACCTTATTGCAACCTTCCAGTGATTTAAGGGGGCCTATAGGAAAGATGGGGACAGATTTTTTAGCAGGGCCTGTAGTGATAGGACAAGGGGTAATGGTTTTAAACTGAAAGAGGGTAGGTTTAGACTTGACCTAAGGAAGAAAATTTTCACAATGAGGGTCATGAAACAGTGGCACAAGTTGCCTGGAGAGATGGTAAATGCCCCATTGCTGGAAACATTCCAGGTCAGGTTGGATGGGGCTCTGAGCAACCTGACTGAGTTGAAGATGTCCCTGCTCACTGCAATGGGGTTGGACCAGGCGACCTTTAAAGGTCCCTTCCAACCCAAAGATTCTATGGTTCTGTGATTCTGTTATGAGTTCTGTAATAGGGAATTGCAATGAGTAGGGCTGTGGAATCAGGTAGACTGAACATCAGGAGGAAACATCCACAGATTAAAGGTCTACACAGAATGGATCTAGACAATAATGTATAGATTTCCAAGATGACTCCACTGCCATCCCAATGAACACCCATGACAAGAGACCTACCAGGTTCTGCACATGCTCTATTTGCACTTTTTTGAATGCGTATTATTTTGTCCAGGCTATCCAATGACCTCATGGAAACCATGGGCTAGAACTGAGCAACTGCAGTGCCCTAGAATGAGGTCACCCAGACAATCAAAAAAGACTAGAAATGCCCATATGAAAGTGGGGAAATATTTATTAAAAATAGCTATCCTGTCTCTGATATCTGAATCCTTCTCTTCACAGGAGGTGTTATAAAACAGACTGAAAGATGGATGTCCAAATGAGATTTCTTAACTGTACTGAATATACTAAAAATGATGGACTTAGCAAGGTATAGGCTCTACTGCATATTATTTTTCCTGACTCTATCAAATTGTAACTTTCTGTTGCACAGACATCTCTGCTTCTCTATCTGCCTTATAAGAGAAAACAACCTTCTACACATGTGTTTACTAATACTGTCTTCTGCTACAGAGATACCAAGTACCCCATCTCTCCTAAGCTCAGACTGATATAGGCTTAATTCATCTCAGAAAAATTGCTTATTAACTGGAAAACTGCTTCTTCCGTTCAGACATGATGGTATGTGCATCAAAAATATACGTTTTCAGTAGCTCTAATGGTTGGTCTAGTAGAGTACCCTTTATCTATAAACTGTCTCTCTGCATCTTCCTAATCTCCTACATCACATCATTTTGCATGATTCCATTTTCCTTTGAAAATAAATTTGTTCAAGGTTGAATTTACATTGAGGTTGATCATTGCTCTCCGTGTAAAATACTCTTCTGATGCTTTTCAAGATCATCTGCTTCACATGGAGAAACAGTATGGTAAGTTAATAAGGCTGCCTGTTCCTAACAGCATAAGCTAAGCATGAAACCCTAGAAAACCAAAAGTAAGAACAGAATGTTTTACAAACAGCAGAAAAAATTATTGTTGGAAACTGTCACATACTACATGATTTTTTGTATGTGCTCCAAAATAATAGGATAAAAATTCTTTCCTTTTATCTTTTGTTCAGCCTAGGTATGTATTAATAGCTAATAAATATTCTATGCATGATGGAGAGAACAATTTCTATGTTTTGAATGACAGAAGATGTCCAAGTTTGTAAGACTGGTTTAAAATTGCTTTATTTATTAACTGATTTATTTATTTGATTTATCTTTAATAGTGGAAGAATAAGCACCAGGAACAAAAAAAAGTTAATAGCAGCTTTTCCCAAAATTCTGCTTAGATGTGGAGTTTTTGCAGCATTTGTCACTGAAAGAAGAAAAATAAAATTAAAAAGAGAGGAAAAGTGATCTTAGGTCATGGTTAAAGGTTGTGTTCTTGGTGCTTCTCCAGGACTGCTTGTTTCTGACTCAGATAGAGAGATTAATGCTCTCAAAGCTGTGATACAGGGACTTGTGGTTCTGTGATTGCACATTCATGATTTATAATGTCTGTTGACTCTTTTGTGAAATTGCCTCTGGGGAAATTGTTTGGCATAAGAAAGAAACTCAAGTGACCAGTGTTGTTTGCATCCCTTTTTCAAATGAGATTTTATTGTATTTTTTTTTTTCAGGAAACCATTTCAAAGGGGAACTTTGGTTTGGGAACACTGAAGTGGAGTGCAATTATCACTGGCATGTTTCATAACAC
The DNA here is from genome assembly GCF_964289735.1 of Phaethon aethereus. Lineage (NCBI taxonomy): Eukaryota > Metazoa > Chordata > Aves > Phaethontiformes > Phaethontidae > Phaethon > Phaethon aethereus. The sequence goes on along the minus strand of NC_138582.1, from coordinate 14,665,534 downwards.
AGTGCAGTTCACTGCTTCACTTTATGTCAAGACTGGCTAATCGCACAGGATTCCAGAAAAAAAATAAAAATCAAAAGAACCTGCAGTTAGATTCCAAATACAGGAAAAATATTGTTGTGGTTTAACCCCAGCTGGCAGCTAAGCATCATCCAGCCTCTTGCTCACTCCCCCTGTGGTGAGATGAGAATCAGAAAAGTGAGAAAACTTGTGGGTTGAGGTAAAGACAGTTTAATAGGGAAAGCAAAAGCTGTGCACGCAAGCAAAACAAAATAAGGAATGCAATTGCTACTCCCCATGGTCAGGTAGGTGTTCAGCCACCTCCAGGGAAGCAGGGCTCCATCACGCATAATGGTTACTTGGGAATACAAATGCCACCGCTCCAAACGTCCCCCCTTCCTCCTTTTTCCCCCAGCTTTATATGCTGAGCATGACGTCATACGGTATGCAATATCCCTTTGGTCAGTTGGGGTCAGCTGTCCCAGCTGTGTCCCCTCCCAATTTCTTGTGCACCCCCAGCCTCCTCGCTGGTGGGGTGGGGTGAGAAGCAGAAAAGGCCTCGACTCTGTGTAAGCACTGCTCAGCAATAATGAAAACATCCCGGTGTTATCCACACTGTTTCCAGCACAAATCCAAAGCACAGCCCCATACTGGCTACTATGAAGCAAATTAACTCTATCCCAGCCAAAAGCAGCACAAATAGCTAACAATGAATTCTCAATAAATCCTACACACACACACAGACCTGAGAGAGAAGAGGTGTTCGTTTAGGATGTTTTCTGGTTTATACTTTAGCTTTAAGTATGAGTAACAGATTTCATACCTTTTATTTTAGTAATTATATCATGGGCTAGTGAATCTATAGGAAGTCTTTATTACTCTTAAGGGGCTTTTCCAATGTGATTTCATGCTGATTGAAATAGCCATCACTGAGCCATATAGCTGAACACCAAAGTCAGCAATGATAGGTTATTTCTGCACCAGCACTCCTGTTGGGACAGAAACTTTCCCAAGAAGAAATTTAGAGGTCAAATCCAGATATTATAAAATCTTTTATAGACAAGGGGTGAGGAAAAGGATAGTGATATTAAATGCAAGCAGTAGCTGAAAATAATACCTGCACCTATTAAATCTGGAAGCAAAGCCAGGCAGGGAGTTGAAGAGAGTCTGGGCCAACGGAGGGAACCAAATGAGCCCGGAGAATGGGAAGGCTGAGCAGGTTGTAGGGGAAAGAAATATGAAGGGCAGGGGAAATTTCCATTTTTATACTTGCAGCTTTCTGAAGCTTGATTTGTGCATGTAACCCAATTAGGATCTTAGCTGTGGTTGGCGCAGCTGATACCCCCTGTGCACAAATGAAACCTGCAGTAATAAACCTCATTATTAAGACCCACTAAAACTCTAATTTGGAAATCATGATGTATCTGTTCAAATATTAGCCAAAAATAGCCCTCAGCACAACCTTCTTCCCTTATTCATAATTTTATTCAAAATTTGACCCTGTATGGGATACAATTAATATTAAGAAGAACAAGAAAAATTATGGAGTTTAAATTACCATTTGTAAAGTACTATGTGTATATATTTTATTATGTGATTCTTTGCTGTAGTAAAGTTTTGTTATTACATAATAAAATAATTATTAACGAGTGTCCTCTGTGAAAGAGATACTCCCATGTGGTAACTTAGACATATTTGACTTTCCATTATAAATTGGTAATTGTAGTTTAAAATGATGAATGGTAACCTCTGAATTGATCTGATGTAGTAAGTGACTATTTTTACTTAATTATGACCCACTTCTGGTTTTCCTCTTTGGATGGTGAATCATTTTGGTCATTAACACCAGATTGCCTGAAAGACTTGCCCTTTCTGTGAGGACTAGAGTGTCCTTTGCGCAGAGTAAGTTGAAATCTCAGAATTCTCTCCCTTTTACTGAGGAGTGTCCTGTTTTATTGTTTCTGACAAATTTTAGGCACATAAATCCAGATTCATAAAGGGATTTGGACATAATAACCTTAGCACTGCTACATCAGCATTACTTTGGTGATGGAATTTACAATCTCACACTGAAGGCATAAATACTCTGGAACAGTGTTTCTCCAGCTTTTGAAATTGTTGCCCTCTTTTGGCTCATGTGTCTTCAGCAATTTTCCCCACATCTGCATGTTTAAATTAAAAAACAGCTCAGGTCAGGCATAATTGTTGGAAGACCTTGGTTCCTCCAGGGTAGCACAGGGCAAAAACCAGCTACAATAACTAACTCAATACAAATTTCAGTGACACCCCCGCTCCAGCTGAGCTGCTGCTGCCAGTTAAAGGTAATTAGGAGTTCCCTGGCTAGTATGAACACTTGCAGCCAGTAACGACTGTTGCTTTTTACACTCTTACGCTGAAAGAACTGTTGCTGTCTCATGAGAATAGAAAAAAAATCTATGTCACAGCACTGCGTAGGTCTTCCTGACACGTCTTGGGTGCAAAGGTGAGCTCCTTGGCGGGCAGGACACAAGCTCTGAAACATGCAGGGGCTTGGGAGTCTGATGAGTTTGTGTAACAAACGTTCCTGGACAGAAGCTATTCACCAAAACGATGGCATCTCTGGGAATGTGCCACAGTATAACTCTTAGCACCACGAAAGCTTCTCAGGGAAGGTTTAACGTCCTAGCTGGCAGGAAGAACTTTTGTGGATTGCTCCTTGGGGTTCACTTGTACCTCAGCCCCAACCTCGTATGGATTGGTTGAGCTGCTGAGCTTAGATTACTGAAAAAACTGATGTTCAGACATTAAGCTTGCTGTTGGCCTGAGCAGATGGTTTTTTGTAGTGGAGCAGTGCAGGCTCTGTTCACAATTTGCTAGCGTGTCCTCAAACACACGCCAGGAAGCACCAGCATTCAAGGAAAAATCTGTCTTTGCCCCCTCTCATCATTTGCGGTCACTTATCCATCCCAAGAAGGGTTTCTAAGGGAACCACCAGCAGCTCTTCTTGCCAGAGATTCCAGGCATTGAAGTAATGATTCAGATGACATCTGTGTGATTGGACTGAAGAGAGACAAATCTGTATGGTTAGTGACAGCTTTCAGTGCTGGAACGGAGAATCATATGGCAGGATGGGTGAGCCAATCCATGGTGATGTGCTCCATTCAGTGAATCAGGATTTTTCACTCTGGAAATATTGCATTACCCATGTATGTCACATTGCACTAAAAGTAGCCTTCGAAGGGAGAAAGCATTTATCTTGTCTACACTAAAATATTTTGTCATTTTAATGATACCGCTGCAATTTTTCCGTGGTAAAAACTACTTATGCCATTTGAGATTTATTTGGAGCTACCTTGTGATCACTTATGTGTAGTGCCAGCTGACCTGATTTTTGGGATACTAGTGTATGAACATATTGGTTTATTGAAGAAATGGTTCAGTGCTAGACCTGTTAATGTGGGAGACCGTCAGTCATCTCAGAAATCCTACAGAGCTTGCCCAATTGAACACCAAGATTTGTGAGTATATATATTAAAAATCTGTTTGTTGGGATGTTTTTTGTGCTTTTTTTTTAATTAAGAAAAAAAAGGAAAAAGGAAAGCAGGTTTTAAAGTTGATGCCCTAAAGACTGCAGTGTAGCAGTCTTTTTCTTTCTGGAAAAGCCAGTCTGAGATATCAGAATTATACCATGGTAGTTGGAGGTGTTAGGACTGGCCTGGTTGTTAAAAGTGATAAGACACAGGTAAGCCAAGTGTGTATTGATTGCTTAAAATTCTTTTCATTCTCTGTCTTTGCTAATAAAATTAATGACATTTTAATTCAAAATAACCACATCAGAGGCATACCTAGATGGGTATATCATGAGTTGATACACAATATCTTGTGCTATGTTTTCTTGAAAATACGTTCAGCAACCTTGAAAAGCTGTCTACCTCTGCTTATCACCATCTGGTCCTGCACATTTTTGAAAATATTGTTCACTGTTTTAAATTTATCTTTTTTCCTACCAAAGCTTAGGACTCTAGAAGTCCCCATAAGACCAAATCCAGCTTGCCACCACGCCTGCCTGCGAGATGTTGGTATCTTCAAGGGAATTTTCTTGATCTTATACTTGACAATAATCTCCATGAGCTATATATTTGAGACTAGTCCGTGAATTCTCAGTGATGTCTGGTGAAAGTTAACACTGCAAGTGCTTAAATTAGGCAATCCTGAAATTTCAAAGCCTGCAAGGGTTGGAAGTCAGACTGCACATGAGTGATTTATCAACAGAGATTTGTTATATTGCATATCTTCCAGCAAAGAGAAATTTCAGGTACTCTAGAAATGTTTATGCTGGGTGGGACAGATCCTTTATTTATCTCTCTTTAATCTGCATTATTTACTTTTCTCTAGTAAAGCTGGCACGTTTGCTAAAGGCCCCACGGATCCATTCCTCTTCCCCTTTCTATCCTGTCCCCTTGAGGGGAAGATTTATTTTCTCCTTTAAACAGCAAGTCTAGGCCTTATACCTGCTACATTAGCAAGAAATTAAGTCAAGTCCTTTATGTGTCCCATATTTTTACAGAGCAGTGTAAGGATGGTTATTTGACATTGGGTATACCAATAAAATATGAACATTTTTCCAGTTTTTACAACTGTATATAATAAGCTCTCATACAACACTTCTTTTTCTTCAACAGGTTGTGGAAATGTAGTACTGTTATGGGTATCACTATACTTGTTTTCTAGCCAAAGAACAATGGACTCCAGATAAATGACGTGACTTTTCCAAAGTCCCATCCTACATGGGATGAAGCAAAAGGTCCCCGTGTCATGCCCTCCCTACTGGTGTGGAGCTGATGCTATTCTGTTGTTCTCTTCCCTATCCTCTTTCTTACTCCAGGGGATAATTAGCTTTTCACTGAGGCAGCTGCTTGTGATTGAAACACAAAGTTTAAAAACAGCACAGAGAAGTAACAGTGCTACATGAAAGTACAACTCTGGTAACAGAAGTGCAATAAAAAGGCAGTAGCACTAACAGGATTGAGAGGTTTTCAAGAAACAAGAGCCACTGACCAGAAACATTGATTCTGAGACCAAAATCAGTCTTCATAAATACAGTAATGCTCCTCATTTTATAAAATGTTTGACTAAAGCGCTGGACTATACAAGAGGATGTTGAAGACTTCTGATAAGTATCTACAAGACTGTGCATGCAGTACAGAGTACATGAGACCATGACCTATGCAAACTTTACATTGCTGTTAGAGCTGCAGTCAGTCCTTGGAGAGTCTGTTTATTCCTTGAGGCAGGAGAGGAGCCATTGCTCTTCCTCAGTTTTTTTTTAACCAGAATTCCCTTTTATCAGTTCTTTGGCCTGGGATCTCACAATACCCACAATGTAAAATATTGGGGGGGGTAAGGGAGAGCACTTGGATCAGAATAATCTCGTGACTTTTATAATACTGTATAAAACTTACTGTATGTATAAAAAAGACCTGTCTAAACTTACAGTTTTAGTTATGTGTTACCCTAGAAAATAGGACTCCAGTTACTACAAATAACTGATCTTAATTAAAATAATTACAACCCCAAAATAAATATAACTATATCACTCTTTCTGGTAGGATTGCAACTTAAAATCTGCCAAAAGTGTTAACCGGGAGATGAAGGATAAAACATTTCTTGTGATTCAAGTTATATCAAACATATCAGTAATTTCTGTTTTCAGAGGCTGAAACAAAAAAGGTCTATTTTTCAGTGAACATTATACTCAAATGTTAATATAAAATGAACCATTCAATGTCCAGTGATAAGATACTATTTCTCTGAAGTTAGTGGGGGTCTGCAACACCAATGATTCCCATTTCATCTGTTATGGATCGACACACGAAGGCCCAACACTGCTTATTTTGGGATGGTCTTTGGAGACAAAACTGCAGTCTTGGGAAAGAATAAATGATTCCCAGGGGAAAAGATGGTTTTTAGAATTAAAAAAAACCTTTTGCTCCTTTAATGTCTCAGGACCAGAAATCTTGAGAAAGGCTTCCCTCTCCCCTGTTGGCCCAAAGAACCTGTTGGAGGAACTAGCTCACCTGGGATGGATTAAGGGTGTTGAGAGGGTGGGTGTTTCTTCAGGAAAAATCTGAGCGTAATCTGAGCGTTGCTGAGGGGAAAAAAAGAACTTAGCCAGAATGCAGGCCTCAGGGGAAGGGATGAGAAGATCCTTATCTTTGGTGAGGGGGTTAAAAGGTGGAGAGGTCAGGGTTGGAAATGTTCAGCCAAAGTAGGAGGACTATGAAGATCTCAAGGTGGACAGCTCAGAAGGGTAATTGTATAGCTTGAGGAAAGGGCTATAAAAATCTTGAAAGGAAGCCAATTATAATCTAAGAGTTGGATGGCTTTGAAGATAAAATGATAGTGGAACATTTCCTGGAGGACAAAAGGAGCTGTGGCAGGAAGCTGGATGATAACATAGGGTGGGATCTCCTGGGTTCTCTTCTCTAGTCCTTGCCATCCTCAATTCCATTTGATAAATGCAATGAATCTATCTTAAAAGCAGACAACATATATATTATAACTTTTATTTTTTATTTTTACTATGATCCCTGTACTAGCTTGCTAAAAATTCCCTTTTCTAACTGTTGGGAACCACCTTCTAATTTCTAATTCTTCTGATTTCTAACCAAAATTTTCTCTCTGGCAGTTTTCTACTAGTCTGTATGCCCTTATTCTTAAACCGAAACTTCTTGAAATACAAGTAGGTCTTTTTACTCAAAGGGAGAAAAGACCTTTAGGCCGAGGTTGATTGGACCTTTCATATACAAGAGCAAAATAGCTAGGCTCTTTAGCTGCTGCTTGCCAATCGAGCTGTATGTTCCCTGTATCACTGAAGTTCCTGCTTCTGTTTTGTTTTTCACTAAACCTTTCTTAAAATAGGAGGATGATTAGCTACCTCTAATCTCTAAATGAGGTGTCATCAGCAACTTAACCACTTTTGTTAATACTCCCCTATGTGTGTCTAGATTAGTTCCTCCATTCATCCTAGGGTTGCATCGCCTTTCTACAGCAGTGCCCCACCAGCTCACTGTCATCTGATGATAAAAAACTGTACATAGTTCCTCATCTTCAACTCTCAATCATCCAATTGATGCATTTTGTGCTAATTAATTTGATTTCAGTCCCTCTCCGTGATTCTTATTCTCAACCTGTGATGTTTGTCATGTCTGTGTTGATACAAATATCAAAAGTGTCACCAGCAGGTTTTATCAAAAATTCCTATTTTTCATTTGTGAAAATATCAATTCATTCTGTGATTAAGCAAACTTGTCTTGAGGTGGCTGAACTATGCTCCTTCCAGATTACATTTTCTGGCTTTCAACTTTTCAACTGTTTCTTGCTTTCTCCCAACACCTTCCTCTACAATCCTCAGTCGCTATTGCCACTAGTAACTTCTCATAACAAGCAGCTTACTGGTATCGATGTAGATGAGGTATGTCCAGTTTTGTATTGAAAATCAATGATCAAAAAATACTTAGAATTTTTTTTTTTTTTTACTAATCTCCCCATGAAATTGAACACCAAGGATAACTCATTACTAAGAGTATTTGTTGTCAGGTTGTATCTGGGAGGTTTAGAGCTTCCTGTGATAAATCATGACTCTACGAAGGTCTGAATCTGGCCTTGCGCTCCATAGCATGACCATCAAAAGAACTTGTACTTAGCCGTTTTCCTCATAAACAGAGTTTGTTATGTGTTTTGACTGTTTTCTTCATGTTCTCTCTTTAATCTAATAATGACTTTGTCATTCCTAATGTACAGTGACACTCCACCTCCTTTAATAACAGCTCCCATTTGCCATTATGTGCCTGCTTCTTGATTGAAAAACTGTAAAATTTATCAATTGTTGCTGAATAGAACTGTTAAGGAAAATGTTCATTTTTTGCCATGATTTTGAGAACATGCCTAATCATTACAATAGCCTAGGAGCTGCAAACACAACAGGACACTCTCTTTCTAGGAGAGCTCACAGCCGAGACTGACGTAAAGAGGGAGGATTAGGACTTGCTGTACACGCAGAAAAGGTCAATAACGGAGCCAAGAGTTGAACTCTCAAATCCCTGTTGAATGCTCTTTTTCCTCAAGTTTGTTGTGTACCAGGGGAAATATTAGTCACACCTGTACAGAGACACTGAGACATCTGGCCCGAATGAGGCATCTCTACTTCCAAGTTCTTTTACCAGTCTACCCCCAGACTGACTTCTTCAATATGACTCTGGCTTTTTTGACATTTGATCCTCCCTTCTTCTTCCTTTTGGCATTGCTTCAGTCACAACCCCTTGTACATTAGTTCAGTGCTGGATTTACCAAGCTTTTAAAACTGTGCAGGGAAACATTCCCTAGAGACTTCTTATTCTTCAGCTACACCCTTCCCCATCATTTTATATCTCTTCTTCCATCAAAATCTGCATGAAAACTTTTTTCTAAAGGGTCTCTGTTTTGTCTGCTAAATCTCTTCATATAAATTTAACTCTACAATGCAACTAATCCAAAACCAACAGGCATCTTGTGAAAGTACACAGAGAGAAAACAAATCTAACACTGACTGCATTGAGCATTGACGGGCCAAGAAGCATATGTTTCTTCTCCAATGAGTAATATTTTATATCCAAACTTATTTCAAGGTAATTAGAACAATAAAATGCATTAACTTAAACTCGTAAGCAGTCTCCTTTCACTTTTTACAAAAAAAGTGGCATACTTTTCTGTTGTTGTTAAAAAATTATAATAAAAAAATAGGAAGGAAAACGTGCATTGAACATCTGGCTTTCGGTGAGGTCTTGCTCTTTCCTATTTTTTCCAGCTGCGTTGGCTATTTACTTTGATGGATCCTCGCTCAAGCATCCCTGAAGATCATTTTCCTACTGATTGGATGTCCCTTGGCCATCTTCCCATTTTGAGAAAAGAAAGTAGGAGTGGATACCACACATGAATTTGGCTTAAATGAGACTAAACTGTCCCCTCCACTTTCAGGCACAGCTGGAATGAAGAACTTGAAAATATTAAAAAAAACAAACCACAAAAGGCAAACAAAAAGCCCCAGTCAGACAGCTATGTCTACTTACCCCGGAGAAACAGAGCTGTCTGAGTACCCTCACCTATTTTTCAGAGTTCTGCAGTCTCCTGATTGGGGTCAACCAGGAGGAAATGAAGCCAGGTTAAAGATTCATCAATAAACAGCTTAAAAGAAATGTGGTCTGCTGAGCAAGGGACTGGAAAGGAAGGTGGTTTGTTTATTTTTTTTTTTTAACCTGTTAAGTGTAATTCCCTGGTTTATGCTTATATAAATGACATCATGCTGTCCTTAAAATTTCTACTCAGTTCATGGAATATGCCCTTTTATTCCCTTGCCCATGGCTGGCAGCACTTTTTGCAGTCTCAGGGAAGTTTCTCCTTAAAAGGTAGAACTAAATTAAAAAATGCCAGTTACCCTAAGGTGGGAATCCTAAGATTTTCCATAAATATCCAGTTACCCTAAGATTTTCCATAAATTTGGCTGGGATTTCCTTGGCAGAAATACACAACCCACAGCACATGTGCACATATACAGTGAACATGACACATCTGGGAAGGGCTGTATAAAAGCATTGCTGACCTGGGGCTGTGCAGTCAGACTTTAATAGGGTCTTCTGGGTTTACATGGCCTGCACAGATCACCAGCACAGTACTCATGCAGTCCTCTATATGTGTGCAGTAGAGACTTCTAGAAAAATGGCCCAAGTCCTTTAAATTCCAAATAGGATTTTGCTTAAATTCTAGGTGGAAAATAGCACATATTGGGAAAATTTAGACATATGGTAATCATACTTATTCTCCTTTAATCAGAATTCTGTAACAAAGGCCAAGAAAAATCACTGTTTCCTGTATGATAATTTCTGTTTGAAATATGGTATATCTTCTAAGTATAGCAGTTTGTCTTGATCTGAATAAATGGATGATGCACCATCAGTATGTAAATTGTTCCAATGGTTATTCTTGTTAGAAGCATTTATAACCTTCTAAAACTATATCTGCTGCATTAAATCCCATGATAATTGTCTTTTCACATGGGTTTCTGCTAGTTGAGCTTATTTTGGAGACCTAGTGACAGAAAATGCTTTCTGACTGTATTAGAGGATGACAGCCTTATTAGTGCACTGGGAAGGGTGTGTGTAGTACAATACATCTCATGAAGTTAGGAGTTCTTGTATTGATGCCCTTATGGTCCATCCTTGGCGAAATGGCCTGGATAACAATGACTGTTAAGACAGGAGGTCTTGTACACATAACAAGTGAATGGGACACCCAAAACTGTCCAAAACTGATTACCTTCAAGAGGAAGCTGATTGTCAGGTGGATTAAATATTAATCAGGAGAATACAGAGAGTCGTGTTTTTTTTAAACAAAGAAGTGAACTCAAAAAGAAATGAGGATGAACATTTGTGATGTGGAGAGCATCCTCAGAGAGGAAACTGCAACAGGAGTTGTTTTGACACCTGGTTTGACACTGCTATGGGTTGCCCTACAGGTGTCATGTGGGACGTCCTCCCGTGGGACGCTGCAAGGGGTCTACACCGAGCTGGTGGGGTGATAGGATGGGGCAGCACATGAGGACCCACATGCATGACCTCCTGGGGCTCTCCTGACAGGTTGTGGATTGATGTGGGTACACACAGAGCAAAGCACCCACTCCTCCAGCTGGAGGGGTGTACATGGTCAGAGGGTGGGTGTGCATCTGTTGTGGTTTAACCTGGCAGGCAGCTAAATGCCACGGAGCCATTCGCTCACTTCCCTCTCTCTCACCTCGGTAGATTGGGGGAGAGAATTGGAAAAAAAAAGCAAAATTTGTGGGTTGAGATAAAGAGAGTTTAATAGGACAGAAAAGGGAGGGGGAAAAAATTAATAATGATAGAAGGATACACAAAACAACTGATGCACAATGCAATTGCTCATCACGCGCTGACTGATGCCCAGCCAGTTCCTGAGCAGCGGCCTTCCCTGGCCAACTCCCCTGGTTTATATACTGAGCATGACGTCATATGGTATGGATTATCCCCTTGGTCAGCCTGGGTCAGCTGTCCTGGCTGTGTCCTCTCCCAGCTCCCTGTGCTCAACGCGCCTTCTCGCTGGCAGGCCAGCATGGGAAGCTGGGCAGTCCTCGACTGCTTAGCAACAACCGAAAACAGCAGCATGTTAAGAACATTAGTTTCATCCCACATCCAAAACACAGCACTATACAAGCTACTTGGAAGAAAATTAACTCTATCCCAGCTGAAACCACGATGCCATGCGACTGAATCCCCCTCAAGGGTCCATACTGGGACCAGTACTGTTTAGTATCTTCATCAATGACATTGACAGTGGAATTGAGTGCACCCCTTTGGCAACTTGACAGATGACACCAAGTCGAGTGGTGCAATTGACAAGCCTGAAGGATGGGATGACATCCTGAGGGACCTGGACAAGCTCAAGGAATGGGCCCATGTGAACCTCATGAGGTTCAACAAGGCCAAGCGCAGGGTCCTGCATCTGGGTCGGGACAATCCCCGGTATCAGTACAGCCTGGGGGATGAAGGGATCGAGAGCAGCCGTGCCGAGAAGGACTTGGGGGTCCTGGCAGATGAAAAGCTGGACATGAGCCGGCAATCACAGAATCATAGATTCATAGAATCTTTGGGTTGGAAAGGACCTTTAAAGGTAATCTCATCCAACCCCCCTGCACTGAGCACGGACATCTTCAACTCAATCAGTTTCCTCAGAGCCATGTCCAGCATGACCTTGAAAGTTTTAAGAATGGGGCATCTACCACCTCTCTGGGCAACCTGTGACAGGGTTTCACCACCCTCACTATCAAAAATTTCTTCCTTAGGTCAAGTCTAAACCTACCCTCTTTCAGTTTAAAACCATTACCCCTTGTCCTATCGCTACATGCCCTGCTAAAAAGTCTGTCCCCATCTTTCCTGTAGGTTCCCTTGAGGTACTAGAAGGCTGCAATAAGGTCCCCCTGGGGCCTTCTCTCCTCCAGGCTGAACAAGCCCAACTCTCTCAGCCTGTCCTCACAGCAGAGCTGTTCCATCCCTTGGACCATTTTTGTGATCCTCCTCTGGACCCGCTCCAACAGGTCCATGTCTCTCCTGTGCTGAGGGCTCCAGAGCTGGATGCAGGACTCCAGGTGGGGTTTCACCAGAGCACAGTAGAGGGGCAGAATCCCCTCCCTCGCCCTGCTGGCCACGCTGCTTTGGATGCAACCCAGGCTACGGCTGGCCTTTTGGGCTATAAGCGCACAGTGCCGGCTCATGTCCAGCTTTCATCCACCAGGATCCCCAAGACCTTCTTGGCAGGGCTGCTCTCAGTCCCTTCATCCCCCAGCCTGTATTGATACTGGGGGTTGCCCCAATCCAGGTGCAAGACCCTGCACTTGGCCTTGTTGAACCTCATGAGGTTCACGTGGGCCCCTTCCAGGGTCCAGGTTCCTCTGGATGACATCCCATCCCTCAGGCGTGTCAGTTGCACCACTCAGCTTGATGTCATCTGCAGACTTGCTGAGGGTGCACTCCATCCCACTGTCTATGTCACTGATGAAGATATTGAAGAGTACTGGTCGCAGTACTGACCCCTGAGGGACACCGCTTGTCACTCATCTCCACCTGGACATTGAGCTGTTGACCTCTACCCTCTGGGTGTGACCATCCAACCAATTCCTCATCCATCCAACAGTCCACCCATCAAATCCACCTCTGTCCAATTCAGAGAGAATTACATTGTGAGGGACCATGTCAAAGGCCTTACAGAAGTCCAGATAGATGACATCCATAGCGCTTCCTTTGTCCACTGCTGTAGTCACTCCATCCTATAAGGCCGCTAGATTGGGCAGGCAGGATTTGTCTTTGGTGAAGCCATCTGTTCCATGATCTTTCCAGACACAGAAGAGAGGCTGATGGGTCAGTAGTTCCCAGGGTCCTCCTTGTTACTTTTTAAAAATAAGTGCAATGCTTCCCTTTTTCCAGTCTCCAGGAACTTCACCTGACTGCCATGACTTTTCAAATGTCATGGATAGTGGCTAGGAAACTACATCAGCCAATTCCCTCAGGACTCCGGGATGCATCTCATCAGGTCCCATAGACTTAGAATCTAGAATCATAGAGTCATTAAGGTTGGGAAAGACCTTCAAGATCATCAAGTCCAACCGTTAACCCAACGCCACAATTCCCCCTAGATGATGTCCTGAAGCGCCACATCCACACGTTTTTTGAATACTTCCAGAGATGGAGACTCCACCACCTCCCTGGGCAGCCTGTGCCAGTGCTTGGCCACTCTCACAGCAGAGAAATTTTTCCTAATATCTAATCTAAACCTCCCCTGGCACAACTTGAGGACATTTCCTCTCATCCTATCACTGGTTACCTGGGAGAAGAGACTGACACCCACCTCACCACAACTTCCTTTCAGTTAGCTGTAGAGAGCGATAAGGTCTCCCCTCAACCTCCTCTTCTGCAGACTGAACAACCCCAGTTCCCTCAGCCGCTCCTTGTAAGACTTGCTCTCCAGACCCCTCACCAGCTTCGTTGCCCTTCTCTGGACATACTCAATGTCCTTCTTGTAGTGAGGGGCTGTCCTGGTTCCAGCCAGGATAGAGTTGGTTTTCTTCACAGAAGCTAGCATGAAGATTTGTTTTGGATTTGGGATGAGAAAATGTTGATAATGTGCTGATGTTTTGACTTGTTGCTAAGTAGTCAAGGACAGTCCAGCTTCTCGTGCTGGCCTTCTAGCAAGAAGGCTGGGGGTGCACAGGAAGCTGGGAGGGGCACAGCCAGGACAGTTGACCCAGGCTGGCCAAAGAGATATTCCCTATCATATAACGTCATGCCCAATACATGAACTGGAGTTAGTCAGGGGGTGGAAATCGCTGCTCGAGGACGGGCTGTCAATTGCTGGGTGGTGAGCAATTGCTGTATTGGGCATCACTTGTTCTTGTACATTCCTTTGTCGGTATTATTATTGTTGTTATCATAGTTGTTTCCTTCTCTCTTGCTGTCCTATTAAACTGTTTTTACCTCAACCCACAAGTTTTTTCCCAACTGTCTCCTCTACCCCACTGTGGGAGGGAGGAGTGACCAAGTGGCTGTGTGGTGCTTAGTTTCTGGCTGGGACTAAACCACGGCAAGGGCCCAAAACTGCACACAGTATTTGAAGTGTGGCCTCACCAATACCGAGTACAGGGGCACAATCACTTCCCTACTCCTGCTGGCTACACTATTTCTGATACAGGCCAGGACGCTGTTGGCCTTCTTGGCCACCTGGGCACACTGCTGGCTCATGTTCAGCCAGCTGTCAACCAGCTCCCCCAGGTCCTTTTCTGCTGGGCAGCTCTCCAGCCACTCCTCCCCAAGCCTGTAGTGTTGCATGGGGTTATTGTGACCCAAGTGCAGGATCTGGCATTTGGCCTTATTAAACCTCCAGATCCCTCTGCAGAGCCCTCCTACCCTCCAGCAGATCAACACTCCCACCCAGCTTGGTGTCATCTGCAAACTTACTGAGGGAGCACTCGATCCAATCATCCAGATCATCGATGAAGATATTGAACAAGATTGGCCCCAAAACCGAGCCCTGAGGAACACCGCTTGTGACTGGCCATCAACTGGATTTAACTCCGTTCACCACAACGCTCTGAGCTTGGCCATCCAGCCAGTTCTTTACCCAGTGAAGAGTAAACCTGTCTAAGCCACGAGCCACCAGTTTCTCCAGGAGAATGCTGTGGGAGACGCTGTCAAAGGCTTTACTAAAGTCCACGTAGACAACATTCGCAGCCTTTCCCTCATCCACTAGGTGGGTCACCTGGTCATAGAAGGAGATCAGGTTGGTCAAGCAGGACCTGCCTTTCACGAACCCGTGCTGGTTGTGCCTGATTCCTTGGTTGTCCTGCAAATGCCCTGTGAGCGCCTTTAAGATTAACCTCTCCATAATCTTCCCCCGGTACTGAGGTCAGGCTGACAGGCCTATAGTTCCCCGGACCCTCCTTCCAGCCTTTCTTGTAGATGGGCGTCACATTGGCAAGCCTCCAGTCTTCTGGGACCTTCCCTGTGAACCAGGACTGCTGATGAATGATGGAGAGTGGCTTGACAAGCTCCTCCTCCAGCTCCCTCAGTTCTCTTGGGCGGATCCCATCAGACCCCATAGACTTGTGGGTGTCCAGGTGACATAGCAGGTCCTTAACTGCTTCCTCTTGGATTATGGGGAGTTTATTCTGCTCTCCACCCTTGTCTTCCAGCTCAGGGAGTTGAATACCCTGCAGATACCTGGTCTGGCTATTAAAGACTGAGGCAAAGGCGGCGTAAAGTACCTCAGCCTTTTCCTCATCCTTGGTCACAATGTTCCCCCCCACTTCCAATAAAGGACGGAGATTCTCCTTGGCTCTCTTTTTGTTGTTAATATATATAAAAACATTTTTTGTTTTCCCTCTACATCTGTGGCCAGACTGAGTTCTAGCTGGGCTTTTGCCTTTCTAATTTTCTCTCTGCATGACCTAACGAGATCCTCGTACTCTTCTTGAGTTGCCTTCCTCTTCCTCCAAAGGTGATAAACTGTTTTTTTTCCTGAGTCCCAGCAAAATCTTCCTGTTCAGCCAGTGTGGTTGTCTTCCCCACCAGATCATCTTATGACACATGGGGACTGCCTGCTCCTGTGCCTTTAAGACTTCTTGAAGAATATACAGCCTTCCTGGACCCTTTTGTCCGTCAGGACTGTCTCTCAAGGGACTCTTGCAACCAATGTCCTGAACAGGCTGAAGTCCAAGGTAGTGGTTTTGCTGACCCCCCTCCTTACTTCACCAAGAATTGAGAATTCTATCATTTCATGGTCGCTAAGACCAAGGTGGCCTCACCATATCTCCCACCAGTCCTTCTCTGTTCGTAAACAGCAGGTCAAGCAAGGCACCTCTCCTGGTAGGCTCACTTACCAGCTGTGTCAGGAAGTTATCTTCCACACACTCCAGGAACTTCCTAGACTGTTTCCTCTTGTGCATGTTCAGGTTCCTCAGGTGGTCTCGAGGCTGATTTCTTTTATAGTGGGAGGGACTTTGCTCCTCCAGTCCCCGTCTTGCAGTCCATCCCCTCAAGTGGTGTGGGAAGAGGCACTGCCAGTGAAGATTGAGGCAGAGAAGTCGTTGAATACCTCAACCTTCTCCTTGTCAATGAAAGGTTGAGAGAGTTGGGGCTGTTCAGCCTGGAGAAGAGAAGGCTCCGGGGAGACCTTATTGCAGCCTTCTAGTACTTCAAGGTGGCTGATAAGAAAGATGGTGACAGACTTTTTAGCAGGGCCTGTAGCAATAGGACAAGGGGTAATGGTTTTAAATGAAAAGATGGTAGATTTAGACTAGAGATAAGGAAGAAATTTTTTACAATGAGGGTGGTAAAACAGTGGCACAAGTTGCCTGGAGAGGTGGTAGATGCCCCATCCCTGGCAACTTTCAAGGTCAGGTTGGACTGGGCTCTGAGCAAGCTGATCTAGTTGAAGATGTCCCTGCTCACTGCAGGGGGGTTGGATGAGATTACCTTTAAAGGTCCTTTCCAGCCCAAAAGTTCTATGATACTATGATTCTGTGATTCCATGATTTTATGATTCTATGAGTGTTTGTCTGTGTTGTTATTAGTTACTGCTAGTTAAAGAAGCGGTTAGCAATGTGTTTGCTAACTACTGGTGGTCAGTATGTAGTATTGAGATTTCTCTGCTGTTTCTGAATACACAGTTTACTGATTGCTGCTTTCTGCCATTAATAAATCAATAGTCTGCTTTGATCTTGAGCTGGTTTTAAACCATGACAAGCCGTTTTGCTCAGCAAGACTTCTGTACATTTATGAGAATAAAAAGTCAAGATGGAAAAGAGCTGACATAATTGAACAAAAGGTGCCTCTACTGTCTGCCATGTAATTTAATTACACTATGCAGGGAGGAAAGTGTGTGCCTAGCACTGTTGCCTTATTTTTCTGCAACATTCATATTTGAAATATAATTCTTTGGACTGTAGTCCTATTTTAATAACTTGGTTAAATGAATGAATATGAAGAAAAAAACAGAATGAAGAAAAAAATTTAAAGTAAACACAGCAGTGATCAAGCAAGGACTCTTTTCCCTCTGTGACAGCCTGTACAAATAAAGTGTGTACTCAATGTGAGCAATACTTCAGTGTTGCTGCTATCAGCTCCAAAAATCACAGACTTTGTGAATGAATCCTGTGGCACTGCTAGAGGGATATGGGATGTGTGTTTATGTCTTGCAAGGGTTTCCTGTGGTTGATGGGAGGCTGGAGTCTCGCAGTGGTTGCGGGACCCAGGGCAGCTCCCGCTGTGGCAGGGACCACAGAGCGCTTTCTTGCCCTTTTCCTATGGGAAAGGACCGGACTCAAAAGGGAAAATCTGAAATAAAGAGTGGAAAAACATTTCAAAAGCTGTGCACATCATGCTGAAAGCAGGCCAATGAATGCTTTTTTTACTGTAAAAAGCTTACGGAGGGCTGATAAAATGTTTTCACCCAGTATATAGAAGGTCTATTCAATAATTTGCTGTCGCAGAGTCTGTGATAGGTGTTACATATAGCAATATAGCTGAGCAATGAATTCTAACCTGCTACTGTGCATTTAAAATAATGAAACAAAAAACCCAAATCAGCTAAAATCAATGTTCAGCTTGGCTATGGATGAAGAACAAAGCAGAATTAATTCAAACCCAATGATTCTTTTATTCCACATGGGTCAGCTGTGTATTTTATTTTAGTGTTGCATGATGCAAATTAACGATGGTTAAACTTCACGATATTTGACATTTTCAGCCTCATAATCATGACAAAATTTGGATGCATTTCCATATCCCATTATCTTGGCTTTGCACTGAATAACACTTTTCTGGTTTTGCAATCTTGGCTTTAGCTGAGCTGCAAACACTGTGTAGAGGTATACTTGAAACAGTGGTCAAGGAAATCTGATTTCTTGTTCTTTAAATGAAGAGACTGCTTTAAGTCAACATTTCTTCTTCCAAGAGAGTAACTTTATTTGCCATTATTCTAACATTATTTTAATATTGCCTATTTGTCTGTAAAAAGCTACCAGTCTGTTACACATGACTGTTCCACATTAACTTTTAAAATGCACAATTTAAGCTATAGAAAACAAGTCAGCAAACTCGGTTGTATCATTCCCTCCCCCTGCTTCCTCCAAAGGTCCAAATTAAGTAGTTATCAATTTTTCTTGGAAATTATTTAGTTTATTGTTTATCTCACTTGGCTTCATGGGTTTATAGGAACTCTGGAAGATGATGCATCTTATGGAAGTGCCAGTTGCAAATCAAAGGGTTTGGATGATGTCAAAAAACCTGGACATATGGATACACCCACATTACTTGGGTATAAATGCTGGAAGATGTCACAGGCTCCTTTTGAAGATCTGGGCAAGAATCTCTCCTCCAGAGTTACAAAGTGATGAAATAAAAGAAAAAGTTGGTACATCCCTCCTTTATAGGCATTTCATGTTTTAGGCACCACCTCATTCTGCTATTACCGGTTTTGCTTCCCTGTCTGTAGATATCATTGTGCATCAAACTGTGTCCTGTTGTCCATACCAGATGGTCAGGTCCCACAGAGGGATTTGGGCTTGTAACCAATACTGACATTTCAGTGCAGCAGCAGCAGCAGCAGTGTGTGTGTTGTATTGTTAGATGTAGTGTAATATGGAGGAGTTGTTTATAATAAACTGAGGTCCCTGATGCCTTTTTTTCAGTGATTCTCCAAGAGGGAAGGTTAAAGATCTCATGTTCCCTGCGTACTCCACGGTGTAAGAAAAGATTCATTTAGTCAGTGCTCCTTTTCTCAAGAGAGCAGCCTTGTATCTATTCTTCTATAAAATGTTAGAGGTTTTGTCTGTAAAGTACACAATGCAAGTTAGTCAGCAGACACAGCTCTTGATTTTTTCTCCTGAAGTTCCAAGTGAAAATTACCTAATCTACTTTGCATGAAGTGTGTTTAATTATACTGTTTCTTCACTCAGCTTGCAGATGGGTGAGACTTGGGAGAGCATGTGCTTTGATGAATCAAATCTGGCCAAAGTGTGGATGGCAGAGGCTTATATACACATATTACACTCGCTTTAGTTCAGGAACCAGTGCCCCTGGGGTGAGTGAAAGGGTTTAGATGATGCTCCGAGGTTATGCATGCATGGGCTGAGTATGACCTTGGATGTTCATATGCTACCAGCTGGCTAGTGAGTTGTACGCACAATCTACAGCTTGAACGTTTCTTTGCAGAGGGTGCTCCACCCTCTCTCTTGCTCTGTTATGACAAAAACTTGGTGAGAACATGGGAAAGTATTTTGTACAAAGAAGGGATGGAAAAGAGGAGCCAATGAAAAGGAAAATCACTAATTGATATTTTGGCATGTAACGAAGATCTTCTGCATAGATTTTACATCTGTTCAAAACAATAACTTCATTAATCCCTCTGAACTGTGTTCTCTATTGTTCTCATCTGTAGCTAAAGCCTTTGCCTTTAGGAATTAGTCCAAAAGATCAGAAGATTATCGTTGCATTATGTACTGTAGATTGTGAGTAGATTTATATGTTAAAAATGCCAAATTAATTGATGTATTATTATTTTTTTAAATCTGAAGTCTGGTGTTTGGTCTATGGCTTGGCATAACATCATGAGGTCCCTAAACACAAAAGAGTGTTTTTTAAATGCAAAGTGCCTGAATACTGACGTCAGGTCATCGTGTTTCAGGTTGCAAACCAATATATCTTTCTGAATCAACCTGCATTTGAAAAAGAACTCTTCAAAACTTGAATTGGCTTTAAATAAGATTCTGTAAGTGAGAGCAAATGACAATTTTATGACAGAAATTTCACCAAGTCCACACGGTTAGAACTGCAATGGTAAATATCAGCAAAGATAAACTCTTTAACGTCTATGTAACACAGCAACACTGGGGACATTAATGTACAATAATGATATTGTTGTTTCTTATTGTATCTGGTTAGGGTTCTTGGGAGAAAGACCTCAATCATTTTGCTCTTCTGCTTGTGAACAGAGTTGCTGCTTAGATGATAGTCTCTGGTTGTGTCATCCCTTAGCAACGCATTGTGAAAACACAAACATGTTGCTTTATTAACCATTCCACCTTAACTGTGTTTTAAGTGCACTTGGAAGATATCTTCTCAGGTAATTATGCAGAGGGAGGTGCAAGATGCCTCACCTGGCCATGAGGCACATGCTGCAGGAACCTGCCCTGTTGGTATCATACTTGCAAAGTTTGGCAGAGCTTGGGGACTACTCACCCAAGTGAGCACTCAACCCAAGTACTCAACCGAAGTCTTGTTTTGAGCAAGAGATCAGGTAGTGGCCCCAGGTTGGTAACAATGGCAATGGGCTGCCTGGGAAACCAGAGCCTGAACCAGACCTGCAGAGAATTGGCGGTGCATAAGAGCATCAGCAACCCTACCCAAGGGACAGCAGTGGTTGTAGGTGCTATTGACGCTGTTCGTTAACGTAAAGAATATTAGTCTGTATTTTTGTGTACATGGAACTGAGGACACTGTTATTGGTGGAGAACAACTTTGCCTTCCTCCCCTCCTGTTACTACATTTTGGTGTGAATGCCAAGCTTCCTGAAGGAGATAAAGTTCTCCTCTGTTGAAAAGTGTCATCCCCATTCCTGAGGATATTTTCTGCTTTCCAAATTGGGTTTAATGGAGAACTAATCAGTTAATGTATTTTAACTGCAATGCCATAAGGAAGTGATATTTTTAACAGAAAGGTGGGCAAAATTCAGTTTTAGTTTCATGAGTGACTCTAATCCACTTTTCACAAACAGCAGCCCTGATGCTGGTATTGTAAAATGTTGTCTCGTTGTAAATTGACGGGGAACGGCTGCACTGTGGATGTAGGAAGTTAAAATTAAGGGATTAGAGATATTGTACATGTTACACTGGATCCATTTATGGAGCAAAAGTCAAGGAATGAAAAGTTTGCAGGGGTTTAAAGAGAAATCTGTATGTTTTCTAATGCTGGCCTACTTTCCTGTAATTCTTCGTAAGGAATGACACACACTAAAGGTAATATGCAACTTTTTTTTTTCCCTAGAAAAATAGAAATCACGTAATTCACACCAAATAGGCATGTTCATAATTCTTTTTAGAATGCAGATTGGGCCCGTTATCCCAGCATTGGAACAGCCAGGTGACAACATGCTCACCTGGATGATGGCTGAAATCTTTACACATATCTTGCACCTCACTCAGGGATAGGCGCTGGCTGTTTGCCACCTCATTTATGAGTTCTTCCTCTTCCTCCTCCTGTTCTTGTGATGGCCCCGCTTCGGAGTAGTCTGCCTCATCTATTTCTTCTTCCCGCCCCCTTTTAGAAGATGCTTCTTCACCCCTTACTAAACAAGCTGACTTACACTTCCAATATCTCTTCTTGTGTATAGGGGCGGCTGATACCGGCACGGGTTGGTTCTCTGGTTCAGCTGCAGTGCGTCTCACGGGGGTTGGAGTAGCTGCAGTGCCTGTTGCCGGGGTTGGAGTAGCCACAGTGTCTGCCATTTTGTCGTCAGATCCAGAGACCTTTTCTTCCCCTTGAGGGTACCGAATAGTCTTGAACAAGGCTTGGTAGGCATGGGCCAAGCGCCAGCACATTGCAGTGGTTTGTGTCTCTCTGGAATTGCCAGGGTGACAGCATTCTTTTTCCAAATACTTTACCAGTTTTTCAGGATTCTGCACTTGTTGAGGGGTGTAGTTCCAAAACACTGGAGGTGCCCACTGTCCTAGGTACTTGCCCGTACTATCCCATGCACCCTGCCAGTCATAACTATCCAGCCTTGGGGTAGGTCTCTGGGTCATATTCTTGAATAGTTGTTTAAACAAGACACGAAACACATTCAAGAGTAGGAGCAACAGGAACATGCCAGTTTGAACATCCCAAGGATATTCAAAATGCTCAAGAGCTACTGTAACTAGCCTGGAGGAGAAGGAGAAGGTGAAGGAAGGTGTCTCCCCCATAAATTTGCTTCCCAAGGAGAAAAGGTAAAAAGTGTAATTATTAATAGTTTCCGAGAGATGGCCCCTGAAGTACAGTGATGATGGCAATGCTGAGTAAAAATACCAGATTAGTCTCACAACCAGCCATTTTATCATATCATAAACCAGTGTTACAAAGTACAGCAAAATGATAACCTTGACCCAGCTCCCCGAGGTGATAAACAGCACAACAGGGAACATATACAGCAAGTAAAATGTTCCATAGCACAACCCTGAGAACAAGCACAACAACTCTGAGAGTAAATAAATCAATATTGTGACCAGCGACTACCAAACTAATATAATGAATGCTTATAAGAAATTTGTTCTAATGCACTCTGGTCAGATCTTTTGTTATCTGAACCCATCAAGCCCCAGGTTGGGTGCCAAAAAGGAGTGTTGTGGTTTAACCCAGAAGGCAGCTAAACACCACACAGCCGTTCACCCACTCCCCCTGCCCCGCAGGAAAAAAAAGAGTAAAATTTGGGGTTTGAGGGAAGGACAGCTTAATAGGATGTAAAAAGAATGGATACTACTACTACTACTACTACTACTACTAGAATATACAAAGTGATGCAGAATGCAATTGCTCACCACCTGCCAACTGATGACCAGCCAGTTCCCAATCAGTGGTGCCTCTTTGGCCATCTTCCCCAGTTTATATACTAGGCATGACGTCATACGGTATGGATTATCCCTTTGGTGAGTTGGGGTCAGCTGTCCTGGCTGTGTCCCCTCCCAACTTCCCATGCACACCCCACCTTCTCACTGGCAGGGCAGCATGAGAAGCTGAACAGTTTTTGCTTAGCAACAACTAAAATCATCAGTATGTTATCAACATTATTTCCATGCCAAATCCAAAACACAGCACTATATCAGCTACTAGGAAGAAAATTAACTCTATCCCAGCCTAAACGAGGATACCTCCTTAAGGTGATTAATATGCAAAATGACAATCTTAACTAGTGCCTAATGTGAGAGGCTGGGAACCAAGTAAATATTTCTCTCTCTTACTGACAAATTCATGACTTTGGACTATCTTTATTCTTCATGGAAGGCTGAAAGGCATAATTAGTGCTTGCAAGGTAACTTGAGATCCTTGGGTGAAAGGCACTATGTACAATAAGTGTGAAGTGTTTCAATTGAAGAAACGTAAGCTGGCAAGTACAGTGGGATGTGACATAACTGTGCAGCAGTGACAAGAATATGTTCTCCCCCCACCAAAATGCATCAGTGAAGTTATGATATCCTGCTGTTTTACTAGCTCATTTAGTATTAAAACTGAATTTTGCTGTAGGTATTTGCTTTTTCTTTTTCTTTGCTCACATCATAGTGTTGATACATATAACTAAGGAAAAGCTGCAGGTGTTTCTTCTGTTTATCAAGAGAGAAACTCTTGTAAGCAAGATTTAAGAAATTCCTTTTCAGACTGGCTTTACTTCATAATAACGATTTTTCAGGTGAAGAAATTAACAAATTTAAATTTAATTTTAAATTAAAAAATTTAAAAAAAATGCAAATCAATACTATATGATTCCAGTTCAGTAGGCTTGCTAAAATAGCATTTCCTAGATGATGATGCTTATGCAGAGATCTTTAGGAATCTATACAGAGCCAGGGTCACACAAACTGGTGTTTTTGGTTAACCACGACACCAGTCTCTCTTTCCCCCAAAATGATGAGCAATCCTGTGCATACAAAAGGCAATCCTGATACAGCTGCATAAAAAGAAGTGGACAAAGGGAGAAGGTACTCTCTTGCTCTGTGTTAATTTAAAAAAAATACCCTTGAGTCTTTTTTGCAAAAAAAATTACAAAAAATCTCTATCACAAATTTAGTTTGATGCAGGCTGTTGTTTCATTCTGATTTATAAAATTTTTAAGTGGAAGGTGGTGGTTATTTGCATAATCAAAGGCACTGTGGAGACAAAGAGCCAGAGCTAGAAGGGGAACGGGAGGCCCCTCTGCTGCTGGTGTGGCGGAGGGGACTGGGGCAGCAGTGTGATGGCAGTCCCCGAGGAGGGGGCACCTCTGAGAAGTACCAGTTGCTGTCCTCACTTTCCCCAGAGCAGCAAGCTACCTCTTGTATGACTTCTCCACGCTACAGTTCCTTTCCTGGGGCAGGATCAGCCAACTGGGGACTCTCTTTCTTGAGAGAACATGATTTAATTTCACCTGCACTTGGGACAGTATTTCAGTACCCAAAAACCAACTTTTGTCCACTGTCACGTACAAACAATGAGTAATGGAGAAGGTAGTTTTGGAAGGTCCTTTTCACTCCTAAGCTTATGGATGGTGCCCCATGGCCTCCGGCCTTTGGCCTCTCTGCCCCAAGAAAAGTGTGCAATTGCTGCGATTGCGAATTTTGCTCTTGTATCAGAATTGTAAACTGCAATGGTTTATCTACTACTAAGTAAGTATATCAGTATTTCTCTTATTTTGCAATCTAAAATATATTCAGCCAGTTGCCTGCGTGCCAACCTTTATCAACGCATCAGACCTGTGCCATGCTGCGATTTTCTGCACATGAACACTGGTAGGGAACAGTTAATGTCGATACTGCCACATTTTGAGAGTCGTCCTTTGGAACACTTCCTGAAGGAAGCTTGTACAGAGAACAAGGCCAGATTTGACAAGGCTGGAGTAGAAACTTCTTTTTCTATTGGAAAAAGCGAAACACGGGGAAGGTTTGTTTTGATCTTTCAATAATTGGTTTTGGACTGAAATCACAATGGGTATTGTACTTTTTTTGTGCACAAGAGATTAAGTTCTCATTGTATGTTTATAGAAGGAATTAGTTATATGAAGCACTTCATATGTTAAAGAGTGTCTAATTATACTGGCTGCATTTCTCAGGAAGGCACAGACCAGGATTTTCTAGAAGCTATAATATTTGTCCAAAATTTTAACTTTATAATCCTGTTCATGTAGATGTTGAACCAAGATGCGCCATTTTATTTTCAATAGTACATAATTAACCTCACTGTATTTTGCCTGCCTATAACGTGCCTTTCCACACCTGGCTTGTCTCTGGTGGGACCTGTGCAGTCTGTGCAGTGACCATACTCTCTTAGGGAACATTTCATCTGACCAATTGCAGTGTCTGCTTGAGGATGAGATATTCTTGCTATTAACTAAAATGAATTTGGCAAAGTAGTGCAAATTTTTGATCAGATGAATCCCACTGTTAATGTTTCGCAACTGTCATTTTCATATTTAAGTTTAAAGCAAACATCATTGGAACCCATCATTGACCGCCCCTTTAGTAGACTTTAAACATAGCCCACCTCTTGGGCCTGCTTATCGAAGTTTGATAACATTTCTAAAATGTTTCAGACTTCTGTCTCTCTTGTCTTTTCAGTCAGCCTGTACTGATGATCATTTAGACAACTTTATTGTTAGGTACATAGCACTGAGCTTCATTTCTACCTGTGACAGTAGAGAACCTTTTTGACAGTTCAGGAACTGTTGATTGCCATTACTAGTGCTGATGACTTTCCAGGGATATTCTCAGAAATGGGGAAAATTTTGATACTGGCCTCCAAAGTGTAGGAAGGAAAAGATAGCTGGAAAAATACATACAGCAAATTTCTTTTTTTATTCATTTTTATCCATGTAGATGAAAATGAAAGGTTTCCTCACTACTACCAAGTACTCCGAAAAAACAATTAATAAAAGCAAGCAGAATCAGATGAAATAAACAACCTCTTTTATTCTAATAAGCTATGCATATGGTGTGGTCATTGGACGACTGTCAGAGAAGAGGAGCTATGTTCACAGATGACAATCTGAGGCTCTTTTACATCTTTACTACCTTTTGTTTTTAATTAATTCCCTTTTTAATTTTAAAATTAAAATTAAATTTTTAAATTAAATTTTTTAAATTAATTTTTTAATTAAAATTAAAATTAAAATTTTAAAATTAAAATTAATTTTTAATTAATTTAATTTAATTTAATTTTAGCTGCTTATGTTGCTTGTTAGTGTTTCATCTAACTCTTTTCCCCTCACCACAACACACATATGCACATATGTATGCATGCACTCCAGACACCCAATGTTGACCCCATTTAGATGCCCTGCTGTTCCTCCATTCCCTGTTTTGCTGAGGAGCCTCATCCATAGCAATGGTGCTGTAAGCATAGTAACCGGCTTACAGGTGTCAAATTTATTTGTTTGCTGAATTGAATCCATTATTTTCACTCATCTCAGGACCATTTTTATCACACCTGTTCATCCCTAAAATGATAACAAAGCTTCAAACCTGAATAAAGTGCTGACTCCCCTTTCGCTCTTACGTTGGTTCTTGATCTAGGAGAAGCCTGACCTAAGAGGGAGGGTAAGAACAGGATTTTTGTGGGAATATTAGGTTACATCAGAACACAGCTGCAAAGGGAGAAGTTGTTAGATTCAGGACAGGTATATCTGTGACCACCTAGCAAGCACATTTGACCAGCAGGGAGAGTGAGGAACTGAAATAATTACCATATAGTCTTTCCTTGAGCAGACGTTTTCCTCTGGGGAGTTTGCAGTGCACTTGCCTGACCCTGGACTTCCACTCCGGTGCCACTCCCCAGGAGTGATGTTTGAACATGATGGACAAATGGACCTGCACACCCAGTGAAGCTGGGCAGAAGCTGTGGATGATCCAAGCCAAATCATGACAATATCAATGTACAAATGAACCACTGAGTCAGTCTTGGAATCTTCTCCACTGCATGTGCCCAGTGTCCTGACCAATGTAACCGCGTCCATTATTTGTAGTGTAAAACTGGAAAAAAAAAATGTTTTAAGAGGAGCCGTGAAGTTATTTTTGCAGGGTTAACCCTCACTTTTATTTTAGATCCTTTTTTTTCAGTACAAAGGTAACTAAAACTTGTCCCTGCTTGTAATGCATGATTAAAGAAGAAGCTGAACATAACACATCTCCTAGCCTGAGTTTCCTGACAATGTGTTTTTAACCCATTATATAAGTACTCTATCTACAGCTACTATGTAGTAAGAATGTTGCAGGGGAACTATGGACTTATTTATTAATCAGATATTTATCTCACATTTGTCCCAAATTTAACTGCTGCAGATATTGACAGCCTCTATTTGAGATACTTTTAAATTTTTTTTGTCTTTTTTTTCCCCTAAAAAAATGCCTCCAAACTCCTATAGTTCTCACATAACCCATCTAGACATGATTTCAACTTCATGCCTGCCAATTTGAAAGAGGACAACAGACTACTTGGAATGTGAAAAACAATTTTGTTCCTTATGAGCAAGAAACTGTTTTTTCTCTGTTCTAGGGAGATGATTGCTTTTTATTGACTTCAAACATATTCATATAGTAGGGCCTCATAAGGGGAGAAATAGCTGAAGCTGACAAATTACCTGAATATATAAAGAAATAAATTCTACAAGACATGCCAAGAAAACAAACCACAAAGAGCATTCATGTTTATAGGCTTAATTATCTTTCCACATTTTTGAGGCCTCTACACCTGTGGTGTCATTCACACTACGAATGTGTCTTTATCTGCCTATTTTATATTCTTCCAATACCCTTTTGAATGCAGTCATTATTGCACGGTCTGTGAAACCTAGGCTTTGGGACTAACTTTATGGTCTCTTGAGACTATTTTATATTTCTTTCTGACATATATTACTTACATATTCTTTCTGATAATGTGTTGGCAAATGCCATGGCTGCCATTTTTGGCCAAGGTAGCATGGCTTGCCTCAAGGATACTGCCCCACCTTGGTCAAAAGAAGCCATGATGTTTCAACAAGGTCTATAGACTTTGCTATGTACAGTCACGAAACAGAACCTGGAAGAGACTTTCCAGAGTGATGGTTTACCTGAAACTCTGTTTCTGCAGCCTAAACAAAGTTGCAGCCAGGGTCTCCATAGATCGACTCATGATGGTCAGGAGTTGGAGACTCATCCTGGAGCTGCTGAAGGATTGTCTGTGTGGAGAAATTGACTGGCAAATGCAGAGTGGAATAAGCTGCATCACTTGTATAATAAATACATCAAAGCACTCCCTGCATTCTCCATATCTACAAAAACCTTGGAATGAATGTTATGTGCTGTGTTTTGTACTTCCCTTGCCAAAAGTAGGAGCCTTGCTTCTTCCCACAACAATGGAAAATTACAGAACAGATATTTCATCATATATGTGTTGTTTTTCTGCCTTTATTATCCCATTTCATCCTTCACTTTTCATAAAGAAGAAAGAGAAATAAGCAACAAAGTAGTTGTATACTGCCTTGGGAGAAATGTCTCCAAATAAATTATTGGTTCAGAAACTAGAGGAAAAGCACTTCTTTCCAGTCACTGAGAATCTATGTATATCTGTAAATATACAATGTTGTTTCAGGTTATTTAGTGGCTCTGCATATTTATAAGTTTTCTGCAACAACTTTCTTCTGAATTTCAATAATCTCTAACCATTTTAAATGTTATCTGCCGACATTTTAGCAAATCCTTCAATAATTGCTCAAACCAGTGATTATATAACGTACAAACATTCCCGTGTTTAACTCCATGTTTATTCTAGGCAAAGAATTGTCAAAACACTTCTTGAAACCCTCATTATGAGAAACAGTGTCAGTGCTTCAACTGGCATCCTTAATCCAACCTCAAAAGAGGATTACAGTGTATTACTGATATTTTTAATCATCTCTGTTTAAAAATTGAGCTCATGTAAATAATTGTTTTGACCATCAATTTCACAAAAACCTGGGGAAAATAAAGGACTTTTCTTTCTTTCTTTTTTTGCCATGGTTTTGGATAATTTTATTCTGGGCTTGGATCGTTTGTCAGAATACACCTTGAGCCAAAGCATAACAATTTCAAAGCCTAACAAATATGGAATGAATACAGCAGTATCAACTCAATTACCTTATTGTAAGTAAGATTTTTTGAGAATGTTCAGTATTTTCAGTTCCCAATAAAAATATATGGTATCTCTAATTTGAGATCTGTGACTATAAGTGATAATACCATGAACAACATGTCCTAAGCTTCATAAACTGAGCTGAGAACCTTCATTTTTGGCAAAGAAAAGGTTTAAAAAAAAGTAATGTTTCCTTTCTCTCAAAATTTGTCTTTCCAAAGCTATATGCTGCAGCTTACATTTGGCTTCTTGTCATACCCATGCAGAGTATGATCTGGGAAAGAATTTAAGTACCACGAAGGACATTTATATGCAGCAGCTGAATTTCCTCTTGTATCTTTGCTCCACTGATCAGAGAAGCCAATTTAAAAGGGGAAAAGGAGGCAGATAGATACATAACATATGTGGTTTGTGTCAACGTAGAAGAGATCAACAATGAGAGGTAGGTCTGAGCTCGAATTTTCAGATCTGAGTTCAGAATGGCCATGTGGTTTGGAGAGTGTTGAGATCCCATACAGTCTTTCCCATAAGGAAATGGGGAATTCATGTGAGCCTAATGTCTTGATCTTCTCTCTGTCATACATTGTGCTTTGACTGAATGCTTTTTTAAAACAGTCCATGGCTTCTACATAACAGGGTAGTTGAAAGATATCTCAGATACATCATGGATTGAAAAGATCACAGTAAACTGACTATGGGTGAGTATACATTTTTCCCTGACTTCAACACAGTTTTGGGAGAAAGCTGAGATTATATTCTGGTGCAGTGTCAGAGCTTTTTGCTGCTTTGGCTTGCCAGATGGTTAAGATGAGGCCTCCCTTTGCATAACTGAATGTTATGCATTTTCTGGGTCTACTGACTAATAGTGAGAGTATTGTGCAAGTACAGCACTTTTAGAGACTTTTTTTACAGACACTCTTAGTTGTTCAATAGGAATATTTGTGTAAATAAAACAAGACTTGTCACGTTCTGCTATATTATTCTGTCCATTGCCCTCTCTCTGTGGAAAGCAAATAGCTTCTCTACATTTCCCAAAATCATGCTAGTTTTAGGGACCTGGTTTTGGCTTTTGTTTTAATATGGCTTAAAATTGAGACATTTGGTGCTTCTACGAACTAAGGACCACAGGAGAGGACAAAACACTGGACTGATCCACAGGAAGCAGATTAAAATATTTTATGTCTAATGCAGTTCCCCAGATGACCCTATGGACAAAAAGGACTGCAGGAGGAATAGTAGGAGATAATAAAAGTTGAGACACTGGAGAAGTAGCATCTTTCTTACTTAAAAAAGAAAATGTGTAGTGGTAGCTGTTGTAAGAGTGCTCAAAACCATAGCCAAGCAATGGTAGTAGGTTTCCCCGAACTGCACAGCAAATCCCATAGTGCAGGTAGGGCCATAGTGTAAACCCATGGCAGATGTCCTCTTTCATGGTTCTAGATCGTAAAGGCTCATCACGATCCTGCTCCAGACAGTCCTGCATGTGTAAGATGTGTGAAGGTACTGATTGTCTGATTGCCCTCAACGATGGACAAGTGTTGAGGTTTGTAAGGACTCCATCAGTTACAACTGCAGCTAAAGAGCAATGGCCAGTGCTCACAAAGCAGCCTACTAGGGCTTAAAGTTAAGCAGTGTGAATTTCCTCATGTCCAGCACCTATTTTGCACAAAGTCATGCAGACGGTTTACAGTGAATCATGGAATTAAGTCTTACCTTTTCTTTGGTCCTGGTTCAACATCCAGCTCCAGGCCTTTTGTGGCTTTATCTATATGGCACAATGCCAATTTTATATGCAGAGACACCCGAGCTAGGGCTGAACTAACAGGGCTGCATTAGTTATGCCTACCAGAGAAAAATGTTGTTCTAAAGCAACTGAAGCTAAGATAGTTTTTAATACTTGTATTTATTTGGTGTCTCTGAATGTCCCCTGCACTGTTCTTTCTCCGCACACCCTGTTTGGATTTTCAAGCTTTCCTTTTCAGTCATGTGAGGAGCTCCCCATTGCTTCCAGTCTGTCATCTCCATCATCTCCATTTGTTTACAGGTCCCAGGTTGTTCCCAGGTCTTCTTAGCACTTAAAACAGCTAAGAAGAAATCCTAGTGGCTAAGAGGGATGAAATCACACTTTAATTATTCCAAACTATGGAGTTATAAAAGGCAACCTGGAAGGAGGAAGGAAAAGGTCAACTGGGAGACATTGTCTATAGTAAGAAAATATTATAGCAATATTTCAGATATTTGGGTAGCTTATCTAGTTGGACAGGATGATGGAGAGAGTCTACATTATATGAAATCAAATAAATTTCACTTCCATCTGGTCTGACAAAATATGTCATTTTCTTTCCCCACAATATCAGCCACAGATTGCAACACCACTGCTTGGAAATTAGAATAGCATATATATAAAAACAAAGGTTTCTCTACAGAGATGCTTAGGATGGGACCCTTAGAATATGTGCACTTTGTAAGGTTAGATCACGTGAACACTAAAGTAGCTCCTACCCTTGAATATGTTTGCTGTTGCTCAATGCAGGCCCTTCAGGAAACATAACTTTCTTTCACGGGCAGTCCTCTGTGTACACTATTAGTTCTGTGAAAACCCCAAATCATTGGGTTTTCTATTGGTGCAGGAGGCTGGTGAGGATTTACGCCATTGTACAAAATTGAAACAGAATTCAACTTTTAACACAAGAAGTGTAACAGAAACAGAACAACACAGAAGATTTCCCTCCCGCAAACTATTACCAGGCAAGACATTAGTTTTAGAAAAGGTGGACCTCACAGATGAGGATCAATAAAGAAAAAAATCAGTTAATGTAATTGTTCTGTTGTGGTGCAGTTTATTGCCTCTTTGAGAATGGGTACATGAGGTACTTACATGGCTCTGTCTTCTCTGACCATAAAATCAGATATTGGAGAGTATAGACTATAAATGTGTTTGCATTTGCACCCTGCAAAGATTTGAGGGTGATTTGCAGTTAATATTTGATGACTGTTTTTCCAAGTGGTAAATTGACAGTAACCAGGCTAACTGTGAGTCTGCTAAATTGGCTGTTACTGTGGCATGCTATTTTTTATCAAGGGATTTCTAAAACCTATACTAATTTTGTAAAGTACTAGAGAAGTAGGGCTGAAAACCAATAGTTTCCTTAGCTTTCTGTTGAAACTATCATTAAAATGCAGAGGATAAATAAACCCCTGCCTTTCAGCTAAACAGTCTGGATTGCTATCTGCCTGCATTCTCTTTAAATCTGAAAGTAATTCTTCTACTTGAAGTTCTGTTTGATTTGATTAGTCATAGGGCTGGGGTTTTTTTGTTTGGTTTTGTTTTAGTAAACTGCTGTAGAAATTTTTTAAGCATGCTTGAGAGAGTCTTGGGACCAAATGCAGACTTTGTGTAAGTGAACACTTCGTTCTGGGCTGACCCTTGCCTGAGCAGCAGCACCATGAATCTCCGTCAGGCACTGAAAGATGTTCACGTCACGTGTAACTATTTGGAGAGGTTTCTCCTCAAACAGTCTAGAGCACTCAAATGCCGAGGCCAATGTCCCCAGTGCATTGGTGTCATTTACCAGAACTGCAGATTAGATATTAAAGGATTTCCTACAAAATACTCTTAATATTTATTATATCAGAAGTTGTTATAATATTTATGTTATTAATATTTATATTCTTAATATTTAGGATATCAGAATTTGATGTAAATACCTGCTTGGCTGGAGAGAGAAGAAACCATTCTGGTGGGAGATGGGTCTGTATTTGTGAAGGTTGTTCATAACAGCACTTCCTGAGAACATGCATGGTTCCTGCTAACGCTGTTCAGACATGAGCTTCTTAAGGCGTAAGTGCTGATAGAAATCCTACTCCTTTTGGCTAGAAATACAGTCATCCAGGATCATAAACATGGCGGACAATTTTATAATTTGAAAGTGTCATGTTGAATCAGCAACTCAGTGTAATAGAGTTAAGAAATGTTAACATGTTACGGTTTAGATTCACCTCACACTAGGGTAAGGGTGAAGAATAAAAATATTTGTACTGTACTGGTATGGTTTTTGGAAGACGTCACACATAATATATTTTTGTAAGTGTTCAGACAACTGCCCTAAAATTGTGTACATATAAAAAGGGGATATCAGCTTGGTGACACTCTCAGAAAGTGTCTCTTTGTCTTTGTCCTGCAATTTCCCATCTAAGGAACGAAGACTGCAGTTTTCCACCTCTCTGTACTTCAGGAGGCACTCACACATCATTGTGGTAGAAGCTGTGGGATTATATAGATTGTAATTTCAGAAGACACCCTGGTTTTTCAATAGCATAAACCCAGATTCACCCAGAGGGATTATATTTGCTTCTGATGTGCCTGCGGATACTGCCATGATAAAACCTTAACTTCTTTTGCTATTCTGTCTTAAATTATGAAAAAAAAATGTTTTTTGAATAGAATTTGCTTCTTACAAAGTATGTTACTCAGTTCATTTTGCATTCTACTTAAAATAATCCAGAAAAAACAATTGGTCAAGCATCAGTGGCCAAAACTAGTTTTAGGAGGGCTTTAGATATTGCAGATCTGCTTAGGGCAGAAGGGCAGCTTCTGATGATAGCTCTGTCTCCTCCAGCGGTACTCTCTGTCATTTTATGGGTATTGTAACATGATGATTAACTTCTTTTTACTGGGCAGTTGAACATGAATGTTAATTAATGTGAACATTTTTATGTGCAGCTTTCATTTTCTGTTTGGTTGTGGGGTTTTTTTTAATAACATACTGTGGGCCTATATGGAATTAAATGTCTCTCTAAGCTGATCAAGAATTCAGATTCTAATCTGATGGCAAAGATGATGATTTGTTGTCTTGAATATAGAATAAATTCAGGCAAACATCCCTTGTTAACGTCTTCCCAAGGTGCTTAGTTTTGGTATGGCAGGGCTATGTGGAAACTGATAACAAACATGAGCTGCCCAGGGCTGGTGGCCTGGGTCCTGCCTCTCATGCTCTGGTAAGGTCTGATCTTCTAATAC
This sequence comes from Phaethon aethereus, assembly GCF_964289735.1. Lineage (NCBI taxonomy): Eukaryota > Metazoa > Chordata > Aves > Phaethontiformes > Phaethontidae > Phaethon > Phaethon aethereus. Next base: position 14,631,577 of record NC_138582.1, on the reverse strand, counting down.
AGAGCACAGAAGCAGCGTCTTTCTGTTTTACTTTGGCAGGAAACACATTTTTAGTGCTTGGATAATCAGAGAAATTTTAAATTATCTTGAAACAGATGCAGACACTAACACTGCATTCTTGGAAGACTCTGTGTTGAAGAGCTTTCATTTTTTCTGTAACCTCATGGTGTCCCCACATCAACCCTTGGTTCCCATAAGCATCATACTCAGCAACTTCATGCGGTATGTGAGACTTACCAACATGATCTACTCCCATTAATAGAGCTCAGAGTCCATTTTGATAAAATATGGAGAACATTAATGAATTAATTTCATCTCATTTGATCACTAAGAACTACTTTTTGTTACTCCTGTTATGTAGTCCAACTACTGTGAAAAAACATAGCTGATTTTTTACACAAGGTTAACATTTCCAAATTATCCTAGAGATTAATTGCAGTCCAAAAATTATCGCAATATCTTGATTACTCATTATTACTTCTTAATGTATGAGGAATCAATATTTTATCAACAAAGCTAACACATGAGGTAGAAAATAGTATTACTTAATGATACATTTTTCTAGTTTACCTTAGACAAAAACTTTCCATTCTTAGTTAGAAAAAATATTTTATTGAATAGAGCCATTGTTTCATCTAGCTCAAAAGCCTGTCTTCATCAATGACAAATACCAGGTAATCAGCAGTGATAATTATAAATGAAGGAACATTATCTTCTAGTAAGTTCTTTTCCAGCTAAGCAATAATTTATGTTGGGGAAGAGAAAGTCTTTACCATGGTGAGGCCTTAAACAACTCCATCTGAAGCCACTGGAATTATTCTCAATTAATTAAAAGAGATGGTTTCACTTAATTTATGCCCTAAAGTAGAGGCTTAACAATTGTTATAATTATTATACCTTACAATAACTATTACGGTTATAAAAACTGCAGGTACTGGCCTCAGACGTATAAACATTTTATCTTAACAAATATCCTCTCATACTAAAAAAGTGTCTGAACATTTGTAGATTTTCATTAACTTCAGAAAAAAAATTAAATCCTCTCAAGGAAGAGTACAAGGAAGTTCATGTATGGATATTCTACTGGTTCTTCTAAAGCAAGTATAAAAGTTTAAGGAATGAACATGTCTAGTACTTGCCATGCTCCCAGGACTCATACCTATAAACCAATTACTCTCTGAAAAGAGCTGTTAAAAATAATTAAACTATCTAAGAGGACCCTTATAATCCTTACAAGTGACTGCGTAAAGAGAACTGCTTTTTAAATATTAACTGCTACAGGACAGCCCAACCGCTTCAGCTAATATTTTGCTTATTTTTTTATGCATATGCACCACTGAATCCTCCTCTGAGTTTGTGATAACAGGGCTCATGTTGGCACTTCTCTGATAACAGTCTGTGCATGGAAGTTGCCGTTGGAAAGGGAAGTTGCACAATATGGCTGTTTAGTCAAAGCAAATAAAAGTGTCCAAGAACAGTTCAATTCCTAATGAAAATCTTTCTAGGTACAAAGGCCTGGCTTGGCTGCCCCTTTGTCTGCAGCTCCCAGTGTATACAGGTGTCTCCAATTCAATTGCTTGGCACATGACTTATTAATAATGGTTGGAAACTTTTATTTTTGGAAGATGAATAGTATCTCAAAAGCAGACTGCCAGCAATGATGAGCACCAGAACTTTATGGATAGTACTTTTAATGAACTCATTAATAAAGGATTTGAAGTGCTTTGCCTGCTAAGTGTGCTACGTTGTGGATGAGAATATTCCCACTTTTCCTGACCAAATGTAGAGGACTGTCTTAATTTCAGAAATGCATGCGTATTGCTTTTTCTGCCTCTCTGCAGTCTTTACCCGGTGACGGACTAAAGCAGTATGATGCCTAGTTTGCAGGAGCCTGTTTTTTAGACGCATGTCCCTCTGGCTCCCCAAGACCAGGGGAGGTCCCCACAGGCTACTTGCTGGGGGGGTCTAGCCAGCAGTGTGGTGAAGAACAGCACAGACCGAACGCTTTCAGACTGGTCAAGGAAGAAGCAAGGCAGTAGCTAACGGCACCAGTTGAGAAAGGGTTTTTAACTGCAGTTTTGGCTTTTGGCACCTGACGTCTACGCAGCTCCTGCTTTAGACACCCAAGTCTCACTTCAGACCTTTCCCTCAATTTCTTTTGTATTTAGAAGCAAAATATGGTGGCTGAGTAAAACCCATGTTGCTGGCTCACGTATCCATCCTTGTAAACATTTGGTTACATCGTGCCTGCCCCTAAAGAAATCTGATTTGTACTCTGGTATTTTTCACTCTGCCACAGCCATTAGAAGCAAAAGGCAGCCTGAACCTCAGAATTTAACCTGGAATCTTTTAGAAAAGGAAATTTGGATTTATTCCACTGGAATTAGGACAAAACCAGGTATTAAGATCAGTTGAACTGCAAAACCAGCCAAAGATAGGGTGTGTTGAGAATGGTAGTTTGGGCTCAGACAAGTTTCTTATCATGAATTATTCATGGGACTGGACTTCTAAGAAGATTCTGATTCTTTTCTTCAAGACATGTGACTTCAAGAATTAGTTTACAGAAACTTTCAGTGCTTACAATTTCTCACTATGCCTCAGACAAGATTTTTTCTTTACTTCTAAAGCTTAAATTAATTAAGACTTTTGAGAATCTGTTGGCTTTAATGGTACTTAAAGAGAAGCTGATGTTTTTATAAAGGGTCTTTTACAGTGAGGCAAAATACACAGGATGTGGAGGAAGAAATGGATAGGTTCTGATTTTAACTGTGTCCTAAAATGTATGAACTTTCTCGGCTGAGCAAAAAGGAAACTGGAAATCTAGGATGGGATCTGGCCCTGATGTATATGATTTGGGGCACCTAAGTCTGGCAGATGACCTCCCTCTGGAGGCTGGCAGACCTTTCCTCCTCTGCCAGCTGTAAAGGGCACATAGGCATTCACTTCAGACCTAACTTTCAGATAGCCAAAAGCAGATTTCTGGTTAATTTTCAGCAATAGCCCATGAGCCCTTTGAGATATTGACTTTATGACTTCCCACCTATATTTTGATCTGCAAGCAAATCAATGTATAAAGAAATACGTATGGAAGAAAACATGTTCTGTCCAAAGGTGGGCAGTGCCAGCTGACAATGCCAACTCTACAAAAGAGCATTTACAGATCAATGTGTCAATGGTATAAAACTTAAATGGAGATTTGCATTTCTGACCTCATAGGCAGGAAGCCTCATGTCACTGGTGACCCATCTGTGGAAACTTTGTTCTGAAGCAGGGGGAGAACAAATATTGATGTGGTGGGTTTTTTTTACAAAAAAGAAAAAGAAGAAAGAAAAGAACTGAACATGCATAAAAGACTTTTGAAAGGTCATATACTGACTCTGAGTACTTACAAACTTCTGTCCTGTATTTGAAAGAGCCCTGTGCTGAAGAAGGAGGTGCCAGATCCTAATGCATGCAAACTCCGCTTACAGGCTTTTCCGAAGCAAGTAGTCTGCTTTGAGAAAAGTAGGTGTTCAGTTGTTAACTTTAGTATTATCTCTGAAAGAGAACAGATCTGCTGAATTAAATTCAGACCTGCTGAGGTAATCACGCGTAACTGGAAGGGGACTGTACCCTTAAAAACCCTTCTGTAGCTAAAGGAACAGCTCTTGAGTGAGATGGTGGCTGGCAACTAAAGTGGGGGGTGCCCTTAGGAGACCAGGAGGGTCATTAAACGCGTTATGCTTAGATGGCCTGTAACTTACTCCTGCAACACGCAATGGATGTGTACAATGTTCCCCTGTAATAACACATTCTGTTGTGGGCTACTTATATATGCAAAATACCAAGACGTATTATGGATATCTCCAAGCCGTGAACAGATCGTATCACTAATTTTGAGACTGCTCATTCACTTTGTTTTTTTCACCAAACATTGTTTCTGGACTTGCGTCCTGGTGGGGGTTCTTTACTTTCTAGTAGCTTCATTTAAGGATCATTTCACCAGCGGAAGAAGTATTAGGCTTCTGTGTAAGCTATTAGGAGTTGGCTTTAACTGAAGCTGTGAGAGGGATATGGAAAGAATGGGTTGTGGAAGCTGACTGCAATGATTCCCTCGTGGTGGTAAAGAGGTGATAACAACAGATAAAAAGTGGTCCAGAAATAATAAGCAATGGACAAGGAGTTGCCTTCAGAACTGGAGAGCAAACAGCTGCTCATTTAATTCACTGTTCTTGTGTTTTTGCATCTTTTTCCTGTGCAGAAAAAAAGCAAGTTCTTAGCATAGATCTCCTGCAAACTACCAAGAAGATCTGGAATACACCTTTCCATGTGTACCAAGTGAATTCCCCTTCTGCAGGGAACAAAGTGGGAATGAAATTGCCTCCTCTTCTTCTCCTCTAGTTGTTAAGGGCCAAGGAGCAATTGTGACATTTGAAATATGTTCCCTCAGTTGACAGAAATATGGGCATGAGATGTGAAAGCAGGAGACATCTTGCCAAACTCAAAACTGACCAGAATGTGTGTGTATTTGTGTTAGGTTCTTCAGATGTTTTTCTGGAAAGCTCATGCAAGACTCTTGAGAAACAAACAAGATTGATAATTTAAATCAATATTCTCCTAGCTGAACATGAGCCAGCAGTGTGCCCAGGTGGCCAAGAAGGTCAACAGCATCCTGGCCTGTATCAGCAATAGTGTGGCCAGCAGGAGTAGGAAAGTGGTTGTGCCCCTGTACTGGGCACTGGTGAGGTCACACCTCGAATCCTGTGTTCAGTGTTGGGCCCCTCACTACAAGAAGGACACTGAGTTGCTGTAGAGTGTCCAGGGAAGATGACGAAGCTGGTGATGGGTCTGGAGAACAAGTGGGGAGTGGTTGAGGGAACTGGGATTGTTCAGTCTGGAGAAGAGGAGGCTGGGGGGAGACCTTATCGCTCTCTACAACTACCTGAAATGGGGTTGTGGTGAGGTGGGTGTTGGTCTCTTCTCCCAGGTTACTAGTGACAAGACGAGAGGAAATGGCCTCAAGTTGCGCCAGGAGAGGTTTAGACTTGGTATTAGGAAAAATTTCTTTACTGAGAGAGTGGCCAAGCATTCGAACAGGCTGCCCAGGGAGGTGGTGGAGTCACCATCACTGGAAGTATTCAAAAAACCTGTAGATGTGGCACTTCAGGAGATGGTTTAGTGGGCATGGTGGTGTTGGATTGATGATTAGACTTGATGATCTTAAACGTCTTTTCCAACCTTAATGATTCTGTGATTCTGTGATAGTTCTTGGCACCTCATGAATACCCAAATGAGGAGGTGAACTATTCTGGCCACCTCTCTGGCACAGTCACACACTGCCTTGCCATGAGTTCCCCATCAATGCAGACAGTGAAGGACAGGCTGTACCACCTCACCTTCTGAGGGCTTTTCTCATTAATTGCTCTCAGGGGATCTCCATGGCAGCTGCTGCACAGAAGCCACCAGTGCACTCCATTTTTATCACTACTAAGGGCAAATTCCCTTGAAGGGCTTGGCAGACAGCCACTTGTTGACTCACCACCGCTGTTTCAGCACACAGTTCTACTGCTGTTTCTTTACAAACACATGTGTGGACAGTGTACGTATTTGGATCCTTTCTGTCTCTCTCTGCCTTCTCTTCTGATCATATGAATCATTATTTTGTACTTGTTGAGATTTTCAACTTCCATCAGTAATTGCAGTGGTATAATGAGACAATCGATAGCCAGATCTCTTATGTTTTAACTGAAATTTACGGCCAGTTACCTACAGCTTCTCTCAATTCCTTTTTGGTACAAATCTCTCTGTTTAGACTTGGGCCAAAAGTATTTTTTTTTTTTTTAAAGCATTGAAAGAAATGGTCCTGGCTGCCTCCTTTTGACAAAAAATAATTGGAAGATGTAAGATCTCTCACTTTCCTAGAAGGTATCCAAATTTTTGAGAACTGTTTTCGATTTTGATGACCTTTGAAAGTGTAATCTTTATTCAACTTCATTCGTATCCAGTCATTATTATTGTTTGTATTCTGTATAACATACCCACTTTCTTGGTCAGCTCCAAAAATGGTTATTGTGAGGAAATGCTTTTGTGGAACATAGGTACACATTAAATTATTTCTTTTATTTACAAGTGAATGTTTCAAAAATACTGGATTTTTCTTGATTTTTTTTTCTTTTCTCCCCTCCCAGTTTTTTCTTTTTGGGAAAAAAAAGAAAGGTATATTTAATTTTTTCCATTTTGTTACACTAGAGGAAAATTGGGGGAGGTGGGTAAGGGAACAGGACTTTCCACTTCATACAGAAAGATATTTCTTCGCAAATCAAATTCTAATTTAGCTTCAGCCTCTGCAGAAACCTCGACCAAATTCCCATATGAAATGTTTGGATCAGATTTTAAAATTCCCCCCCAAGAATATAGCTTTTACAAATCAATACTCAGGTTTCAAGAAACATAGCTTTGTCTACCTCATTTCAAAACAGGAAGTTGTATGCAGACACCTGGAAAATATTATTTCAAAAATGACACAAAACTGGAAAAACTTATCATTCTGTACTCAGAGAACTTCTTTTTGTCTTAAGTGGACAACAAGTTTTGTTCCCATTACCATTAAATTATATCTGTAAGCTGAGCAAATCTAATTGTTCCAAAATAAACAGCAGAATAAAAGGGCATATTAGAACAATATCTAACAAGACAGCTGAAACCTTACAAAACAAATCTGGCTCTTATCTCCTGTAATGCTTCTCTCTCTCATTCCTGCTGTACACCATTGTCTCCTGTCATCATTAACCACCTTGTGTCTTTTTTGGATTGTGAAGTACTTAAGACTGGGACCTGTCTTTAAAATTTCACAGGCTGCATTGGATATCAGTGGTTCTATATAAATATGGCAATATATTTGTGGCTGCTTTTACTTTCACAGTTTTTTACTACGGTACACCCAGGCTATCTCCGTATACTCTGTGACTTTAAAAGCACAACATTAACAACAGTAGCAACCGAGGAAAATAATCCCTATTCACTCACCCGTCAGGGCTGACCTTGCCAGCTGAACAAAAGCAGTCCCATCCAGTAGAGATATTTGTATACCCGTAGCAGTTCTTACAATATTATCTAATAAAAAAGTACCCTGATAAATTGTAATTCATATGTATGTAGAGTAACCATTCCTTTGAATGAAAATATAAAATGGGCAATTTCAGGTCATGAACAAAAAAGCCAGTAGCTCTAAATACACGAAACTGAACTACAAGGCCTGGGAATATAACCTAATAAATGAATAATAAAACAGCCTGACAGATAAGAAGGGCTTTTTCTCAGAGCTCTGCAACTCACACAACTTAATCTTTGTAAGGGAGGGAAGTATTGCAAATGCTGCCTAATATTTTTCTGAAGCTCATGTCCTCTGCAAAAAACCTAGCAACCATGCTGAAATGATTAGAGTGATTGTACCATGAAATGGCTTGGATTTGCTCATCTGGCTCCAAGTTCAGAGGAATGACCAACAAGCTGACTTATGTTCTTAACAGTGTAGACCCAGAAGGGTTCGAGCAGATGTTGCAGGCTTACTCCAGGCAAATACATGAAGTTTTGTGGTTTCTCTTAAGTGTTTGCTAATATCTACCACATTGCAAAGTCAAATGTCCTTTCTCAACAGAGCTGACTATTCATAATACAATACAGATGATTTAATCTGTGGTTAGGACTTTCCATTTCTGCTAGAGCTGTGTAAAATCTGAACTGCTCAAACCTATATTACATTGACATACAAAACAAAAAAAAGGCCAAAAATCCCAATCAGTTCCAAAGCCTCAAATAGTTCACACCTCTGTGGCTGGGTTATGTTGCGATGATGTCTATGATCCTGTGCATGTCCATGTGCTACTTCAAGTAGTACATTGCTCCTTCAAGTCCATAACTGAATGAAGTGGGAGTTTTTTTTAGAAAAGCTTTTAAAGCAATTAGAGGTGAATATACTTTCAGAACTAGAGATATCAAGATCTTGACTGTACTTGATTCTGTCTCTTGCATCAAAATGCTGGTCCAGACTCCTCTTTTATTTGTGACTTGCTTACACAAAAAATAAATGCTAACTTTTCAAGTTAAAAATACTATTTGAAATTCACTACCAGGTAAAGTAGTTTTAATATGATTATTGTTTCTTTCAAAGTTAATCTAAACTGTCTTTGCAGTCCTGACAACATTGAAATCTGGAAGAGGTTTCTGTTCTTTAGCTTGGGGGTTTTTTTCTCCAGAAAAGGGTTTTATTCAAAAAATGTGAAGTTCCTGAAGAACTCAAATGAATCCTTTTGAGTTTGGTGAGTGTTTTTGGACAAAAGCTTTGGATGATAGAAGATTTAGAAACTCTAAATAATTTGTTTTGACATCTTTAAACAAAGACATTTAACAGTTTTTACTTGAAAAACTGTTTTCATTAATAAAGGAAAACAGAAGCCTAAGTTTTGAGACTCACAAACAATATACTTTGTGTCAGAAAAAATACCTCTGCTGACAAAAAATGTATTCTGAGTTTTTGTTGGTTTAGCAAAACAAACTGGGTTTCAGTTGTCTGGAGATTATTTTCTTTTTTATTTTTTCTCAGTTTAGACAGAGAAGCAAAAAAAAAAAATTCAATTTCATACAATAGTACTACTCCTGAATAACTCCCAGAGCAAGACATAATGAAGCAAAGTTTATAACTTGGTTGAAACGCTGGCCCCTTTGAAATCAATGGCAGAATTCCCATTAATTTCACTGGGGTCAGGCTTTCACCTTCATCTTTAACTTACATCTCAGTTTTCCTTCATTATACATTGCAAAAGTGAAGGAGGCTTCTTTCTGGTCAAATCACTGCTAGTGAATCTGTCCCAAGAGAAAAATTCAATACACACTTCTCCTTTTTGTCCTAAAAGTGCACTGGAAAAAGCACATTTCTCCAACTTTTATAATGTATATGGGCGTTTGCAAATGTATCTTAATGTCTTTGTCTATAGTAAACTCTGTTTAAGATGTTAATAATTTTTGACAAGCACTTCCCTTGTGTCTGTATTTTGAAGGAAAACCTAGAGCATAAAATGGCCTTGTTCTAGTCATGCAGTGGATTGAAACCAGCAGAAGCTGATAGCAAACAGCTTTACTCAAAATGTAAGTTCAGTTTTCTTTCTCATGGATTTCTACTTTGCCTTTTGCTGCAAGCTGGCAACACTATTTAAAAAGACAGGACAAAAATCAAATTCAGAAATCTCCCTTAAATGCTAATGCATTGTCCAGTTGTTATTTTTTCATCAGCTATACTTTCTCCCTGGCATCCAATCAACAAGGAAAGAAAATTTATCTTGTAAAAAAGGTCTTCAGAGAGCATTGTTTAGGGCATGGGGCAAAAGAGAGGATGCCCAAAGGGGAAGTCTGCACCCTGGAGGGTCGGAGCAGCTATTTCTCATTCCGGGGCAGCCCAGCATCATGCCCCTCCAGTTCCTTCTGCTTATTGAGTCAATGGCAAGTCATAGAAAATACGCGCTTTTCACCCATGTATGGGAATAAAACACCATTAATTGGATCACAGTTTTGTTTATATGCAGTTTCAAGGCTGTGGCCTGTCTGAAAGCTTTTGAAAATTCAGCTATTTTTATGACAGCGTTGAGGATGCAATGGATTACCTAGGGCTAACAAGTCATCGCGTATCAGCAAGCCACGGAGCTGAGCATGTCGCCGAGGGGAGCTGCTCCGGAGCTGGCCCGACCTGCAGCAGAGCAACAGGTTTCAGCACACAGGGCATTTTCTGAGGCAGGGAGACGCCAGGACAGCGGAGAGACCCGCCAGCAGCCGGCGGCCCTCATGGGAGACGCTGACAAGGCCTGGGCGCTGCCAGAGCAATGGCGGCCCACCCCCACAGCTATCAAAAGCAGCCTGGGGAGCGCGAGGGACCAGGAGTGCTGCAAGCAGAGCGTGGCGCGTCAGCCAGGGCATGGCATGGCAGTTTGCATGGGAGGGTGAGCAGGGAGGACGTAGTGGACCCACCAGCTCAAGAGATGAGTTCAGTTGGTGGTCACCACCCTCTCAGGAGGAGCTTGGCTATGGTAGCCACCCAGCAGAATGTCCTCTGCACTCGCTGGAACGGACGTGGCAACACAGAGAGAGCTCCTGTGGAAACATGCGGCCACCCAGGCCTCAGGCTGCAAGGAGGGCCAGAGTCTCCCACTGGTGACCAGTGGCAGCAGCGGGAGCAGCTGGGTGAGGTGTGACCGGGTGGTCATCTGCTCAGCCTGGGGGCAGAGCTACGAGAGGAGGTAGAAAGGTTAGGGAGCATCAGGGAGTCCGAGGAAGAGATGGATTCCTGGAACCATGCTCTGCCCTCCCTGAGACAGAAGCAGGATCAGCCACCACAAAAACCCAAGATCAAGGGGGTCCTGTATCCTGCCCCCTCAGGCTGAAGGCAGTAGCTTAAAGGAAAGAAGTGAATGGAGGCGAGTCCACACTCAGGGCAGCAGGTGAACCCCCTCCTTGCCCACCTCACCTCCCCAGGTGCCTCTGTACCACAGGTATGAAGCTCTGGATGTGGAAGGACACTCCATGGATGATGTGGACGATGATCCAGCTACACCAGAGGTATTGCCAAGGTCAGAAAGACCTATCCCCCATATTGCAACCACCTCCAGGAGGAAGAAAAGGCGGGTTATAGTCATAAGCGGCTCCCTTCTGAGGGAAACAAAAGGTCCAATAAGCTGGACAGACCTTTCTCTTAGGGAATTCTGCTGCCTCTCTGGAGCACGGGTTAAGGACATGACTAGGAAACTTCATAACCTGGTGCAGCCCTTGGACTATTACCCACTACTGCTCTTCCATGTGGGTGGTGATGAAGCTGCAACATGTAGTCCAAGGGCAATCAAAAGAGATTTCAGGGCCTCAGGATGGTTGGTGGGACAATCTGGTGCACAGGTTATTTTTTTCATCTCTCCTTCCAGTTGCGGGGTGTGACATTGGAAGAAACAGACAGGCTCAGTCTATTAATACATGGCTCTGTGACTGATGACACCACCACAGTTTCAGGTTTTTTGATAATGGGAAGGCCTACATGGCATCTGGCTTGCTGGCATCAGATGGGATTAAACTTTCTTGAAGGGGGAAGAGGGTCTTGGCTCATAAGCTAGCAGGGTTTTAAACTAGACTTGAAGGGCAAGGGGGATAATATCAGGCTTGCCCAAGACAAACTGTGAGATTACATGTCAAGGTTAGAGGGATGGGGTATTAGCAAGGGCCCTCAGCCTGTTGCTCTGAGATGTGCTAGCTACACTGCAGCACACTTGAAGTCTTACGGAGATGAGCCAGGGGTTCCTGAGGTAATAGGAGCCAACAGGAAAACACTAGTGAAAGACCTCAAAAGAACTTAAGGGGGTTCTTCTAAGATGCTAAAATGGCTGACAGACCAGCTGAAGTACCTCTACACCAATGCATGCAACATGGGCAACAAACAGGAGGAGCTAGAAGCCACCGTGCTGTTAGAAAGCTATGAGCTGGTTGCCATTACTGAAACTTGGTGGGATGAATCCCACAACTGGAGTGTGGCTGTCAATAGCTACAGGCTGTTCAGAAGGGACAGGCGAGGAAGAAAGGGCAGAGGTGTTGCCCTCTACATCAAGAAATAGTTAAGAGTGTGAAAAGCTGTCTCTGAAGAATAGCCACAAGCAGGTTGAAAGCTTATGGGTAAGAATCAGAGACCAAAACAGCAAAGGGAACCTTGTGGTTGGTGTCTACTACAGGCCGCCCAATCAAGGAGGGAGTCTATTGATAAAAGTCTTCCTACTTCAGCTACAGGAGGCATCGCACACACAAGCTCTCGTCCTGCTGGGGGACTTCAATCACCCTGACGTCTGCTGAAAAAATAACACGGCAAGCTGCAGGCAATCCAGGAGACTCCTGGAGTTCATGGAGGATAACTTCCTTTGCCAGGTAATAGACAGTCCTACCAGAGGGGATGCCATACTGGACCTGTTGGTCATCAGTGGAAGTGAGCTAATTGGTGATGTCAAGATTGGAGGCAGCCTGGGCTGCAGTGACCATGCATCGATGGAGTTCTCAGTCCTGAGGGATACAGGGCAAGCAAAGAGTAAAGTCAGGACCCTGAATTTTAGGAAAGAAAAATTCCAGTTCTTCAAAGAGTTGGTCAATAGGGCCCCCTAGGAAAATGCCCTCAGGGACAAGGGAGCACAACAGAGCTGACAGATCTTTAAGGACACTTCCCACAGAGCAGAAGAGCTCTCGATCCCAGGTGTAAGAAATCAGGAAAGGAAGGCAAGAGACCAGCATGGCTGAGTCAAGACTTGCTGGGCAAACTAAACGGCAAGAAGGAAATGCACAGGCAGTGGAAGCAGGGACAGTGTCGTGGTTTAGACCCAGCGAGCAATTAAGCACCACGCAGCCGCTTGCTTACCTTGCCCCCAAGGTGGGACAGGGAGAGAATCAGAAAATGAAACAACTTGTGGGTTGAGATAAAAACAGTTTAATAGGACAGCAAAAGAAGAGAAAACAACAGTGATAACAATAATAATATTACTCATAAAGGAATATACAAGAACAAGTGAGCAATTGCTCACAACCTGGTGATTGATAGCCTGTCCCCAAGCAGCTATTCATGTCCCCTGGCCAACTCCAGTTTCTGTACTGGGCATGATGTTATATGGTGGGGAATATCCCTCTGGCCAGGCTGGGTCAGCTGTCCTGGCTGTGCCCCCGCCTCGAGCTGCTTCTGCACCTCCCCGCTGGCAGAGCATGGGGAGCTGAAAAGTCTTTGACTTAGTACAAGCACTACAACTACTCAGCAACAACCAAAACCATCAGTGTGTTATCAACATTATTCTCATACCAAATCCAAAACACAGCACTATACCATCTATCAGGAAGAAAAAAACCTCCATCTCAGCTGAAACCAGGAAAGACAGGTATCCTGGGAAGAATACAGGGACGCTGCCCGGTTGTGTAGGGAGGGGATCAGGAAGGCCAAGGTACGGCTGGAGCTGAACTTGGCAAGGGATGCTTTTTATGAATAATAAGAAGGGGTGCTGCAGGTATGAGAGCCAGAAAAGGAAGGTCAAAGAAAGTGTACCCACCTTGATGAGCAAGACTGACAGACTGGTAACAACAGATGAGGAGAAGTCTGAGGTACCCAACAACTTCTTTGTTTCAGTCTTCACTGTCACTCTCTCTTCTCACATCTCTTGAGTGGGTGGACTTGCAAGATGGGATCTGGAGGAGCAAGGTCCCTCCCACTGTAAGAGAAGACCAGGTTCGAGACCACCTGAGGAACCTGAACATACACAAGTCTATGGGACCTGATGAGATGCATCCCAGAATCCTGAAGGAATTGTCTGATGTAGTTGCCAAATCACTCTCCATTATATTTGAAAAGTCACGGCAGTCAGGTGAAGTCCCCGGAGACGGCAAAAATAGAAACATTGCACCCATTTTTAAAAAAGGTAGCGAGGAGGACTCTGGGAACTACCGACAGATCAGCCTCACCTCTGTGCCTGGGAAGACCATGGAAGAGATCCTCCCCCTCCCATGTGCTAAGGCACATGGAGTGCAGGGAGGTGGTTCAAGACAGCCAGCACAGTTTCACCAGGGGCAAGTTCTGCCTGACAAAACTAGTAGCCTTCTAGGATGGAGTGACCACATCAGGGCACAAGGGAACAGCTATGGATGTCATCTGTCTGGACATCTATAAGGCCTTTGATACGGTCCCCCACAATGTCCTTCTCTCTAAATTGGAGAGATGGATTTGATGGATGGACTGTTGGGTGGATGAGGAATTGGTTGGATGGTCGCACTCAGAGGGTAGAGGTCAACAGCTCAATGTCCAGGTGGAGATGGGTGACAAACAGTGTCCCTTAGGGGACCGTACTGGGACCAGTAGTCTTCAATATCTTCATCAATGACATAGACAGTGGGATCAAGTGTACCCTCAGCAAGTTTGCAGATGACACCAAGCTGAGTGATATGACTGACACACCTGAGGGATGGGATGCCATCCAGAGGGACTTGGACAAGCTCAAGGAATTGGCCCATGTGAACCTCATGAGGTTCAACAAGGCCAAGTGCAGGGTCCTGCACCTGGGTTGGGGCAACCGCCAGTATCAGTGCAGGCTGGGGGATGAAGGGATTGAGAGCAGCCCTGCCGAGAAGGACTTCAGGGTACTGGGGGATGAAAAGTTGGACATGAGCTGGCAACGGGTGCTTGCAGCCCAGAAGGACAACCACATCATGGGCTGTATTGAAAGCAGTGTGGTCAGCACGTGTAGGGAGGGGATTCTGCCCCTCTATTGTGCTCTGGTGAGACCCCACCTGGAGTCCTGCATCCAGCTCTGGAGCCCTCAGCACAGGAAAGACATGGACCCATTGGAGCAGGTCCAGAGGAGGCCACAGAAACGATAATCAGAATGATGGAAGACCTCTGCTGTCAGGACGGGCTGAGAGAGTTGGTGTTGTTCAGCCTCGAGAAGAGAAAGCTCCAGGGAGACCTTATTGCAACCTTCCAGTACTTCAAGGTGGCTGATAAGAAAGATGGTGACAGACTTTTTAGCAGGGCCTGTAGCAATACGACAAGGAGTAATGGTTTTAAACTAAAAGAGGGCAGATTTACACTTGATCTAAGGAAGAAAATTTTCACAATGAGGGTGGTGAAACACTGGCACAAGTTACCCAGAGAGGTGGTAGATGCCCCATTGCTGGAAACATTCCAGGTCAGGTTGGACAGGGCTCCAAGCAAGCTGATCAATTTGAACATGTCCCTGCTCATTGCAGGGGGGTTGGACTAGATGACCTTCAAATGTCCCTTCCAACCCAAACTATTCTATGATTCTATGATTCTACATACTTTTTGTTACTTGTCTGTTACTTTTTAACTTGTCTGTATATCTGAGTCCTTGGATGCCTAAACATCAGTGTTAATGTTGTGCGTCTTCCTGTCTTACAAAACATATTGTTGTGGGAAAGCAAAACTCTTTGGATTCACCTGATTAGGAACGAGTATCATCTCCAACGCAGCAGGTACATTGGAGAGAATCTCTCTAGTCTTTTGAAAACAGCAGAGAGTTAATCAGCATGGTCAATGGGGGCAGAGTGGTGTTCATCTCATTCTAATGTAAACACCTGCAAATGATAAGGCAACCCATCCTAGTCTGCAGTGTCAATATTGATGACATCTTCACTGAGTGTCATGAAAGCTGAGGCTACTTGCATTCATCTGGACACCTACCTCTGGGTACACTCTGAACTTGAGGAAGATTTCTTTACTTTCATTTTGTCTGCTGGTGTTCTCCAAGGTAAAACTTAAATTAGGTCTAGACATTTATTTTGTTTTGAACATGTTATCCATATAATCATGGATTTCACCAATTTTCTACTGTTGTTATATGTAAATTGTTCAGTTCTTACTTGTACTGGATTTATTTTTCATTTACTTATGGTAATATATGTTCATATTTTTAAGTAAAATCTCTTGCTGCTTATGATTGGAGACTCCCCAGGGAGGCAAAGCTGATAACAGCTCTCACCTTAAACCAAATTAGGAACATAAGTTTCTAACACATTTTTTAAAAAAACAAGGAAGCAAATAAAAAACTGTGAAGAGGAACTGAAATCCTAACTTCAAGTTGAATGACAAAGACCATGAATTTACTGATGAAAACACAAGGATCATGTTCAGGCATGGTGGTAAGAAAGCACAAGACATCCTGCAATGACAGAAAACTATTACAGGACAGAGCAGAACATTTCTTTAACATGGTGTGTTAAAAGAACAATTTTAGTTTTGCTAGAAGTCACAAATTTAAAAGTGCGTACGTGTATATATATATGTCCTCTACGACATATTTCCTCCTCCCTTTCTGCTGGACCAGCCTATTCCTTCTTTCCATTTTCTGCTGCAGCAGTTGCCAGGCTTTTCCTTTTCACTTGCTTTGGCAGCTGCAGTCCCACCCTCATTTCGGCACTGAGCGCAGACAGTGATTACATATGTCTATTGCAAATGATCATTTTCCCTTCTGCCTCCCAGCTACAAATTCCCATCACAGTATACCCCTCTTTAAATCTCTTCTTTATTGAGTTTCATCAGCATAAGGCCGTTGTTAATACATCTGTTTGAAATAAAAAATAATTTCCCTGTGTCTGCCACCTCCTCTCCACCACAGAGTCTCACCCGATCCCAGGTTCCAACCATGATTAACTGGTACACATGTGTTTCAAATAAAATCTATCTTCTCTTCACACACACCCCCTCCTTCTCCCAGCTGTAGACTTCCCCACTGCATTATCCTCATTTGTAACTCTTCTGCCTTGTTTTCAGCCATGCTCTCTCATCGGTGTCTTCCATGTTCTTAATATTTGCTTGTGAATGAGTTTAATATCTTTCTCTCAAAGAAAATGGCTCTAAAAAAGATAAATAAATATCACAGTCTTCATTTGAGATGGGTAAATTAAAGCCCACAGATTTGGAGAAATTTGCCGCCTGCTCCAGAGTGGGCACAGGAGGCTTGGGAATGGCACGTGGGACGAGATTTTCAACTGGTGTAAACTGGAGCTGGAAATCAAGGTCATTGGGCTAATGGCCATGTGCACTTGTCCTGGATTGTTCTTTCTCCCTTTTCAAAGATTTTACTCTTTTCAGAGATAGGCATCTTTGGGAAGTTTTACTTAGCTGTGGTTTATATATTAGACTTAGTGTGTTAGGGAAGCAGTGGGTTTCAGACCTATGGGCACATCTTTTCATCTGTGCCTATTATTCAATGGCCATAGATAGTCTTAAATTTGTGGAAGATTAGGGCATGGGCCCATCCTTGCTCCCATCTGCACAGCAGATGGCTTGTACATGTCCCTAGTTTAACCCAGTGGGGCTCTGGGTAATTACCCTGGCTGCTCGTGCCTGTTACTGCAGTTATTCACACCCCAACTATGTTTCAGCCTACTATGCAAAAGCTCTCAACACTGAACTACTTTCCCTTCCTTTGGCTGTGCTGCTATGAACATAACCAGAACATGACAGTGCAGACAGTCCTTACGCTTCCCCATGTTTATATTGTATCCCATGGCTGGTATTGCCAACCCCAGCTACTTAAAATATGACTTGTCCTCCAAAGCATTACCATCACAAAAGAATTAATTAGCAAGCAATTGTGTTTGTTTGTCTGACTTCTTGCCTCTTGAGTAAAGATTTTCAGCTTTCTTCTGTGACTGTAGTGTCTAGAAATGTAATTTTTTAAATTCTTTTCACAAATGAAAGTTAGAGCTCCAATTTAATCTCTTGTTTAGGGAAGGTGGTGCTTTAAGAAGGAAGCACACCCATTGTCATGAGTCTCACTAAATACTAAGAAGAGTTGGGAATATGTTGAAAGACTTAATTTGAAAGGAAAAATTATATACACACCAGATAACATTCCACCAAAGGTAAAAGTTGCTGGTCACTTGTGTCACTTGCTAAATGTCACTTCCTACAGGACAGCAAAAACAGTGAAGAAAACCAGTCAGAGCTCGATGCTATTTTCTTTCTAAAACATTATTGTGAATAAAAATATCTATAGTATTGACAAGTGTTTTATGTCTTAAATAGTTTCTCTATTGTGAAATTAAGTGTATTTAATTTTAAAATAATTTCCCACAACAGAAAAAAGACTGTGGGGAGGACAGTTAACACGAAGCAGATAGACAGCTAGAAGCACAGTATTAGAAAAAGATCTTTCTGATTATATGGGTAGAAATATATGTAGGATTCCTGATTTTGCTTTTATTTTTTTTATGACCTTTGTGGTTGACAGACTCATGAGAATTAAAATATTTAAATATTAAAGAGTTGAACTTTGGAACAATTTATCTGACCTCACAAAAACCTGGAACAACTCAGAAAACCTGTCCGAAGATTGCAAGAATATTTCTGCAAAACATTGTCTTGAACCTCTGCAAAAATATAATAGCACAGATATTTTACAATGGTGAAATCATAGACCAGAATTGATAGAATGTTTGAATGAAGATATGTAATTTTCTGGTTAAGAAATCAAAGCCTGAGATTTTTTGTTGTTGTTGTTCTTCATTCTATTAAAAGGGATTAGACAAGAAAAAAAGATAGGTGATCTCTACACTACTGATGAGTTTACAACAGACAATCCACTCCTGGATAACTCATGATTTTCCAGGTGTTGGCCAAGACAGACAGTTTAGTCTTAGGTATAAAGTAAGAAATAAGGGCCAAGTTAATACTGACTTTCCCCTTTGCTGCTGTAAAGTAGGGGAAAGTGTAATTTTTCTTTTCTGTCTTGTTTTCTGCAGATTGTTGAAGTTTTTCGCGGGCACAATGAAAGTTGTGAGGGTGTCTTCCGCAAACAAGCACCTTTTTTGAATCTTGCTCTGATGTACAATTTTCTTACACAATTAGGAAAAGTTTTCAGCCCCAGCACCGGCTCTTGGCTCACTGTCTATCCATCCTTCCAGGGCAGAGATGTAGGCAGAAGGCTGTGCAGTCAGCAGTGCAGGTCCTACCTTTCTGGCCCTGAAAAGTTTAGGATAACACAGATGGAAACACATGAGCTTCCGGAACTGTGGTTTTAGAGGAAAATGTGACTGGAAATGTTACTCTTCCATGCCAGACACATATTCCTCTGCATGTGCATGTGTGCACATTTCCTCTGCTCTGCTTATGAAGCCAGCACTTGTGAGGGAGCTCCTCAGAACTCTCTTTATGACACTATAGAAAAGAAAATTGTGGGTTTGGCTGATTTGTCATTCAAAGAATTGTTAACTGAATTGCAGCTGCAAGGCCAAATACTTTTCTGACTTGTACCTCTGCAAGGACAGAAGGCTTCTTGGGATCTGATCAAAAGGCAAGAAAGCAAAGCAAGACTTACAGAAGTTAGAATTTGCCTCTTATTTTTCAATCTTTTATTTTTTACTGCTGGAAGTGACACATCAGCAGGAACCAAAAATAACATGACCATAGAGCCTGACTTTCAAACCCCAGCAGAATTTGCCGGCCTAATGGTAGAAGTGCTTTATCTCAAATCACTACTCATAACATTCCCTCATTGGTTCTGCAGCAGAATTATGAGAAGTAATATGTGTACGCATGCACACATGCACCATGTAAGATGTGCACTACAGGCTTTTCATGATCAACAAACATTTGGCAGCTATCAACCATAACAGCTTTCTCTTCACAAGTCTAATGATGGCCCTGTCTTTTGTATTCCAGCCATAATGTTAATGTATTAAAGAGCTATACCTTTAAGCTTGAAGGCATGAATATTTTCATACTGAGCCCTATATTTGATTCCTCTCCAGTTAGTCCACATACATGCAGCTGGTTTCATGGCTGGATTCTGGACTCTGCAGTGAAGTGGAAATGTTTTACAGAATTTTTCTTGCATTTGAGCGATTCATGTGTGTTCTTCAAAATGTCTACTTTCTCTCTGGATCTGCTGATAACTAAGGAGGGTTGAAGTGTTGCTGAAGTCTTTCTGCAACTGGAGAATCTGTTGCAGAAACCTCTACCAATCTGCCTATTTTCTTTGAACTAGTAATTCGCTGACAATTTTTCTTAAAATTACTAATGATTCAAAAATTAGCTGTGGGGATAGACTCACACAGAGAGTATGATCAGGTTAAGTCTTGTTCATTTTGGAGACTGGACTAAGATGACATGGTATCTTCAGTAAGTTACATGCACATCTTTCTTGCTACGTAAGCAGCTACCTTCCTCTGCACCAGCATCATTCAAGATATGTGCACATAGTTGTTAAAAATACAACCATGTGGAAGGAACATTTTGTGCAATACTGTGTGGGATTTCTCCATACTAAGAGGTCTTGTTGCTATATGTCTGTGCAACAGACCCATTTTACCAGTGTCAAGTCTTCTGTGGTCAAAAGCTACACAATTCCCACTAATACATGTTACAAGCTGCCTTTGGGCCATTTCACACCCAGGAGATTTAATGAGTTTTAGAAATCACTTCACCTTTATTGATCTTTTTAAAGGTTAGACTTCTAATCCAAGGTAATCATCAGGGTTTACTCTATAGTCAATAAATAAACAAATACCTCCAGGTGAGTCACTCATCCTAAGAGAAACAAGTAGTGCTATGAGCATACAGTGGTACATTTCCAGACCGGTGAGTCCCGTCTCTCTCTTTCCACTGGCTGGAGAGGAAGCTTAGATAGGCAGAATTAGTTGAGGTGAAATCTGGACCTTGCTGACTTCACTGGGAATTGCTCACACCGTGTCCCCAGGTAGCTGGAGAGTCCACAATGTTGAACTGCCTGGTGGCTGAGTGATGCAGATACGTATCCACAACAAATTTCCTTCTGTTAGTGGGACAAGTGGGGTTTTAAAATAGATAGAAACCAAATATTCTTTTCACGTGGTCTAGTCATTTGTCTTCCCATCAGAAAATTAGGGGGGTTATTGAGTTGCTTCATTGCTGCAATCACAGAAGCTTCCTTTGGTCTTCACTACTGCTCTCCAAACCACTACCAAAAGTGGGCTAATATCATCTTAACAGCAGGAATTAGTGTGTCAAAACTGACCTTGCCTTATTTCTCTGTAAGTTACTATGCACTGATGAATGACAAACTGCACAGAAAACATGGTTGCAATGTTGTCTGAAAAGGACTGCTGAAATATTTGACAAGCTTCAGTCAAACCAAGCTGTTTTCTTCATTTTGAAGCCAACTTGCCAAGCAATCTTTCAACACTTTGTGGTATTTTACGTAGGATTCTTCAGTGTAAGCAAGTGTAAAGTTCAGTGTCAGGTTATACCAGTCCGCTCTGCTATGTTGTTGCAACAGCACGCAATGTTGAAGTTCTCAGCTTTTCAGTTGCTCATCAGAGGAGCTTCTCTACCATAGCTGTATAGTGTAGATATAGATATAAGGCAGTGCCAGTGTAGTGTATTTTGCATATATTTATCATGCACCTTTTAATACCTCACCTGTGCTCCACTGGTTTATTTTTTTCAAATACTTTCAAATTGCTGTAATGGTTTAGGTTTTGTTCTTATTCTTCTGAACAACCTGCTGCTTTTCCCCAGCATTCTATTGGCTCAGTCATGTATAGTTTCGTGATCTGATAACTGTTGCATCTTGAAACACTGTGAGAAATTTCCATACACTCCTAAGAGTATAAACCAAATGTCCCAGCTCCAGTTATCAGGATGAGTTTTTGCTGTGTTTAGTTTATCAAAACTAGGGTTCATCTCTCCCACCTATTACTGCAAAATTTGCAGGTTTCCAGGACCTCAGCCAACCAGTCCTGCAGGCAGTTCTAAAGTCGTCTGCCCCCCCCCCCAATTCCTCATTTCCCCTCCCTTCACTACATTTCTACCCTCTTTTGTCCCATGTGATACCCCAGCAGCCCCTTCCCACGGCAATCCCAGAGGTCTCCTGATGCCACTTGCCTACCTTTTCTGACGGTAGCCATCCTTTTTCAGAAGTCACCATTCATAATAATTTATGTGGAACAGCTGTTTCTAGAGAATAAACCAGCTGCCTAGCTCCCATTCTTCTCCTTATGAAAAGAACACAGATTTAAAAATTGACTCTAAGGGAAACAGGGTTACACCAATGGTTTGTACCTTCACCTTTTTGTATCACTCAGGACTAGACAAAAGAGAGCCCGGGCTTTCTAGCACATCACTCCATCATTCCTCTGGGCCTCACAGGACCTTTTAGCTTCTATCCAAAAATTGTGTTTCATAAAGGGAAATAAATGCCTTTCACTACCCACCTCTAAGGTTATAATTTTCTCTCTCACATTTTTTTGCTGGGATGTTGCCATCAATTCTCTTGTTCTCCAAAACAAGGTGAAAAGAATTACCAGCAAAGCTGTCGAAATCTAAGGTTTCTGAAATTGCTTTTTAATATTGTTCGTGCTTCCAAAAAACACCTATGCTATGTTTATTAGCTTGAATTTAGAAATAGCAGATGGCTTGCTCTCAGTTTCATCCCTTGCAAATCAGGCAACCCTCCAGCACCCAAACCAGCAAGCTTCCTAAATCCTGACCATAGTTGCACAGATGGAAAAACGTGGCCTTGTCACACTGAGCAAAGCAGTGTGAAGGTTTTGTCAGGCTTTGCGATTTTCCTGTACCCAGATGTTGTTTCTTGCCCTTTATTCAGTCTTGCTTTGGGGGTGGGGAGCGGGGAGTGGTGGTGGTGTTAAGGATTGTCCTTTTTGATCCGTTTGTACAGCATCTGTCATCACATGGCCCAAGAGATGTAACTGAGGGCAACTCCATTGTGTAGCTCCATTGGGTTAGAAATCCTGAAATACAAGTCCCTTTTAGAGGGACTTTTAGAGCTCTTTTCTATGCAGTAAGTTTTTACCAAATGGTTATAGGCTATGTTCTTTTTTGAAATGAGTTCAACTGAGGCAGGACGAGGGGATGGGTGATGCTGAGACAAAGTCCATGACTGCTCAGCAACAGGAATAAGAAGGACCTTCTCTTTGTGATCCTGGTTGTCACAGCTACTCTCGGCTTCTTAGATACTTCTAGATTACTGCATGATACAATAGTCATACTTCAGCGTGCTGAATAAATATGTTTGTTGGTTCACAATGGAGTTAGAGAGAAGCTGCAAACACAGGAGATATTTGTGACTTAAATTACCACTAATATGAATACTCTCTCCATCACCATTCATAATTCTTGCTGGTAATTCTTAAATGATTTTGATCTGTGATGAAAATACTCCACCACACTTGACGAAGCCCTAATGCCCATATTTTCACAACATCTGACTGCATTGTTCCACTGTCAGAAATTAGTCTGCTACCACTAACCAGTCCAAAGATCTTACAGCCTAAAGGCTATTAATTTCAGTGTTTATCATGGTTTAACCCCAGCCAGCAACTAAGCATCACACAGCCGCTCACTCACTCTCCCCCGGCGGGATGGGGGAGAGAATTGAAAGGGTAAAAATAAGAAAACTCATGGATTGAGATAAAGACAGTTTAACAGGTAAATCAAAAGCCACACATGCAAGCAAAGCAAAACAAGGAATTCATTCACCACTTCCCATCGTCAGACAGGCATTCAGTCATCTCCGGGAAAGCAGGGCTCCATCACGCATAATGGTTTCTTGGGAAGCCAAATGCCATTGCTCTGAATGTCCCCCACTTCCTTCTTCTTCCCTGCAGCTTTATATGCTGAGCATGATGTTCGTATGGTATGGAATATCCCCTTGGTCAGTTGGGGTCAGCTGTCCCGGCTGTGTCCCCTCCCAGCTTCCCATGCACCCCCAGCCTACTCGCTGGTGGGGTGAGAAGCAGAAAAGGCCTTGACTCTGTGTAAGCACTGCTCAGCAATAATGAAAACATCCCTGCATTATCCACACCGTTTCCAGCACAAATCCAAAACACAGCCCCATACTAGGGGGGGCTTCACTCTACTATGAAGAAAATTAACTGTATCCCAGGCAAAACCAGCACAGTGGTGTACTCAAATACCAAGTCCTAAGACCTGGTGTTCAGTCATGAAGTCTTAAATGCTACGTATTTTTCTGAGATGCAAAATGGCATGTATTAACTGCCATGGAAAATCTTAAATGGAGCCATTGTGATTAAGAACACAGAAGGGCTTGCAATTTGTCAACAGGTAACATGGAAGCTGAAACAGACTGGTAGGAAAGGAGATATATCTTGGTTTTTTCCTATAGCACAGTCCTAAAATGCCTTTAAAGTCACGTACAATGCTAAGAAAAGAAGCCAAAAACACAAGTCCTCAACTTCTAGCTTGTTACTACTCTAGGCACCTCTGAACATGTGCTAATTGCTCTCGTATTAGTTCTGCAGCTAAAGGGATGAATTTGTAGTCCTTGCTCAAGAATAACAGCCATTAAGTGCACATGGGCCCAATGGCCTTCCAAAACACATTTAGAAATGGTGAAGAATAAACATTTGCAGATCAATTATTTCTATATACAGAGTACCCTGGAAATAAAAAATGTTTTTCTTTATATGAAACTATGATTTATGTAAAACTGAGGAATTAACTAACGCAAGAACAGGATGCAAAGCCTATTAAAAGTGGAGACTGTAGAAGGCTGTAGAGGCACCACACAGTGGTGCAATGGGGAAGAGGGACAAATCATTATATTCAAAGAACAGAAAAATGACCCATTTGTATCTACTTGCCAGAGCAGGGAGAATTTTGCTTTCCAGTGGAGCCTAGAAATGACACTGTTCAAACCACTGAAGTGCCAGCATGAATCCTTACAGACCACTGAAATGACGCCACAGACAAGGAGGAACCATTAGTGTTTTTAATATATCCATGAGCTGCTGATACTGACCCTGCATTGAGAACACATATGGAGCACTATAGATTTGCTTTCCAAACAAAAATACTTTAATATATATTTTACAGAGCTATCTTCTAGGAAGTTAGCTCATGTTTGGGCCAAAAATGAGAAGGTTGTCTTTTCCTCTGTTTCTTCCTTTTAGAGTATAAAGCTGCAGTGGTCAGCCTGAAGGTATTTGAAAGAACTGTATTCTAGGTAAGAATCAACTGTGAAACAAGATGCTCAGCAGTCAGGTCTGATATTGAAGTTGGCTCATGGGTAAGTATGGGCCTAGATCAGAAATAATACTAATTTGTGGGCAGATTGTTCTTCATATACTGTGTTTTGCAATGGAGAGCAAACGCTCTGGCTTCACAGAGGAAGCTGAAAGGTAGAGACACCATGTGGGCTGCAGACTGTGACACTGCTGAAAATGCACGTGGGTGCCATGAAGAGTCTGAGCAGAATTACTGAGCCTGGACCATCAGCGTGGTGCCAACGGGCTGTACCTTGCGCGTACGGAAAGTAGTGACAAATGCCAGGACATTATCTTCCCTCTCTTTCCCCTTCAGGGACAGAAGGTGTTTTTAAGATTGTGTGAGAGGTAGCTGACTGTGCCAGCGCTGCACACTGTTGTACCTGCGTAGTTGAGAGGACAATCAGCCACAGTGTGGATGTTTGTAAAAAGGTTGCTTGTGAGGCCAAAAACTCTTCATCAGCTTCATGAGCTCTGTCTCATCTAGTGAAACTCAGATGCCATCTCTTTAGGACCTCATTCTGCAAGGCACGGAGCACCCTTCATGCCAGCTGGCATCCTTGAAGGCATGACTTGGAATGCTACTAGTGTCCAAATGAGAAAATGTAGGTGGAGTATGAGATTAGTGCACTACGGCTAAGCTGCTTATTGACTTGTCATATAGCCTTATTGTGCCTCGGTTTCTCCTGCTTTGTCCAGGGCAAGCAGGGAACACTGTTTCTTGCTATGTCTTTGTACAACATGGTCCTTGGTTACAAGTAAAAATATTTATTGAAAAGGATTAATGTTGTAAATTGGGGTGAAAAATGCTAGAGATGCTAAATAATTTGCAAGGCAGCATCTAGACAGCATGGTGTATAGGTTTATCCTAAGCTTGTCTGGACATATAGCCACAAAAGTCTACTAAAACCACCACAAGATTTCTCAGGTAGAAAGCATAAAGGCTCAGGAAGAACAAACAAAGAAACAAATGAACAAACAAAGGAACAAACAAACAAACAAACAAAAAAATCGCACCAAACCAAACCCCCTAAAGAATCAACAATAAAAAAGAAGAACAAAATACTTCAGAGTCTTCAGCAGTTTTGTGTCCTGGAAAAGTGCAGATGTTTGCTAACTGGATGATAAACAGAAATTTGTGTAGCTGGAGTGGGGGCTGAGAGGGAATAACAGAGATACAGAACCACTTCCTCCTCACCTCGGTTTATCTCCTCAGCCCCAGAAGACTCTTTTTGATGTATTTTGTCATTTATTATTTTATCCAATATAAATCAATGGGGAATGAGACAGAGATGTGGACCTAAAAGTCTGTTCATTTAATCATCCCCTGGACACAGTCCCAGGTTATGAACCAAGTGGGATAAATACAAGGAAGATGAAAGCTGCTGAGCATATCTCTTCAAAAATTAAGTCTTTGTCTGTGGGTTGCTAATGTAAACAGAGTGGACTCAAGGAGAAAGAAATAATCACCACTTGCAAAGAGTTCAGAGAAGGTCTGTTGTGCACAACCCCTTCAAAGATTAATAGTGTTGGAGTAGCTGGTGTCTGTCTACTGAGCTCTGAGAGTGAATGAGCAGCCTTGTTTGGACACATATTTGCTTTTATTTATAGGTAGCTAGATCTTCTTGTCTGATTCATGGCTGTAATTCTGTCAAGTTAAAAAGTGAGGAAGTAAAGATATTTTTAGATGGTAGAATTTTTTTCCCCAGCATGAAGCGACTCTCACTAATAGGTCTTTTTTGTGTATTTTAAATGGATCCATGAACCCTCTTGGTTAAGCTTTCTCTACCAAATGCCTGTGCCCTGGAAAGTTGTGGCATGAACCAGAGACACCAGGGACACACAGCAGCCATACAGCACAGAGACCTGAGGGTTCCCAACCATGGGGTGAACTGGAAAGCTACAGTTTCTGGCCATAACTGCATTTCCATGGAGGCTGAAATGCTGCATTGTTAGTGTCATGGGTGGTGGTACCATGCTCTGTAAGTAGTGTAAGATATAAGTACTGTATTTGAAATATGGGGAAGTAAATGTAATTTTAATTTTCTGCTTCTGGATGTTTCATCCTAAGAAATAAGAGAAGATGTTCTATATGTCAATCTCACGAAGTCCAAGAAGGCCAAGTGCAAGGTCTTGCACCCAATATCAGTACAGACTTGTTGATGGATTGATTGAAAGCAGCCCTGCAGAGAAGGACTTGGGGATACTAGCGAATGAAAAATTGGCTATGAGCTGGCAATGGGCACTTGCAGCCCAGAAGGACAACCACATCATGGGCTGCATCCAAAGCAGCGTGGCCAGCAGGGCGAGGGAGGGGATTCTGCCCCTCTACTGTGCTCTGGTGAGACCCCACCTGGAGTCCTGCGTCCAGCTCTGGAGCCCTCAGCACAGGAGAGACATGGACCCATTGGAGCGGGTCCAGAGGAGGACCACCAAAATGATCCGAGGGATAGAACACCTCTGCTGTGAGGACAGGCTGAGAGAGTTGGGCTTGTTCAGCCTGGAGAAGAGGAGGCTCTGGGGAGATGTTATTATGGCCTTTCAATATATAATGGGGGGTTTATAAGAAAGTCAGAGAGAGACTTTTTAGCAGGACCTGTCGTGACAGGACAAGGGGCAACAGTTTTAAGCTGAAAGAGGGTAGGTTTAGATTGGACATAAGGGTGAATTTTTTTTATGATGAGGGTGGTGAGATACTCAGGTTTCCCAGAGAAGTTGCGGATGCCTCATCATTGGAAGTGTTCATGGCCGGGTGGAAAAAAGCTTTGAGAAACCCCATCTAGTGCAAGATGTCCCTACTCATTGCACAGGGGTTGGACTAGGTGATCTTTGAATGTCCCTTCCAACCCAAATTATTCTATGATTCTATGTTTTTCAGGAAATTCAACACCAGCTAATACAGGTTATATTCTTCTGCTTTCTGCAGCTGTTATACACCTTAAATATCTTGACTGGCAGTACAAGAGAGCTGTGGTGTCAGGTATACAGTTTGCTTGTCATTTGTGAGAATGAAACCATTCTTTTTGCTAAAATAAACATGTATTATTCTTTATCTGCACACTTTCCTATCTTGAAAAATAAATTGTGGAAACTGGCAGATCTGGAGTTTTGTTACTCTTTCTGTACACAATGAATCCATTCAAGTAATAGGTAGAGATCACCTCTCAATCTGAATTTGGCTGTCTCAAGCACTTGGGTTTCTTCCCTGCCCAACTCTGGCAGTCAGTCTGTTGCCAGATCCTGGGGAGAAGTCTGCCCTGGGGAACACAGAACACTGTCCTCTTGGGCGGGAATGTGCCAGCTGTTGTCCAGATCATTAACTCTGGACTGTATTTCTTTTTAAGAGGAACCTTAATTTGTTCATGAAGGAGACTGTCTAGCATGGCAGGGTGACCTTAATGCCTGTGTTCTTGCATACAGGAATACCTTACTGTTCCTGGTTGTGCCTGAGCAGAGAGTGATCACAAACAACAGCCTGTGTTGTTTTGGGGCTATTTGTGCCTTTCAGATACTATGATTGTGATGTTAGAGCAGTACAGGGATGTCCTAATTTCAGCTAATATCTGTGCATTTGCACAGAGTCTAGTAAACAAAACACCATTTATCCTTGTAGTTCAGTAGTTTTACCCACTGATGTTTTTTTCCTCTGTGCATGCCTTCCTTTTATAAGACTTCATGTGGGCTCAAGTTTTCTATTGGAAATTTTCACTTTGGTTTCTGGTGTCACTACTGTAATATATACAAAAAACTTATACAAAATATCTATACAAAAATGTCTCTCCCAAAAACCCGCAACTCCTGAAGATAGTTTAGAATCTCTTCCAGAAATAGTTTCTGCTGTTTTCCTGATTCATTTAGCAAGAATTTCCAGGTATTGACAACAAAGTTTAAGCGTTTAAACACATATTTAAGCTCTGAGAGTAAATGATCTGGGTGCCTTTCAAATTTCCCACTAAAATCAGACGGTTATGATGATTAGGCTACTTGTGATGAGAACCTCATACTTCTAATCTTAAATCTAGGAGTTTGGCCATAAAATTCAGCTTTATGCATTATTTCAAGTCTACTTGACATAGGGGTCTCTAATGTGATGAACAGAATTGGAGGAAGATCAATTTTAGAAGGCCTTTACTCCAAGAACTTCAAAGGTGATTAAATACATTCTCCTATTTGTATGACTGACTCCCACCAGAGTTTCCACAAATCTTTGAGGACCTAGACACGAGCACCTTGGGTTCAGTCATGACTTCTTCCAATTAAGGAAGAATCTGAGCTCTGTTCTGTCTTTCCTTCAACATTTTCTGCCACACAGACCACATCCTGATAGCCCAGAACTCTCCTAAACCCTCTGCCTTAGTCTTTTTGTTGATCATTTGAGGAAGGGATGTAGGGAAGGAGGGGAGTGACTGATGTGATCACCTCACCACAGAAATCATAGCTATTTCCATTGAATCAAAACACTCATGAATTCTTCCAAAATTATTCTATGTGTTAGTGAGTACATCATCCTTAGCAGGTTCAACTTATTATGCTTCATGACAGAGCAGATAAGGTGTGAACACTGAGCTTTTGTAAAGTTTGTTAACTGTCTTGATAAATTCCAGAAATTTAGGTCTTGGGTTTCAAAAACATAGCTCTGAACTTGCAGAAATGAACACAAGGTTAAAGAAACAAGAGTTTTACAGAAGTGTATATATATTTTCGGTACACAAGGAGAAAAGAACCCCACATGGAATACCAGTATAGTGAATTTACTGCAATTTCACTCTAATTTTGTAACCAGCTGCAGACTTTTATATCATCTTTGGGATTTTTCAAGAAACATCTTGCTTTTTAACAAGTCATTTGCAAAGAAAAACAGTCAGGCAATTTCTCCATCTCTCTTCTTTTCTACTATTGTGTTGAAGTTTGAGGAATAAGCAAAAAGAAAAAAAATAAAGAAGGAAACATGTGCCAGCAAGTTAATTAATCTGTTTATTGCATGTTGCCAGCAAATGGGGAGTGTCATAATCTTTTCTAATTTGGTCACCAGCACTTTCTCTTTGCAGAAAGCAGAACCGGAAAGGAAATCCCTCTGAACCTTGTCAACCTCCCAGGGCTCCTCCAGGCTCTGGAGAAGGATCTGAAGGGCTCTGCTGCACTTCTGCCAAGCTGCTGAAATGCAAAGGTCGCTCTACTCTCCCTTGGGACTCATCTGTTTCCATCACATATACAGACTAGGCAGAGGAGTCTTTCAGCTTCCTACAAGATTTTAGACAAAAATCATTTAAAAAAAAACAAAAGCCTGAGGCTCTCTTCAGAAACGGGTGCACCGGTCCGGAGGCACACAGACAGGCAGCCATGTTATCAAAGTGCATCTGGTTGTGTGTCTGGCAGGGTGTTTATATGGGCCATGAAGCTGGGCTTGCCCTCTGTGCACCATGCTTGCAAAAATGGCTGCTTTGTCTTGGTCCCTTTCTGCTTCTTTCATTGAAGGACCCCCATCTGCAATTCACTTACCCTTAAATTCTCCTGGCAGCCTGTTCTCGCGGTGCCAGAAGCTGTGATTGCCGACAGTGTCTAAACAGGGGTGGGTTTAGCCCCAGTCACGGGCAGTGCAGACAGTCTTGCCTGGATCAGAAATGCCTTGGCTAAGTATTGTTATCTGAATGGGGATGTTGCTGCAGTCACTAGAAAGATATTTCCTGGTTGACAAAGAGGTGGAAAATGTTAAGGTTCTTCTCCCTTCTGAATAGAAGAGGCAAGACATTCTGGGCTACCCAAACACCTTAGTGTGTTTGAATAGATCTGTATTTTTTTTTCCCAACATAAGCTTTCACACAGTAGGCATGACAATTGTTTGTTTTAAAATTTTTTTACTTTTCTTGTTCTGCAGAAAATACAGAGATTTCTATCCCAAGCCTAAGATTTAAAGACTATCTTCAAAGCATAGAATCATAGAATCATTTAGGTTGGAAAAGACCTTTAAGACCATCAATTCCAACCATCAACCTAACACTGCCAAGTCCACCACAAATCCATGTCCATAAGCACCACATCTACACATCTACACATCTACACATCTACACTGAGGTGCTCGAGCGTGTCCAAAGAAGGGTATGGAGGTATTTAAAAGATGTATATCACAGAATGACAGAATCACAGATCATCAAGTTCAACCGTTAACCGAACACCACCATGCCCCCTAAACCATGTCCCAAAGCGCCACATAAACATTTTTTGAATAGTTCCAGAGATGGTGACTCCACCACCTCCCTTTGGTGAAGCAATTTTTCCTAATACCCAATCTAAACCTCCCCTGGTGCAACCTGAGGCCATTTCCTCTTGTCCTATCACTTGTTATCTGAGAGACCAACACCCACCTCACTACAACCCCCTTTCAGGTAGTTGTAGAGAGCGTTGAGGTCTCCCCTCAGCCTCCTCTTCTCCAGACTGAACAATCCCAGTTCCCTCAGCCGCTCCCCACAAGACTTGTGCTCCAGACCCCTCACCAGCTTCATTGCCCTTCTCTGGATACACTCCGTCAACTCAATGTCCTTCTTGTAGTGAGGGGCCCAAAACTGAACACAGTATTTGAGGTGCGGCCTCACCAGTGCTGAGTACATGGGTATGGTCACTTCCCTACTCCTGCATTGGCTTTTGTCTCAAATTGTACAACCCCTTTTTCCATTGATCTCTCTTCAAGCTCTGGAGCTAGAGTTGATGTTTTATGAAACTCAGGAGTTTCCCCTAGTCCCCAACTGGAAGACCGAAACATACATTTGTAATGTCCTCACCAGGAACAGCTATTTTCATAGCAGGACAGACAAGAGAAGTCAATAAGCTTGATGGGAACTGCTAGCATGGGCATCAGACAGGACTGCAGAAGCAAAAACGTGGACTTGGCTCAGCAAAAATGTGTGTGGCCTCCAGGATGTTTACATTCACATATGGCCATATAAATCACAGAACTACAAATGTTGTCTGCCATTGCTCTCAATCCTTGGAAAAGGACACTTGATCAACTATTAAAACATATTTTTAGTTTCAATAAACTTTATTCCCGTATTTACCATGTCCTGCAGCAAAATTTCTTGCTGTTTGAAGGAAAAAGCACTAACTACTTCAAAAGAAGGTCAAATGCTTTTCATGCAGTTTGAATCTCTTCTTATTGTTTAAATACAGACAAAATAAATGGCTGCTTGCACTTCTAAGTTGTGCAAGCCTTCTGGCTAATAAAAGGTCATGGATCTGTTCACAACTATCAAAAATACCCCTATTAGTTCCCCACCCGGAAAATAGCAAGGAAAATACCCTGTTCCTCTTTTTGGTAAGCCACATCCCTTCACTAAAAAAAGTGATGACAAGATGTTTGTTTGAGATGCATCTAAAATCAGAGGTCAACGGTCTTGAGGAGTATTTTTATGTTTGTAATAGAAGGTCTCTTCTAAAACCAAAAAATTACTTAAACACGCTCCAAACCTAGAAGCTTGTTCTCTCTCCATCCCAAACAATGGATTAGTTATAATTTCTGCCTCTATAATCTTTTTCTATTAGATACATAGTTTGCTTCTGCCCACCAATGCATTTGATTTATTGAATGTTTCATAAATTAGGTATTATAAGTTATGAACTATACAGACACCTATATTAGCCTTGAAGAAGCCAACTGGGATACCAGAAGCAGTCTAGCTCTGACAGCATAGAGCTCGTTGCAGCCTGAACTTTTCTGAAGTTTTCCCCAAGAAACAAGACAAATTATTCGAAGAGGAAAAATATGTTGTGTATCAATTCTGGTACCCAAACAAACTATTAAAAGCAAGCAGAGACAAATATGTTGCTGTCCACCATGTGAAGATCTATAGCTTTAAGGCAAAAGACAGTGCTGGGTTAGGAAACTTTGCTTTCTTATTCTTAAGCTAAATCACTTTCTTGAGGAAAGCTGTGTCTCTATTATCTCCTATAAAAGCATTGAACTCCTTGGCAATGACCAACAACATAAGGAGCATTTTTATTTAGTAGGAACTATTATTGCTGGATTATTTTGTATGGTAAAGGTTTTGAAAAGACAGATCTGAGGTACACCTGCAATTGGTTAGCCTCCTTTCATATGTCCATCTAATATCTGTTCTAAAAGCACAGGCTTAGAGAGTGAGAAGACAGCCCGTGACAGTTGGTGCTGTTCTGTTATTGCATGCCAGGAGGTTCTTTTCCCTACATAAAGGGGATTTGCAAAGATGAAGCCAGTATCTCCTCAGAGGGGCAAGTAAAAGTTTGGGTGCAACAGTCACAAGTTGCAAGAGAGAAATTCAAATTGGGCATAATGGGAAAGCTTTTAATGGTGAGTGTGGTTCAGCACTGAAGCAGATGCCTTGAAAATCCCATCCTTGGGGTTTGCAATGGTGTCCTGGACAATGCGACAGAGCTTGGAGGTTAGCTCTGCTTTGGGGACAGTACTAGACTAGGTGATCTCCAGAGGTCTCTTCCAAGTAAATTTTGCTAAGAATTTATAATAAACAAACTGAAATAGTAATTTGAAACTCTCTAATGTTAAAAAGTTCTGAATATTGTAAATCCTATTTTGAGAGGAGGCTTTTTCTTTATTTCTCTGTCCTTCTAACTTCTCTGCTAACTTTACCTCCTAAGTCTTAGGAACCAAGTATTATCCCTTACAATCCTGTAATACTATTTCTGATGGGATGTAGATAGATGATGGGGGAGCCGCTGCCAGGCTTTGTTGGCCTTGGCCAACTGCTATGTTTGTGCTCAGGCAGGTAGAAATTCCCCAGAATTCGTCAAATATCCAGGGGCAAAAGCTGATGACAGAACTAACAGTCAGACAACAGCTTGTTTTCAGTCTGACCCAGGGAAGTCAATGGGGGTTTCGCCCCACACAGTAGACCTGGAACAGACCCAGCATCACAGCGTAGTGTTTATCTCTGCACTGTCATGCCTGTGTCAGTGGAAGCTGATACAGGGTGAGGGAAGAGGTAGGCATTATCCTGAGCCTTTTGTCTTCAGATTTTCCTTTGTTCTAGGACCTGTTTTTTGAACAGGTATCCACCCTCTTAGAGAGGTTTGCTTGCCTTTCACATAGCTTTACCGTGAGAAACCAGTAAGCACACCAAAATCTAGATGGGAGTTTCCCAAAACATTTGATGGTGCAACGCAAAAACCCTCATCGTCTGCCGGGGCCGAATGAATTCCTTCTACTCCTTTTCTCAACGTGCATCCTCAATGCCTGGTGCAAACTGGTGCCCGCTGCTGTGCAGGGGGAGCGGGGCCGCTCTCGCGGCGGAGCCGCAGTGAGGCGCGGTTGTGCGCGGCGCCGTGCCTCGGCGCTTCCCATGCTCGCCCTGCTCTGAGGGGGAGGTACATGATTCCCCCCCCCGGATTTTTTTTTATTATTATTATTATTGCTATGGAAACAGACCAAAGCAAAGGGCAAATACACGGACAATAGCAAAAGACAATTTTGATTTTCATCCCCGCTTAAATGTCACACGTTTTTTTAATGCGCCGCTGCTGTAACCAGAGCCTGCATCTGCAGCCCGATGTGGCGAGCTGGTCTCCAAAGCCCGAGGAATACAAGTCCTGCATTATTGCCAAGTGGGATCAGAGCACGTAGGTCTGTTTAGACACTGTGATGCATTGTAAGAGGCCTCTCTTCAGGGATAGCCATAAAAGCCTCCTTTTTCCCTCCTGTTATAAAACAGCAGCTGTATTCTTCTAACGTGGACAACGCCGAAGACTGCCTGTCTCTGCCACACAGAGACTCTCTGGGTCAGGCATGAAAAAGCAAACTTCATTTTAGAGTCTGAACAGGATTTCCCAGTGCAGCCTTATGCTTTGGTGGGAGCTGCGCTCCCTCCTGTGCACGTGGCTCGGGAAAACTGTTGGGGAAGGTTTCTGAGGCTGTGTATGGCTTGCTGACGCTCAAGGTGTCTGACAAATATTTTGGCAGCTGTAAGGTAGCTTTACAGTATAAGCCTGAGCAGTCTCAGAGATTAATGTATTTCAGACTATTAATTACCCAGTGCGGCTGCTCCAAATATCTTTGGTATTAAATTAAGATTGTGGCCAACCCTTGTTAAACAGGAGAACTAGGTCGCCTTTAGGTGCCAGCACTCCCTAATTTTGTAGCTGTGGCTCAGCTTAGCTTTCCCTCCTCAAAGCCAGTGACAAAGCGCTCAACCATTGATGTAAATAAACAGAACCAAGTTGGTTATTTTATAGGTGCATGAGCAGCGTCTCGTTAATCGTCGAGTGTTACAGATGTGAACAGGGTGCTCTAAACTGTTTACCAGCTGGTTCTTGGAAACAAGACTTCCTGGATGACTTTCCTATTGAGATATGCTGCCCCTCCTTGTAAATCCCTTGGCTGTCCCTGCTTCCCAGCAAGAGCAAACTCCCCATTCACACATGGGATCATTCCTAGAATTGCCACCGGAGTTGCTAGAGGAGCTCTGGTCCAGCGGGTGGAAGATGCTGACCACTCTGTGCAATTTCCCAGCGTGAGCCTGCTCATGACACACATCTAGAACTGCAAGACACGCTGTCGGTGACAGGGCAAGCCCGGGAGCGCGTGGAATGCTCTGCAGCATCTGGAGCCGGGGGTCACTTTTCCTGAAAGGAGGGATTGGCTTTGAGTTTGGCCGGGAGTCAGCATGCTGCTGGATTTCTGTTAATTGTATTGATTGCAGCAGTCTCTCCTTGGCACCGCTTTACTTGGAAACCGATGTGTGTAGTTTTTAAAGCTCACACATGAAAATCTTGGCATGTGAAGACTTCTGGTTGGATTTGAGAAGGGGGAGGAATAGGGCAGGAGGGACTGACCGGCTGGGCTCCTTTCGGCACAGTCAGAAAATCCAGAGTCGCTTCTGATGCTTTCCAGTATCGCAGTGCTGTGTTTCACAGGCATTCTTGCTGCTTATTAAATATTTCACATACGTCTGAAGTAAGACAAAAGCAGGGGAGAAAAAACCCCAACAACCCACATGTGATTGTATTTCGAGGAGAAACCTTGTACTGGCATGGGGAGGAACTAGATGGCTTAAGCAGTCTTTTTGTCTTCAAAACCTTGTAGTTCTGTGTTAATTTGCAAGGACACATTTCAGATACACAGTAGGCAAATCTGGTGCCATGCGCTAACATCCCTCTTACGCCGTATTTACGTGAGCATGAGTGCACATTCTATTACTTATCATAATACATAACAGTTTGGCCAAATGCCTTCTTCATTTACAGTGTACTGGTTTGGAAAGCATGCAGTTATTCCCAGACATTCCCAGTAAGAAACATCTTATGGAAAGTTACTGCAAAAAGAGGTTCTGGATTAAAAGATCTGACCAGTTCTCCAGAGCTGTGTTGTGAGACAGCATTTTCTCTCTCGCAGACTCATTTATGACTTATAAGAAACAATTTCAAAGGATATTTTGCTATCAAGGGATAGTAACTTCTCTCCAGGATCATAAGGATTTTAGGAAATCATTCAGGAGCCAAGTTTGCAATTAATATTAGTAAGAATAGCAGTTTATTTTAATGCCTCGATATAGAATCAGGAATCCTTATAGTCTATTGTATGTTTTTTTTGTGTTGTGTTTGTTTTTCCAAGAAATCATATTACAGAATTTACTATGAATTAAAAGAAAAAAATAAGGCCACCATCTATCATTGCTCTCCTGGTTATATATGAGGTTGAATGCCTGCTTAAATACCAGATGAGCCAAGCTGTTTCAAAGCACATTAACCCACTTTTGACCAAGATCGCCACATCTTAACTTAGTGAATGAAAGAGTTGAAAGTCTCTTTCATTCCCCTTGGTAGGCGCAGACTGATGTTCCTTTACCCCTCAGGGAATCTCCATATATTTGTGTATGTACCATGACTGCAAGCTCTTTAGATATTTATTTAGATCTCTCATATGCAATATCCTTCTCTCTTTCTCTCTCTCAAACAAATCTCTGCTTTCAGGGCATAAAAATGTCTGTAGATTAAACCTTGGTTTCCTAGGGAAAAAAAAAAAAAATTATATACCTCAGAGAGGTCTTGGCAAGTAACTGAAATCTTTCAAATGAGGAACTGAATTGAGCAAAATCCCTTGGTAATGTAAACTGAGCTCTCTGGAGGTCAGTAAAAGAACAGGGACCTCCTGCAGCTGCAGGTCTGTGCAGTGCTCCCAAGAGCTCTGAAAACTCATTCAGGCAAATGGAAAAGAGGTCTTCCCTGGAAGTGCTCCTCACCTCCAGATCCTTACTTTTATCAAGAGCTCAGGCAGCATGGAAACCCCAAGCTGGTGGAAGCAGAACACACATACCTGAATGGACTTTATCAGACCCCCTATCTCTAGGGGTTCACACTGGCTGCCCCTTTGTTCTCTGCCTACCTCTAAGTCAACAGGATCAGATTCGATAAATCAGAAGGAGAAAGGCTTACCCTTCAGTTTGACTTGGTTTAGGCTTCTGGGAGACATTTGACTATCAATCATGGACACACTCACTCCACAGTCTTTCCCTTAGCACAGTCATTGCTACATCAGCATCACATTGTCTCATTTGCACAGTTGAGCTTCTAATGCCTATCATTTTTCATTTATTTCCTTTTTAACACCCTTAATTCTTCTAATTTCCTCTGAAGTGACAGGCATATAGATCTACCAGCTGATCCTAGCTCTTGTCGTTGTTTAGCCCCAGCTGGCAGCTAAGCACCACGCAGCCGCTCACTCACTCCCCCATGGTGGGACGGGGGAGAGAATTGGAAGAGTAAAAGTGAGAAAATTCATGATTTGAGATAAAAGACAGTTTAATAAGTAAAGCAAAAGCTGCGCATGTAAGCAAAGCAAAACACGGAATTCATTCACTCCTCCCCATGGGCAGGCAGGTGTTCAGCCATCTCCAGGGAAGCAGGGCTCCATCACGCGTAATGGTTTCTTGGGAAGACAGACGCCATCACTCCGAACGTCCCTCCATGCCTGCCTTCTTCTTCGTCCCAGCTTTATATACTGAGCATGATGTTGTATGGTATGGAATATCCCTTTGGCCAGCCTGGGTCAGCTGTCCTGGCTGTGTCCCCTCCCAACTTCCCGTGCACCCCCAGCCTCCTCGCTGGCAGCCCAGCATGAGAAGCTGGAATGGCCTTGACTGCTTAGCAACAACCCAAAACAGCACGTTATCAGCATTTTCTCATCCCAAATCCAAATCATAGCCTCACACTAGCTTCTGTGAAGAAAATTAACTCTACCCTGGCTGAAACCAGGACAGCTCTACTCTATTCCTTATTTCTAGGTATTTGTTTCTTACTGCAATGTCTACATCCTAGTGAATGACCATGCATTTTCAGCATGGCAGTGCTGTGTCTGTCTGGACTTCACGCTCTGTGTCTTGAGGAATGCAGGGCTACAATCATGCTGTTGCTGTTGCTTTCCTCTTCCCTGGTTCTTCCCAAGCAATTAAGTTTGTAAAGGCCTTTTTATTTGTAATTTTTTTTTTTTTTTTTTTGGATTGACAGGTATTTTGGACTCCTACGCCAAGGCAGGTTAAAATGGGTGGTTCCTCCAGTAGTTGGTCAATTTGTTTCCAAAATTTTGGCTCTGTCTCTACAAAGTAATTATTTTTGCTGGCATCCAGCTACCTTTGCTAGTTTTCAGATGGACTTGCTGTCTCTCTCTCTCAGCATGGGGGCTTTTGAAAGCCTGCCATTGCAAGATTTTGTTGTTATTGTCATTGCTACTTCTGCCTTTTGTCTGGTGCAGCGTCCTCACAAACCGCTGAAATCTTGCGCTCCCAAAATCCCAGCAATCATCCCTCTCGTCTTTCCTGCTTTTGCGAATTGCGGCTTTGTAGATGGCAAGTTCACAGATTGCTTTTGTCACTTTTGCTGTTTTCACATCTGGAGGATAGTTTCAACTACCAGGAAACTTCTATGACAAATTGAAATCAGTATCCTCTCAGAATTCATTGCAGATAATGGGCAAATTTGTTTTTGCAGTGGTCCTTCGTTTGTCTGCTCCAAAAGTCTTTAGTTTGTGTGTACCATAACAACGCATCCCTCTTTGAGGATCAAACTAGTATCAATTGCCATCAGTTCCAGTTTTCAGTTACCAACACCCTGCTACCCTGTATATGTATACATAGATGGAATATATATACACAAATAAAACAGCAAATATTTCATCTCTCTCGCTGCAGCCACCTGTCTTTTCCCACTTAGCAAAGCTCCCTCACACCACCTGCAAACTTTGCTGACTGCAGGAGTGTGAGAGACCTCATTTCAGGGGTATTTGGAAAGGCTTCTTGTGCACAACCCTGTCAGGTTCATTCTTCCGCTCACTGAAATTTTCAGCCTCTCGGTGTTTGTAGTTTTGAAGTGCCAGCAGGCTCAGCCGCGCATGATGACGCAGACTGGGTATTAATCAGCGTTTCGTTCCGGCTGAGGTGCTATACGGCTGCTTTGCCACACTAGACGAGGCAGTTTGCTTCAGCCCTTTCAAACCCGTTGATAAAATGACAGCCAGCTCTTAAGTGCTACATCTATATAAGAAAATAAAGCAATGCCAGTGAAAGCTTCTGGGCACGGGAGCTTGACTGTCTTATACCACTAAATTCCACGTTTAGTTCACTAGGGTGGACACAGTGGCTCTGAAAGCCCACCCCTGGTAGTCCTGCCACCCCTGACTTCACCTCTACTCTTCCTCCCTTGTCTCCTTCATCAGACGTGGCTGCCCTTCATCAGCACGCCCGGCTGCCGGTCCAGCACAGCCCCTGACGCCCTCCCTGCAGCCACCCTGGCTTTTGTTAATCAGGCAGTGGAAAATCCTGCTGAAAGTAGCCTGCTGATTTCAGAGGGAGCAGGATGTTGCCCTAACCATTTGATTATTCACTTCATGTAATATTTTTATTTTTTAACAAAGGTGTTTACTTTTCAAATGAAGATCATTGGTTGAGCCATAGCAACTGTAAAGTCTGTGTAGCCAGCAAACACTTAATATGTGGGTGGGTGGTTTGGATGGCCTTGAATACATAATTGAATTTGTTTTTCCTTTCAACTCCCTGTGGTGTGGGGTTTTGGTTTTTTTTTTATATTTAAAAGTTATCCCATCTTGAAGACAACTGTTTTTTATTATTAAAAGGACAGCTTAAATGCATTTAGCAAAAGCAAGTCTCATTCCTTTTATGTCTCAATCTTTTTTCCAATTAAAGAAAAGTCCTTTAGTGCCTATGATGGACTTCCTGTAACCAAAATGTTTCTCTAAACATTTTCTAAATGTCTAGATACGTTGTACACTTAATGGAATAAGCTCCACATTTCCTGATCCTTAAAATGTTCAGCATTAGCTTGTATGTTTTATACTGCATCAGCAAAATTGAGGATTTGGCATGTTTCCCAAACTGTAGAAAGAAGAAGCTCCTGCATGCTCCTTCTGATGCAGGTAAAAGGGAACAGCACATAAATAAGGGACCATCCTTGTGAAAAGTTGAACTTCTGCAGTCCCTGCGGGATGCACCAGTGCCTTTGAACCATGCCTTGTCAGCACGAATGGAGCCCTGTGAGTTTTGGCAGCGACAGCCAGAGGACTGTGTGGGAATTCAAAGTCTATCAAATTGGGTAGATGGCTCAAAACAGACAGGTGGAAATTCTGCAAGAACAAGTGTGCTGTGGACACTGTGGGGTGAGGACCAAACCCACAAATGCAGAGCATGGAGTAATTGGCAATGAAAACAGTACAGCAAAGTGAGTTTTGAGATTATGATAGAGCTAAAATTAAACAAGAACAGAAAATGTAATTTGCTTTTGAATCAACACCTTTCTTGTACTAACTATTTCTCTCTGTTTGTTACCTAGGTTTCATTAGAATCATAGAATAACAGCATGATTTGGGTTCAAAGGGACCTTCAAAGATCATCTAGTCAATCCCTACCCTGCCATGGACAGGGACATCTTTCACTAGATCAAGTTGCTCAAAGCCCCATTAAACCTGACCTTGAACAGTTCCAAGACGGGCCATCCACAACTTCTCTGTCTCACCACCCTCATCATAAAAAATTTCTTCCTTATGTCCAGTCTAAATGACCCCTTTGCAGTTTAAAACCATTGCCCCTTGTCTTGTCACTACAAGCCTTGATAAGAAGTCCCTGTCTTTCTTATAAACACCCTTTATATATTGAAAGGCCACAATAAGGTTTCCCTGGAGACTTCCCTTCTCCAGGCTGAACAACCCCAACTCTCTCAGCCTTTCTTCATAAGAGAGGTGTTCCAGGAGTGTTAAGAGTGTTACAGCAAGGTTTAGATAGTGTGGCTAAGCTGGTGAAACTCAAGCCTGGTGCCTGGATGATAAGGGATATAGAGCACATGTATGAGAAAGCCGGAAGGAACTGGGTTTGTTAATATCTAAAAAAAGATTGAGGAGAACATGGCATGTTTCTTGTATGTTAACATTGCAGTTGGGAGGACAGGGAAACATTGTTCTCTGTATTCAGTATGGGAGAGTAAGTCTGTTTATATCCAAAAGTTTTATACTAGAAAAGAAGAAAACTTTAAATATATAAGGGCTCTGAAGCACTGGCTGGCAAGTTATGTGTGAAAAACCTTTCACTGAGTGTTTTCAATAACAGGCAGATGACCCTCTACTGAGGAGGATTTAGTCTGCTTGATCCTGCCTCAGTGCAGGTTATTGGGCTAGATTTTTAGCCGCACAGGTCTGTAATGTACATGCTCCATAGACAATCTGGGAGAAATTAAAGTCGAATCCAAATAATTGGGCTGGGACTGATACTCATGTCTAGATGAAACAACCCAAATACGAAGGCAGAAATTCAACTAATTAGCTACTATTAAAAAAGGACTATAAATAAATTGCCTGGAGTTTGAGACAGTCCCATTACTGTGGGAAACCATGAAAGAATAGTAATTTTTAACTCTTCTGTTGGCTTTTCCATGGCAGTTGATCTGGTGATTTATTGAAACACATTTGTAATGAATTCACTAATATACACATGACATGATGAAAAATGCCATGTTTAATGAGTTTTATGTGATTCATAACAAATTGTGCACGGTAAAAGCCTGATGACATTTTTAAATTCTATGGAACAAGAAAAAAATTAATTTTAAAACCAAGAGGCTAAATTCTGAGAAGTGTTCCCGCTTTAATTTTCTATTAAATCAAGGGACACATGATTATTTTAAAAGGTTCTATAATTAAATGTTAGTCTATTGTAGTCAAAGGAACTGAAAGTCAGTTGGGATAAAACAAAACCAGGAAACTATCTGGAATCTGTTGTTCACTGTCTCTTGGTCTTTGCCAAGCATGCTTTGCTTTTACATGGCTTTTGTGTTTGGTTAAAATTAGCACTCACATAACCAAATAATATTATAACAGAAAGGAATTAAATCAGCAAATGTAATGTTCTTGTTTTGGAATGTCATATTATGCTGTAAGAGGTATTTAATTTTATAAACTAAGAGCCAGTTATAGTTGTTTAAAAAACTCCATTAATTTTTCCTTTGCACTCAGAGTCTTTGCCCATTTTGGTCCAAGCTATAAGTCTACACAACTAACTTACTCAGCTAATTACCCAGCCATTTGCTCGTCTCCATTAAAATGGCTCAATACTCAGATAAAAATAGATACAAGTGGGCAACCCTTTTAAGGTTTAGAGTTTTGTATTTATTCTTTGTGTGCTTAACGGTGGGCTTTTCAGCTTTTCTAAGTAAGAAGAAAAGAATCTTGAATCTCCAGTGACTTACTATAGCTTTAATTCAAATCTGAATCACCCACTAGGGTCATCTCTGTAGTGGTTTGAAGTTTTCCTATTTGTTAACCTCTGCATTGAACTGAATATTCCACAGATTCCCTAATTAGTTACAGTTGGAGCTTTAGTGACTTTCAAGACTTTCCTCTTTGAGCTAGAAAGAAAAAGGTTCAAACAATGGTCAGGAAACCCTAAAACCTCTTATCTCTCAGCAGTTCGATTAGACAAGAAGAGTACTGTCTTGATGGATTGAAAGTGCTCTGTACCAGATAAGAACAGGAATGATAAGAACATTAGAGGTCTCCTTTTTTTTTTACAGAAGAAAAGACTTATTTCCTTTTATGCACTATCTTTTCTTCGTTTACACATTGCAGGATAAACAGAATGTGTTTGCAACTAATATTTCTACTTACACACTCATGCCTCAAGTTTTTGAACAGATACAACAGAAAGATATAAGATTAAATGAGAATCGAAGCAGCTGAAGCTTACTAAACTCCTTATTATATGTTCTGCAGCCCTACTGATGATGGAAAAGAAGGTTGGAAAGATGATGTTATGAAAATAAGCAAAAAATATATTTGTTCAATGTATTCACTTTCAGATAGCATTAAAAAGTAAATATAGGTGTGAGAAAAGCATTAGCTGCCCTGGAAAGACAGTTGTGTAAATGTTCTGCTTATTTTGCTCCGTTCAGTGGGTTGGTTGGTGCTTTTCTTCCAGTTGCTTTCCATTAATCGCTTTGGTTCTAAAAGGCCTTAGAAGGAAATTGTTTACAGATATTTTCCTTTGCTCTGACAGAAATATGAAGCCATTTTCAATCAGCTTGCTCCCATCCTGCGTTTGTGGCCCAGCCATTTCCCCGTTTAAGTCAATCAGGATGTAGCCATCGACTTAAACTGGAGCAGATGAAGTTCTTTACCTAGCAGTGGCTAAAAAGCCAGAGCGCTGAATGTTTTCTATAAGCCAAATGGTATTTTAATAGCTTAGCTTTTTTTGCAGCTGATTAACTTTGTCTTCCAGTGCCAATATAGTGAAAGAGACCTTACAGGAATCCCTTTAAGGAACCTCGGGGCTGCATTTGTTCTCAGGCGCCCTTTGGACACTTTGCATTACACAGTTCCACTCATTATTTTCTTAAGATCTCATAGTCATAGCCCAATGTACACCATTTAAAAGCAAAAACATCCTGATACAGTATATAATGGTTTTAGCTGTATGTGGGGGGGGTGTTGTGGTTTTTTTCTGGCCATTGTTTAAGAGTGACTCTCTGGAGATTTCTATAGCAGTTTTTATGGAATCTATTTATCATTAAACGATGGTAATTCAGATGTTTTCATTGAGCCAACATAATTCTTGCCTCTACATTTATAATTGCACAAATTTATGATGCT
This sequence comes from Phaethon aethereus, assembly GCF_964289735.1. Taxonomy (NCBI): domain Eukaryota; kingdom Metazoa; phylum Chordata; class Aves; order Phaethontiformes; family Phaethontidae; genus Phaethon; species Phaethon aethereus. Next base: position 14,587,902 of record NC_138582.1, on the reverse strand, counting down.
GTAAAGTTCAGAAACTTGGGCAATCTAGTACAGATTATATTTGGGCCAAAGTAGCAGATTGTAGCCATCATTTATAGTAGCTTTTCCTATATCTTTAAACAAGCTGACCCGAACAGCTGAGATGATAGTCTGGATCCATATATCAAACTATTTACACGTGAACAAAGTCAACTTGAAAGCTCAGAAAAATAGGCCTATTTAGAGGAGATGGACTAAATTGTAAGTTTGATTCTATAATCACATCTTAATTACATTTCACTCATCAGCTACTGGTGGCCTTTGATGGATCCTACAGAGGAGCTGGTTCACACACATGTCTGTCTTTGCTTGCAGAAAAGCTACTGGGAAATCATCAAAACCTTTCAGGAGAAATCTGGCTCCACTGAAGTCAGTGGCAAAACTCCTGCATGCTTCAGCAGAGTCAAGTTTTCAGGCTGGGAACCTGCCCACAGGCAATTATAACAACAAAGCAGAAAAAATGGTTTGGCTAATGAGAGATGGGGAGGAAGGAGCTGGAGAAGATTTCTGGGAGGTGGTGGAGGAGAAGTGACAGCGATGAGGGTGAGGAGGCAGAAGAGCTCAGGAGAAGGAGGAAGCAGAGATGGAGCAGAGGAAACAGGAGAGCAGTAAGAGGAGAAAGGGGTGTGAATAATTGAGAGTGGAGCTGAAATAAGAGGTGCTGCTTTTCAGACCAAAGAAGAGAGGGTTTTTAAATCAGTTCCTTAAATGGAGAGAATGACTGCAGTGTGATGGGTGAGCTGAAAGGATTAAAAACCTTCAGAAGGAAAACAGGCATCAAAGACTTTACACTGTATTTAGGTCCAAATCAGTCCTGCCAGAACAGTTCATCCCAACTCTGGCCTGCTCCCAGGGAACCTTTTCCTTAATAACCCTCGCAGCTGGACTGGGGTTGGGCCACGAGGCAGACGAACAGAAAAGGATAATCTGTAGGACAGTGCCTGCAGGCACTGCTCTTTCTTGAGCGGCCCCCAGGTTGTGGCACACGGTCCACCACATCCTGCAACCAAAATGTCAGCTTCCCCTATGAAGAGGCAAGAGAAGAGAAGAATTGGGGGTTCACTTGTCTGTGAGACAACTGTTGTAACACAAAGAGCACTTGCATGGTGGATGTGAAATACATTCGCATCTCTGATCATATGAGAGAAGAGGTCCTTTTCTGCAAGCTGCTGTGAGGCTTCCTGCAACAGCAACAAGTGCCACAGTGCTGCACTGGTCTTCAAAAGCAGACATTTAGGCTGTATCTGTCACACCAAGTGACATGGGCTTGGGACTGTCCTCGGGCATTGGGGCCAGCTGGTGTACAATGGCTTGCACATGTACCTTTCTATCTTCTGAAGTCTACAGATGAGCTTACAAAAGAGAGATAAATAGATTCTCCTGTCTCCCAAAGTAAAGAAAGGTCTGCACTCAGACTGGGTCCGCAGTGCTCCCAGGCCTGTGCTAGCTCCTCAGGTTATTTTTCACCTGGAAAAAAGCTAGCTGGCCAGGCCAAAACTTTGCCAGGAACTAGTCTACTGGCTGAACAACACAGATGGTTGAACCACTAAACCTGGGAACACTGCTTGGTGCTATTTAAGTCATCATTACAGAAGTATTAGTACTGTTTTTTTATGAGGTATTCTTACTGATTTACTTTGGCATGTGAGAAAGATAATTTTAAATACTTGTAGCTTCAGTGATAATAGCAGCCTAGGCAATTAGTTCAGAAACAGCATCTTTTTGTGTTTCAGGACATAATGATCCCAAACCAGAGTGTGAGAAAGAAGCACATTTCCAAAGGGTGTTGAGGGACCTTGATAATGGATCATGTTCTCCAGAGGCTGGACCATTTCATAGGATCCCAGGCTGGAGAGCTTGCCATGGTGATACTCTTTACTAGAGTCATCAGGACACGTGTACTGTCAGTCTTGTGTGTGATGTTAGCTTAGAGCTGCACGGTCACCAGGATGCGGCAATCGTCTCTGAAGGCAACTCCAGGAACACAAAGATTCCCAGTCGCTCCCATCAGGTGCCAGAGAAACCCTTGGTTTAGCATGGCCCTGCGTTCACAGCTGGAGTGCTGGCAATCACCTCCCTTCTTTGGCTGTTGCCCAGCACCGTCAGACGGGGGACTAAGGAATACTGCTTTGTACACACTCCTGTTCCTGCCTTTCCATTCACAAATGTAAAAATATCCTTGATTTTTTCTGACAAAAATGTAAACAAGGAGACTAGCTGGCCCAGGGGATCTGTAATAAGATACAGGGCCTTTCACCTCTGTCTTATGAACCAAGCACCATTCCCCTCTGACGCGTGCTCGGTGGCTTGTGAGGAGAGAGCTGGTGGTCTGAATCCCAGTGTCTGCGTCAGGAAGCCATGCAATTCGGGACTAATTAGCCTCTTTGTTGGCAGCCCCCGCAGAGGGGCCAGTCATGAACTGGTGCCTCCTGCGCAGAGATAAGACACGCTGAATGTACGAGGGAAACTGGTCTGGCTGATGTTGGTCCTGCATTTGTCCCCTGAGTAGTAGCTAGTCCTTGGGCGTCTGTAGGAAAGCTAATGACGAGCATGGATTCTTACAGGACTGTATCGAAAGGCAGCACTGTAAATCATACGTATGTTGACAAGTTTTTGTAAGAGGGTGACTGGTGACTCCGATGTGCAACGCGGTATATCTGGCAACGCGTGCTTTGATGAGTGAAAAAGGAGTTCTAGTGTAACAGACTTTAAAATCTGCGGTTGCGTCACCTGGCTGTGGTCAGTCCTTTGCTGGCTCTGACTGCAGCCCTTGGAGACCTGCTGGCTGCTGGTCCCCGCGCCCAGGCGAGGGCATCAAACCTGCCTTGTGCTCAAGAAGGTCTCAAACTTGTGTGAGAGGAAGGACCTGTGTCTGCCTTCTGCAAAGAGCAGGGCAAGCCCCTTCCACATTGCACAGGAGGAATACCTCCAGTCACAGCATTTTTGTTCTCAGGGCTCGGAGGCATAACGTATCCGTCATCTGAGGAGGAGGAATTCCCAAACTCAGCAATACTGATAGGTTGCATGGAAGCCCTTTGATTCCAGCTGTTAAGTACATGAATAATAACTGTAAATGCTCCTCTTTGTGTTATTCTCTTAAAACAGTATTCAACCTCAGATTCCTGTTGATGCAGCAGTGTCTGTGAATACTCTCTGAGCTCTGTCCTGCCTTCAGATTGCTGCCGCTTGGGTGCAGCTGCACTGAATTCGGTTGGATTCTGGGATGCTCTTCAAGTAAACACCTAAATTTAAACCGGATGTGTGACTGGATGTTTACACTTGTGCTTATCCACACTGGGCTCTGCAGTCCCCTTGGCATATGCAAATGCATTAAAGTAGGGCCAGATGTATTTCTATGGGCATTTTTCACTGATAGTAAGTGCCTCCCCACCTCCAAAACAGACAAACAAAAACAATTGTAGAAGAAAATATTCAGAGAAAATTTTTCCATTAGCTGTGGAGGTGGGTCAGGTTATTGCAGCTTCTTTGCTGATCAGTTCTGCTCTTCTGCTGGAGGATGCTGCCTTGAGGGCAGAGTCCAAAGAGCAGAACATGCAAAAGGTCCTCAGCTACTTCAGCAGGGGATCTGATGGCTTAGCTCCAACCACCTCCCACAGAAGCTCAAACTGAGCTCTCAGGGTTGAACAAGCTGTGGGGGAGAGTGTGGTAACATCTTGAGCTACATCATCTGTTCACTAAATGAACGGCTCTAGATGCTGAATTCATTGGGAACTCAAAGAAAAACATTGTGCTAAGACGGAAGCAAAAATAAACTGACTATTCTGCATAAGTCTGGGATTGAAGTTCCTCTGTGTGTCCAGTTCCAACATCCTCCCATTATTCCCCTCCCTTATTCCCTGGTCACAGCAGGAGTTTGCCCTCGTTTTTCCAGCTGTCAGGTTTTTTCTTCCGTTACATGCAAGAAAACAGCAAAGGCAATGTAGCACTGGGCACAGTAACGTGCAGAGGTAATCAAGACATTTCATCAAACCCAGAAAGACGCTGGTAATGAAAAGTGGCTGACAGAAGAGTATTCAGATTGTCGCTCATCAGACACAGGACATAGCTGTTTTCTTCCTTTAGTGATGGGAGTGAGCACTGGGTGGATGCATCACGTGGTTACTGATGGACCAAAATAAAAGTCAGCCAACCATCCACTCATATAAGCTGATCCAACCGAATTCCTCTGGAACCTTGAATCAGTGCAGGCAAAGGATCTCCCAAGCAACAACATCCTCTCTGCAGGCTCTGCCAGTTCTTCCAATTTTCCTGGTTTGATAGAAGTTAGACAATGCAAAACACTTGAAAACAGCACCCATTGGGCTGCCAGCTGCCTTACTGGGAAGATGGGATGCCAAAACCCCCTAAAAATCCCAGTCCCCTAGAGGTTTCTATCTAATTTTTTTTAAGTAATTCAAATCAATTCATTTCCTAACCATTTGCTTCTCTTTATAAGCCTGACATTTTCTCTTTCATATTTATTTAGTCTGAGTTCTTTCTTACTGTTCTTCTGCCTACACTGCAGACACTTTCTGCATCGTGTCTCATACTAGTTACATACAGGTGCTGGTTGAACCTCACTCTGCTGAAGTGCCTCTGCTGAAGGGCGCTGAAGATGTATTCAAGGGAAGTGGTTACCATTCTCTGCCACTACTGCTCCTCCTCTCTGCCAACACTTAATGAGCAAAGCAAAGCTTGTGTAAGAGTATCTGCTCAGATCTCAGCCACTTCAGTGAAAATTGTTCAATTTATGTTAAATTCTTTAGTTTATTTGAACACACCTTTCTGTCACAGGAGTGGGTTGTTAATTCCGGGAACGGGGTATAGTGGAGGGCTTATTCTTAAACTGCAATATCTGGATTTGTTAACCTATTATTATCTGTTCCTAATCTCTCTCCGGGTTTCTTCAGGTTTAGACTCTGAGGGCCTAGTGTCCCAGTGCTTAAAAATGATATTGTAGTGCCTACTTTGCTACTCCCTACAGCAAGATCAGATAATCACCAATGTACTCCTTAATATTTCATCATCAAAATTTTCCACTAACGCAGAAAACAAGATAAACACCATCTCTAAATTACTTGAAATGCTAAGAAAGGACATAAAAAGACTTTCATTCTCCTTCCCAACAGACTCCACAAATCTGTCTGAACTTAACTTTGTTTAGCTCCAGTTAGAAATTTTCCACTATCCGCCTTTTCTGTGGATGCCATTAATGACTCAAAGTCAAGAGTCAAATCCACTCACTTGCAGACAACAAGGAACAGTGTCTGACAAATCAGTGACAAATGCTTGAGTTGGAGGCTCACAGCCATGAGGGCAGAATATCCTGCACAAAACAGAGAGATTGGACACACATGTCTATAACCTGCAGGGGAGATTTTCTCTTGTACAGCTCGGTGTGAGTGTCACAATACTCATGATCTCCTGCTGCTCCTTGGGAGATGTAAAGGTTCATTTTATTAAGGCATTCATAGGTTTTGGAGGTGTTAATTGATTACCAAAGCACCTCAGTGCTTTGGGCCCTGTATGCATCTATCACCCATCTGTTTTGCCACCTGTTTGTTAACACAGCTGGAAAAATTGATATGCAGGAACCCTCCTCATCCCATAAGACTTTAAAATCTAATTGTTACTCCTGGACATCCGGCTAAAACAATCTCAAACAATTAGGGAATGCGCAGTTAAAGAAACAAAAGCTGTAAAGCATCCTTTGGAAAGGCAGTGCTAACTGAAGTGTTTTTGTGACACACACTGATTTATTTGGATATACAATGATGATAAGATAAAATTGTAATGGGCCTGGTGGGGAACCCAGAGGTCATGATCCCTAAAGTATCACTGGATTTAGCTGATCTATATCATGAGGGCTTGATGGTAACTGTTGTTTTTCTAAACAATACCTTTTGTTCTCAGTTAATGTACTTACTTGTTGGCTTTGGTCTGCAATCTAAACAGTCACAGCCACCTGATGATAAATGCTGGCAAGGTGATAATCAGTTTGCTTGCCTTTTAATTCCTGAGATCAAAAAAATCTTAGTGTGTGTTATAAATTACAGTGGTGAAGTAATAATGTTAATTCAATTGTTTGTGATGAGAGATAAGGTTTGTAGGTAGAAAGAATCTTTTGCCAGACTAACTGGTGCACTTGCAAATGGATGAGAAGGTTTCTGGCTCACACCCTTGTATAGTACCTTTTGCCCCTTTTCCGCTGGAAATGTGGAACCTTTTCTTTGTTCCCTCTAAAATCCTAAGTGGGGACATGAAATGCCCAGGCAAAAAGACTGAAGTCCTTGCAGGACCTTATGTGCATCCCAGAGTGGACAGGTTTTCTCTGTCCTACTGGCAAGAGGTTGGGTGGAAGGGGGCTGGGGACATGGAACCCGCAAGCAGCAGAGCAAGCTAAGGGAGCTCAGCCACAGACAAGCAGTGTGCAAGCACCGGGAGCAGAAGGAACTTTTTTTTCTGTCTGCGATGAGCGTTTTGAGCCTCCTGGCCCTCAGCCAGTTCATTTTAGGTTGTCAAATCTATTAGAGGCGTACGTTTGATTTTGTCTTGGGAGAGTTTGCTACTCTCACTCTTCCATGTGCCCATTTCATAGAACTGAAACCTAAAGTGATGCTGTTTATAGCTACAAACCTTTATATGAACATAACTGAGTTTCCTGTGACAACAATTCAAACATCTGTACCTCATTATATCACACTCAACCCCAGCATAGCCAAGGGACATCCAGTCAGTGTAATCAGGAGATGTAGAGCATTACTTGTCACATCCTAAAGAAGATGCTTCACTGCGACTATGAAGGTTGTAGGACAATGCTGACACCCTAAGCCATCTCTTTCATAGGTTAAAGCTTCGTACTGTACATCATCTTTCCTCATACAGGAGTCATTTCAGGCCTTTCATCATCTTTCTTGCCCTTGCTGTATCTTTTCCGTTACACTATATTCTTTTTTTTGAGATGGCAGAACTTTCTCTGAGGTAAGAACAATTTTCATGGTAGGGACTGTTAATGGATTTACAAGATAACATAACGACATTTTCTGCTTCAATGTCCGTTCCTTCTGGTAATTTCTAACTTTCAGTCTGCTTTTTCATTTCTACTAAGGTCTACTAAAGTATTTCTGCAGAATTACCAATCATAACGCAGGATCCCACTGCTCAGTAATAAGTCAGTTCATTTTACATGCAGAGTTAGGATTGTTTTGCCCCAGATTGGTTACTTTATCTTTTAGCTGCATTGACTTTATTTAAATATTTTATCACCCAGTCACTGAGGGCTCAGTGTGATTGGCCACGAACAGACAACCTGTGCCAGTGTCAGTACTGGACAACCTTCCAGCTTCTACCCTCTGCTCCAGAAAGGCTGCTGGAGCTTGTGGGTCATATCTGTCAGTGTTGTGCGGGCATCGCAGATCCTCAGGTCCCTCAGGTAATACTAAGCCTCTATGTTCAGGGAACTATATTACACCTTCATTCTTCCCAGTCAGCCGACTTTGAATAATACTGAATTCTCATCAAACCTTCTCAATGCCCTGCTCAACCAGGTCACTTATGAGTATGTCCAAATGGCAAGCATTTGTGTTAGGCATCAGTCTGGAGAGGCCTGGTAATTCTGTTTGTTTGAATGCTTTTAAAGACACCAGAATATTGTTTTCCACATTTACAATCCTTTAAAACAAAGTAACCTCTATGCATCTTAATCGGTGAATAAGGTTTATTTTCACAGATGCAATCCAGATTAATCCTTGATAATGGGTGCCAGTGACTCTTATTATTATCTTATCTCATAAGACATTCATATTTCTGCTTAGCTCCCCTCTTCATTTCTTTAGGTCAACACATTGACGCAGGGAAGGTGGTGTATAACAATTCCTTTCAATTGGATGGACAGAAGTATTTGACATGGCAATTCAACAACACGAGATAGAGTCCCCTGACACCAAATTTTCTAAAGATCTCTGGCCTCTTAAGGACATGGTGGTGTCATTCACAGTTTAAGACGTCACTGTGTAAGACCTGCACATTTTCACAGTCTTCACGGAGAACTAGTTGTACAGTGAGGTTTGCAGTATCGAAGAAGGTAGAGAGTAATTTGTGGGTTTCTAGAAACTAAAATGGCTTTTATAAGGGTAAGCCTGTGTTTACCAAAACACTGGAGTCCTTTAGAGAAAGGAAATTTAGGTGACTCAGGAAGAAAGTAATTCGCTAGGCTGCCTTCCATTATTTCTTATAAATTCTCATTCAAATCCAACCCTGGAGCAGGAGGCTGGATTAAATGACTTCCTGAGATGCCTTTACATTTATTTCCTGTTATGACTTTTCAAAGCTTATGAGAAATGAAGGTAGAATGAAAGGAAAACTCCCCCCAGTTGTGGTTCTTCCAGACAGTCTCTGAAATGTCTTTTTCCATTAATCTATTAGTCTCCAGGTGACAAACTGTTGGAGTTGGTACAGCTGATAATTTAATTAAAAAAAAAACCCACTATTGAATCAAAAATAATAATCACAGAAATAATCTGAATTGCAAGATGAATTAATTTTATTTTCACAACAATAAAAATAGCATAGGCAACCTATATAATGTGCTGCTTTAGTTACTTTGATATAGAATAATATGCAGCAACTTGCACTATTTCTGTGAAATGTGAATAAGCATGTTGAGTGATTTACCTGGTACAGACATAATAACAGTGTACCTGCTAAAGAAATTATCTTTTCTCCAAAAATGTTTGAGATGACAGGAAGCAATGAGCCTAAACTTCAGATTTGACAGCAGCAGTGATTTTCTAATAGTGAAGATAATGAAGAACTGGAATAGACGGCTTAGGAAAAAAGGAGAAGGGATCACTATCAGAGAGGAGGAATATATGTGAGGAAGTATTTATATAGGCTTAGATTGGCACAGAAGGGTGGTGTAGATGACTTCTTCAAGCCCATTTAGCCGTATTTCCCATGGTGGCAGATCAGCCTCCCACTCTTCGCTCTTTATCTCCAAACTGTGGGGCTGCTTCATCTGGATAACCTAACTGCAAAAGTTGCAGGGAAATCTAGTGTTACTGAAGTCTGCTGTTGGATGATACACCATCAGCATAGAGAATGTGATCTCAAACTCCCATGCAGCCTCTAGTGAGTCTCCAGTGGTTCTTCATGTGAACGAAACACCATCAGCCAAGGTCAGGTGCAGTGGGTGCAAAAGGTTGCAAGTGCCCTTTACATGCTTAACCCTCCTTGTGAATTATTTTCAAATGGTGTTCTGTGTTTCTGCTGACTCTGGTAGGCATAGGCATGGGCCCAGCCCTTGATGATGTTGTTGGCTGTCTGCAGTGGAGCCTGTTCCTGTGTGTGAGAAGTCATCTATTCTGGGAGGAACTTGCTATGACCCCTTGTAGAGTTGAGAAGGTAAACCCAGGGCACAAAATGGGCTGTTCAGGTTGACATAGGACATTGTGTATGGGCTCTGTTTCTGACTCTGTAGCTTATTTACTGAATTACTCTGGGCTGACCTCTACGCCCTCTGTACCTTGATTTTGTCATCTGTAAGTTGAGGCCAGAAGTTGTGTCAATCTCTCTTATCATTTTGCAGTCCATGAAGAGAAATGACTGTGAGAGTTAATTCCTGCAATGCAGCAGTGCCTTGAGCTCCCATACTGACACCTAAGCATCGCCTGCTGGCAGTCTGTGGAGCATATCTGGCCCATGGACCAACACTACCTCCCAGAAAGCTGGGAGCACGTTCCCCTGATTGCCTGGTTTTCAGCAGGGACGGTGAAATGTGCTCCAGCAAGACTGCTATGGTAGCAGAAATGAAAGTGCATTGGCTGTGACTTCTTGCTACTCAGCTGTCCATTATGCCAGCAGCAACTTTGAGAAGTTGGCAGATTAAAAGGACTCTATTCCCATGGTCTCATGGGGACATGAGCTCTTCTCTGTCCTATTATTACATTTTTAAGTGTCTCTAGCACATGGAAATATGTGTCCTGAGGCTGACATCTGGCTCCTAACTTCAAAAAGTTGTATCACCTTGAAGGCCAAAAGGAACAGAAAGATGCACCTCTAATGGCAGCAGAAATGGCATTACCTGTATGGTATTTCAGACCGGAAGAGAGGCAAACTAATAGAGATACCTGTTCTCAGGAGAGAAAGACTGTTCTATGGAAAAATGAAGGTGTAGACTCAAATTGTAACTTCAATGTATAAGAGTAGATCAATCCAGATAGCAGGTCAGGAACACTAAGAAAAAACTAGTTTTATAGGATAATAGCTAGCAACACAAATATACATTTTTTGTGCTAAACAGTTAAAACCAAATTAAAGAAGTACTAAATTAAATGTCTGCAGAAATAATGAAGGCCATCTGAAATTTCAGCTGTATTTCAGCTCCAAAACTGGAGGAAATCTTTTTTTCCCAGAATCAAACCTGCTTTATTTACTGAAAACATCTATTTGGAAAACCCTTTAAAAAGGTATATATAACAACATGGACTGCATTTGGACACCATGTCAAGAGGACACCCAAACATCCCAGGTGGCTTCACACAGCAGAATTTTCTCCTCGCCAGTTGGAATCAAAACACTTCATTCATGAGGTTCAAGGGCAGGAAATAAAATTTAGACAGGGTTTTGTTTAAAACAGGCAGTACATCTCTGAGGGAAAAAAGGACAAATGAACTCGACTGAGCTCTGTAGTGTCAGAAACCAGAAAACACACCTGAGGAAGAGCTGCTGCTGTCTGGATATATGTGGAATCTATGTCTGCTTTGGGACTCCACCTGGGTACTGAGGAAATCCCCAAGCAAGGCCTGGCTGTGGTTTAAGCCTTGACCAATCCCTCCTGTATTCTTTGCTTGTGGGACTCCCTGAAATGCTCTTTCCTTAGTAGCAGTAATAATTCTTTTGAAGGTTAGTCTAGCCAAGGTCTGCAGAACAGCTGAGAGGTGTGTAAATGCAGAAAGGCAGCAGAAATGGAGAACAGGCTTGTACGTTTGGGACATCCAGACTTTTCATTCTGCAGGACCTGATCTCACAAGAGAGCCAGAAACTCCTCTGTAGGAGGGAACTTTGAGCTGGAGGAGACCCACACCTATGATTCAAAATCTTCCTACCTCTCCTCAGTAGCAAGTTAGAGACCAGGGACAAGGAAGGTGCAGAGCTTGTTTTGCCTTGCAACCCTATACCAGAAGCATGGCCATGAGGTAAGGGAAAGGAGGCTTTTTTAATTCATTGTGGGGGGTGAATTTGGGCCCACCACCTTAAGATCACAGGAGTTCAAGGGTGAGGCGTACAGCTTGTCCAGATCCAACGGTTTAACCATAGTATGCCTGTTGATGAAGGTATGAGGAATGAAAGAGCAGTGGCCAACATTTCCTAAACAATTTCTGTTATGTTCCCTCAGGGTTTGCAAAGCACACATGCTTCGTGTGTCTTTGGCAGGTTGGGGGGAGACATCAGGGCAAGGAGTTCCCGCTGCCCAAGCACCTTCCTGAGGAAGGTGGCTCTTGTGCTGCACTGGAGCCGAACCTGAGGACGGCGATTGCCTGGAAGCCCTGAGCAGTTCCAGATGTGGCACTGTGGGATGGTGGTCAAAGCTGTCCTAGCTACATGTAAATGTTTTCTCACGCTGTAGCAAACCTTGCTAATGAGCAGCCTGGATTCCCTTGGCTTTTACCAATTAATTCTCTGGTATGTAATTTAGGTCTCGCTCTATCCTTAATCCATGTATTCTAAATATGAGTGAGTTGTGCCTTATCTCTGTTAGCACTGAAGAGCCTCATTGCTCTCTGCGGCGGGCCAGCCATGCTGACTCTGGTCACCACCCTGCTGTGTGGTCCATTCCCAGACTGCTTTCAGCTATGCCATCAGCTCGAGCCCTGGGAAATGTGTTGCTTCTCCAAGGTCAAGGTGTTCTTGCTTTAGTGAGCTCCAAGTGGGCAGTTAGGTGGGAGGGTGAGTCAGTGACCATTCCGGACACACATACTTCCAGGAATGCAAGTGTTGAAATGCCTAATGGTGGCCAAAAATGCTTCCAGTTTTACCTCTGAATGTCTGGGCTTCCGTCCCTTTGTACCATGGCTCTATCTCCCACCGACTCCAGATGAGCCCTTTAGATAAACTGTTCTCGCAGCAGCGAGTGTGTGTGTCCGTGCTGTGCACCGTGCAGGATCTGCACAGTTACGCATCGTGGTGGCTGCCGGCGCCGCACTGGGGCAATGTGCTACCTCGGGCACAGATCAATACTCGTGTCCGACCCTGATCCTCCTTCATGGCACTGGCATTCCAGCTGGCCCGACTGGCTGCGGTGTGTAAAAGAGCTTAACAAGCAGGTTGCCGTTTGCATTCGTGCCACTTACTGCGTGTGCATAATCTGAGTCTCTAAGCTTTCCGTGCAATATTTTTCTTGAAAAATCAACTGCCTGGAAGGTCGTTTGAGCTCCGCTCACAGCTCCTCAAGTTCACATCAGGTATGGCTGTAAGTGGTGGCTGCAGAATTTATAAACAGAGCAAATTCATCACCGAATGTGTAATGAGCCAGGCTTTGGAAGTGAAGGACACCAGTTTCTTTCTTCAGCATCCTGTCTGATCCGCATCTGACATGTTCAGCCAAGTAGGCACCATCATGAGCATTCACACTCCGGGCAGCAGCGGGAAAAGGCAACAAAGTGGTATTTCACAGCCTGAGCTGCTGCTATTGTTCTACGCAAGATCTATAAATTAAATAAGGTCTCAAAGATTCTCATTAAATAAAGGCTTCTAAATAAATGCAGTTAATAAAAGAGGGTCTCGGAAATGAGCAAATCTAGCTTTCTCTGAGAGTCCTACTGTATGTTGACCATGAAAAATATCTTTGTCTCAGTCCTTACTGTTTTACAGATTGATCTCTGTGTGGAAACTTGTGCCAAAGAGTATCTGAGAGGTTCTATTTTGGGAAATCTATAGGGGAGGTTAATTTAGGTAAATCAGGGAATCCTCTTGAGATTTCAGAGAAAGAAAATCTGGAGGGGTTTACAGACTAAAAGCATTGGCCTGTGCTATTTTTCTGAAACAACTTCAGCTGTGGCTAGACTTGAGAAAATTTAAATGAGGTCTGTAGTTGGGATGAGTCCAGAAGGACAAGTTTTGGCTCCTCCAGTTCAGTACAGCAGGAAGAGGTGGGAAAGGTGTTGATAAACAGAAATGAACAAAAATGAAAAGGCTGCCACAGCTGGCTGACATTTAAAAGCTGTGAGCCACACTTTTTTTACTTAAAACTCCCAGCAATGAGGAGTTTTAAGGGCCGGATTCTCATACCGGCCATACCAAACTAAATGGGGAGTAACTCCCAGACTGTTCCTCATTTACACTGAGAGACAGATGTGAATCTGGTTCTAGAAGGAAAGCTAGACAGTCCGTCATGCTGGGTGATGATGCAATATATAAGAGCTCCAGGCATTGCAGCGAGGACTAGAGGCACCCTGCTCTCACACAGACTCCCTGCACGTGGTCAGGCTCTGCTGATTTCTTTCTGTGTGACCTGACATGTTTCACATTTATCTAGTTCAGCTTTTTCCTCGAAGTAATTCCTTAGCTCTTCTTCTGCGGAGACAGGTGGTCATGGAGGTCTCATGTTTGGTGGTTACAGCCGTGCAGCAAGAGAGGGATGCCTCCAAGCCCTTCATCACCCAACCACCATCAGGTTTGAACATCCTGAGTCTGTATAAAGGGAAAATGAAGCCACAAGGATCTGGCAAAGACTCATTGAATTGCAGGTGTAAGAACACATCCTCTTGGGTTTATAAACAACAGCACAAATCTCCTGCCTGACACCAGGGATAACTATGGCTTCGTTTGGGTTTGTTTCCTCGCTGTTGAGGAAATACTCCTCCCTTGCCCCTATTCCCATTTACATTAGGCTGGGCTGCACACCCACTGCCTCTCCTGTGCTGAGCTGGCTCTGCAGCCTCCATGCGTGGGAACAGATTTGTGAACTGTCTAGAAATAAACAGGCAAGCTGTCCTACCCACACAGGCAAATTTGACACTATATGCCCAGCATTGCATTCCTTTGGGCTGGAAGTCCTCATTTATTCTTTCGTAATTTTATTGCATGCATTTTTTTTTAACTACAGCAGTCTATGACTTCTCCCCGTAGAACCATTAGGTATGTGACATTTCCACCAAAACAATAATGTTTTCAAATGGTGCCAGTAAAATGCTGGAGGTTTGATTTAAAATGAGAAAAGAGAGATGTGAGTAACTAATAGGTTATTTCTCCAGCCCCAGGAAACTGAACTAACCTCTCAAGGGCAAAATCTTGCAAACAAAATTTTGAACTTCTTTACAAGTACTCCTTGAAGTACTTCTAAACAAATATATCTATATTCATTACTCTATTTTATGAAATATTATGCCCTGTTCACACTGAAAATAAGCTGATGCACTAGTCTAAGAGGAATCAACTGAAAGACCTTGTTTTCTGCATGTGTGGGAATGTGTAAAGCAAATATAAATAGTTTCTTCCTTGTGGATTGCTCATTTTCCTAGGGCTCATTCTCACAGCAAAAAAACATGATGTTTCATGTCCTAGTAGCCCTCTGTGATATTATGGACATAGGGGTAAAAGCCCAGACACAATAACTGCTCTGTGTGTGAGCTATAACCAAATGGCCGAAGTAGTACAAAATAAAACTAACAATATAAGATGCTGGTTTGCCAGAGCTAGGGAGTTTAAAACTCATAGCCTAGCTTATATCCTAAGTATGATTATTATGGCAAGAGCCAAAGACTTGAGCAGTGCTACAGTCATCTCTTTATAGAATTATAGAATCATTAAGGTTGGAAAAGACCTTTAAGATCATCAAGTCCAACCATCAACCCAACACCACCGTGCCCACTAAACCATGTCCCAAAGTGCCACGTCTACACATTTTTTGAACACTTCCAGTGATGGTGACTCTACCACCTCCCTGGGCAGCCTGTTCCAATGCTTGACCACTCTCTCAGCAAAGAAATTTTTCCTAATATCCAATCTAAATCTCCCCTGGTGCAACTTGAGGCCATTTCCTCTCGTCCTATCGCTGGTTACTTGGGAGAAGAGACCAACACCCACCTCACCACAACCCCCTTTCAGGTAGTTGTAGAGAGCGATAAGGTCTCCCCTCAGCCTCCTCTTCTCCACACTGAACAACCCCAGTTCCCTCAGCCGCTCCTCATAAGACTTGTGCTCCATATCCCTCACCAGCTTCGTTGCCCTTCTCTGGACATGCTCGAGCACCTCAGTGTCCTTCTTGTAGTGAGGGGCCCAAAACCGAACACAGGATTCAAGGTGCGGCCTCACCAGTGCCAAGTACAGGGGCACAATCCCTTCCCTACTCCTGCTGGCCACACTGTTTCTGGTTCAGGCCAGGACGCTGTTGGCCTTCTTGGCCACCTGGGCACACTGCTGGCTCATGTTCAGCCGGCTGTCAACCAGCACCCCCAGGTCCCTTTCCGCCGGGCTGCTCTCCAGCCACTCCTCCCCAAGCCTGTAGCGTTGCATGGGGTTGTTGTGGCCAAAGTGCAGGACCCTGCACTTAGCCTTGCTGAAGCTCATACAGTTGACCTCTGCCCATCAATCCAGCTTGGCCAAATCCTATAGTTCCTGTGCAGTGCAGAAATAAGACCATATCATTTGCAAGTGAGGAATGCCACTGATGTAATCCTGTTTGTCTTTTGAGTCAGGAAGGCATAAGCTTTTCTGAGCAACTTTTAGACCCTGAAGGCTTATTTTGATTGCCAGACTGTAGATGTCTGGAGTCATATGAAATGCCCTGTTGTGCAGAGCTGGAAGATACAACAGCAGCTACAGGGCATTCGGCTGTCCAGCAGTTCACCCTGAGGCATCCCAGGCTCAGTCAGTCAAATCCCACCAATTTCTCCATTCCCCTGCAGGTTATCTGATGAAATCAGCCTTATTTGTTTTGTGGAGATTTGGTTTATGCTGATGATACCAATTGGAACATATTCCAGCCAGCAAAGGTTCAAGAAATAAAAATAAAAATCATACATGTACAATTATACCTACGTTCTAGGATCCCATCATCTGAAAGCCATTACACAAGCCATAGAGCTCCAAAGCAATTGTATGAAGCCCCTAAATTTGTGTTTAGCTAAAAGGTGTTCACCAGTGAGCCACCAGACACCATCTGGAGACTTGAAATGTTGGAAGAGCTACCACTTCCTCTGGTGATTTGCTCCAGTAATTAATCATGCTCACTGTTAAAAAAAAAAGGGGGGGGGGGAAAGAGCTGATTTGAATCTCATCTATGTATTATCTAAAATAAGGTCATGCCTCTGGCTTGTCTGGTGAAAACATTGAAAATTGCTTCAATTATCCTTGTTTATCTGAGTGTAATCCCTAAAATAACAGATAAGTGGAGCTGCAAGGTAGTGCTGTTGGCACTAAGCCTGCAGAATGAATGATCTTTTTCCCCAGTCGCGGGTAGAATCTTTCCTTCTCACTTATTTACTGCTAAGTCAGCAGTGTTTTCTTTCATTCATTCACCTTGATTATAGAAGGAGATATGCTGGAAAGAGAGAAAAAGTGATTAGATAAGGGAGGCAGAAGTGACAGCGATATTGTGCATGCGTTAAAAACTATAGGCATACGTTCTCAGATGGTCTGACTTATTGTCTCTGAAGAATTATGCTGTGCAGAAAAATTTTATGCAGCCTAGGGGTGTGTGAGATTTCAGAACTGTTATGTGTTAAAATGTCCTGGATTAATTCCACGTAAAAAGAAAAAAAGAAGCCCAACAGTAAAAAAACACCTTAATAAGATGTTGGTTGGAATCCAGATGTGAACCCTGGAATATCTATATTGATGTTATTTCTCTCTTGCTTCCAGCTCATCCAGCAGATACCCTCACTAGGAAAGATTTGCTCTGGACCCCCCATTTTAACCAGGAAGGAAACACCTAGTTGCTCTCAGCAGTGCCGTGCTGAGCCCCTTCAAAGGCCCATGCTTTTATCCTCACCATACTTCTCTGAGGTTGGCAAATAACGTTATCTCAAGTCAGCTCACGGCAGAGTGGGAGCACGGAAAGGTTGGGGTGTCGGTCCTCCCATCTGCAGGAACTCTGGGCAGGAACGTGAGCGGGGACCACACGCCCCACACGAGGGTCTGATGCACCCACCGCCCTCTCCTGCCCTTCACTGCAGTTCCCCCCACCAGCCCCTCGGAGGGGAAAACATGCGTACTGCAGGATCTACTATATTTTTCTTTATTAAAATATAAAAAGTTGCGATCTGCTTTGTTAAAGACAGTCTGCTAAATCTGGGGTCTCCTGGATTCCTCTTGCACGTTATAATTCATAGCTCCCTGACAAAGTAGGCATATATTTATCTGTTTTTTTACCATTTACTCACAGTCATTTTAGATTAATAAGCCCGTGCTGAAACACCAAATTTCCAGCCCCAATGATCAAGCAGGAAAACAGCCTGCCGGCGGCTCAGTAACAGTTCTTTTGCATTTGTTGTGGCGTTTAATTAATTGCATGCAAGCTGGATTTGCGCAGCCACCGGGCTGGATTTTACCTTCCCCATTAGCCTGTGTGGGTTGTGCTAAACCTCCCTGGGATGAAAGCTCTCCTTTCTTCGCCAGGCACCCTGCTCCCCGCTCCGGGGCCCTGCGGGCTTCGCCGCTTGCTATTTTTGTGGTAAGTGTTATAGGTGGAAACAAAAAAAATCGCAAAGGGGACAGAAGGGAAACAAAAGTCCCCGCTAAAGCCCCGGCGCGGGGCGGCCGGGGCGGCTGCAGGGCGCTGCGTGGCGAGAGGGAGGGCTGGCGCCTCCGGAGCTTTTCGGTCAGCGTCCTGCGCCTATTTAGGTTCCGACACAGCCGAGCCTCCGCACAAAGGAGTTAATCACAAACTCATCATCCTGAAAAAGATCAACACAAACCACTCTTGCTTATACATTGCCGGGGTTGTGCTAACATACATTTCCAGGCCGGGCTCCCCAGGGTTGGATCCAGCTGTGTTAATCTGCTTTTATCCCATGCAGCCAGAAGCAAGTTAATCTTTTCTGTCAGTCTTGCTTTTAAAGGCAATGCGAAATAAAAGCAGAAGAAGCTCCGAGACAAGAGCTAAACAGCTTTTAAAGGAGCTAAAAGGAGCCTGTTTTATACGATTGCTAATTTGAATTGTCCACGTTTAAAGCTCAGCTGACTGTGCTCAAGGTAAGGGATGCAGAAGGCAGCGCTGCCATGCGAGGCTGTGGGGTCCTGGGGACAGACCAGGCAGAAAGGCAGCAATTGAGTCTGCAGAAAGAAATAGTGTAAATATTTTGGCTTCCACAGTAAAGACCATTTAATGGAAGTTAAGGGCAACAAAGGGATTGGGGGGTTGCTCAGGTGGCTGTGGGATGTTTTCATAGACTCTCAGAGGAAGCAAGACAGGACATTTTTAACATGAGAGTCCCATCTCCTTGAAGTAGCCATGCATAAGTGGAAAAACGTATTTAGATCCTTCTGTTTCCATGCAAAAACAAAGCACTATTCCCTCTTTTCACAATAAATGAAGAAAGAAGATGGGAGCTATCAGCCAAGCTGGAGGGAGAAGGTGATGGGGCGAGATGCCACTGAAACTTCCTTTCCAGTGAGAACTGGTTCAGGGCTTCTCTGGCCCTGATCTAGTGTCACAACATCCCATAGCTTCAACGGATGGTGTGACATGATCCTGCACAACAAAGAGTGATTATTTCCACAGACCATTCCAAAATGGAGCTTGCAAAAACAAGGGAACGTTTTTCAGAAAATATTAATACAAAAAGGTTTTTCTTTTTTTTCCCCATTGAAAATTTCTCTCTGTTTATTCCTCTACCCTCTGGTTTGCTCTGTTAAGAACAGGGATGGCTGCATGAAGCTGGAAATTATTTCTGTGCCGAAATTCATGAGTGCTCCATGCACTGCTTAAATCTGACATAATGGCACAAAATAGAAGTCAGCTTGTTCAGAGAATTGCTTAGAGAGATTTTCACCCTCCTTTCTCCCACTTGCAGACAATATGGCAAGGATCCCCTAAAGAGTGCGTGAAAGGTTATTTTAAGAAACAACTTCTGTTACTCAGGGAAGAGCAGATGCATTTCAAGTCAGCCCATGCCAGTCCTGACCCTTTTGGTGATGCTGTGCACCCAGAAAAGCCCCGCTGGAAGCATTTTCACTGAGTGACGTCATTGCTCTCCCTGTCCCACAAGCGCACAGGGATGCTGTAGGATCTTGTAGGACTCCAGTTGTTCCTAACACATAACCCAGCATTTGGTGTCTCCCAGGCTGGTGCTCAGGTAAGCACAGCTTAGTGAGAGGTCTGAAACGAGACAATCTTTGAATCCCTGAATTCTGCCTGTGTCTTGGGTGTTTTGGATCTTTGGAAATGGCTCAGCTTAAAAAGAAAGCACGCCATGTCCTCTGAGGTAGCTCTGTGAAGAGCATCGCTAAAAAGCCAAGCACCCAGCTGGACGCACGGAGCCGTCCCGCTCCTCCATTGCAGGGTGGGCTCTGCCTCCCGCGCAAAGGCTGCGGCTGGAGGCACACAGGGCTGCAGCTCAGCCCGCGCACAAGTGAGCATGGTGCAGGCAGGAGAACAGAAAGCGCTGGCTTTCTCACGTATTTTGGAGTTTGACTGGGGAAGGACTGGAGAAATTGCAAGTGTCTCGACATTAGAGGAGATGTATTTAAGACAGCGTGTAATGAGTAGCATAATTTTGGTTGGGACTCCCTGAGATGGGAAAATTTTTCTAAAAAGCATGTTTGGCATGAGCCCGCAGGCTAAATCCTATTGTAAGCAGAGGGAAAGAGTGACAAAGAGCAAGTTAGTTAGATAGTAAAGAGTAGCTTTGAGGCTTTTAAGAAATATAAACAAATGGGAAACAAGAATTACTGGGAGATCTATCGAAAATAAGCCAAAGGAAGGTAGAAAATATTTTATACTTAAAGTAGCAAAAAGAAATACTGAACATTAATTTTTAGTGAACATTTCAACCAGCTGTAACAGAATCTCCAAAAAATATTTGCAGTTGACCAAGGAGGGAAGAGAAAATACATTCCAATATAAAAAGGAAAAAAGGGAGACAGCCGAGGGCTAAGCAATGGGAGAAAGAAAGGAAATGTATTAAAACATTCATTCAACTTCTTTATTTACTTACAGAACTGGAGAGCTGCTTAAGACTTTGGTTGACATTGGCAATCAGTGGTAGAGGAAGCAGGAGGGAGGATGGAGAATAAAAAGTCTAAGTCAGGTTCAGCAGACAAGACTGCCTATCCAGATGCACATTTCTTACTAATTAAAGACTTAATTTCATGAACATTTCTTTCCTCAATTTAAGGGCATTTTAAGACCTCTTGAGGCTGGGAAAGAGCTGAATGAAACAGATAGAACAATGACCTATAAAACAGGTAGTGGAACAAGAAAGGTGAATAGGGTGAATGGCTGTTCTTTGCTTCTCCCAGTATAAAAATCGAAGGACATGAAATTAAAGTAGTGGGTACTACTTCCAAAGCAAACAAAAAGGGGCACTTCATTGACTGCATAGTGCATAGTTTTGTTATGGCCCATAGCACGGTGGGGTTGCAAATATTTCCATTAATTTAAAAAAAAATCAGGAGCATAAATGAAAGAAAAATCCACCAAGGATTATTAAATATGAAAGCATTAACTTTGACTCAAGATATCCCTGAGTCACAAGTCACAGGAGGCTGGGAGAGCATTCCTGGGAAACATTCCTGCGTGCTTGCCCTATCCTTTACATCCTTCCTCGGATAACATCTGCTGTGTCTGCTCTGCTGCTGGGGGCAGGACACCAGACCGAATGGACCTCTGCTGTGATCCAGTACAGATGTTCTCGCATTAAGTCTTTGTGCTGCACTCTGAACTAACTGGGGAATTGATCTGGGTAAAAAATAAACCAGTGAGTTTTGCGGCGTTTTTCTGGTTTTTAAGCTTGATCAGTTCCCTGATCTGGTTCACTAAGTGGCCAAATAAATGGAGGGACTGGCTCTGCTAAGGGAGTAATGGGAAGAAGGATGAGCAGCAGGCGTTGACTATGGGACAAAGGAGCAGGGGGAAACAGAAAGGTTGACTAAGCCATTTCTGTTTCTGAAAGAAATTCTTGTGAGGCCAAAAATACTGATGGAGAGCTGGCATGAGTCAGAACCCGAATCATTTCTGTGTGGATGGTGCATGGTCAATAAAGACTGCATAGAGCTGCATGTCTCCCAGTGTTATTTCAATGGTTGCACAGGAAAGCTGGGAGGATAAGATCCTCCCTTATACTCCTGGAAGAACTAGCCTGGGCAAGAAGCCCAGCCCTCCCTCCTGCTCCCTTCAGTGGCAGCACCGTGTTGACTTTGCAGACACAGACCAAGTGGAGGTGATTTGTGCCCTTCCCGGAGCTGTGGACTGGGAGAGGCAGAGTTTCATTTCTGAGCACTGCAGTCTTGAAAGTGATGGAGCAAAAGTAACTATTAACAGTTTTACAGAGCTAAATTTCTTTTTTCTTTTCTACGTAGCACATTAAGCATAATTTTGGCTCTTCACTTAAATAAAAAAATTAATTTTTTAAAAAAACAGAAATATTGAAAAGTGCCCTGTATAAGAAGTGTGGCATTTCTGCTCAGATCATTACATGTGTGCTAAAGTATCCGGGCCAAATAGTGAAAAGAAAGAAGGACGGAAGTAGACATAGCCATAGCTTTAGAACTAAATATTGAGGCATTTTTTCCTTTCTCCCTTCAGTGAGATTTCATGGGAGCACTAAAACCAGAAAATTTTACAGATGTAGCTTACCTTAACATTGGTTCGATCCAGAAAGGCAGTTTCACAAATTTCCCTCATTTCCAAACTTCTTAAGAGATAAGCCTCACGCTGCAGGTATTAAGAGCTGGAAGCTCAGAAGTCTTCAGCAGCCTCTGTACCAAACTCTTACAGACAAGCTGCAGGATAAGAAAAATCTGTCTCTCACTGACAGCTGTTGTAGTAACATGAGTCACCATCACTCCAGCTACAGCTAAATTCCCTTTGCTTGTCTTCACGTGGCAGCTGAGCTTTATTCCTCACACAACCTTGCACTGGTTTTAGGAGAGCTTTAAAAGTGGGGAACAAATGCCATGTTTTCCTCCAGCTTTCATTGATAATACATCACTGTGCTATTCTTTCTGCTTAGGTGATGTTTTTAGATCTGCCTTTGAGCCCCGCCAGCCAGCAAATTTGGGTGGCTGGACAGGTTTTGTAGACACTGAGCCTACTTTCTAAGTGTAGGTAAATAACTGTTTAGTAAAACGTATTATTGTCCTCTCTTCTAATGGCAAAGATTCTACTTTGGGGTCCAAAGTGTGCCAGGCTATTTGCTACCTGCACAGATCACAACTAACTGCAAAGAGTTTGCTCCTTATTCAAGGAGCAAACTCAATCTCAATTTCCTTGAGATTGCTGAAAAATGAAGCCTGAGTTAGATACTTCCAGGTAAGGTTATGTAGGATATACTTTAATTGCTTTACAACACCTCAAGCAGCCAAAAATTTATTAGCAGTCTGTGTGATCCTTTCCTTAGCTGTGTGTAACACAGGGTGAACGTGGAGGGAGAAATGGGCTGGGGAGGAGAGCACCGGGCGTGGATCCAGTAGGTCTGTGATGGATTCCTCGCTCTGCCACAGATTAACTGTGGGACTCTGTTCAAGATGATTAATCTTTCCTCATTTCTGTGTAATTAGACAGTAAAATTCTCATAATAGGAATTAGATCTCCCTATATGTGTATATGCTGCATCTCACATGACTTTGTACCTTCAGGTGCAACTAAAATTCAGGCAACGAACATTGTTAATGTTGATGCTGTTAGTAATAACTATCTAGTTGCAATATTCAATAATTGTAACTGATAATGAAAAGTGGATCAGTTTAGAGAGAACTGAATGTTTAAAGACAAAAAAAAGGGAAAATAATTTAGAAAGTTAATTTGTGCTAGAAAAATCTCATCATTTTAGCACTAACCTACATCTGTTCCTTGGTGTGCTGCAGATACACCCATGTGAACTGTGGCTATGATCTCTTTGTCTTCCTGTCCCTTAGCCTGCTGTCATTAAAATGGGATTATTGATACTTAGGGGGGAACTGAGAGTGCTCTTGGATATCCTGGGAGATGAAAGGAAGCCAAATCCCTTACCTGCTTGGGAAGTGCAGATGAAAGAATCAGATGATACCATGATTTTTTCTGAAACTTTGTGCAATTTTATATACATCCTAAATTATGTGTATGTGTCCTAAATGTCTGGGTGTTTCTCAGAATGTCCTAATTTTTGCAAAGTTTTCTGTGTAAGCTGGCTATAATGTGAACAATACCTAAGCCCTAAGATCTATAGCATTAGTTTCCATCTAGAGATTATTTTTTCTGAGTGGGTTCCTAGTGCAGTGGGTTCCTCTTTTAGAATTGCTGGCTGGCATCTGCCGTTCTTGTGAAACCCTCATTTGCTCCTGTTAGCAGCAACTATCTCAACATTTGCAGCAGAATATCTAGGGATAACGTGGTGCTTCTGGTCCCCTGCTTTGAATCATGAATTCTTACCAAACAAGTTCAGAGGCCAGAAAACATACTTCAGTATCCTCTCAATTCTGATTTCCTTGAGAAAAATTGTTTTAAAATTGTATCCTCGGATCAGTCTGCAAAACAGAGATGAGACACGCCACTGTGTAAGGCAGAGTGCCATAGGCAGTGCCATTGTACCTGGTACATGCAACTGGGTTATCACAACCAACACATTGATCAGCTGAGCATTTCGAAGTGTATCATCCTGAAAAAATCAAAGCTAGAAAATGTTTGAAGAAAATTATATTCTTTCAGTTGAAACACTTTTCTGACTTGGCTGATGGCTAAATACACCCTTGGTTTATATAACTTTCCTAATGACATCTTTGTGAGTGACTATTTTTTTTTTTCACCTTAGGCTCTGTCATGAGTTCACTGTTTGAGGTTTAAGAAACCTGCGTAATTGAAATATTATCAACAGGGGAGAAAGGTGCATAGTATCTATTTCAACAGTGTCAAGAAGCACGAGCTTCTACCATGAAGCCAAATTCAGTCTCAGCAGAGAGAGAGGTACCTTTACCAAATTCAGCGGAAATCTCTGTCAAGATTAATTTGGAATTAGAAAGTAGGTCTGGAGGGGACCCTGGGACATCCTGTAGTTCATAACCCTCCTCCAGGCAGATCCAGCCAGTCCTGAATCACTCGCGGGGAATGTTTGTGTAACCCCTTCCTACGATCCTCCAGTAAATGAGATCCCACGACTTCCCAGGAGAACCTGCTCGAGGCCTTACCATCACTGCTATTGAAAATATTTTTCCAGCGTCTAACCTAAACTTCCGTAGCTTGATTTTAGTCCACAACCTTGTATCTGTCCCCAGCAGACACGGAGAAAATATTCCCTCCTTTCCCACAGATTTCTTCTATATTGCAAAGTATCACAGTTAGTGCAAACCTCTCTTTTCTGGAAAAGAGCCTTACTGACTTTCCACAATTTACTGTGATATCATGTGTTTATTGAGCTGTGGTATTTAAGCTTGTTGGCATACTTATCCCACCCAACAGAGAAATTAAGTGCTTTGGCTTCGCCCAGCCATGAAGGTGCAGCTGATGCACAGAAACTTGTCTGCAGACTGTGGATTGGGTGTATCTGTGCCCTCAGCCTCTATCTCAGAAAAAAAAAAAAAATTTTGGCTGAAATCTTCCCAAAACTGCTCAAGATGGGCCTCACTAGATCACTGACATGGAAAAATTAAATTAACAAATGGTTTAACTTTGACAATGTGGTAATCAAAATGTAGAATCTTGTAAGGCAAGGTTAACAAAACTGCTATTACTTCTGCTTGATTTATGTGGGCATGTGTATGTCCATGTGTACCCAGGCAAATGCACGGATACTAGTCTCTGCACTTAAATAATTCCCTTCATCTCCTGCTTTTTCTTTAAGTATTCTTGAAATGTTCATATCAGATAAACAAGAAAACAGAAAAATGCACTTTTATTTTACTAGCTTGGCCTTGAATCTCTGACAGCATGACTGTGAATCATGCAAATGTAGGCTACATGCTTTTATGATTAATGTTTCAGTAAAATATTTTCTATTGGCATTACAGACCTCTTAGGAAGCTTTACTGGCTGTAATTTAACCTCTAAAATTTTTTTTTGCTTGACATAAATTAGTTTATGTTATTGTTTATAGCATATGTAAGATGTAGCAGTTTTATTAATGTAAATTATAAAAGCTACAATCTTTATGCTTCTCTGTAGCTCTAGAGGGGAAAAAACCAAAACAAAACAAAGCAAAATCTCCATTAGAACAAGGCTTCCTAAGCTGTAGGTTTAATGTTCTGTCGGGTTCGGAACTTTTATCACTTACCTCTCGTTCTTGGTAATTCTGCCTTGCACTGAAAGCAGTGACATTAAATGCTGCAGTCAGGAGCACGCTGGAGTTAGTGACAAAGAAATGCCACATGCACTCTTGATTGAAGAAAAGTGTGAACAGCAAACTCACTACATAGAGAATTACTACACTGTCATTTTAATAGTAATGTAAACTTAATCCAGGAGAAACCAGAAAGCTTTTAGCATTCACAGCAAATACATTGGAGACTGGAACATTCTTAAAATGTACTAATAATAGGGAAATTACTTGATTTATGTATTTACATCTGTAGAGAACATAATTACTTGAGGATTAAAAAAAAGCACTTTAAAACAATTTGATATATGACACTTTTTGAGGTCGGCTTTATTCCCCTACCCCTCTTTTTTTGCATAGTGTGGTTAAGAAATTTGTTTAAAGTGATGCAGACTATTTTCAGTTAAGACAGGAGTTTTCTAAATCCAGTCTCATAGACTGCCTACAGCACGACTTTCCTCTGTTAATGTGGAGTCAGCATCTACCTACATTTCTGAGTTCCAGGAGTCATTGGGGGATGCAGGTGGACAAACCCAGGCCTTATTTCTCACACTTTGAGCGTGTACACTGGTGTCATGTAATAACATCTCCACACACATCTAAAGCAGCAATATTTTGTTATTTAGGAAGCTCTTTGTAAAGGTAGTGTAAAAATAGCTATATTCTACCCATGTGCATGCAGACCGGCTTATTAACCTCTTCTTAAAACCTTTTCCCTTCCTTCCAAGTTCCAGACAGGCTGTTACAGATGACCATAATCACATCCTTTTTAACCAATCACTCCTTTTTATTTTTCCTTCCTCTGTTTTTAGTGGAGTTAAGATAAAATTTATTCTGAGCACAAATACAAGTGTGAGCTGAAGAATGCCTACCATTATAAGCAAACTTACTGGAAAGCAAACTTATTTGCTGTTAAAGCACAAAGTACTGCCAACTGCAACATCATCTTTTATTTTTTAGGGATTAAATTAATCCACTTGTAAATCGTAATTCTCCAAGTAGAATAAAGTGGATTATCAGATAATTCTTTTCTGGTAAAACTTCTGTGGTTTTGAGAATGTCCAATGTGTGGTAAACACAGAAACTCATAATACACCTGCTTTCTAGTATTTTTTTTTCCTTTATTTTTTTCAGTATGGTAGGTTTTAAGAGGGTTTTAAGGAGGGCTTAAGTTGTGCCTGAATCCTTTGCTACCATTTTTTGTAGGGCAGACCGCTGCCCTGTATGAACTCAAGCCGGCAATGCATTCCTCTTGTATTTTGTAACAGTTGTGCGTCTTCAAGCAGCGTGAGTTTGCTGGTCTTTAATTACGCCCTGAAGAGATGTGAGAAGCAGATCCACCGCTAACCTTCTAAGATTTGGTGGGAAAATATATGCTTACTCACCGTTTGCTGTTATTTCCCCTTTTTTTTTTGGTAATGTGTACATAACACCACTGTAGATGCATAGAACTACAAATCAGTTGTAAATGTTTTGTTGAGTCACTCCACTTTCAAGACTAAGACTGTAGTATCACGGGCATTTTGAGTCAATATGACTCAGCCACGCTGCGAAGATATCTACCAGTCCCCACCGCCTCATTCCTGCTCCTGCGCCATCCCTGCAGGAAGCTGACCCAGCTAAACATTAAACTGGCAAATAAAGGATCAGTTTGTAACAGGGATTGTTCCTCTGATCTTCCTCATGTGGCTGAATCAATGTTTGCGCTGGGACGTGGAGGGAGCAGCGCAGGGAGCTGCGGTACGGCAGGGGTGAGCATCCGGACGGCAGTGCCAGCTTGCTTGGGTTTCCTCCACCTGTGCTTTCTGGGGCCCGAGGAGAATTTTAAGAGGACGGTTTCTCAGCTGGAGCATGCTTCCTTTCAGAAAACAGTCTGATTTTTCTGCAGAACGACCCTGAGTGTTGCATAGGTGCACGGCACCTCCAGATGCCAGGACCTTTCGCACAGATATCAGAACAGCGGTTGAAAGGCACAGCTTAATCACCCAAGTTAGAAAAACAATCCAAAATTAACTTTTACCTAAGGTAACAGGTTTTGTACTCTACTTATTAAATAAAAGAAGTAGGGCCTGTAGAAAGCATGCTTAGCATAAGAACATAAAAATACATTATAAAGTTCAGCACCTTTTTTTTATGATTCCCATAAAGTCCATGAGATAACACTGTTTGCCTACTAAATTAATTTTCATCAGGCTTCATTGCACAGTCTGTTCTCTCGATGTTTCCCAGGGGCAGCTGTTTAAAGTTCTTGATTTAAATCATTAAATGCTTGATTTATGGTGCATGCTTCCAGAGCCTTAGCACTTTTCCAACTCATATTGCAGTGTATCCTTATTCTAATCATGTTACTGTTTAAATATATTTGGGTGGTGAGGGATTAAAGTGAACCAGCCTGTTCATTTTCTTACAAAGGAGCAAGATTATTTATCTGACAGTTGCTGTAGCAGGCACAGAGGGTAACTTAGAACAGCCTTGTTAGCAAGTTGGAGGCAGACTTACTGCTTCATTGGTGTTTGAATAACACTTGCTGCTGCAACCTTGCTTCTAATTATCCAAAATATATTCCCTTTGGATAAGATCCTTATCTGCACTGGAAATAGTTGATTATTTGGATGCTGGAATAAATTTAACTTTTTTTCCTTCGTGAAAGACAGAAAGAAGTCAACACCTCCAAGCTAGGAAGACATAAAGCATGAGGCCGCAGGGTATGCTTTTCCTAAGACTTTTCTCTAACCTCCAGCTCATGCTCAGAGTAACTTCCCACCTTTGATTTTTGTCTATAATTGGAGAGGAATTGTGGGTCCTTTTGCAGTTGGAAAGAAAGATTTCCAAAGCTTTGATATCAGCAAAGACCCATACCAGCCTCACTAACCTATTAAAAGGACCTTTGCATCATACATGAAATTATTACTAAGCTGTATATTGGAAAGCAAACAGCAGCTGAAGATAGTACTTTTTATGTTATTTCTGTTATGATGGACTGAATTCAGACCTATTGGAGACAGCCCCCAATGCAGCTGAGGACAACTGATGTTTCCTTCCGTAGCTTAGATCGGGGTGGAAAAAGTTTTTCTGACTACTGACCAACTCAAAGCAATAACTCATCTGTCTGTGTCAGATTTGTTTGTTAGAGCATCATATTTCCAACAGTCTTCTTAAACACAGGAGAACAGTGAAAGAGGGACCGTGAGCATAACTATTCACTTGTAAAACAGCACTTCTTAGTCCAAGTGTGTTTGTGATATTTTGTACTCGGTTCTGTGAATATTTCAACACTGCAGCATTGCTGGTGAGAATACTGGTGCAAAGTCTATTTAAAACTGGAATGCTTAGAAATTTGCCGAAAGCAAGTATCAAATTGTTCACAGATGGAAGCTGGTGGTGTTCTTGCGAGTCTCTTCTCATTGTTTTCTGTTTTCAGAAAATAGAATTTAATATAGTGGTGCAACTTTAAAGAGAACATACTAAGGGTAGAATAAATCATGCTGACTCCCTCCTCCCAGCAAACACCACTTCTTTAGCCAGCTGAAAGATTCCAATATTCTGTTTATGTTTGACATTGATCATTTACTTTGAGTTACAAGAACAAGGGAATTATGGGTGCTGACAAGAAAACTGTGGGAATTATGCTGGAGTGATTTTGGACTTTATGAGTCAGGGTTACTGCCCCACCACTTTGCCAGATGTTACCAGCCCCTTTGGCCAGAGCAGCAGCAGTTAACTGTGTGCTTCTGCTCAGCTGCTGTGCTTCCTAGCCCCCTGTGTTAGCCTCCCCTTTGATTCCTTTCCTTTCCACTGATTTATGGGATTCAGTTGCATCCCATTTACAGGATGAATAGGATTCAGTTTCACCTGAAAGGAGTTCGGGTCATTCAGACTACACCACAGTGTGAACCAAAGCACAGAAAATGGGAACTACTGGGAGACTTTCTTTGAGACCACCTACAGCCCTGACTACCACTGTGATGGAGACACATTCCCAACAGGTAACAATAAATAATATGCGATGACAGTGGAGGCAAGTGGGTGAAGTATGTGAGCTCCTAGAGGTAACATAACAAAACTGGATTCTTTCCTTGCACAACAAAAGGAACAAACATCAAATCAAAGTCTCCTTTAAGTCCTTTTCTGCAAGATACTACTTTCAATTTCCAATCAACATTACTACAGAATCATAGAACAGTCCAGGTTGGAAAGGACCTTGAAAGATCAACCTTTCATGGGGAAGGGAGACTAGATGAGATTATCTAGCACCCTGTCCAATCGCGTCTTGAAAACCTCCAGTGATGGGAACTCCATCTGACTGATTGTTCCCACTAAAAATTTCTTTCTTTTACTGAGATGAAACCTATCCCCGTGCAACTTTTACCAATTGCCCCTTATCCTTTCCACGTGGCTCCTTGTGAAGAGAAAGCGTCTATCCTTTTTGTAGCCATCTTTTAAGATGAGGTCCCCCAGAGCATCCTCCAGGGAGAAAAGACCAAAGTCCTTCAGTCTTCCCTTGCAGGAAGACTGCAAGGGAACCTCCCGGGTTCTCCATCCCTCTGATCATTTTTGAGGCCTTCCTTTGGGCCCTCTCCAGTCTTCTCACACCCTTCTTGAACTGTGGGGTCAAAACTTGACGCAATACTCCAGGCGTGGCCTGACAAGCGCTGAGTAGAGTGGGATGATCACATCTCTAGCTCTGCTAGTAATGCCCCTGTGGAAGCAGCCCAGGATCCGATTTGCCTGACACACTGCTGACTCATAGAATCATAGAATACTTTGGGTTGGAAGGGACTTTTAAAGATCATGTAGGTCAACCCCAACACGACTCATGGTCAGCTTGTTGTCCACCAGGACCTCCAGATCCCTTTCAGCAATGCTGCTCCCCAGACACACAGATCCTAGCCTGTACTAGGCTCTTTGGTTATGTTGTCCCAGGTGGAGGACCTTGCACTTGCCTTTGTTGAACTTCATACAGTCCTTGCTTGCCCACTTTTCCAGCCTGTCCAAGTGTCTCTGTAAAATGGCTCTCACTTCCAACATGTCCACCTCACCACCCAGGCCAGCGTCATCAGCAGACTTGGTGAGGCTGCTTTCAGTGTTGTTGTCCAGATCATTTATGAAGATGTTGAACAGTGTGGGACCCAGTGTCAATCCCTGGGGACCCCACTTGTGACAGGCTTCCATCCTGAGTGAAAATCATTGATCGCCACCCTCCAAGTGCATCCTATGAGCCAATTTCCTACTCATCTCACGGACCACCCATCCTGTCTGCATCTTGCCAGTTGACTGGGAGGAGGCTGTGGGAAACAGTGTTGGATGCTTTACTGAAGTCCAGGTAAACAACTCTCTCCACAGCTCTCCCCACATGGACTGAGTGACTTTGTTGTAGATGATCAGGTCAGTCTGGCATGGTTTGCTTTTGGTAAATCCACGCTGGCTTTTCCCAGTCACCTACTTCATTTGTCTTGTAACAGTTTCTAGGAGAACTCGTTCCCTCTGAAGTCTTGCTGAAGCAAGACTAACAGGCCTGTAGTTTCTTGGGTTCTCTTTTGGGCCTTTATTAGTATTATTATGCAGCAAATTTGAAAAACTTAAATGAAAGATATTGGATCCAATACAAAAGGACTCCCTGCCTCCAATCACTGCTGGGGAAAGGAAACCAGCACCTCCCACTTCCAAACTAATTTTTGTCTTCCAATATCCTATACTGCCTCATAAACATATGCAGTGTGTGTATATGCTATATACCTTGTGCTTCTGTACCACTTTCAGGAAAGTCATGCAGAGCTAAGACAATCATTTTGCTCTCCCTTCTCTCCAGTTGAAAACACGTCCTGGTCACAGCAGCATTGTCTGAAACACGGAGCTGCTTCCCAGAGCAAGCTGAGCTCTTGCAGGGCACCTCTTGGGATCTTCTCAACAGAGACTGAGGTAATTCAAGCTTTTCCAGTCACTGGTCTGATCTCATGTTATGTGTTCAAATGAATAATATTTGCCCTCCTGCCAGTTCTTTGGCCAAGTCATGTGCCCAGAAGTAGTACCCTGCTTTGTCTAAACAGCTTGCTTTAAATCAAGGGGTTTACAAGGAAAAGGGATGATACGAAAGCCAGAGGTTAAAAAAAAGCGCACGCCTTACTCAGGATGCCTAATTAAGTCAATCGGCAATGCCAGCAGAGTTATACTACCCCGTCTGTTGAGCACTGTCACCTGTAGTTTTCAGACTGCTTAAGGGAGTAAGCAACCAACACTGAGATACACGTGGAAAACCAGAAACGCTGAGAGATGGTGTTAATTAGCAAGACATAAAGATCAGCACAGGCCAGGCCAGGCCAGAGAAGTCAGGTCTTGATGCCTTGGCCAGACCATACCGCTGTACTCGTAAAACAAAAAAAAATCAGCTTTTAGCTGGATGCATTTAAAGAGAGTTGGCTGTTTCCAACTGGAACTGCCTTTAAAATCATCCTTTTCTTTCTATTTAAGAAATTACTACGAAGGAGTGGGAATCTGCTGCATGCTACCATCTGGCTTTCCTTAGAAATATGGCACTATAAAAGGGAGATTGGCTTTACTATAAGGTTAGCAAGAAAGCTGTGACTGCTCCTTCTTTTGTTCAATGGAAATTTATAGCAATATTTTATATTTTACTTTTGCCTGCTTATCACAGCATCTAGGCTGTGCATGAGAGATGCTGTCTACTGGCTGAGAAGATGCTTCACAGAAACCAGCTTCAGTGAGCGAGGTTTGCTCTCCTTGCTTGAAAGCTGGAAACCCCCCTCTGCTCTCAGAAAGTTGGTGTTTTTTATTACATACTTGGAGAGTGTTGTGGTTACCGCATACTTCTACTTCAGAGTTTCTACTGAAACTCCCGGATTTCTGTACTGTGAGGTTTGTATTATTTTTAGGATGCCAACTAGAAGATTTTACTATTTCAGTTTTGAGTCCTTTCTTGTCACTTCCTCAAAAATTCACACCAAATTTTTCAACCATTCCCCTTTCGGAAACCATGGTGACAAAGTTCCTTTTTCTTTCCCCCTTCTTCTTTTTCTTCTTTTAAAAAACAATGAAACAAAACTTTCTCCAGATGTTTTGTGATCTCGTTCCTTATTAACTTCGGAAAGATCTTGCCTACCACAGAGATCAGATTCACTAATCTATGGCTTCAGTTCCTTTCCTACAGTACTTCCAGGAATGCGCAGATAGCTATTTTGGCATCAAATCTGGATTCCATGAGCTCAAACCTTCAGATATCTACTTACCAAACTTCTTATTTTCTGAAACAGAGAATAAAATTTCCAGTCAAAATAGCCATACAAATTAGGTAGCCAGTTAATCAATGATTAACCATATAATTTCCTCTGACATGAAATCTGAAGTGTCCAGAGATCTTGTGCTGTTTGCCTGGAAAAGATGACCGTCCTCGTTGGCAGCTTTAATTAATTTTATAGTCGATGCCAAGAACAGTGGCACCTCTTTTTTTTTTTCATATGGTTCAGATCCACAGCTGGGAAAATAATCTCAGACTGAGAAATATCCATAGGCTGAAGTTAATTATGGGTGCTCCAGCTAAATATAGTGAGCCTGGTCTGCAGGATGGGGTCCTCTGATTGCGCTTCTAGAAGTGCTCAGGACTAAGACTAACTGGTTTCAGGACTAAGACTAACTGGTTTCATGGCCTTTTACAGGCTACCTGCCAGGAGATGAATTTCACTCTTACAAATCATAATAGTAATATCAACAATAACAATAAAAGCTTTGAGTTTTGTCAGTGTCATATGCTACTGCTATTCCCAAAATATCTCAGAAGGGCTGCTTTTCAACTCTTCTCTCTGGCAACTCTTCAGACAACATCATCCTTTCTGCTTTTCCTGTCAGAGCTTGAAAGTCTACTAAAACTTTGTAGGCCAACTGCATTTGGGGTTTCTGCTCTGGAAATACCCAGCTGCTCATCACTCTAAAGATATCTTCATGCCGTTTTCACGTTACAGTCAGCCAGAGGAGCAGCCAGAGTTTCCAAACGCGCTGCAAACCTGATAGGGGACTTCCAGTGAGAAGTGCAATTGGAGGTATATTTTAACCCTAATTGTGGACCCACACCTGGGCATTTGCTCATGAGAGCGAGTCTCAGATCCAGTTCACAAGCTCAGCTGAAAAATTCAGACTTTCAAGGACTTAAAAAAAAACAAGTTCCCCTTTCCTTAAAAATTCACTTCTGGTTTATATAGAGGGCTTTGCTGAATTAACGGCCCGTCTTCTTCTCCTTCCAGTTTCTTCCAGAGTGAAGCTGCTGCCATCACTTTTCAGCAGTTTTCTCTAATTGCAGTGTAGCAAACAGGGCACAGAGGAAACAACCCTGGTGTTATAGATATCATCTCCAGCATCAGCAGAGGGAAGGGGTGCAGCCCAAAACATTCTGTTTAGGTATGTGGCCATCAAGATATGTTTGCCACCTCTTAGCTCTGGGCAAGGAAATACCATACCGTTTTTTCTTGCCAGAACCACGATTTTCTAAGCATTTCAAGCAAAAACAGTTGCTGAGGTTGATTCTGGCAAAGTGACGAAATTCGTAAACCTGTCAACTCTTCCCACGTCAGAGGTGGGACTGTGTGCCAGCTCTGCTGGCACGGTGCCCTCTCGCCTCTCCTCCCTTCCCTTTGGCAGGTTTGCTACACGATCTCTAACTTACCAAAGCGCCTGCCAGGAAATGTGCTCATTCCAGCGTCTGGATCACTGCGGCACTGACTTGTGACGCCGGCATCTCCCTTCTGCACTGAAAAACCTTAGCGGAGATGACAAAATAACCCCACCTCTTTTTAAAAGTCATATTGTTCTAGCCTCCCCGTTTGCAAATCGTTGACATTGTTGACTTAGTTAAAGGATTTTGTCTCTTTTGGGTCATTCTGAAGGACTTTACTAGGTGCCTGGTTTTTTTTTTCAGGAAGGACCTAGATATATATAAACAGAGAGTTAGCAGATCATAACTTAAATAGCACTCCCTCCCTCCTACTAAGCCATTTGCTTTCTTAACTGAAACCGGTGGTTTGTGATTCTTCACATTATTCTTTTAATGTCATGACCTGTGTGTCAAAGTGAGAGGTTGCTTGTGGATTTTTCTTGTCTTTGAAAGCAATACTTTCTCCAGAGACAAAGAGGCTCTTTTACAACACTCTTAGCAATTGCTATGAGGTGGGAGCTACAAATCGGGCAAGCCTGGGCAGTTGCATGCTGACATTTTTCATTCCTCATGTCCCACAAGTATTTCTCTTTCAACAAGGCTTCTGTGTAAGTGAAAAGGAACTTTTTTGTTTCCTCCATTTAGTTATATTATGTTTTAAAATTCCTCTTTGGCTCCAATTTCCCTTTGGAAGCTGCCCTGGCCATAAAAAATTTCACACGCCCTTTTTTAATTTTTAAAATTGCAAATTTGCATTGTTCCTCTATTCTTATTAACAAATAAGTGGCAAATTTGCTTTATTTCATTTGCATTTGAAAGCCTTTGTAAGCTGTTTTCCACAACAGAACACTCACAGCTTTGCACCTCAGAAATGAAAAAGTGGGCAGATTTGGCCCTTGAAAAGAAGCCTTTTCCAACTTTTTGTAAACATTAATGACCTATTCATAAAGAAAAGGGCAAAAGTTTTGCACAAAGAGATATTAATACATTGAAAAACTGCTAAAGTCTGCTGGAGAAATAAATTATGATACCTTTGAGCAGACTCTTTGGGAAAGATAAAAGAGAGTTATAAGTAGACCAAATTTAATTTTATGATGAGATTAGGAAGTTTCCATTGATATTCCTGGTGATTTTCACACATATGTAATATGAGAACAGAAGAACAGCTTTATCACATCAAACATCAAAAATGTCCATGTATCTCAATATTCTGTCTCCAGCACTGTCAGCAATGGACAGTTTTGGAAGAGTGTCCGGATGCAGCAAGGATGCAGTGATACCTCCCTGGTATGTATTCCCATTTCCGGTGGCTGCCAGACTGCCTGGGCCACCAGAAAGTCTTTGCACTTCTTCCAGGCATATCTCCAACTTTGTTTTGACCTTATGTATATCACAATGTCTTGTGGCAGGAGGTTCCACAGTTTAACAGCAAGGTGCACAAAAAATAGTACCTGCACATGTTTGTTTTGAATTTATGACCGAATGTCATCACTAATGTCCTCCTTCTCAGTCATCTACTGGGAGTAACAGTGATAAGTCATTCCCTATTTCCTGTTCAAGTTTTTCATTCTACTTACGATTTTACAGTCATGTTTCTTTTTAATAATTTTTTTCCACAGTTAAGGAATCCTTACCTATACATCTGTTCATTGTATGGAAGCTGTTTGGTATCTTTGATATTTCTTTTTGCTGCTGTCTGTATCATTCCGGTTCTTCTATACATTTGCATAGAAAAAATAGGTTTCGTATCCTTTCGCCTTAAAAATATACTGGTTACCAACAATGGAAATGTGATGGAGACAAAACTCTGACAGCTACTGCTATTTTAGGCCACCATTCAGAAAAGTGCTATGTGCCGTTGCCTTCTGCTGAGGACAGATGTTAGTCGTGTTACTTGATGCTATACTGGAAGGGATTTGGCTCAGATCCAGACAGGCATTCAGGTTTCCAACTCCTGTTCAGGCTCCTAACATCTCACTGATTTAATGGAAAGCTGAATACTCGGTTAGATGTGGTTACGATAGGAACCTCAACAGAATTAAATGCTCAGTGCGTGTGACGGGGTTGGAGCTTGCAGGATCAGGGCCTAACCTCTGAGCATAATTAAATGGCAGGATTGAAGACTTTTAGAGGTGTTATAAAAGTAGGTTCTTGTTAAAATGAGACTATCAGGGATTATGGGAAACACTTTTTCTCCTGGATGATACACATGGATGTTCATTCAAGGTGTCTTTGCTCTTTTGGGTAGCAAATTTTCACCTTCCTGGGCAGGGAGTGCAGGGAGGTGCTACCAGAAGAATGGATCCCATGGAAGTGTTAAGGAATCTGTATGAATGCTCTGTTCTGTTTAGTGATATCTAACGTGGTAATCTGCAGTATAGAAAAATAGGATACGTGGGATTTATGGCTTTATGCAAATGAAAAGGAAAAAAAAGCTGGATTCATTGTTAAGTGCTCTTGTAAGAGGGTAGGATTAGTGATTACATTTTCCTGTAAGGGGAAAGGAGCAGCAGAGGACACTTACCTTTCCCAGAAGCTGACTTGTCCTGCTTTGTATTCAGTGCTCCACAAGCAAAACCCCTTTGGTTACACATGCGTTTAAAATCACCTGGCAGGTACAGTGCTTTGTGCAACCAAGGCACGATTTTCATCTGATCCAACATTTGTCTTCAGTGGGAACTGTTGTGTGGCAAAGCCCGTGTGATCAGCCGACCCCTCTGGCAATGTACTCTCTAAGACTGTCATCTCAGATAAAGGTCTTGTGTTCATTTCTGTTACAAAAAATGAAACTAGACAGAAACAACAAATGTGCCATTTCTTTTCCTCTAGGTTACAGCTTTCCATTTGGAACCCCTCCTTGCTGCATTTATCCATTTCTACCAGCATATACTGGATGAGTGTCTCTTTACACAGTGTGTAATTCAGATGTATGAATGCAGTTTGTGTAAATTGGACATTAGCTGTGTTTCCAGATAGGATGATTCAGCTCTAGAGAATTTGCATTCTCCTTCCCATAGTCTGAAATGTCATGTCCCATAAGTAGTCATCTTAAACTACTGCTGGAAACCATGAAGAATAGCAAAGAGGCACTCACTGCTCCTTGTAGTATTCTGGGCATGGGGGATTTCACTATCATCTTCCCTTCCTTTAATTAGCCTGTATTCCTATACTTTCAGCAGAATAACTAAATGACTAGGGGACAATAACTAGAGCTAAATTTAAATGGAATAAGGTACCCCAAGGCACATGAGTTACATCTGCTATTGCGTTGCTCAGAAAAGTGGGTCGAGTGTTTTGTTACCTGATGTAAGGTTGTACTTGCAAGGCCAGGAGAGCTACAAAAGTTGAGTGTCAACTGATGAGTCCTGAGACAAATCCCAAGATCACAATAAATATAACCTTCCTGTGAATGACTCTAGGCAGGGGTAGGATTTCTTCATAAACCATGAAA
Source organism: Phaethon aethereus (assembly GCF_964289735.1). Taxonomy (NCBI): domain Eukaryota; kingdom Metazoa; phylum Chordata; class Aves; order Phaethontiformes; family Phaethontidae; genus Phaethon; species Phaethon aethereus. The sequence goes on along the minus strand of NC_138582.1, from coordinate 14,550,329 downwards.
GCCAAAGATTGAAAACTAATTTCAAATCTTGCCAAAGTACTTGCTGCTCCGTGGGAGAGGTAGGGAAGGACTCAAGAGAGAAATTGAGGGCAGAATGAAAAAAAAAACCTGATGTGCCATGTTTCACACTGTTGCAACACAGCTTGATGCAACCAATTGTTGGAAGTGCAAATAGCTCCGTGACCTCAGGTCCAAAGCATACAGCTCTGCTGCGAAGAGGTCTGGCAGGCTCTCTGACCTGACTTCAGATTATAATAAATGCTCTAGAAAACAATGAGGCACTATAACTTGCTGAAAAAAAAGCAGGCCAAAAAGGTAAGCTATGAAGTAATGCCAACATGTTGTCAGAACTATACAAAGGGAGTGAGTGGATGGAGGCGACCATAACATTCATAACCACAACGCCATTCTTTCAGAAACAGCTGAGGTGCAAAGAGCTTACGAGGCAGATTTGCCTAAGACAGTGAGTAATCTTGCCCTTCTCTGTGAGCAGCCTGAGTTACCCTGACCTTGGCAACGGGCAGGAGCCAGCTGAAGGCATGGAGCATCCCATCCGTGCATCCACAGTGCTGCCCCTTGGATGGCGTGGCCCTCACCCCGGAGCACCTGACATTGCACTAAGCGCCCACATACGCCCAGGCACGTGGAGCCGTACACACTCCAAAGGGTAGCACTGGCTTGTACTGGGGCCACACTGAAAGACTTGATGCTGCTTATGTATAGGGAGGTCAGGCTTGGGCACTGTTCAAAAGATGGAGACAAACTGTTAGATGTAGGTGCATTTTTCTCTAACCTCAATTTTAATTCCTAACCCAAGTTTAAATTAATTTCCTGCAGATTTCTCTGTTAGTTTCCATTAAAATATAAGAAAGCCATTATAAAATAACTTTCCAGAAATTTTGTCCTCTCCACAAAGTCGTATTATCACCTTTCACTTCATTAAAAGTGTGACGGTACTGTGCTCAGTGACTCCGTTTGTCATGTTGATCTGAAATTGAAGCATGAGGCCTTAATTACCCTGCAATTTAGCTTTACACTTTAATAATGCATATATATGTATACTATACACAGTGCATGAACTGAGTACATTGAATATTTTAAAAAATAAAAGATTAGCACTTGTAACATGACTTGTAGAACAGTTTTCCTTCTCTTCCTATTTTATAGGATATGTTTATCCCATTTTATATAAATCTTGAGGGTTATAGCTACTCTAAGACCTTAAAAATTTCTGACATCTGAGATTTGGGGAACACTTGGAAACAACCAGTATTTCTGTATTTTTTCTCTCTTTTATCTTATTTCCATTCTTCTGTTTCTGCCTTTCTTTTTATATTTTCAAGCACAGTCTCTTTGAAGCAGTCAGAGCAGTTGGGAAATTATATGCTCCACTTAAAACAGACAACAATAATAAAGGCTTGACATTTGGGATAGGTGTTAGATTTCAAAAAATCTGAAGGCACTGTTAACAACACTAGCTCACAGATTTTATCGTTGCTACAAAGAGAAAAAAAGATTATGTATACATACATAACTATACATTTTATTTTTTTATATATACGTTTGCAAGTATAAAAGCTGTGTTTTGCACATGAAGAACAGGTACAGTGAAAGTTATTCTTTTAGGGCACGAACACTGGGTGCCAGTTAAAGCCATGGAAACTTGCCATGGGCTCTGCAGCCCGGGGCTTGGCTCCTGTTTTCCCATTGTTCGCTCTGCTCGTGTCAAGCCTTGTTTCAAGAAAGGCAACAGCAAAACTCCCACTGACTGTAACGAAAGTGAGGTTTGGCCCCTGGTGAGCAATAAAAGCTCCGTGAAGCCCGGGGGTGGGAGCTTGCCCCGGCTCCTGCGGGGCTGACGTGCGCCGCCGAGGCTAGCTCACACCCCACCCCTGCGCGCCCGATCCAGCTCCGAGATTTATAGGGCTCCATGGAAAAGCCCCCACATCCTACTGCGTGGTACACTCAGTCACTGATGAACTTCTACTCACTCTGGCTCATGGCTTCGAAGAAAACAGCCCTGCTGCCCTTACATAAAACAAATAAATTATTAGCTTCCCTTGCTCTGTTTCTGGTATGCTATTTACCTGACTATTTGGGCAGCTTCACAAATGCTGTTGCTGGTGACAGGCATCTGCAGAATGGTGCAAAGAAGAAATGGTCTCCCTTCCTGGACAGTGTCCCCCTCTGTCCCTTTCAGGCCATGTAGGTGCTCATCCACGGTTCACTGCGTCCCTCTGTGAGGCCGACACAGCCCTCCTGGCACCCCGTGCCTGCCGCTTGCTAGACTCGGCGCGTGGGCGCGGGGTGAGGAGCTGAAGCACAGGTGTCCATGTTTATAAAGGTCTGCCTGTCCTTGGAGAAATGGCCACTTCATGGGATTTCAGGTGATTTTCAAGATCCTCTCAGTACCCCACCCATGATGGAAGGACTTTCCTCTTGAGACAATGAAACTCTCCATGCCTGTCTTATGTCTAAGCCTTCCTAGAAATTATAAAGTAGGAATTTCTGCTCTGTGTTCCCCGAGATGCTCCATCACATATGAGCATTAACAACCGGGAAAACTGAGAACTGCTTCAGGCCCTGGAGTGAAGGAAATGGAAGTTGCTCCCTCACTACAAGGACGTTGAGTTGCTGGAGCGTGTCCAGAGAAGGGCAACGAAACTGGTGAGGGGTCTGGAGCACAAGTCTTATGAGGAGCGGCTGAGGGAACTGGGGTTTTTCAGGAGAAGAGGAGGCTGAGGGGAGACCTTATCGCTCTCTGCAACTACCTGAATGGGGGTTGTGGTGAGGTGAGTGTTGGTCTCTTCTCCCAAGTAACTAGTGATAGGACGAGAGGAAATGGTCTCAAGTTGTGCCAGGGGAGGTTTAGATTGGATATTAGGAAAAATTTCATTACAGAGAGAGTGGTCAGGCATTGGAACAGGCTGCCCAGGGAGGTGTGGAGTCACCATCACTGGAAGTATTCAAAAAACATGTGGATGTGGTGCTTTGGGACATGGTTTAGGGGACACGATGGCACTGGATTAATGATTGGACCTGATGATCTTAAAGGTCTTTTCCAACCTTAATGATTCTGTGATTCTGTGAAATGCCCAGGTCCCTTCACTGATCTCCTGGACATGGTCAGCATATCCTCTCCCAGCTCTCCCTGTCACAGCTCCAGCACCTCCATCCACAAAGCAAAGTAACTCAGCAGAAAAGGCCCAGGCAGAAATGTGTGAATGCAAATGGCCTGAGCAGGCAGGAGTGGATGGCAGAAAGCAGGGGAGAGAGTGATGTGGGCATTGACGCACCTCTCCGTTTATCTGGGCTTCCAGTGCCTCCCAGCCACTGGCCCCAGACAGAGCTGTCCTGGCTGTCGCACCCTTTCTGCAACCCTCCAGGTAGCACCTGTTGCCAGGTTTGGGCGAGTGGAGACCGTTTTCTTCCAAAACATACTCAGGAATTAGGACATGGTCAGAAATTCAGACACAGGCAATGACAGGGTGTCAGAGAAGGAAGAAGAGCCTTTCTGTACCCCTTGTCTCTCCACTGCAAAGAGTTTTTGTTCCCTTGAATCAATGTCTGCCCTTGCCATAAACCTGACAGTCTCCCAATATGTTTTCCAACTGATGGCTTACTATTATTCTTTAAGGCTCCTAATATTTCACTAATAGGGAACAAGTCAATGTTTTAGTCTTGTAACTGATAAATTCTGGAATATGCAAGGGAGATATACATGGTTTATTTAAATCCATTTGTAACGTTTGAAATTCAGTTTAAGTCACCAGGAGAAATAAATGGTCATAACACAGGCAAATGATATACAGACATCGCTATAGCACATGATGCATTCCACTGGTGTTAACATCATCCAACTTGCAAGGTGAAGAGCAGATAAATCAGTCAACACTTGGTTCAAATCTGCTGTGGGAACAATACTGTAGAAAGACTGACGCTTGATGAAGATGTAGTTGAATAAAATTCACGATGGATGTCACTGCTTTCCCCAGGTACTTTCATTCTTTTCTTGTGAAGGATGGCACGAGTGAAATACTGTTCACACATGAAAGGGAGGACGACCTGTGCCTCTCAGGCCTGTTTGAAAATTGCAATCTCTATAACAAACACTTGTAAATGTTCAGGTGAGGGAGGCAATACTGTGTAGCAAAATTTTTTTTGTACCGGTGTGGAATAGTAAGTGTGGAATAGTTGGTATAAGGGTAGAATAACAATTTTTTTGCCAGTTGAGTTTTTTATCTTGGTCCGTCCTCTGTAACTCATACTCCCTTTTTGTTGATACATAGCAGTGAATAACTTATGTTCTGAAATTTTTCTTCTGATTCTTCAGAGGTCTAGTATTTACTCTAAACCTTAGCATGCATGTCCTGTTTGTGTAAAAATCTTCACCATAATTGACACAGAAGTATACGGCTTGTATTGACAGAACTGCAATTTTCAGCCAGAAAAGAAAATCTGCTAATGTTGAATACCCTTTTGGGTATAAGTCATCGTAGCTCTCAGAGCTCCTGATAGAAAAGCTGCAAAAAAGGCACTGATTGGGAGCCTGCTAGAATGAGACAGCAAAACAGTGAATAAGACTCAGAATACAGACCGTAGGAAAGGTTTTTCTATATCCTGGCAAAGTTATCCCAGCAAAAATCCATTGCTCCCATTATTGTGGATCTTGCAAAATCATATAGGCAAGCTTGGAGGCAGAATAACAGTCTACTTGGTGTTATGTAAGTCCTTGGCTGTTATACTCTGGCAGAAGAAGTCAGTCTAGATTCCAGCCATCTGGAAATGTTACAGGATAAAGGAAAATATCTTTCAATTGCACTTGGGGATCAAGTCTTTTCAGTAACTTAAGGATACGAGGAGAAAACAGATTTCCTGATGACAATTGTCAGGTGCATTGTAAATGTAATCTTTCAACATTTCTTTAAAGACTACAGGAAAGATCCTCAAAATATATACTTTCTCTGTTACACAGTCTGTTGATAGTCTACTTCTTTTACTTAATTAAATAAGTTGCTGTCAGTTCTGCACACCTTGAGATGGTGTGTGTTGTATAGGTTATACAGGTATTTTCTTTCACTCTACATAGTTAACCTGATCCTATACAAATACTTCTACACTAATTTGAACACACAGGATGAACTCCTGAGGCTGTCTTATTGAAGAATAGTTTTGGGTGTGGAACAAATTGTCCCAGGGAATTGAATAGAGTATACCGAATTATTAACTCATCTGCTGTCAAGTTTATGAAAAATGTTAAAGACCTCAAGCGCATGGGATTAGTAACATTTTCAGGAAATTTGCAGTGCAGCGTACAGTATTAAGAGATAGCTAACAGACATGTTACTGCTTCACGGGTATTCTTGTACTGCACATTGCTGAGACATGGCTGTTGTCTTTGCTCTTGGACTTGGTGGACTCAAGAAAGCTGAGGATAAGGTACTTGCCAGCTGTCAGGGCTTCTTAGGGTCATCTTTTTGAATACATACTATTACAGCCCTGTTATCATCACGGTCCTAGTGTAGCTTCTTTAAGTTAATATTTAATTTAATTTTCTTTAATTGAACATTGAATTCCTTCTGCATTTGTGAGTAGCAAACATCAGCAGAGACAACTGTAGCTGCTTGAACATTCAAACAAATAGAAACCATGATCTGAAGTGTTATGAAAACTGTAACTGCTTTTGAAAAGCTCCTTAGCTGACAACTTCATAAATCTCTCTAATTCTGATTACCCATTTGGGAAAAAATATTTGGACAAAATTTTACGTTGATAATCAGTATATAAATATTAGATACTATTGCAATACTTATTGTCATTATTATTGATGAAACTTAAATAACATTAAAAACTGATGAATATCCAGTTTTAGATGTCCAGCCTGTGACATTTTAATTGATTTGACTTTAGGGGAGTTGCTTAGCACATCAAAATCTTGGCCTCAGTTTCCTCCCAACGCTGAATTTTAGTCATATCAACAATATATGGTAACTCTTGCAGCAGCTTCAGAGAGAAAGCCTTGGCCCAAAGGAATTCATGAGTCTGAATCATAGTAAATAATTTGCAAAGTTGAAAGATGAATCCATATCCTTCATCAGTTATAATCACGTTCTTCATTATGAAGGTTGATTCAATGCCAAAAAGATGTTGTGTTTCTTTCCAGAGTCAGGGAAAGGTAGTGATTTGCCCAGAAAGCACACAGCATACACAGAGAAAGACAGATGTGGGGTGCAGGAAAAAAGACAGCACACAAATAAAGTGATCAGGACAAGTATAGACTCATGACATAACAGCTGTCACTTTGTTGTAAAAAAAAAAGTAAATTCCCCTTCTCAGTTCTTACCTTTTATTTATTCCCATGTCTCTCAAGCAATTCCCTATTACCATGTTATTTCTTTCACACCTCCCCTCCCAATACAGAGAGCCTGTACTCTCCACCCAAATACGAAAGTGACTGACAAGATAAAGAAAAGAGGACTCTAAAAGCATGCTTTGGTCACCTAGTTTCTTGGAGACATCCCAGTGCAGTTTATCTTCAGGAAGGATTTAAGATCCTGATTCAACAAAGTTTTTAAAACTACTGCCTAGTACTATGGATGTCTTTTAGGGATGGATTTAGAGGTTACATGGGATGAGGCTGGTTGATGTTTGAAAGTCCAGTTTCAGAATTTGCTTTTTGTGAATACTTTTACTATTCATCTAACACTGTATTTCCTGATGCTTCTCATCAGTAAATCCATTAGATCAGCTGGCATTATGAAGCACACAGAATGAAACGTGAAGTTGGTGCTAATGCCACCTAAGATTTTAATGAGTACTTTAGAATATTTTTCAATTTAGGCATGGATAATTTATGTATTAACATTTGAATTTTAGCTCATGAACAGTCAAGATGAAGAAGAAAAAAGACTTAGTTCCCAAGTGTAGGAGGTAAAACGGTATTTGGTTGTGAATTAAAAACAGCCCTATGGGGACACTCAGTGAGAGTTGTTTATACTCACTGAAGTCAGAGTTTATGGATGAAATATGCTTAAGGGCTTTGAAACAAATTAGCAATGTTATCCGCTTATTTATTCTGTGATGTTAATGAGTCATTCTGAGCAAGCAGCGTTTCAACATTTTATACATTCAAGTTTTATTCCACAAGATTCAGTGCAACGATAAGTAAAGAACAATCTTGATCATTCCAGACACTCAGAGACTAAAAATCTAATAACTGGCAATTCAGATAACCAAAAGAACAGAAGAATGGTTTTGCAGGCTTGAAAGTCTATGGTAATTTTTCTGACTACTCTTACAATCTTCAGATGGATGGGTTTTATTCCTGACTTGTGGTTTGCTTTGGCTCACACATTCTTTTTTTTTCTCAACTGCAGCTCTCCACCACTTTTTTAATCCTTCTCTGAAGAATTTAGTTTACCCTGATTATGAACTTCTTGCTTGCTTCCTTTCCTTCATGTATGTAACAGTTTCCAGTCTTCAAAATCCAACTAGTATCTGTTGCTGTCCTAATAGATGTGTCCAAGATCAAACTTGGCAGTAAGACTATTTTGCTCCCCAAATCTCCTGTCTGAATCATCTTCTTTCCTTCATATGCCATGGAGCGGTGTCCATCTGCCTTTTGTCTCCTTTCTACCATCCTTCTTGATTCAATTCTTCCTTTTCACTGTACCGAAGTGATTATTTTGGGCTGCATAATTGCCCTCATCTCATCTCCTACACTCATTCCACGTCACTGGTTAATCCAATTCTCTACCATTCACTTATTTACACTAATGTCCTTGTTGATCTGCTGTACAATGACATCCCTACTCTTGCCCTTGACCTTGTATTTACAAAACACTATTCCTTTATGGATTTGAGGCTGAGACCCATGTCTTTGGCTGCTGCATGCTGCCCTCAGCACTGCTTCTCTCCCTTCCCTGTCCACACTCACTCCTTCCCTTCCCACCCATCCCTCTGGGCTTTCCTCTGGCTACTCCCTCACTGATCCACACCATTGTTCCTTTCCTCTCTGATTCAGCTATTGACCCCACACAGCTATGATGACTTCTCTAATCTTGGCCATCTTTCTGACAGAACTTGCATTTATTTTTTCATTAATCTGTACTTTTGGTAGTATTTGTTCTCTGGATTTAAATGCTTGGACAGTAAGAGCATCAGGCACATGAACTAAGTGTTGTGTATTCTCTCCTTCCATTGCGTTGCTCTACTAATGAGTAAGTGAAGGCCAATTAAAGGAATATATAATTCACCCCCATGTCACTGTCTCCAACTTTTCCTTCTTCTTCAACTTCTTTTTCTCTGTATTAAATGTGTGCTCTGGCAGCAATGAGCCCATTTTGATCTATCTCAGCTTTTTCTTTTCTGTTTCTCATGGAGCCCGCTCTTTATTTCGCACCTCTCACTACTCAGGTATCCCACCAGTTGTTTCTATCCAGCTTGTCTTCTTCATTACTGCTGCTTGTAATGAATATATTTTCCAGCTCCACCTTCAAAACTTCCTCCCTTGATTTTGTCCTAGGTGTCTTAGCTCTTTCCCAGGTTTAAGCATGTGTGCCATCTGCGTAAAAACCTGGTTTAAAATATCATCACTTTGAAGACTAAAATCTTCACGTACTCTCTGATTTTCATCCTGTAGATTATTCTTCACTGAGTCTTCAGTTCTATCTCCTCTCTTCAGCAGCATTATTTACCCACACCTTTTCCTACTGCCCTGCTGGCAGACTCTTAAATCTGTTTTGCTGTTGCTTTTCTTTGGCCTCAGTTATGCTTTTCCATGCAATTTACCTCAACTACTGAGAGAAGTATTCTGCATCTGTTTCCTAGGGGCCTCCTGCTTTCTCTTTCAGTTTCCTTCTTAAAAAAACCAAAAAAAACCCAACAAAAGAAATCTGACATGGCATCTTTATCTTCCTTCTGCCTTTATTCAATCTACTCACAAACAATGTCTTTAAATTTTGATGTTGTTCAAGACAACATGACCAAAGCAGGGTATCTTAGGAACACTTGGATTATAAAATGTAGTCTAAACTTACACAGTGCTATGTGCACTTAAGGTATAATTTTGACCATAAGGTGCCATGCAAACAAATATTTGTCAACATATATACATATAAAGAATAATATCTATGTGTAATGCACACCAGTTCTGAACCATTAATTACTGAAAATACTATACGGCCACTAAGCTGAACAGGACCAAAATTCCTGGAGATTGTGCAAGGCCACAGAGTTCAGCTGGACAAAATAAGAACAAATCACTCCTAGTGAAGCAGTACGTCCCAATCACCTTAGTCCCTCTGAGCTGTGTGGCCTTGGGGAAGCCAGATGGTTCTGTTATACAAACCTCATTTAAAGTTGAACATGACCCTGATTCAAATAATGGCATTTCTGGTAAGTGAGGGTTCATTGTACATCGTTTGTAGGATTAGGAAGAGAACAGGATGTTCATTATATAAAAGCAATGGAAGACACAAAACAAGACAATTTATAATCTGAGTTTTTCCAACATTTGTGCTGCAGTGAATCCAATGATTCAGCTGTTTTAATTACACCTCTCAGTCAAATTGCAATAGAATAAACATTTGATCTTTTTTTCTGTAACCGTAACTTGAATTTTGTTTTCATCCACAAATTTGTAGAGGCACAACCATACCACATGAAAGCCTGCACAGTAATTTAGCATTCCATCAATTTTTTTTCCTTCACTAATACTTTCCATATTCTCTCAACCAGTATTCTAGCCTTGAGGCTTTCTTTTGCTTCCAGGTTGGCACAATCTCATGAGTGGTAACTTCTAAACCTTTCCTTTATATTTTTTTCAACAAGGAAGACTTAACACAGGATGATTTTTTTACTTCAGTCAAAATGTGAGTTCTGTTTTCTACACTGTCCCAGATTTTCAGTGACGCACAAAGGTCACATCAGACCTTCATTTCTGGATCTGCAAAATAAGGAGATGAACAGTGTCCCATTTAGAAGGGGTAGTAAATCTAGAGCATAAAAGCAGTGAGATACAAGGATTCTCTGGGGATACAGTTGTGCAAGTATCTCAAATGACTGTGCATTAGATCATAAAGAAGTTTCAATTCAATTTATTCAGCTTTTAGTATTACGAAGTTCCCTTTCCTGAAGAGTTTTTTTAGTCCTTTGCTTCATGTAGATGAAGTATCTTTTATGTCTAGTCTTCAGCAAATGCTGTGCTCACTTCTAAATATATTGTTTGCTTTATTCTCATTGACACATAAAACAGAGGGAATAAAAGGAAATGTTACCTCTTCAGAAATTTATTTCAGTTATATACCTAAATATTTAAAGACCTTTGCTGTGAATCTGCAGAGGTGTGATATTTCTATCTTATTTATAAGGTATGAAATGAAAATCTGTCCTTCCTGTTTGTATTCACACATTACATGGAACTAATACACTTGTCTAATTTGAGATATGCTTTCAGGGTCAACATCCAGCAGCAGCATTGCTAAAGGCAATGTCTGGGTTTCCTTTCATGAAGGCACAAGAAAAGGAAATGAAATGAAATATCCATTATCTGGTCTACACCTGGAGGCTCACTGCTTCATAGAGCTGGGAGAGCTTCATCTTTTCACAATAGATACAAGTAGGGTGAATGTGTTGGCGTTGTTTTATCTCACAGGAAGACAGCTTAGGAATAGAAATCGCATTGTCCAAAGCCCAAGGACAACATAAAACCTCTTCTGGACTGAAGCTATTTAATTACTTACCGTCTATCAGACAAGCTGCTGTTCTGCACTTAGCATCATGCTTCATTGTCTGGCAGTACAGCTGGCTGGAGGCTGAAAGTGAAAATAATTTTCCTTTGCTCAATTTCCTTGTAAACAGCAAAAGAATGGTGTTGGTACACCAGACTTCACTGCGAAAATGCATTGCCAACATATGAGATGTGTCTCCAGTGGTTTTAAAAAGAGGAATGTGATTTGTCTCCTACAGAGCTAAATCAGGACACCTTCAACTTATGCTTCACTTTGCTATGATAAACTCCCATTCATCTGTGCTGCACTAATCATGAATAACTGAGAATACTAAGGCAAAAACCAGAAAAAATGGTCTTATGTTATAACACCACTTAGGAGAGCTAAGTGAGCTGTTGTTAATAGTCAATTTATGAAGTATTCAGTCCAAAAAAACACAAAGCCAGGTTTCCCTGTCTTGGCCTATTTCCGCTTCCATTGATATTAATGTCAATTTTACACTATCTGTAAGTTTATGTATGGCTTTGTAGTGTACACCGATATTAAAACTTTGAATTGAGTATGCACTCCTGTGTTTTGTTGAGAAGCATGCTGGTGAATTTGCTTTTCATCAATTTGCAAATAAGCAGACATATAACAGTTTTAATTAATTTTTTTGGAATTCAGGTTAATTCTATGAACACTTAATGTGAATCTATTTCATTGTATCATTTCTGATGGATTGTTTGACTCTCAGTACTCAGGTGTGACCTCAGTGACCAGCCATATTTCATTTTCATTGTTGCACAAGTAGCAAGTAAATGTGTACTTTTGGGGAGCAGGATTCATGCTGCTTTAGTCAGTATTATGTTTTACTAGTGTTCATTATACTGTTTTAGGGTCCAACTTTGCTTCCTTTGAAGTCAAATGTGAAACTCCTTTTGCTTTCATGGTAAGCTGTATTGGACCAACAAATCATTTATTTTCTTCATGTAGCATTGAATTTATGAAGATTAGTTAATGAAAAAGAGTCATCTGCTAACTGGTATAAGTCTGTTCAGCGACTGATTTAGCATAGGTTTGGTAGGTGAGGCCACATTTGCAAAGCTGTTACAGAAAACTTTCTGGGGCAGGCTAAATCACAACGCTCCTTGAGTTTCCTCAGATGGTTATTCAATCTGCCTCACTGTGGTGGTTGTGCTGATTAAAGGCTTATATACATTCTATAAGATGTACTCTACAAACTGTGCTCAAACTTTCTAGTCCCTCAGGGCCACTTGTGTTGAAGAGCTAACAAAGTTTTCACAAAAAGCACTATTGCCAGAGAAATTGGTGATTTACTCACAGACTTCATTTAATATACAAGTAAATGTCTTCATAAATATTCATAAATACTCAAGAAATGCCAAGAACAGTCCAAGAAGGAAAGGGAATGCCTACAGAAATGTTTTTAATAACTGTACAGCCCAAATGCACTGCAAATTCTGTCTATATCAAGCAGCCCAGTGTTTTCATGGCTCTTTTACTGAGTCACAGAGCTGTAACTAAAATGTCACATCTTAGCATTTAATAAGAACCACAGTATGGCCACTTTATCACCGCAGTCTCGATGTAGCAGAAACTCACAGGTATTTCTAAAGTAAAGCATTGAAGTAGTTATGGGAAATGGACTTAGGAAAAAAACATGTCCCTAAGTTTTGCAAGATCAGGTCAAAATAGGTAGACTGTTAGGATCAGATGCTCCAGTTCCCTGTATGTATGTCAGATCAGGACCATGATTTCACTGTAAAGAACAAGAATTGCTGCGTTCAGATCCTGTGTTTCCTTACACCTGTTGACACTCCTTACCCTCAAAGACAAGATGTCTGCAGAGCTGGGAGGGACAACTCTGACTTTCTTGCTACCTGTGTGTTTAAGAAGGCCTTGATTATCCATAGTGCATCAGCACAAAATCTGAAATAAAACATTTCCAGAACAAGAACCCAAATGTAATTCAGTGCAAAAGCACAGTGTAGGTACATTTAAAGCAAATGCATGTTCTAAAGAAGCTCTTTCTGATCTGTAGCCATTTGCAGTGGCATGAGACTGTTTCACAGAAACATCTGATTGAATTTACCAGCTATGAAGTTGCTATTGAGAACAGCAAGTGAATAGTGAAAGATAACTAAGTTGGTTATCTTTACAGAATACCAATTAAAAGCTTATGTGAATTCTGCCTAAAGAGAGAAATAACTCCTTTCACTGGGTCATTTCTAAATCTAGTATAAAATGAAATCACCCTTACACATTAAGGTCTTGTCTTTGTTGCAGAAATAACTGAAGTATTGCTCTTAATTTGAATTCCATCCACAAACAAAGCCTTCCCATTCAATGTGGAAATATTCTTGCACACAAGTTAACTGGCCCATTGGGACGTACAGGCTACAGCTCAAGTTAGCAGGGTTGCTGGATGCTGCTAATCCATTCACTACTTACAGTGTCTTGTCACAGCTGTTGCTTCTTTTGCTCCAGCCAAGCTAACTTAAGAGGCATTAAACTCAAATATAGCACTCTTGGATTTACTAGGGGGAGAGGTGGAGCAAGGAGATGAGGCTCCCTGGTTTGATATTTGCTGTGGTCAAAGGAGCTGCTGGCAGTCGCTGAGGTGTGTCCCATCTCCTCCTATGTCATAGCTTTGTTGATAAATCCACTTAATTCTTCCAAACTGCTCTCCAGGCTCCTCTGGTGTATTGGCTGGGGATTCATTCACTTGCCCACAAGCAGGCATGAGGAATTTAAGACGACCAGGATATTGGAGACACCCGCAGGGCCATGGATACAACTCAGAGACAGCAGATAAACCCCAGGGCCTGTGAGACACTCATGCTTTTTGGGGTGGCGGTTGGAGGTGGTACCCTTAGGACATCTCAAATGGTGCCTGGTGCCTGTGTCTGAGCAACTGAATCAAGCCCCTCATCTCTGTTGTCGATAATGGGAGCTTAGATGCTTCGATTTAGGCACCCAGACATTTTGATCTGTGGCTGACTCCTACCTTGATGGAGGTATCGCTTTCAACTGCCTCAGCAAGATTTGCTGGAGACCATTTGTCAAGTCACTAAGATGTCTGAACAGATGGGTTAGCAGTTTTAAAGATAGTCTATGATAAGAATTACAGTGATAATATAATTTTGTTTTACCACGTTGTAATATTAGAGCATTTTAATTATTTCAAGTGATTAATAAGTACTAAATGCCAGGGACGGCTGAGGCTGTCCCGGCGCATCACCTGAACAATGCAGCGGTGGGATGGCTGCTGCCGCAGCTGGTGGCCACTGCTGTGGGGAGGTCTGAAGGCTCGCAAGCCGTTGTAAGAAATGTCAGTTACTCTTCTACATGAAGTATATCCCACAACATCCACAAACACAACTAATTTTTCCTCGTGCCCCCAATTTCTGCACGACTGCCCAACTGCATCACAGGGGCAAGGTCTGTTGTGCAGATGGTGGTGGCTTGTCTGTCTGTGGTGGTTTCAGGTGTTGTTGTCCTCAGTCTGGCCCGTCTGCTGGGGACGATACCCCTGTGCCAGAGGAGAAAGTATGCTTGGGCCTTAGCTCCTTCAGGGCAGAGTATGGTATGTCATGTTAACTTTAATCTGGTTTCAAAATTATTTTTGCTTTAAATTAACTTTGCAGCTCTCGGGACTGACAGGCCCCAAGAGGACTGGGGTCGGCCCACCTCTGCTTTACTGAGTAAGCTGCGAGGAAATGTGACACATTTAAGGTTCAGGGGAATCACAAAGGTTTGCATGAAGCTTCTGTTCAAGCACAAGGCACAGGTGTCCGAAAACCACAAAAGACTGTGAGTGGCCTCTAAGTGGTGAACCACATTCTCCCTGGAAATGCCCCAGAACAAGAGTCATGGACGTCCTGGAGGACAAGAGAGCCAGCAGCGCCTGTGCCGAGCGACAGCGGACACCAGCTTGCAGACAACTCCGCGGGCAGAGGAGTTTTACGAGTCACTGACGATTTGCAAATGCAGGACGAATTCACAGCAAGTCTGCTTCCAGGCTGCTGTAGTTCAAATGCAACATTTCACAGTCTCTAGGAACTGCCCCTCCTGATGAAAAAAGGGTGAGGCATTTGGAAGTCAGTATAAAGAATGTGATAAACTTCAATTAAAATAAAATGACAGGAAAGAAAAAACCAGATTTTTTTTTTTGCTTGTCTTAAAAGGAGTGTGGAAATCATATTCCACTGGGGTGTAGAGCAACATTAAAGAGCTTTTCTGAAATTATGTATTTGTGACTGTTCAATTGTTAAGCGTGTGGACTTTAGTGAGAAATATTTCCGTTGTGGAATGGTTGCAGAACGTGACGTATATAGTAGAAAAGGACAAGAAAGTAAAAGATTATTTCTTTTTTCCAGAAAGAAAAAAGACAAATTCTTATATGGCCACATGGTAGATC
The DNA here is from genome assembly GCF_964289735.1 of Phaethon aethereus. NCBI lineage: Eukaryota > Metazoa > Chordata > Aves > Phaethontiformes > Phaethontidae > Phaethon > Phaethon aethereus. Next base: position 14,535,176 of record NC_138582.1, on the reverse strand, counting down.
TAATTGAGGAAAGGAATTCCTGGAAATCTGTGCACAACAGAAAACAAAACTGCACTTGCTCGCTCACTTTTGATTTTTGATCTTGCACCTAAAAGAAGCCATGGAGCATAGAGTAAAACTTAAACATGAAGAGGGAAATGAAAATGAAAATTATGCCGATGCCTTTTGAAATCTGTGCAAGGTTTTGTTCTCCAGGGAAATGCTTAGAAATAAAAGTATGTATGGACATACTTAGCTTTCATCTAATGTCTGATTATGGACTAAGGAAAGCTTAGAAGCCTTATACCATTGATAACAGTAGGAAATTATCATTGAGCTCAAGTGGTAAAGATCTCTGAAGCTCAAACTAATTGTCCTGGGCTCTATTCCCATTTTTTCTTTGCTGACAATGTCTCATTTATGAAAAAGGGTACATTTTCAATCCTTTCAAGAACTAAGTGATACTGAATTAATCAGAAGAAACTCTCTTCAGCCCTTCTCGTTTAGAAAGGCAATGATCAGCATGCTATAGGCTTTCACTCTGCACTAAAAAGAAAATAATATGAAGGATTCTTTTGGACAAAAGGGTGTAGATGTCATCCAGCAAAAATTAGTTATCCACTAATTATTTATAAAATGTTTATAAAATGTTTAAGTAATAAACATTTAACTGGTAGACAACAGCAGAACTATGCAGCCTAGAGCCGAGAAGATAAACGAGCTACAATATTTAGATTAAACAAAAAAGGACCATTATAATAAAACTCACAATGAGAAAAGTGCCACATTTTCTAGCTAATGACAAAACCGAGTTTCACAATGAACTGTTTGTGGAACGTTAAAACTACAATTTAGCATATCTGAATAAATTATTTTCTACTATGTAGTAAAAACAGAGAAACACATGGCATAGATTATAGCCCCAAATGTTTGAATATTCTTGGAGCGGAGGCTGCCTGGCAACTTTTGTACCAGCTGGAAGGGCGAGGACCCAGCTGGCTTGGCAGTAGCCACCATATTGTGCCTTGGCTGGCAGATGGCCATCTGACACTCTTTAAGGGTACGTGTTCCTCATGTCTGCATGTCTACAGCACTGACAGCCAAGACCACATTTAGGAGGAGTGGGCTGATCATTCCCAGCAGAGTCAATCACATTGGCACATGACAGAGGGGTGTGAAAGACATGAGGGATTGATGTTCCTGAAATAGGATGAATGACGGCGCTGGCAGAGGCTTGAGAGCAGGTTTTTGGGGTGCTTCAGCACTGAAATTTCCATCCTGGGATTGTGAAGGGGTGATGAGAATTCAACGGCTGGTGCCACTGTGAGGGAAGGGGAAAATGCAAAAATTCATGCAATTTTTGCAAATCCTTGCTCACATGAATGTAGGATGCGAACAAAGGAAATAATACAATAATTTATGTGGGTTTAATGCCTTTCATCTAAGCATTACAGGAATATTAACACATTGGAAGCTCCCTACAGTCAGAAATAAATGTAGTAGAGAACTAAAATTGAAAAAAATGCAAGTTTGGGAGGGATGAAGGCTGTACCCAACTTCAGGTCAAGGAAAAAAGGCAGTTACACCAATAAACAGCCACATGACCTCCCCAATCTCCTCCAGTGGAGGAAGGACAAGTCCCAAATTAGGAAAATGGACACCTCCAGGAGTCCTGGGTCCTTCAGAGGCTTAGGTGCAAATAGAAAAATGACCCAAAATGGATCACCCTTTGCTACACACTGAAGGATCCACAGGGAGATCACGAACAAGACACAAATCTGGATGAAATGAAGCATTATTGGTTCTATGTCTCAAAAAGTTCCTGTTTTTTTTGTTATTCGTGTTCCTACAACAAATACAGGAGTTGTCCGTCCTTCCCAGTGCCTCCCTAGGCTGAACACTGTCTTGCCAGGAAGTGAAAACAAACCCAGTTGCAGTGATCCAAGCTTGAGTTTAATCCCTTCCCTGCTTATTTTCCGGCACATCTGCTCTGGCACCACTCTCGTAACCAGCTCCTTCCAGCTCCTCCCCGTGCCGCACATCCAGCAGTGGCTGAGAGATAGCTGCCATTTCATGAGCATTGGTGGGAGCTGGTGGAGCAGTGAACAAACCTGTAATCCATGGGGATATAATTCCACCCAGTGGGATGATGGTAGGAGATCCCCACATGTCCCTTCCCACATAGGCTGTGGCATGGTCTCTTCCAAGCTGCCCCATCTGCAGTCCATGCTGCTTCAGGGGAAACCACAGACCACCGAAAGACAGAGCTCTACAGCAAAGCTCTCCTTGAGAAAGTTTTCATGGTTTGGTTGTTGGTGTGGGTGCTTTGATCTTCAGGGGAGTGTCATCAGAGCTCATAACCTCCTTCTCCTCCCACAACCTCTGAACGGATGACTGGGGTATGGGTGCTTGTACAGCAATAATGCCAGAGTCTCATCTACTCCATGTCACAGAGAAACAGCACTGAAGCCTGTGAAACTCTCCCCATTCATATGAGTGAAAGACCCCTTTAATAGCTTCAGGCCAGGATGAAATAATGTGTTATCTATTCTGAATACCTGCATAGTCCAAAACATAACATTTCAGCCACTAGTTCCCACAATAGGGAGAATTTGTTCTCCTCTGTTTATATGTGAACATGTCCAGCCCAAAATAGTGGTTGGATTCATTAAATTGACAATAAAATACTTTCTCAAGGGTGAGTAAGCAATACTTTTACACAGACTGAAATTCTATTTTTAAATTGGACTCACAATTCTATTTCCCTTTGACTTTCAATGAGATTTAAGCACCTGTCTTTTTGAAAGCAGATCTTTGGCTTCTAAATCATTTAGTCACTGCTGAAAATTGTATCTCATCTGCTGGGGAGTCTGACTCGCAGGGTCTTTGATTTACAGATGTTCATATTAACCAAGTATTTCTCACATATGTCAGACTTTCCTTGCAGAATGCCTTCAAAACTGTAACGCAGAATGAACAAATACATCAGGTCCTTTGCATACCTAGGAAGACTAACATGGGCTTTGGTTCTGGTAAGCACACTGTGGGACCCTGGAAAACTACAGGCTAACCATCAGGGGACAGTTTTATAGCACTGAAACCATGTGGCCTTGCTAGTCCAGGACCTTGCCTGCGGCATGAAGGCCTTCAAGAGTCAGGATTTGCTGGTGTAGGTGCTGCTGCAAGCTAAGATGTCCAAATGGCTTTTGGACCACAGCTGGCTTGCGTCCTGCCATTAGGCATGCCGGTGTGTGTTTTGCAGTGAATGAAGTCACTCAGGGGTCTAAAGTTATGATTATTTAAAGATTAGTGAGTGTAGAATAATGGTTATTAACTCCCTTTTTAAAGTAATACATACACTGACTTTGTACCAGTGAAGCATCCTTGACTTAACTGGAAGAAGTCCTGTTTTACCTCCGTGTGATCACAGAATTACGTTTTATCGCTGTATAACTGCTGTATCTTAATATCCACCACATGGATGTGTTGTGCTTTACGCTCAGGCGTATCGCACCATGCTCATAATGAAGTCAATGGGAGAGTTGCCTTGGAATTAAAAAAAAAGGATTGGGCACTGTGTAAAGTAAACATAAATGTAAGCTTCTTTAACTCCCACTGCATTGCATCATAATTAAAATATTTTCTTTTAAAATTGGAAATTGTAGCAGTTACAAATACCTTTCATCTGAGGTTCAGCGGGAAGCTTCTCCTCTCATGTTACTTCTGAATTATAAAGGCATAAAAGAAGAATTAGGCCTTGATATCTGAATTTACTACAAAGTTCAAAATGCAAAAAATTGGATCTTTTTGGATGATGTTGAAGTGTAGGGGGACTAATGTGCTACTTTCTTCTCCACTTCTATAACCAAGTCACTCTATGTATGCCACTTCTGCGAGTTTATTACACTGTTTTTGTCAAATTGTGGATTATGAGCCCCAGCAACACCCTGCAAGGGTCTGGTAGGGGTTGTGGGGAGCAGTCAGGAGCACCCCTGTCCCTTCAAGGCTGCAAGTGAGAAAAGGCTGTAATTACAGGTGAGCATCTGCCAAGGTCAGGGAAGTGCTGCTTGCATTAATTGTGCCTTTTTCCCTGTTGCTTCAACACCGGGAAGTCTGTGTGAACACTTTCAGCCAGTGATTATTGCCTCTTCTCACTTCTCCACCTGGACAGACCCGTGCTACTGCTGACCCTGGAGCAGAAGAAAGGCAGATAAAGCTGGGGCGAATTCAGACATGCACCTAGAAGAGTTTTCTATGTAGCAAAACGAATCAGACCCTAAAGCCAACAGAGTTCTAAGAGCTTTTAACTGGTGGTGTCCCAGACAGCAGTTACCTGCATTTTCAGTCCTCTAAATGCCCTTGATGGCATGGCCCCAGGCCCAGGGCACGAGGTCCTGTTTGAATAAGCAGCAATGCTGCTCTGAACACAGACTGAAAACGGTTGGAGTCACAAGTGCTTTAGAAGTAGGGAATGAAGCCTTATAGCTAAGCCCAAGTCTTGCCTCTTCACTGACAGAATTTCGTCAGTTGATTTCTTTACATGGATTGATTATTTAGGAATTTATATTCCCCCGGCTCCCGCTACTTGACAGATTGAACGAATCCTGCTACAAAAATCCTTATCCAGTATTATCTGCCTGTGGGATAAATGGCTCGATTAAAGTGATATTATTTTCAATTCCCTTCCCACAGGCAGCTGATCATTCGCTGTCCATTTTCAGGCTCCGGAGCCATCTCATTTATGGCTGCATTTTGCTCACAGGCGAGGCTAATTGTTTCTACAGACAACATGCTCTACTTCCACTCCTTGCAGGTGTTTTAAACAGCAAACTTAAGTTAACAAATGGCAAAATACTTGGTGATATTAATGTTTGAGCAAGTTCTTATTCATGTTAAAATTTATGAAAGTTTATCTGATTCATAAATCTGTCTTATGCATGCTGGTGGGATGCTGTGCTTGCAAGTAAATCTAATGCCTTGTTTATATCATAATAAAAAAGCTAGGATATTTTTCTCATTGCATGACAATCTCTATTTACATTTCTGTTGAGAGACTGTTGTAGCATTCTGTATGTGGATAGGAACTCCTAAAATAAATATCTACTGTGGCTTTAATGCACTAATACACTACAATAACAAGATTGAAAGTGTTTGTACCATAATCTGAGCATCATTGCTTAAAATACAGTCCCCTGATTTAATCATATTTGCAGCACAGTTTCTTCAAAGGCAGGCATACGTGTGCTTGACAGATCCTTATTACAGAGGAAAATATAACAAATTATTAGTTTTTCAATGTCTGCAGAAATAAAATTCTTTGCTGCTAAGCAAAATTTTATTAATGGCTTGTTTCCCTTCACATAGTTAGAGGAAAACTGGTACTCTCTAAAAAAAATCTGTTTCTTTTCTGATTATTAAGCCCATTCCAATAAAGGCTAAAAACGAGCTATCAATGCAGCCCTGAGATAGATTTCTTCATCCACCTAATCTATAGAATGGTTTTATGAGATTGATGCCAGCATGCTTGTCACACAAAAATTCCCTCCCAGAATAGAAAAGAGAACAGTGACTGCCAGGAGAGTGTAATCTTTGACTAATATGGTCTCTGCTCAGATGAGTTTGGGTAGACTGGAAGTGTCTCATTCCAATTTGAGCCATAAATATGTGCTTCATATTTGACTGGAGCATGGAGAACTTTGGGAGTCCATGCAGAGCTAGAGCTGCCCTATAGCTCTGGTGCTCCAAGGTCTTCAGATAAAGAGTAATCAGTGAAATTACTGATGCCTTCTGAAATAAATCAGTGATTATGGTACAGGCTTAAACAGCCATTTCTGTCCCTGAAATTGTATCTTGTGGACATGGGCTGAAATATTTAGTGTGCCCAATTATCACAACTTATATGGTCAGCTCAGTGAAATACAGGAATATGAGACATTAGGTTGTCCCTGGTTTTTCCATGGCTTAAGTATAACCATCCTTCTTCTTAGCTCCCTCAGAGATGCAAATCATTTAAAGGACAAGGAGGATGTTAAAGCAATAGATGAACTGCCTGTGCTACTCTCCCACTGTTTGACTTGGCTGGATGCACACAGAAGTGGGCATAACACCAGCCTAAGGACAGGTTACTCACATTTCCTCCACCTGCCAAAGAGCTCTAGGAGCTGCTGTGTCTTAGCCACAAAATCAGTCCTACAAGGCAGATGCTGAATAGACATTCAAGACATCTTATGCTCTTACAGAAACAGGCAAGGTGGGTCTCTGAGATCCTTGCATTTACCCGTTGCCTTTAGAGGTGACTGGGAAGAAACCTGAGGGAAGAGGGATTGACCGAGTGGTTTGTGGCACTTCACAGTTCCTTCACAGACATAAATTAGTATTAACCTGGGCTTTGTCTTTTGTTTTTCTTGAAAAGTGCTGGAGAGATGACCTTTGAGCTGTGAAGTTCCCAAAGTTGCTGCATTGCCTTCATGTAAAAGTTCTGAATGCAGCACAATTCCCTACTGTTGTGCTTTTTCTTCCTGTTTCAAGTCCCATCGTAAATAGTCTGATCACAGAGATCTCTGTTTAATCACTTGTTAGAATACAGATGCGACCTTGTAGGCAAACCATAGATAGCAGGGGACAGCCTAGTTAAGGAATATATTGTATGTGGTCTGTGGTGCAGACTGCCGGTCACGAGTCCTCTGTCCAACCTGTAATTTTGCAAGCATAACTATTCTATAAGAACTAGCAAGATAACAAATGAGAGAAAAGACCATTTGGCAGTAACACAGGGATTTATCTTTATAAGACTAGGCTGCACGTACGTGTACGTGTATATGTGCATTTTCATACATGTATTAATAAACATAAGCTTATGTGTGTGTGTGTATCTCCTGGCCAAGTAAGTTAAAGATGACTATCAATGCAGGCAGAAAGAAAAATAACAGGAAAGAAAGGCAAGATTAGCATCAAAGCCTTTGATACTATTAACAGGGGTTTCAGGAGGAAATTAATGATATTTGGTATCTAATGAAAATTGTTTGAGAACGACTTTGCTGGAAAGGCATTGAGGGAAGCCAGCCAGATATTAGGTAACTCAAGACCGCTCGTGAAATCAAAACAGAGGTACAGGGCCATTAGCTCAGTGCTGTGCTTTTGGCGGGAGACAGGACTGTGGAGAAGGGGCCTCCAAGCCTCCTAAGCGGATTTTTTCCTGCCTTATCAGTTCCAGTGGGGACATATATTATTTGGAGAAGGAACCACCATACAGTGCCCCCCGTCACAAGAGGGACTCGGGGCATTTTACCTGCCTTGCTCTTCTGGCCATGTCTGTTATCTCCTGTCAGTCCGTGTGGTGCCTCTTCTGCAGAGGATGGGCATGGCTGTGCCACCCCTGCCGATGACAAAGGTGGGGACAGGAGTGACTTCCTCTGTCTCCACTCCTCTATTAGCCACTAGAGGGCACAGATGCTCAGGGCTTGGGCTCACTTCTCTGTCCTTCTCAAGAAACTTCCCCCAAAGGAGCCATCTAGACAGGGCCAGGCGCTTCCCTCCAGCTGCGGGCTGATCCTTCAGTCCTCCCAGCTTCTCCTTCCATCTTCGGCTTCCCCCTGAGGTACGCTTTTTCTGCTGGTGCCCACCTAACATTTCCAAACTACTGCACACATGAAGCTAATAAACTGCATTAAGAGACAGACTCACTGCTGGGAGTAGCATGTTGGCCACTTTGGCTCTCGGTAGGAGTGTTTTGCCAACTGAGCTGAAATTGCAGCTGCGCTGGCTTTAGGGATGCGGAGTTTGTAAACATCCCCACATTCTTTTGAGGTTGAAAGTAGGCTAGTGAAACAGCGAGGAGTTTGTCTTTAAACCAGCTGATGGATTACCTCTGCAGCTTCATGGCTTTGCTAGCTGGTGGCGTTTCTCCTCGCAGAGGTCCACATTTCGTGCAGCCCAGAGCAAAGCCTTGCACAGTCTAAGTGCCACATTGATTGCGAAAGACTGAAAAGATGTGAACCAAGGGACTCAGACATTATTAGAAACAGTCATCATAAAAAGCAGCTTTTGTGGTTTCAGGGTGGTTATTTGGGATGTACTGTATTTGTTAGTGCTAAGGTAGCGCTGCTAGGTTTCCCCGGTATTCTTATAGCATTCTGTTGAATTACACTGGATAAACAGAAACCTTTGCCAGCCCCAATCTGAGCACTCAGGAATTTTTCAGAAACTACAGGTCTAATTCTGTTATGTGGAGGAAGCTTATTTACGGCAGCAGTGAGACTTCCAGCAGCAGCAGAAACATGTTACTGATATACAAGGCTCTGGCTCAGTTTGAGTGACTGCATTTCTTGTTTTTCTCATTGAAACATTAAAGACTTGTCTGCATGGGCAGTTTATAATTCTACAAACTCTGTTGTTTTGCTATAAAAAGTGGCATGTCCACCCAGCCCCTAACTTTGATGTGACTGGTGAACTGCTGGAGAGTTATACTGCAGTAATACTTATGTGGTCACATCTTCATTCCACGTATTTTGGTGGTCCCCTAGGTACCTTCCTCTTGCTTTGTGCCCTGTCCCAGCTAGTTGCTTTAATTAATGCGATACACCCTGCTTAAATACTGATGCCCCTCTCTGAGCTCACAAGCTCCCTGAATCCACGATCCTCCCTGCTTCCTGAGGCCCCAGCCCTTCAATGCAGCCAAGGAGCACCAGGGAGCTATCCTGGGATGGGATCCAGGGTGGGATGGTGGAGGTGAGAAATGACTGGTTGTAGGGCTCATGTTGCCTGAGTGAAAAAGCAGTATGTTCCCAGTATTCTGCCACAGACACTCTGATTTGGTTATTCAAAGTGCAATGCAGTGGCTTTCACTTACTTTCTGCATGATGCCACCATGCATGGCACAGAGGAGAGGGTCTCCTTACCCTCAGAGCTGAACCTGGTGGAAACCCACACTATGTGGAAGCAGGGGCTTGCTCTGAACAAAAAGCCAGCTGTGCCTCTGGATGTGCGCAAAGTGTACTAATTAGTGTGAAGCAATCACAAATGGAGAACGTCACTTAGACATAAATCTTGCACAGCAATCCTGCTGTCTCTGACTGACAGCCACCTAAATGCTTCTGGAGACTGAGGTTTGCAGGGTTATTTGTGGCATGCACCTTGTCAAGTGCCAGAGTCTCTCATTTAGCCTGCATAAGACCTTTTGGTCAATCATCCATCGGGGATACCACGACCAGGAAGCTCAGTATGAGAATAAATGGGAGGAATCACTGCAAAAAACACTCTGTGCAAAGCTGGTTAAGAATCCTCTACGCTGTCTCTACTGGTGCTTTAAATTGGAATTATTGTTACCTAAAGAAGTTGCCATGACACTGACCTAGCCCGGGCAAGGAGCCAGATGAGTTACCTGGTGTCCCTGGCAGGACAGTTTGTCTTCTGGGTGTTAGTGACTGCCAGACATACCTGGATGCCTTCACTGCTTGTTACCTGTCCTGTTAAAATTACACTCTAAGACAGCAGGACACAGAAAGGCAGTGAACATATTCTGTGCTCCAGAGTTTGCAATTTCTATTTTGAAAGAAGGACTCTGTGGTAAGAGTGATGCCGTAGCCATTTATTCTCCTGGGGAACAGACACATGGACATTGTGCTGGGGACTGTGGGAGGATGTCCACAAGAGAGCGGGAGGCTATATCCAGGCATACTGCTATCGTTTAATCAGGACATTTGCACAATGCGGTGCTGTCAGCCATCTCAAGACTTGATATGTGAGACCGTTCCAAACTGGCAAACACGACTGGGGGCTCCCGTTTTGAAACAGAGCAATTGCGCTGATTTATAGCTTTGGGAAAACTGAGTGAAATCATTTGAATTGGTTGGGAACTTTGTCTTTAAACAGCTCTTTTTTTCTTTTTTTTTCCTTGGCTTTTTGGAAACCACCGATTTGTTGAAATCAAAATGTTTTGTGAAATGGCTGGGTTTTGGCAAAATGACAAAACCCATGCAGAGTTCTGAGGAAACCCTTCCTGCTAGGAAATCAGCTGCCATCAGAAAAGTATTTGGTTTCTTGACAGTTCACTTGGCCCATTGTCAAAGTGCACAGCTCCAGTGCAACCCTATGTACTAACTGGTCTTCCTCAAAACGCAGGGTTGGGCTCGTACCAAGGGGATCTCAGCGTCCAGTTTGGGCACATCATAGCTTCCAGGCTTCCTGGCACTGGACAAGGACCTTGCAAGCCCAGGAAACTGCTTTTTCCATACTCCGCAAATCTCAACTCAGTAGTGGTCCCAGAGTTTCTCTTTGAAATATATGAACACAATGACTGTCATTCTAAAATCCATGTGGACCAAGCTGCTGCCGACAAATCTCCACAGCTTCACAGAGAAGGCATCTTTGTGGTTTATCGGCAAAACAAACAAACTAACAAACAAAATACAGATCTACAAAATGAAGTGACTTCTGCTAAAGCCTGTTCCAGGGGTACTGCAGAGCTCTGAAGTGGAAGTGTCATTGCAAGAATGGTCTGTTCAGTGTTTGCCACAACAATGAGATTACTGTGTCTTCGGCAGAGATAGCCTTATGAAAAAGGTTTGTAGGTGGAATAAAGGGTCCATTTACAACCCTCCATGGGAAGAAGAACTATGTTAAACAGCACAGGGTATGAAATTTCCTCTGGGACAAGAGGCTACGCTTTTTAGGACTTAGATGGGACTCAAACAGTATAGTACAATCATGTTCCTTCTGGGGGTGAACATCACCCCCAGCTCTTCTCAGGCGATTCATTACGAAGGGTTTGCCCGCACAGCAGAATCACCCTATGATTTTATCAAGGTCTGGCATCCCTGCACTGGCAAGCCAAGGTTGCAATAGCAGTAAAAATGATGCCATATAAGTTTTAGAGAAAGGGTTTAAGCAAAGTGTATTGCCAGTGTTTCTAAAGCATTTGAGCCCTGTTATTGGCATGTGATAGCATTCAGGTTGCTGCAGTTTTCCTGGTCATTGTCCTCCCTGGCAGGCAGACTACAGCAATTCAGGCACCTTTGTTTTGCTGAGCAGAACTGCTCCTATTGACAGTTTTGCCCAATCTCAGGTACTCATCAAAAAAGGAATGAATTTGGAATCAAGCTAATTGGGGTTATCTTGGGGAAAATACATAGACACAAAGAGGCAAGTCCATGGAAGAGAAGCTCATGTCTCTTTGTCACGCCTGCTCAGTTATCAAAAGAGAATGAATGCCTTTGGCGATGTGAAATTATTTGTTGCCTAATTCCTGCTGAAATCCCTTTATTTTCCTTTGAGATTGAAGTTGCCTCTGATGAGAGCCTGAATAAAAAAAATGAAAAATATCCTACTAAGTAGATGATCAGCCATATTTCCTACTGAGTTTTCTTTGCTCCACCCCTTCACACAACATTATGTCATGTGTAGTGATAATGTTTTTCCAGCTGACCTATATGCAGCATACTGTGATTAATTTGATGACAGCATTTATGGCATAATATAGAAGTTGTGTGTAGGAGCCAGGAATGGGGAAACACTTGGAACAAAGTCAAATACAGTCAGATTAAGCATCTGAATGTCCAGCTCAATCTTGCAGTCCTCATTCAACTGAAATTCCCCTTGGATGGCAATTTAGGCTGAGTGAATTGCAAAACTAGAAGCCTTAAACAAATTTCTATAGATTGGAATTGATCTCTAACAGGTTTTGTCTGTAAATGTAAAACCTTCACTATTGCAGGTGTAGAGACAGCCTTTGTGAAATCTGACATTTGCAGATAAATCTTGCTTTGACATTTCCTTACTATGCAGAATGGTTTGTAGTTTTTCCCCTGTCTGATTTCTTGGTACAGTAGAATAATTGAAAAGTAGCATTATTAAATTCAGCTAGATTGGCCTACCAGAGACTCTTTTCCAGAGGTAACTTTGACTGATTCATGAGTAATTGCATTGGCAGGAATGCTTAAAATCAGAGAAATCAGAGAAATGGAAAAATTCCTTAAAATCAGGATATTCCAACCTGTGGACTGGGACCTGGCATGACAAACTCACAGACTTAAACCGAGTGCTTTATTGGCAATACAAGAACTTGTTCCGTGATCACTGAAACTAATGAAGCTTGGAATCTGCTGAATTTGAGTCTTATGATTGCTTTTTTTGCCTGGTTTCTAATGTCTTAAGGGCTCTAATATTCATAAAAATTCTTTGTAAAGTCTCTGATACCAAACAGGAGGAGAAGTCCCACTGCAGTACTTGCCTATGCAGATACTAATTTTCTGAATCCCATAAGTACTCAGAAAAGTTTAATCCACTACTTTGTTGTTAGATATGATTGAATTGGCTTACAAGTGGAACACATATTTGGAAGATGACACAGATAAACATCACTCCCCGCAAGCCACATATACACTGCATAACTCTCCGGATTTTGTTTCTTTATAAAATTATGCTAAAAATAGCTCCAACTACAGACCATTAGTGTGATTACCACACCGGTCAATGTAGTAGAAACTACAACAAGGATTTGCCAATTACAGGCTGAAAACTGAGGTAAAGACACTACTGAAAACTACATTATTTAAATTTAAATTCCTAAAAGCATTTATAATGTATTAAAAACGTTAAAGGAAGGATTGCTGTCTGAGACAGCAACACAGTGCAGTATTACTAACACTGCATGAGGAAAACCCAACCAAGATTTATCACAACGTTGTGTGCAGAGATCACTGTACGCATATTTGTTCCACTTGATTAGGAGTTGGTTGTCATAACACCAACCTGTCACTGATTTCTAATTGGTATAAATATATGGCATTATCCATATTATATAATGTTTTACACATCATCTGGGGTGTTGTTAATAAAAAAAGATTGTATACTTTAGTGGAGACCTAGAAATATGTTTAAATGAATGAATAAAGGTTAAATGATGACATTACCTAACAGTGGTTGATACTAGTGTAGTTCTCCCCCTAGAATTTGTTGGTACACCTGATTACAGTAGTTTTGCAAAATAAATAAGGATGTATTTTGGGAAGATCTGTCGTGTCAGAATCCTCCATTTAATGGCAAGAAATATCTAAATATCTAATGACTGGTGCATAAATAAGAAAAGTTCAGTTCTGAATGTCACCATCTTTACAATAGCTCTTTTAGCTGGTTTTATGTAGTAGTTGAATTTAGGATTGTTTAAATTAAATGCCATATTTTATTAATTAAGTGTAACAATATTTATCTTAATTATCTCTGGAACGGTTTGGGGAGCTTAGGCATTGTTGAGTAGAACACACACAGACTTGAACTCAAACAGAAACGAAATGTTCCTTTACTGAAGTTGAGAAGTTTGCATCATAGCACTTTATCATCTGCTGAAATGTCATTGTCTACAGTGCTACTGTGCATTGACATAGCACACATCTTTGTCTTCTGTTGGTGCCTCTCTCAGAAGATAGTTGGATGGTGCCCTATAAAGGATGATCTTATGGTCTCATCTGGTCATATTTGCACAAGAAAACCACAAAGATAATATGAGAACTGAAATAGATGCATTCTGTGGGAAAAGGTCTCATGTATTAGCTCTAAAAAGGCAGGGGAGATGTTTCTTTGTGATAAGATATGAATACTGGAGCCCACCTGGTTACTGTAGGACTTTCAGAACTCATTTCTTGTCTCAGTCTCATAGAAGCTATCAAGGGGACAAAAGCTATATAGGGGACAAACCAGAATAGCTGAAACCAGACTGCTGCTTTGCAAAGTGCCTGAGAACTTTTAAAAGACAGTGGCAAGACAGGAGAAAGCCTACGCCTAACAGAGATGAAAAGAAGGGCAGTAGCTTAAAAAGGGAACTCCCACAAGAGAGGCTATAAAGTTGTTTGTGGGAATAATGCTCCTTTTGGTCATATAACTGGGTGTCTGAGAGAGCTGGGACAACCATAAAGGGCTGTAGAATGCATGCTGGGTTTTTTAACATGCTTTCTTCTCTACATAGTTTAATCCTGTGGTTAAGTTAAATTATATTTTGGTCTGTTTTGTCCCTGGTTTTCACACAAATTCTGGTGTCTGAACTTGGTCAGGCCTACTCAATGCACAGAGCTCGGTCTAAGAACAGGAAACATGCTGGATTTCACCCATACCAGTAGCTGTACCTACAAGAGGGGGATAAAGGAAGGCCTTTTGGGGCACCACTGATATACTGACACATTGGTGGTGAGTGTCACTGACAATATATGTTTCCTCACTGTTTTTCTCAATTGAAAGTTCAGTGCTTGTGAGCTTTTCACTAAAAGGAAAAGTTATTGACATGCACTTGAAATGTAGAAGATGCTATTTTTGAAAGGGATATCCCTTTGTATATATCTGAATTAATTAGTAGATTACACCTCTTGATAGTTTTTGGCTTAATCTTTCCTGTCATAACAAAACAAGCGAGCAATAATGGTTATTATCTTCAAGCAAGGCCTGGGAGATCTCTCAAGGTCTCTTTCCTCTAGTTACTCAATCCACTCAACTGTGGGTGCTATCTTTTGTCAGACCTTTCACCTATTTGCTTTTTCTAGCTTAGTCAGTATGTCGTCTTTAAGGCCATAATAAACTTCAGCATATAACCAGCTGTTTGGACCTCTCAGGTGAGAGGTGGCAATTACCTGAAACCTCCTTAGACCAAGGGAAGGTCTACACTGGTAAGCCTACATTTTAGTCAAATGCCTAACTCCAGGGAATAGTATGAGGCTGTGAATGCTGCTCCCATGACAGTATGCAAACTACCTCTGCATGTCTTGCATTTCTCCTGGCTTACTCAGACGCTTCCACTCAGCTTGCTGGCTTTTATAGATTTTGTAGTGCATGACCAGGGCCTATATCCATCCCACCTAATTTTACTCCTTTGACAGCAGCATTTACATTAAGAAAGTAATGACTGGACAGTTCAAAGGGGATGCATGGGTGATTTCAGCACATGTAACATCTTTGTCAATCTCTGAAGATGTCTTGCCTCTTTTCATTAGTTACAGAGAAAGTTTGGGGCAAACAGCTTTGAAATCTACGTGGTTTGGTTCCCAAAGTTGTGTGGAACAAATCTTCAAATGAGTGTCTAAATCTGGGTGTTGCTATGCTCAATATTGCAATCCCTAGATCTTTTTTTCCCTCAGGAAGTTGTCATTTCAATGCTGAACTTCTGGGTTTCTACAAAACCTGCATTAATGTCTAAGGATCCCTTCATATGCCTAAACATCTAATGACATGTGAGATGTCATAGTGCGTCCAGTATAGAGATGCAGACCCAATGCAAGTCCTGTGCCTTCCTGGAGAAGCAGCTGAAAGCCATAAAAAATACATTATGGTGTTTCTTTCTTGGCAATCTAATTCATCCCCTACTAGTAAGAAGTGAATTTGTAAGGAAGAGAGTGAGCTAGTTACCTCACATCCTGATGATTCCAACTTTTGCACCTCTGAATATCACAGCTCACGTGTTATCCCTGGCATTGGGTAACAAATACAGGAGACATATCTCACTATGGACTTCCAGCCTCTGCTGGTGCGCAGTGGTCTGCGTTAGCCCATCTCTATAGACTAAATTGTATGTTTGAACAAATGCAGGTCCTGGAAAGCTGCTGTCTATTAAAAATATGTATTAGTAGTTTCCTTGAGCTCCTTCTGTGATACCACAGGTCATCAAAATATTTCCTTAGAACAAAAAACACTCATCTTTTTTGTAAAGAACATCTTGACAGAAACAGTACCTCATCAAACTATCCTGCACCAGCGTGCTTCCCTTCTCTTCCTTTGAGCAATGTTTCACTGTCAGATGCAAAACAGATGTTGTGAATCTACCAAGTCTGAAAAAAGTCATACAGAAAAAAGCAACTGTATTTTATAGCTAGAGATAGCTGAGATGGATAGAAAGACAACTGACTAGAAGTAAGAGGGGCAGCCACAGCAAACATTTGACATTCCCTCTTCTTTCCTGCTCAGCAGCTGTAAATCAGTAACCTTGTGTTCATAGTAAACTTTTTCAAGCTCTTTATACACTGACTAGGCGCAAGAAAAGCAGTATAGACTAGATCAAAGCTATACCAGGTGAAGACAAAATGGATCAAACACTCACAGGTGAATCAGATCAATGAAACATATCCAGGAAAATAAAGAAAGAGCTTATTGAGGACTTCAAATTATTTACTGCTGTCTTCACACTGCTCTGGCTGCATCAGCACACCTTCCTCCTGTCGGTGCAAGTCGTAACAGTTCCTCAGGAAAATAAACCAACTTCTTGCAACCAAAATTTTTAGTTAACCAGTCTGATCCATGTCATGGATGCAAAAGCATGTGAGCAGCCTTGTGCATGACCAGCGTGAGTGCAGTGGGATTTCTTGGTGTAGCTTCAACACTGGATGGACACAGTTGTGCTGTGGCCATGGTGGCAGGATAAGTGCACACATGCAGTTTGGCACCCAGAAGTTAAAACTTGCCAGGAGGACAACCATGGGTCCATGCAATGTGAATCCAGCCAGAGGTGGGTTCAGGGACTGAGATCCCTCGTATGGGGAGCTGTTTCCAGTTTCCCATTAGGCTGGATAACAGAGAACTGACAGTATTGGCAAAGACACTTTAATGCTGATATAGTTTGTGCTTGCGTTAGGGTTTTGCTGGTGTAGATATGACACAGAAAAAATTACAATTTTAACTAAATCTCTATACTGGTATAGACCTGGTCAAATAATGAGAAAAACATTTTAAATGACAAACAGTTACAGCAAATGTACAGGTGAAAGTGGCCTGTAGCTAACTTTCATACTCGTACTATGAGCTAAAGATTGGCAGAAGATTTGGAAGTTTACAAGAAGAGGTAATTTTTTTTCTATTTATAGATTCACAGAATCATAGCATAGTTTGGGTTGGAAGGGACTTTTAAAGTTCATGTAGTCCAACCCCCCTGCAGTGAGCAGGGACATCTTCAACTCGATCAGGTTGCTCAGAGCCCCATCCAACTTGACCTGGAATGTTGCCAGGGATGGGGCATCTACCACCTCTCTGGGCAGCCTGGTCCACTGTGTCACCACTCTCATTGTCAAAAATTTCTTCCTTATCTCTAGTCTAAATCTACCCTCTTTTAGTTTAAAACCATCACCCCTTGTCCTATCGCAACAGGCCCTGCTAAAAATTCTGTCACCATCTTTTTTACAAGCCCCCCTGAAGTACTGGAAAGCTGCAATAAGGTGTCTCCCTAGAGCCTTCCCTTCTCCAAGCTGAACCCCAACTCTCTCAGCCTGTCCTCACAGCAGAGCTGTTCCATCCCTCGGATCATTTTTGTGGCCTCCTCTGGACCCGCTCCAACAGGTCCATGTCTCTCCTGTGCTGAGGACTCCAGAGCTGAACGCAGGACTCCAGGTGGGATCTCACCAGAGTGGAGCAGAATCCCCTCTCTCCACTTGCTGGCCACGCTGCTTTGGATGCAGCTCAGGAGACGGTTGGCCTTTTGGGCTGCGAGTGCCCATTGCCAGCTCATGTCCAGCTTTTCCTCCACCAGTTCCCCCAAGTCCTTCTTTCTTCCTTTCCCCTGAATATCTGTAAGCTCCAAAGACTTCACTGCATGCATAATTTTTAAAAACAGCAAGGGATCTTATATTTACAATTTATTTGTGTATACAGAGGTGGATCATATCACTAAAACAGCTGATACATGCCAGCTATCCATTTTGACTTACAGGCTTTGACTCTTCACAGAAATTACATCATACTCATTTTCTTTGTTTCTCTTTTCTGTTACATGCTCAAGAAGAGCACGTGTACTCTGATGCAGTTAAAACCACAATTTCTGGCTTTGCATTGTTTGTCATGGCAATAAAAATGTATGAAAATGACGACTATGGTGCAGCAAAGTAGTTCTGGGATCAGATCGCTATAGCACTTTTAAAATGTGTACCTAGGTGTGTTTTGTGCAGTATATGTTGGAGACTGCCTGATGCAAATTAATTTTATAGAAACTCAAGCAGATAGCCACAGCTGCACTTCACAACTGCCAGAGATTTCTGTAACTGGCAATTTTCCAGCAATCCTGCTAAGAAGGAACTGAAAAGTTTACCACAAACAGCTATGCTGAGGCAGACTCCAGGACTGAAATAAGCTGGCTGTCAGTTTACCGTGGGGTTACTCATAAATGTATTGAATATTGGATTTTGAGTCCGTTTTGAAGTCAGGTTGTTTATCACTCCAAAGAGACATGTTAGAAATCATTATATCAAAATTCATTACTGGAATTAATTTTAGGTTATTCCATTGCATACAAGAGTTGACATCTTTTTCCTTCCATAATATTTATTCTGGTTCCCAAATGACAATAACTTATGAATTACCTCATAGGTTTAAGGAAGAAGTAATTTTTGAAGTATTACTTTGGCTAAATATTTAAGCCATTTGTGAATAGAAGTTAAGCTTTTAATTTAAATGATAAAATGCACATTCAGCAAACTGAGGTGCCTCTTTTAGCCTTACTATTTATTGTTCTTATCTTATTATTGGCAGAGAAATGAGGTGAGTGAACTTAGAGGACAGGCCTGTCAGGGTTCAGGAGGGAAACTTTACAGAGACAGCCTTATGCTGAAGGTCCACCTCTAAAACCACAATTTAAAGCAAAGACTCCCCTGGCTTAGTGAGACAACAGGTCTTGGCTCTTCTGCAGTGGGATTTTTGCACAGCCTTAAATCAGGATCTCGAAGCTGAAGAGTATGGGCAATGATGGAGAGGGAATTTTGCTAAACATAAGGTTTTAACAGTTGACTGAATCCTTCAGAATGGTTTTATACCCAGCAACTGAGAGCACAAGCAAATCCATGTTTCTCTCGTTCATTTATTGACCAATTTAATCTAACCTTTAAAAAATGTTTGCTGCTATAGATTTTTTGCCTCCAGATAGCTCTGTAGTAAACAAAGAGAATATTTCAGAAAGCAACACGAGTAAATTGTTAAATTGCTCTGGTAAGAGTTTGAGGTGATGTTTATTTTTCTTGTTTGATTCTGCCTTTTGTGAAAGACATTGCCTACAGTCAGAACCAAACTGCTTTGTGAACAAGTGGGCACAAGAAATTAGGCGGAGAAAAAATGTGCGAGTGCTTTGTTGGATACTAGGCTTGCTTGTCCTGATTGCTGTGATCAGCTCATTTCTGACTGCAAAGTATGGTCTCCTGCTTAGTTAATTTCTTATTTTATAACTTCTCTACAGTTAATAGTAATGAACTGAAAAGATAGGAAGAACGTGTCAAATTAAAAATGCTTACTGATTCTTCTCATTTTGCTGTAAGGAAAAAAACCCAAAGGCAGGCAAATATGGTTAGTCCAGGAAACTACTCTGTCATTCCTTAATTCTCAACAGCTTAAATCAGGGATTTGTCTTAGCTTCATGCTCAGCTGGCTTCCAAGTATGGGAGCCAACAAAGGCTTCTGGAGGTTGATGAGTGCTGTTTTGGCATGGCCAATTGCCTGTCACTCAGGTCTGGGGGTGTTAGTACAAGTCAGTGGTGTGATGCACTGCTATGGGTGCCACATCCCCTGCTTAAGGAGTGTCAGCATCCTGCCCTGTCCACCCCACCTCTGCGGCCTGAGGACACCAGAGCCATCCAGATCTGAATCACTGTTTGGGTGCGTCCTGCAAACACATGGTGCCCACAAAACTGAATCTGATCTCCTGCTCCTCAAAGCTATGACATTAGCTTTGGATCTTCCACCTCTGCATCCCTCCACTAAGTACTTGGTTTAGGACCCAACAGCAGTGAAATTTACCTTAGGCAACCTCCTAAGACAGTATTTGTTTTGAAGGTCTGTGGAGAACCTTGCAAGAATGACCACTCTGCTTGCTGGTGAGAAAGTGCTGGGGGATTACCTGCATCCCAAGCAGAGGATGGGGCTCGCTCATCAGGGACATTTCTGCTGGCTCCAGTCGTATTCAGCTGGCAGTAAATTTAGACCTTGATCTTAAAATAACACAGACATCACTGAGTGAGTCTTGTTTTATCTGAGCAGGTTGATGCATTTCTGCCATAAATCTAGTACTTACATAGTGTTCACCCATACAGCCCTGAAGTAGGTCACATAATTGAAAACCTGATCCTGGGTAGTGCTGGCCAGGATTTGTTGGTGGAATATTTCTTATCTGAGATTCTGGAAACTGCAGGAAGCGCTGACATTTGTGGGTGAGACAGTGAGCAAAAAAGGATGAGAGAAAGGAGAACAAGCAGTCATCTCACAAGTGGCTTAGGGGACACAGGAAAGATATCTCTAAAACAGGCCTAAGCTTCAAGGTCTCTCTTCTTAGGTGGGCAACAGCAGATGAGCCACAGAAAGATTTTTTCGACATTCTGTAAATACGTAACAGGCAAAAAGGGCACTGCTGCTTTAGGTAGGAGTTAGATCACTTACCTGAGCTGATGAGATCCAGATGAACTCTTCTGACAGAGGTGGTAGTTGTAGTGGGGGTTTATCTGAGCTCTCATGCTTTCCACATCTCAATTCCTTTCCAATGCGGAATAAAACTGAGCTTTTAATTTTTGTAAAAATCAAATAACTATTATTGTTTCCATCCTGTCCTTCCACCATCTGTAAGATTTTACGTAACTTGGCTGGACATGTCATTCTGATAAAGACGAGGATCAAAGGCTAACACAGTATCTGCACTGTCTCAGTCAGCCCCTGCCCAGCTCTTGCTCTCCTTCCCCTGGGGCTTGTCCAGCCCTGCCAGGAAGCAGAGCAAGGCAAAGCTACAACTATCTCTACCAAGAGATGTTTGCTGAGCAGCTGTAGATAAGAGAACAGCAGCAAGGGACAATATCAGGCCTTCTGCTTTCTCCTTGCTACAGTGAGGTGGAGTCAAGTATTTTCATGGAATCACACAGAATCACAGAATCACTAAGGTTGGAAAGGACCTTCGAGATCATCAAGTCCAACTCTTAACCCAACACCACCACGTCCCCTAAACCATGTCCCGAAGTGCCACATCCACATGTTTTTTGAATACTTCCAGTGATGGTGACTCCACTACCTCCCTGACATAGAAATTGTAGGGAAGATATTTTTTATAGGTTATAGCAGACAAAATGGCTAAAAGAAAGAGACCACAACCTCTGCAAATACAATGGCTAACTACATAGCCTCCAGTGGTCTCAGGCACCATGACCTTAAGGTAGATGCTAAAAAACATTTTCTGGAAAATTCATAGGCAAGTTACCTGTACCAGGAGAACAGGGATTTTACAAACCTTACTCATTTACAGAGCATATCTCAAAACTTTTAGCATTTCTCTACAGATCTTAATTTCTTATGCAGAAGTGGGCAGGGGAACCTGCACTACCCTTGAGAACAGGAATGCCCAGACTGGGACATTAAGCCTCAGCTCAGTGAATGAAAGAAGATCGTTTTGTTCATTGGGATGAGCTCACAGGCACAGAGTGGGGCAAGGGAGCAATAAGAAAACTTGTGAGTGAGAAAACAGCCCTCACTCTCTTTTCCTACCCAAACTTACAGGATTTAGGGCTAGAGATTACGAGGCTGCAGTTCCTTTTTATAATGCTTTTCCAGACTAGGGTATCGTCTGTTCTTGCTTGTCAAATTCAGCACTCAATTCTTAACAGGCAATATCCTGAAGTTAAATCAAGCAGTTATTTAGGCAGTAACTTCAACATAAAAGCAAACAATGATTCAAGTTATCATAGGGAGGTGTTTGCTGTTGAAGCCACATTAGATATCTAAGACATGACAAACAATCATGGAAAGAGTAGGCCTACAAAGTACAAAGTTTACTAGTCCTGGATGTCCTGAGTATGTTTGTTTATTTTTCTGGCAGTGATCTTGGTGGGTCCATGACTAACATCTTAATTAATGAATACATGTGCTCTGGCCACCACATCACATTGATGATGGTTTTTATTTGAAATCTGTGAGCAAGGGAGTAATTTCCATGAACAGTCTGCAAAACTGTCAGTGATAGTTTTTCTTGCAGGCAGGGTTTTTAGTGTGACACTGCAGAACAGGCTGTTCCTGGCCGGTGGACCTGGGGCGTTACGCTCCGGCTCGGCTCGTTCTGGAGGCGGCTCTGACAACGCAGGGAAGTGGCACCAGGGTGACTGTCTCAGACCACGGCTCACCAGTTCCCTTGGGTTTTTCATGTGCACATGTAAATCTGGCACCCCTCCTGACATGGCCTGGCCTGTCCACGTGGAGGGAAAGAGCCATCTGTCCATCTTGCACACAAGTTTGCAGAAGAGGAAGGGTGCAAAAGGATCAGATGTCCAAATGCAATTGTTTACAAAGTCATAACAACATTATATGAACCTGCACAGGCTTTTAGTTCTGGAAATGTGCTTCTTGCTGGTTTTTTATCTCCTTCACCTACACTTGGGTTTAATGACCTTAAAGGCCTATATTTTAACACAGCTCTTCACAAAAAGGAATGAAGCTGAAGTTGCAAGTTCATGAGTTTATGACTCAGAACCAGACCTAAGCTGAGAGCAAGAGGGAAAAGAGGTTTTCCTATAAAGGCCTAATTTTATCTATAGCAGTAACAAAATCTATTAACGTCAGTAAAGCTAAAGGTCAGGGAAGCTGATCTCTTCCTGGCTTTCCTACTCTTTCTCTGCTTTGGGACAAGTTGTGCTCATGTTATTACTATTCTTCCTGGGAGCAGCTGCCAACTTGCAGGCAGCAGCTTTCTGCCTTACTCTTTTCCCCATCTCCTTTCACTCTGGCTGCTGTGAAATTTCAGCTGTGGACTCATGGACTTTACTGTGCTTCCTTCTTGACACTTGGTATTTTTTATCTGACCTTCTCCATCCTAAGTTTTTTAAGGACTGTGAACTCTCTTTTCAGGACTTCCATGACATGACTCATCTTCTGTCTTTCTCTATGCCTTACAATCAGACCAAGGTGAATCTTCACTCCCATTAACTTTCTTTCTCTTTCTGTGTCAAAACAGTTTACCCAGCCCCTTCTCCAAGTTTGCCCACAGCATATGATCTACTTCCTTTCCTGCCCAGTAATTCAAATCCCCCCACTGATGCCAAATACTGCATTTTAGCTGATTGTCCTCTTTGCACATAAAAAGCATCATCAACCTGATCTTCCTGGTAAGGTGGTTTTTAAGACTTCCCTATGAAACCACCCAGAAAATTATCCCCTGTCCTCAGCCACCCAGCTGCCCAACTTCCTTCAGACCCTCAACACAAGCAGTTGTACACATCAGGGAAGACGATGCCTTCTCCGTTTCTTTTCTGTCTGCCTTTAAAAGCCACGTGGCAGATGGGTTCTCCTGCCACCCTTAGGTCTTGGTGGCCCTGGGGAGGAATGACAGAGTCTCAGAGTGGGGGTGGTCCTTGGCTTTTCTTCCTCTGACACCAGAGTCTGATGCTCACTTGCTGCCAGGACACAGTATCTGTTCTTCAACTTCACAGAGTGGGTGAAAAGATGCCTGGAGCAAAATCTGCCTCCAGAACCAACTCCCTCCTCTACAACTGGCCCTACCACAAATCTCTTTTCCTCTTTAGTGTGCCTCTCTGTTCTGCTGATTAATCATCACAGGGTTTCTCAGTTTGGAAAAATTATAACGGAGGCAGAACACAGCACAGTCCTGTAAAACCAGGGTGGTGCAGGGAAAACGAACAGGGACCGATCATTTACAGTCTCTCAGAACATAAAATCTTAGGGGGCACCCAATAAAATTGTCAGGCACAGTTTAAAATAGGAAAAAAAAGGAAAACTTTTTTGTGTGGCCAAATAAATTAAATAAATAAATCCCAAAAGGGACTGACACATTAATGGAGGATGGGTGCTTTGTTGACTATTTGATACTATGTTCTGGATGTAATTTCAGTCTCAGGAAATCTCTAAGCTGTTGATTTTTGGAGGCTGGAAGGCAGTAAAAGGACTCTATATGCCTTAATTCTCATACTTTTGTTTCAGTATCTGTTAATAATCACTGTCAGAGACAGGATACTTGGCTAGACAGGCCTTTGATTTGACTGGCTATGGTACTTCTTACATTTTTTAATACATACCGGAGCAACTTTGCCTAGAACTTGCAGTCACAGAGTTTATTCTGCTCTGTGTGCTGCTGATAGCCAAGAATGACAAATTTAAAATAAGAGTTATGACAACAGCCGCTTGCATGGCACAAGCAGTATGGTAATGGCTTGGTTTTCATAGTTAAACGCTGGGACAACTTAATTTGCTGCCCATAAATGGGGTCCGTACATTCAGTCCCTTGATAGCAGAGAGAGCCTGCAGTTGGGATGGATCACAGCCTACGGAGCGCAGCAGCTCTCAGCCCTGCCTGATGCTGTGATTTCAGTTCATAGATTGAAATTAAAGCCACTTTGTCATAACCCCAAAGCCTTCCCACAGCCTGGGAAAAACAATTATTTCACATGATCCTCTCGTCCAGCCCCAGTAGGTAAGAATAAGGATGCTCACAACAGTTAAGATCAGTAAGCAACGTTACACATAGTGTTCACAGAGAAAAATGGAACACTCTGCTAAATTTACCTGATCCTTAAGATCTGGTACAAACTCAAATCTCAGACTAGGTAAGTGAAATGTTCCTCAGGCATGTCCTTTTCAAACCCTGCTCTGAAATGTAGGGCATGAGGAATGATGATGCGAATGGAGCAAAGCCAAAGAAAATATTCCCTAATATTTGGAGAAATAAAGCCATTGTCTTTTCGCATTTGCACAGCAGGACATGCAGAAAATTTCAGGGGCACATTAACAGAGTATGTGCAAATGCTGCTCAGCATTTTCAGCAAATACTGTTTTTTTTTCTTGTTGGCTTTTGTTTTATTTTGTTTTGTTTATTGCCTCTTTTCAGTACCCCTGGGTTCTGCTGGAAATGACAGAAATACAAGAGTCAGTCCTGCAAAGTGCTGAGAGCCCTACCCTGGCTTGGCTGGTGTGGAAGCTGATGACACTCTGCACCCATGGGCAAGGTCCCTGCTGCTGGGCAGGATGAGTCCCGCTAACAGGTGTGAGGCTGTAAGCTATTGACGCATAGATTCAACTGTCCTAAGTACCATAAAGTAGTAGCACTTTGGCAGATCCTGTTATTAATGATGCTATGTTTGCCAACAACGTAAAACAATAACACTTGCAAGTTAACAAAATTCAAATCATATGAAGATTTTCCTGCATTCTCTCCAAAAAGCTCTTGTAAGAGGCTGATTCATCCAATACCATTTCTATCCCAAGAGCAAGGGAAGATCACTTTCCCACTCTCCCACTGTGGGAAACAGAACCCAAATCAGTGCAGATTTAGTCCACTTGGTGACTTCAGACAGACAGTACCTTTTTTCTAACAGTTTCTCTAAGCTGTGCTTGTTGCTGTTTTCTAAAGAAGTGACTGTTCTTTCACTGTAAGGTTGCTCATATGGTAGAAATCCAACTAATCAGATAGATATGAAAAACAGCAAAGAACTATTTTCCTTGCTGCCTCAGAGCCATGTGTCTGGCTTGAAGGTCCCTGCAGATTAATGTGTGAAATCCAAGCCCTGGCACTGCGGTCTTTATTTAGGGAGTTGCAAATACATACAGAGCAAGCGTTCTGCACTTCCCCCCAAGCATTACAGCAAGATCTCAAAGCATTCACAAATTAATCCATTAACCCTTACAGCCCCCTCAGAGCCTTTCCTCTCCTTGTGTCATGAACATCCGATTAATATTCAGGACCTTTCAGGACTCTTTTTGGTTTTTCCTCTTTAGAAAGAAACTTTGGTATCATGAACAAGGCATCATCTTTGCTGTCATCTAGTTTACTTTCAGTGAGGGGGCACAAGAACCTGTTTCCCCTAGGGGTACTGAGAAATGTCAGTAATTCCTTGCTCAGAAATCACCAAACTACCACTTCAGAGAAGGCAGAAGTAAAGCTCTGCCTATCCTTTTTTGCCATGGTACCTCCTGCAGCTGCTTCTCATGGCTCTGTGGTCTCCACAAACCCATACTCATACTCTACTGCTTTCCACTGCTAAACCACGACAGTAGCACAGTTAATACACTGTGCATACTTTGCCCCAACTTTGGCACATTGGCCCAGTTGCCTTGGGCAGCGGCTTTAGTCATTTCCAAGTTTTGACTCTACAGAAGTTGCTTAATTGCCCCTTTCATGAAAACCAAAAGAGTGCTCAGGCCACCCCAAATCTGAACAGTGTGGCTATTCTGGAAAAGTCACTTGCTGGCAGCAATTTACCCCTTCTCACATAGGATTATTATTATTAATATTACAATTGCTTGATGTTGCATGAAGGTGTAAGAAGAAGGTGGTATTCCACTACAAAGGGTTCTTGTTGCTGATTAATGATGAAGTACCACGGACGGGTGAAGCAAATTCAGGAGAGGGAAGGTTGAAGTCAAAAGTATTATTTCAGACCAGTGTTTTGATCAATCGCCACTTGCCAAATGCACTCTCTTCTTTGAAATTCAAATGGGGAGCCCAAGGAGGGCCCTGTTCTGCTTTGGATGGCTTGTGCCTGTGCCAAGACCCATGGTCGTGTCCTCCTGCCCAGGAATACTTCCAAAGCAGGAGGAACTGCAGGACTTGCTTTCCAGGGCTCCCCCAGTTCATCTCTCTGGAGGTGCTGACCAGGTCCAGGACTCTCACACTCGGGTGGCAAAATTCAGTTTGCCTACAGCACCCCATAGACTGGTGGTGTTTTTGTGGAGCATGATTTAAAGCTATTTTTATTCTTTCTTGATAGATCTGAGGATTAAGGCAGGGATGCAAATTTGCTCCTTGGCAAGAGTATTTAAATCATCCCACAATTCTTTCTGTTCCAGTTTGTGCACCACTGCAGATCATTCTGGTGGGTTACTTCTTCCCCATATCGTCATCCATTCCAATGACAGCATACCAATGCAACCTACTGTGCTTTTTTCTTTTTTTCTTGTCCTTTGAGCAAATTCTCTGAGCTGTCCTGCAAAGCAGATACTGTCTTTTCATGGGGACTTAAAAAGTCTTTCAGTGAGGTCATCCTTTCTCCGTCCAGGTTGGGAATGGGCTGTTCCTTTCTATGGGGAGAATGGGGGAAAGCTGGTAATAAGACAGCGGCATCACTTAGTTATCACATTAGAAGTATAAAAATTACATTTTAAAAATAGCCAACAGTGCTGTGGAAGCTCAGGATTCCAAAGAGCAACCAATAAGGCAACAGCACACCTGTCCAGTTAAGAACTGTGGCTTCCCTTCCCTTCCCTTCCCTTCCCTTCCCTTCCCTTCCCTTCCCTTCCCTTCCCTTCCCTTCCCTTCCCTTCCCTTCCCTTCCCTTCCCTTCCCTTCCCTTCCCTTCCCTTCCCTTCCCTTCCCTTCCCTTCCCTTCCCTTCCCTTCCCTTCCCTTCCCTTCCCTTCCCTTCCCTTCCCTTCCCTTCCCTTCCCTTTCTTTCCATCTTCCCTTGCCTCTTCCCTTCCATCTTCCTTTCCATCTTCCTTTCCATCTTCCCTTCCTTTCACCTTCCCTTCCTTTCTCTTCCTTTTCCTGTTCTTTTTCCTCTTTTCCTCTTCCCTTTTCTCTTCCCTTCACTTTCCCACAATGTACCCAAGCTCTCAAAGTGTCAATATAAGTAAAAAAAATATGCATTGAAATGACTAGTGGGGCTTAGATTGATGTGGTAATGGATGTCACACCCAGGCTGATCTCTGTATGCTTCTTTTCCCTCTGTTTTCCACTGTGGAGAATATGATTTAAGTTTTTATCAAATGTGTAGTTAAGATATTCTAGCTTCAAGGAAAAGTTTATTTCATAATTAGATCTGCTATGACATTATTCAGTTTCTGAATATTGCAATTTTTTCCACATATTACCTGTAATTTCCATGTATAAATTATACTTCAGAGATAAAAATTGAGATTATTCATTTTCTAAGTATTAATTTAAAAAAGAGTTTTCCAAGTTGAGTATTGTAGGACTAAGGACTATAGTAGTCAAAGTTTTCAAAAATAAATAATTACATCTCACATATAGATGTATTTATATAATATGGAAGAATGAGTTATGAACTTCCTTCTTCAAAATACCCCACTACTAGTAGGGTCTTTTGGGATTTCAGAGTCACTCTTTTCCTCATAAAGGTCATTAGCACAAACCCATTTCTCTGAGAAGTAAAAATACCTTTTTCTGAGAAAATCACTACTCTAACTGCTGCTGGCTACAGAATAAGAGTTCATAGAAAAAGCTATGTTTCCTTCTACTTCTTCTAGACATGTTAGCTATTTAACAGAAATAGATGTGTGGAAAGTAGAAAAAGATTTCCAAAACTGCAAAGGGATCAACAAAGAAGAGCAACAAAGCTGGTGAGGGGGCTGGAGCACAAGTCTTACGAGGAGCGGCTGAGGGAACTGGGGTTGTTCAGTATGGAGAAAAGGAGGTTCAGGGCAGCCCTTATAGCTCTCTACAACTACCTGAAAGGAGGTTGTAGCAAGCTGGGTGTCTCTTCTCCCAAGTAACTAGTGATAGGACAAGAGGAAAAGGCCTCAAGTTGTGCCAGGGGAGGGTTAGATTAGAGATTAGGAAAAATTTCTTCACTAAAAGGGTTGTCAAGCATTTGAACAGGCTGCCCAGGGAAGTAGTTGAGTCACCATCCTTGAAGGTATTTAAAAGGTCTGTAGATGTAGTGCTTAGTGGTGGACTTGGCAGTGTTAGGTTAACGGTTGGACTTTGTGATCTTAAAAGTCTTTTCCAACCTAAACTATTCTATGATTCTATGATTCTATGTAATTAACTTTCAAACTGAGTTGATCTGCCAAAAAATGCTATCTGCTCTTGAAAATCTTCATACAGATGCACTTTGGTTCATTTTAAAAGTCTGATTGGCTTTTAGATATTTCTTCCATTGATTAAAAAGAGATGTAGATCAGAAAACTGATTTTTTATAGAATCTTCACTATAGACTGTCACTATTTCCTTACTTTTATGACTGATACTTGTGTTTTAATGTCTTCCTTAGTCTATTAGAGAAATGGGCAGGTTGAAACAGTCTTCCAACCCCACATACAACATCAAACGTATATTAAATTTACTTTAGAAAACACCGCAGAGGTACTTTATTATTAATACAGGCCAAATTTTAATAATAAATCTCTTTCCATTGTAACGGGAGGAAATTTGTTTGCAAGTACAATCAGTCATTTAGAAGCTATCAGTTGAAGCACTTATGACGAAAAACAATTTGTGGATACACATTTTTGTTTTCTTTTGTCCATAAAAGAATTCATTTCTATCCTTCAAATGGAAAGATGGAACTTAGTCACTTTACTCTTTAAGATATTCAAGTGCACCCCTTGTTTCAATAAATTTTGAAGAAATATGAAAAGAATTGATTGGTATCTGAATTTAAAGACAAGAAGATGTAATGTTGCCTGATTCTGTTCTTTTTCTTTTTTCCCTAGAGCTCATGTGAAAATGCATTATTCCCAATAATTTGTTTTTAATTTGCTAACTCAAATTCTAGCAAGCATCCTGCAAACTGAGAAGTGCTTACCTTGAGTCTTCTGTCTAAAATGAATGGTGGTGCTGAGTAGCTGAGACAGCAGAAAGACAGTAGTTAGATGCTGCGGGTAACATCCCTCACCGGGGTTCTAATTTAAGGGTATTTAAAATTCTGTGAGATCTTTAGTGTGCAGTAGAGGAAGGGAGCCTGAAGCCCGTACTTCCTAGGCACAAGGACAACATGACCCATTTGTGGTTTAGTCTCTTCCTGTCCCTTTGGCCCTGGCCTTCTCAGCCACACCAGTTGTGACAGAATGAGAGGAGGGATTTCTTCCCCATGCTCCCGTGGGAGGTTGCAGACCTGAGCTGGAACTGCCTTTAGCTGAGGAGGGGAAAAGCCTCAAGCTTCATCCTCCTGGGTAAATGCTTTAAGCCTCTAAACTGTTAGAGAAAAGCAACAGTTCTGCTTGCCTTGCAGATGCAGGACTTTATCTGAGGGCCTGCTGTGCCTCATGCAGAAATCCGTGCTGCCAATACACATCCAGTTTTTCCAGAAAACACCTACTAGACTGGACCCCCAGGGACATGGGCAGAGGATTGCCCAGTTTGCAAGTGCCAATGGGCTGTGGGCATGACAAAGGCACCAAAATGCTCAGCTCTGGAGGGATGGCAGCAGACCAGGTTGCCAAGCACTGGAAGCACCCAGTGAAATTTACTGGGGAAAAGATCAGTGGTTGTGGCTATTTTTATCCCTTGCGGGGGGGGGGGGGGGGGGGGGGCTAGGCAAGGTTTTGTGGATTGTAGTTTTAGACTTAGGCATCTCAGTTCTGCCTCCTTCTCCCTTCAAGCACCTCCATCTGTTGGTGTGGTCCCCTAGGTATTGAGCATGCATGCAGGCACAAGCACGTAGGCACTGCCTTTGCATGAAGCTTCCTGAAACTGAGGCAAAAGTTCTCTTGCAAAAGTTGTTTCAATGCATAGGTTATGCCTTGTGAATTTTCTAAGCAGGCCATTTGGTTAAGCGTAAACATATTCTTGGCCAATTAATGAAGTCAAATGTTTTAGCAGTTCCATAAAAACCATTATCTGGCTAATTCTTGTCATTCAGAATTAACAAGCTGACTTCTGCCAGGGTCTGCACAGAAAGGGAACTCTGTAAAACAGGATGAAGCAGGACAGAGATTTCTGCAAAGCTGGGGTTGCTTCCAAAATTACTTACTAAAAAAATGGCTTTTATTTTTTTGTTCCAAACCAATACTAACTAAAAGTTCCTCTCTATCTCTGTGTCATACTGAAAAGAATTCACTAAGCACAAAAGATTTAAATGGGGGTTTGTATTTTATGTTGAATGCTCAAAATTTCTTATGGGAGATGATAAACACTTTCCTTCTGTAGATTTGTGAATCAAATTAAGAAAAATCCATGGCTCTGCCAGTGTGATCTGGCTTTTTACTTGTAAGTAACAGAAAAATTAGCAGTTACATTTAAAGCCATGCGTATGTTTTCTGTTTTTCAACGCAGTTTCTCTTGTGGGAAAGATATGTAATGAGCTACATAATACTTTTCTGAAGCAACACAACAACTATGCATAGGTTCACTAGCATCTGTGCAGTTTGGCATGTCGGTCACTTCTGTGTGGATTTTGCATCTTGACTAATGGAATCGCCCTCTTTTTTCATTTGCAAAAGTAAACTGACTGCTGATACGGTCTGGATGCCTCAGGGGACAGCTGAAACCAAGAGAGTGGTCCAATGATTATGTTACAGGCAAAAAAAAGGTTGACTTTCTTGCACAAGGGTGCAGCAGTTCCTTAGGAGGGCAAAAATCTCAGGCAGCTAGTCTTTTCCCACATGGTTTTATCCTTCAGGGCCATAGGGCATCATTTACAAAAGCAAATCCAAGTGGCTGAACTTAAAAAGTATAAACAGAAAAACTCTTTAGCTTTGGATATGTTGCAGCCTTTTGATCACAGGACTCTGTTCCTTCAAAGCCCATTGCTCCTTTTAATTATCTAATATTTAGTCTTCTAATTCCCTGTAGTCCCACAGAGAGAAGGAGAAAATCTTTTGTCCCCAACTCATTTCTATTATTCTCCTTTCTGTGCATTCCTGGGAGACAAGCTTGATATGAAATTGTGTTTACTATAATAAAGCTATAAAATTGATGTATCACAATTTAAGTACATTGCACATCTCCACTGTGGCCTTGACTGATCTTTCTGGCCTATGACTAACTTTGACCATGCAATTCTAGAGACCAAGATGATTTTAGGATAACTTAGCTCTTCAGAACAGTACAATAGAAAGCAAACTCACACTGATGGTGTCATTCAGGTTTAAGAAAAGAAGATCAGATAGCTTAGATTCTTTGTCATGGTGTTGTAAATGCCCTAAGGCATGGAAAACCTGAATTACTGCCTATAGTTTGAAAGGGCAAACTAAGAATTAGTTGCAAATCAAGAATATCAAGAGAAGAAAGGGGAAAGAAGAAATAAGAGGGCTTCCACCACTTTCCTGGAAATCAAGTACATCTACACCACTAACAGTTCAGAACAACACTGTTTTAGCTGTAGCAACTTGGGCTTCTCTCATGTAGCTGAGAACAGAGTAGGACTATAAGTTTTAGATGAAAAATGCTCCATGTAGTTGGCATTCAGTTTGATCTTTCTAGGAACTGCCAATCTTACCCATAGCTCGCTGTGTTTCTTTTGGAAAACTTCATCTGTGTCTGACATGAACAGGCAATGCACCTCAAGGACATCATAATATTATTAGTTCCCTTACATCAACCAACAGCATGAACATGAACCCTCAGGAGATGGATTTGACAAGACATTTGGTTTCATCCTGGTTCATGATATGGCTTTTTGAGTTTGATTCCTGGACTCCACTCAAGAATGGAGATTTTCAGGTTTTCACATCTATGTCTATTCCCAATGTCTTGGAGATAAGGGCAAAAGGAATTGCTACAAAGGGAATATTTTATAGCAGAATATTGAATGGGGGAATAGAGCAAGAAAAAATATGAATTTGTTGTATATCATCTTTAAAAATCGTTTATGGAGGTTTAAAGTCACGTTGCGTGTGCCAGACTTGCATCCTTGACTCCATATTGGCCTAAGAGTGCTGCCGATGAATCAGTCCTATCTCTGCAAACATTTGATGTATGGTCCTGGAGAAAAGGATATGATCTCTATCTCTGACCATATGTTAAACTTTCTTCTTCTCTATTTTATTTATATTGACAGAGAAAAGGAAGGAGGTTTTGGAATAATACCAGAAATGTGCAGAGACAAATGATTAATGCTTCCTATCCTGGATGCTTGATTAATTAATGTAACCTCAGACATCTTGAGGGAAATTGTTGCATGTGTGGACCATATTTCTAATAATTCCCCAAATCTAAAACCTTGAAATTAGTTAAATACAGTCAGCTCTGCAATTAGAAGTTCTGTAAGGTAGTATCTTCATGGCAGGAATCTGAAGTACTCCGACTAACTAGGGTGTCAACTGCATCTGGAAAATTAAGGGTAAACAAGAGAACATAAGATGAAGAAAGAAACATACAGACTTTATAAACCTCACAAGGAAAATAGGTAAAGATCATAAAGGTGATTTATAGTCTCTCATTTTACATGTTTAAACTAAATCAGTTCTAGAAACTACCAATGTTAAGACTGACAATGCTGGAGACCAGTAATTTTATCCTGAATCTTCTTCAGTGTATTCGTTTCCTGAGAGACACATCAAGTATCTTTTGTTTCAATCTAGAAGACCCCACAAAATGCCTCAGACTACCCTCAAACCAGAAGGTTTGTACTTATAAAACAGGGATCCTACAGCCCATGGGCAAATATCCCCACCATTTCATTATGTAAGGCCTGTGGCCATATTTTCTGTGTATTCACTAATTGCGCACAGTACTGTGCTGTGTGCTATTGTGGCCATCCAAGAGTCCTCAAAAAGCCTATTCAGCATTCAGGAAGAAGATGACTCTCTCTCCCCACTTTATAAGAACCAGCATCTCCTGAAATGACAAAGAATGAAGGAACAGCATGAGTTTCCAGAGCAATTTTGCCTGGGCAACACTTCCACCCTCACTAACACCACACGAGCAAGAGAGCATCAATGTTTCTCTGGTGTTCTAAAACTCACCCCAGGGTTTCGGTTCGTAAAGAAACCAATTTTTCTTCCCAAAATATATTTCTGTTTTGGATTATGGAGTGATTCAATAAAGCAGCAGAAGATTGCTCATATTGTGTGAAATCGCTCACTGCATGGGCATTTTGTTGAATACTGCAGAAAGTGAGTGGCTTGCATCTGACTCTCAGTGTCAACTGCTTTACAACGGTAGTACAAAAGAATCTCCTCATATTCATTTCTCATTCATTTTGCCTATGGACTAGGCTGCCACCCGTTGCGCTTTTGTGACATCAGATAATAACAATATGCTCTTTCTAAACACTCATTTTAGGAAACTAATGTTGAAAGGATTTGCATCTCTATCCAAAGTTAAAGTAGTGTTTAATGGCTCTCTGTGTAGAGATTAACCATAGAATCAGAGCTGTAGGCCACATCCAGATCACCCACTTCAATGCTGTCATCCTTCAAAAGTTAAAAGATCATTTCAGACTGTGGAGATTTCCAGTCTGCCAGACTCTAGTTCCTTCAGCAGTAAAGTAAGAGCAATAGGTGATTCAGTGCCAGCTGGCTGCAGTAAGGTCGTCTGGATGTGTATGCTGGAGCACAGATGTGGCTCATCCTGTCTAAGTGGACAGGAATTAGTCTTCACTTCTCAGTCTGCCATTGTTATAAAGTCCTGACTGGAAGAGGACAAAAAAAAAAAAAGACACCATTTCACCACGTCTGCTGGGAATTGATGGTGCAGAAATGTGAAACAAGCAGGGATAAAGCATATTTTTTTTGCAAAACAAATATTGCAAAACAAAAATACATTCTTAAATTTAATTCTGATGGAATCGAGACATAGATCTATACTGGGAAATTGAACTAAAGACTCACAAATATGCCTCACACTAGAAAATCTCTACATTTACCTTTAAGAAGACAAATGAATACATTTTCCAAAGCATGTTTTCCATATGTGGTTAAATTGTGAAGCAATTTCTCACCATTTATCACCCCGATCCATCTGGATGGCTTGCAGTACTGAAGGAAGTGGGGCGACTCTGCAAGCTCAGAAGGAAACCAAAACAATAACAGGAACAGCTTTTGACACCCCGCCACAAAAACCCAGCCCTGCTGCAGCCCCAAAGACTATCATGTTCTATCTTAATGTTTCATAAATATCATTGTCCAAGAAGGTGTCCTTCTCCCCATGCCTCCCCCTTAGTTCTGCAAGTTATTTAAGCACACACTGGCTAGGAGACACACTCAGGTACGTGATTTCCACAGGATGGGCTGCTTTGCACAGGCTGCTGGGGACCAAAGGAGAAATCAGATTTAAGGTTAAGTTAAAGCCCTTGGCACTACTGAAACAGCAGTTTCCAGACACACTTCCTGGTTATTTTAGTTCCACTGTACCCGCCCTTGTCCCAGCTTCCCTCCCTGCATCGCCCGCTGTGCTAGTGCATCAGCTCTCACTCAGGATCTTTCCCAGCACGAAGCGATGGTTTTCCTTGAGACATAACCCAGCTACAGTTCTGCGAGGGCTTGCTCCAGGGACTGCTTCCCACTGCCAGTATGAGGCAGCACCATCCTCCCTCCCATACGTCCCCCAGACCCGTATCCTAGGGCTTTGCACCCTGAAATCCCTCCCCACCATCCACAAACGGATGCCACCCACCCCAGTGCTGTAACCGAAACCCCTGGGGTTGTGCGGTGAAGACATCGCTCTGGAAATCGTGATGCAAACGACGGGGTGCCCTTCATGCTGCAAAATGCACATACGCATAAATGTGTTTTGTGGCCTATAATGAAAAACACTCACTTACACGATTAGGTCTTGCCCTGGGGCACCCCAGGATCCTACAGGAAAGGAATCTACCTGTGCCTCGGTGTCGATGTAAAACTGGGCAACTATTTTTGAACGGATGAGTAGCTCCCCGAAGGTACATAACTCTGACCTCTGACTACAGAAGGAGGCTAGAGTGAAGCTAATTTTAAACAATTACGGTGGGAAAACTCGTACACCCAAGACTTATTCTCTGAATTACTTGTTAAGCAAAGACTGAGCTGTAAGGAACTGACAGTTTTCTAAAAAAAAGGTGATATTACAATGATATTAACTAACCTTGTAGTGATCTAATATTTTATGTGTGTGTAATTGAAAAAAAGTTTGAAAGACCTGTAACTTGCAGATTTACTGGCCTGAGCACAAAAACATCTTGGGACCTGAGGGGTTGTTTACTCTTCCCTCTCTCTCAACTGTCGTGATACAAAATAAACTGATTTTTAGCAGTAGCACAAGATAAAATGTCAGCTAGTGCCACAGTGCCACGCTCAGCTGCTAAACAAATGTAGTGGTATTACTGGCAGGGAAGGAATTAAAATTGTCTGTGCGGTGTTTTCTTTATGGTTCAGTTCGGGATATATTTGTGAGCGACACGGCAAGCTCGAACACCGACCGGCGGAACGGATCCAACATGCTCACCTTCAACTCAGGAGGGGTAGATTGCTGTCCACAGTTTCAACCCCCCCACTTTCAGAGGTGCTAAAGAGTTCAAAAATCCTGCCAGCGGCGAGGGGGCTGCAGGGAGAAGTGCAATTCTCACTCGCTTTCTCAGCACAGCACGATAAATAGTCTCATGACATCATAAAAACTGTGACAAAATCCATCTACAGTGGTGTGCCCACAGATTTTCATTCAGCCTTCCTGTAAGCTCAGATAGGCAAACATTGACATGTTATTTTAGGAGAGGAGGTTTAAAAATACTGTTGGGTGGCTGTTAGAAAGGGCTGTTGCTTTCCTGGTCCGGGAGACACGCTCGTCAGAGCTGAGGACTCAAGCAGCACAAGAGCTTTATTGTATCCATGCATCATGCCACAGTGCTCATAAACCGTCATATTATTCATGTGTAAACACTTTTATTTAATTTTAAGAGTGAAGACTTACATATCTTTAGCTGAAATACAGTTGGTAGCAGTTTAAATGCACGTTTTTTCTTAACTAAGTGATAAAACTTGGTATTCTGGAGAGGAGCAAGATGACAGAACAGCCTGTTTGTCTCTGGTGTTTACTCACTCAGGACAGGGAAGGGTCTAAAGAAACATCTGGTGTCAGCTTTTTTCCACTGAGTGAAAAAAATTTAAGCCAGTAAGTTCTTTAGCCAGAAAAGTAAGTTAATGAGTCATGAAAATTCAGCTAGAAATCACAGAAGTTAGAGATGGGGGAGACCAACAATATTAATTCCTTCGTAATCCATAAAGAACGGGGCATTCTTACTCAGTTCTTTTTTTTTAATCCTGAATGTGTCTTGATTTACATTTCCAGCTTGGAAGAAGGTTGTGAGAAATTTAGGTGCAGAGGCCAGAGGGAAGAGAAGGGCGGGAGCCAGGCTGGCCGCAACTGGGAGTTTGCAGTGAGCAGAGAATAATGAGGTGGCAGGGAAATTTCTTCCCCTCTGGCCTCCCTCTCCACCTTCTCCTTTTTTTTCCCCATTTTGAAGGAGGATGAAGGTTTCAGAGAGGCAAAAGGGTGCTTTCTTTCTCCTCTCTCTGCCCCTTCTTCTCTGCTCTCCCTTAGCCTTCCTGCGGGTCACCCCAGGTTTCCCATGTCCTGGCAGGAGCTGCGAGAGCGTGGGGTTGAAAGCCATGGGGAGAAGCCCCTTTGCACCTTGAAAAGCAGGGGAGGACTAGCCCAAAACCTACTACTGCACCCTGTGCTTGGGGCACCCATGACCTTGCATTTAAGGCCTGGGGGTGATACGGTGTGAAACTCCTTGAAGCAGATTCCCCATGCAAATTTTTATGTGGAAAATCGAGTGGTTGATATGAAAACCCATCTTGTGTTGAAATTCCCTCCCCCTCAATAACAAAACAGTCTTGCTGGGAAACCCTGTAATCTAAATACAAGCTGAGCACCATCCATCAAAGGGAGGATGTGAGCAGTGCTTGTAAAAAGTTAATAACCTCCGTGGTGGGACAGGGCAGCGCAAAGGGAAAGTGCTGAGTAACGGCCAGGAGCAGCCTTTCATCTCCAAGTGAGCTCAGTGACTGGAAATGTGAAGTTCACTTCAGTTAATGGCAGATTTTTAATGTCTTTTAAAATTACTATGGATAAACAAACAAGCAGAAAGACTCAAATCCAATCTTTCTGAATTGAAGGTTTTGGGCGGCTCTATAGTCTCAAGTTCATCTGAACAAAAAAGTTCAGTTTTCAAGCTGACAGTAACCAACCAGGGTAAATGTCCATTTTTCCTTGGCAGAAAGAAAAGCCTGAAAATACAATGTTAGTGCATGTCCCAAAAACTGAAGAGCAACAAAATAAGCCCTACACAGCTTTTACTTATATTTAATTCTCTTCAGTGTTAAGAAAACCCCGTAAATCCTTACATGCAGTTGATGCCTTCTGAATTCTTGAAAACTGCATCCCCTTTAAAAACTGAGCACACATGCCTACGTGCACACTTGCACCTAGACCACAGACAAAGGGACCTAATTTATTTTGGTGCCAAACAAGGCTGTGAAATACTTTGACTTCATTTTAAAGAAAAGCAAACAATGACCAGCGCTTGTGAAGGCACAAGCTGTGTCATAAAATGCACCCAACAAACCATTTACATTGCAAAAAGTTGCCCCAACTGTTGTTTATATTGGAAGTAAGATTAGCACATTTGTATCCTCTGGCTAGCAGATACCATCAGCTGCAATCACTTGCTGCCCATCAGTGACACTAAAGAAGGGGACACTCAAAGTTGAGACATGCAGAAGAATTTCTTTTTTTTTTTTTTAGACCAGAGCTGAAACCCATTTTGGCTTGCTGGAAAAAAGGTATTGTTAAAAATATAGTAAGTTTTCTAAATTTATGTGAATATTGTGTAGAATGCAATCCAAAACTCAATATGTGTTTAATTGGTGTAAATCAGCAAAAATCTGCCAAACCAGGTTGATTTATACAAATTGAAGATCTAGCTTCCAATGTGTCCTATTTAATGCTTTTTTGCATTTGTTGACGGAAAAATGTCTGAAGTTGGTGAATTAGTCCCAGTACACCTGATAGATAAGCTGTTCCTAACGGTACTCCAAAATATTTCTATTCTCAGATGTTTTGGTCTGTTTCACATGCTCAAGGTTAGGCTCAGCACTAAATCTGGGGCCAGAAGGAGCTATATCCCAGGCCATGAGGGCAGAAATGAGAGACATTTTGGTTTTGTGTACTGGTGCTCAGTGTCTAAGGAACATCTTGTGCTTTTAACCAAACTAATGCAGGACACAAGTGATGCCTTTTAATTCTCCTTTTCATTCCAGGGGAAGTATTTTATGGCTGTGGTGGATTGATTGATCTGCCAAGCCACCTGCACTATGCAGACTTACTTATGATTATGGGCTAAACTTAATAATCCAGGTGGGTTTCTTCAGTTGCATGTTTCCTGGTAAAATACACCAGAGCAAAAATAATGCTCTTAACCTAAAACCCTAGTCCACAGAATGGACCAGGCCTAAATCACACATTGTGAATGGTGTTTTGAATGTGTTACTTTGTTGTGCATGTGCAAGTTTGCAGCTGGGACAGAATGTGAGTGAATTTAGCATGTAAAACTTTAAAAATAATTCAACATTTTAGATTTTTCTTATGCAGTTTGATTTTTTTATTCCCTAGGATAAAAATATTTAAAAAAAATAGTTAATTTAGAAATAACTACGATAATTTTTTTTTCAACACTTTTCATTTTTGCAAAATTTTTCCCGACTGAGCCTAGTAAATAAGAATAATAATTTCATAAACTCTTATTTCCTTAAAGTGAAAAGTGGAGGAGATGTGCATGGGAAGGATGACACAAAAGAGAAAGTAAAGGGAGGCACAAACCAGTGATCCATGGAGACTTGACGCTGAAGTTACCCACCAAGATGATCTCAGTGCCCATTTAGAAATTGGGGAAATTTGGGAATGTTTCCAGATTTCACAGCTGGCTTCTGTTTTGTCACGAGACCGGCTGAGCCCTCACATCGAAACACTTTTGATTCCAGCTCAAACCCTCCAGCCTGTGGTTGTCTCTCAGCAAAACAGAAACATTCGTTAAGCACCAAGGGCCCCACTTCCAGCCTGGGATATACCTCGAAGTTTCCCATTGAAGTGCCGGTTCCCACAGTAGGACGGAGCCCTTTGGGGAGGTGTCGGTTGTCAGTAGTAAGTTGTCAGGATAATTCATTGCCTCAGGGCGAAATCTGAGTTGAGAAGCAACAGTCTTCTCCAGTTCAGAGGAGGTCAGCCACATCAAAGCAGAGATGTGCAGCAGCCTCTGAGCAGGGAGGAGTGGCCGGTGCTCTTGAAGTTGCCAGCTTTCTTTTTTCTGTACAGGCTAGGGAGTGGTAGGCGATGTGTTTGAAGATCTGGGGAAAATCTGGGATCATTCAAGCTGGAGTTGAGGAACAAAAGAAAAGGGGTCCAACTCAGGGTGGCTTGATGGTTAGATTTTGCTCAAATGGGTTGGAAATCAGAGAGAAAGAATATGGTGGGGCATTGCTGTTTCTCATTGCTTTTGCACTGATACAGTGCATTTCACGTCAACTTTTCTTTTACAGGGGAGTAGATAAGAAAGAGCAGATCCATCTTGCTGAGAGCTAAAGGCTATTCCAGGGGTCCAGGCCGTGTCCCTCAGGACTGTGTGGTTTTACTAAGAACATATGTCTTTCCCACTCCTTGCATTTAGGGAATTTGGGAGTGAAAACAGCTTACTAATTTTTTTTTTCTTTTTTTTTTTTAAATCTAGACAAAAGTTTACCAGGTGTGTGAAAACAAATGAGCTTTACCAAAGCATCTGTGTGGTGAGAGAGGGAGTGGACAGGTCTGGAGCTGTCATGGGAGATAACACAGTGGTGGGAGAGAATGGAAATCACTGGGATGGATGAGATAGGGCATGACCACAAACCTGAAAGTTGCAGAGTTTAGTTCATTTCAACTGTTAAAAGCTGTTGATGTTCCGTTCATTATTGATTTATGGCTGGAAAAGTGATACCTATTCTTCCTCTTACATTAAAACATATATACAAATTCTGTACAAATATATATATATTTGTGTGTATATATATCTGCACATATGTACTTATTTACTTTTAAACTAACCAAAAATTTCTACCCCCCCTTGTTTTAAACTGTCTATCACCAAGGAAGGCGTTATCTGAAAGTGTTTCACTGCTACTGAGTGAGTAAAGAACAGAAGATGGCCCTGTGTCTGTGAGACTGCTCTGGCAAGGTGGGAAGAGAGTCCAAAGTACAGAGGGAATGAGAAGGGATAAAAAACAAAAGGGAAAATACAGTCCGGAACGTTAAAATGGATTTTGCATTTGATTTACATGGCAACCATAATTCATTTCAAGCTATGTTGTACGGTCTTTGGAATAGATTATTCAGCCCGTTATGTCTGCAGCCAGATTTACAAGAGCAGCTGTAACATTGAATGGGCTGTAAATATAAGTTGCTTTGCTGTATAATACTGATTCT
This sequence comes from Phaethon aethereus, assembly GCF_964289735.1. Classification (NCBI taxonomy): domain Eukaryota; kingdom Metazoa; phylum Chordata; class Aves; order Phaethontiformes; family Phaethontidae; genus Phaethon; species Phaethon aethereus. Next base: position 14,494,160 of record NC_138582.1, on the reverse strand, counting down.
GATGCTCAGCTGAGTGCAGCCCATTGAGAGACGAACCCTCTGCCTGGGCCATGTCACTGGAAAAGACTGCTGGACACTCCTGCTTGTATTCCTCTTCGCTGGAGTTTCCTAGATTCCCTACGTCTTCTTTTCGTCACCTTTGCCATGCTCTTTGAGTGCTCCCAAGTCAAGTTGAAGCAAGTTCACCTGGGATAGGCAGCTTAAGATGAGTTTTCCTGGCTCTACCATGGCTAAAATGTGTCCAGGATGTAATTGCTGTGTAAGCAGGCGACACAAGAAGGGTACACGTGCAGCAGTCCAGGGTTTTGATCTGGAACATACTGTAAAAAGGACATAGCGTGATGACATTTATCAGCACTGGGCATCTAGTTAACAACCCTTTGAAATGAACAGGGCAAATAACACCTCAAGCCTATTGTTTTAACTGAAGTTGAAACAAATATATAAACCTGTCCCACTTGCTCTCTGTCTTTGCTTCAAGATATCCATAGCTGGGAGCTTTTTACTGAACTCTGATTCTCTAACTGACAAGTTAGCTCCCCAAAATACTTGCAGATGGCTAGAATGGCACTTTCCATCTGTGAAACGGTCTTGCCCATTTTGGCAGCTGTGAAGGCGTAGACAGGGCACCACAGTGAGTTCAATTGCGTAAGGAAACCAGGTGGTGTGTTATACCTTCTCCCTATGTTCCTGTGTCGAAAAGCCACCTGTGGACATCCTTGCTGAAAACTCCAACTGAGTGGCCATGAGAGCAAAACTGATCAACAAGGTCTCCTGAGTAGGTCAAAAGCAAACAAAACCGATGGCATGTTATGGATATGTTATGCAAGTCAGGACTTCTGGCCGTACCTGTTGTTGCTGTTAGTCTGTGGGACTGTCGTTCCCACAAATTTCACACATATTAACCTTGATTAAAAACAACTAAAGGAGTATTTAACTCTCAAGGAATCCTTTCATTATGGAGAACACTGAGATGCTTGTTACTTTTACACTTAATGAAGTGCATAAAAGACAGTTGCTGAAATATGTTGCACTCTGGTGTGCAGCTCAGCTAACAGAATTTGTGGGGTTTTGTGAAATCTGGCCTCAACACCAAATCTGGAAACGCACCCTTTCTGCAAGTATCGAATGTATCTTGACTGAAAGTATAAGAGGACCAAGTAGGATACAAATATCCAAGTCGGCAGAAAAAGCCCCTGCAGAAGTTCTGGGTACCTTGGCAAAAATTCTGTCAACTGTCTGATCTCTTCCAGCGGAGAAGTGGAAGTTTCCACCCTGAGCTCAAATGTTGGCACAGGAAGGTAAAAGAGCAAATGAAGGAATGAATTGCTCATAGTAAGCCACTCACTAGAAAATAGTAAATAGATAAGATAGAGATACCACAAAGCAGTACCTTCTGCATATACCAACAAGAAAAGTTGCAGCAGAAGAATAATTAGCACTTCAAAGAGTTATTATTAAAACAAGTAATATAAAAATAATAATAATTAATCTTTCCTCAGGCAAAATACCCATTGAATTTAGACCTGTAGATGAGTTCGGTGCCTCCTCTGCTAGTAAGTGTATGGGCTTATTACCTCACAAGACTAGACCCATACCTATGTAACACCGGGCCAGAGACTTGTGGTAGTTTTTCATGCATTTACATTGGGAAAAGACTATTTCTGAATGTAATACTAGTCAGTTTGAGACTGGATTTTATGAAGTGTGTGGGTGGTGGTATGTGTCAATTAGGTAATTCTTATCATCCTAGTGTCCCTGCTGACTTGGAATATACACATCTTGAATTCATCGAGTCCCATACTGGTCTAGGAAAGAAAATGAAAGGAATCATCTCCTTCTAGCTTACAGATAGAACTGATTCAAGGTTTAACAACAGCACAGACGCCGTTTCTCATTGCTACACAATACATTCAGACAGAGGATGTAAAGTATTCTGAATTACCCCAAACCATGCTGTAGCAACTATCTGCTTTCAGCTCTGGTAGCTCAAACAGCTGAAATAAAATAGCTTTGTCAGGGAGAAGAGGTGAAATTAAAGATTCGGTTGCCACAGTAAATGTAGAGGGAAGTGTTAAGATTGGTTACGGGGTGTGAGAACAGATGGAGAAAGCCTCAAAATCATTATTCACCTCCATCTTTTTGGACATGTTTGTGGTGCTAGCATTGGCCTGAATTGGGAGGGTGGCTCTGGGCTATTGCTCAGGAGCTAGTCAAAGCTCAGGGGAAGGAGCAGAGGGCATGGCTGATAGGAATGGAGCTCATGTGCCTTCTGTTGCCTCCTACCCAATGTCTACAATCTGGCCCAAAAGAAAGGACAGTGCTGGAAATCCTGTGTATGCAAGTTAGCATGGCCTTGAGTGTTCATTAAGCTAATCTGAAACTTTCTGAGGACCACTATGAACTCTCAGGGGCATGGGACGCTCTGGTGGCTTGGGGACTGGCAAAGAAATAACATCATAAAAAGGAAGGCAGGAGAAAAGCAAGGAAGATAAAAATAGTAACTGATAAAATTAGCTAATTTGTCTTTAGAGAGAACAAATTCTGTCAAACTATTCAACAGCCTGTTTTTACATGAGAGCAGAAAAGGGGGAAGCCATAGACATGCTATTTCTCATTTTGATGAGACTTTCAAGACATTTCACAGGACAATGTCTTGGGCAAACTAACGACCTGTGATCCAAAGGAAGGGGTCAGGCTAACCGTTATAAGGTATATGGTTTGTGAAAATATATAGAAAACAATTATATGACAGCTGGTTGAAAAAGAGGTTGCATTTCAAAGTGGGTGTCTCATCAGGGACAAAAGCAAGGTCTGTCTGGAATCCATTTTATATTTGTGGCATTTGTGGATCAGTCAATCAGTGGGTGAAATTTTATTCAAGCTCTACGACATGGTAACGGTGCCATAGAATTTGAATCCAAACTGGCCATCATTCAGCATGGGTGATGTTTGTTGACTCATCTTTGAAACATTTCACCCAGTTTTATAAAATGTTCCTAAAATCTTAGAATTCCTTTGGAGGAAATCTGATTTCACCGAGCATTTATATGCACAGAATCTGTATTTATAGAATGGCCAAACATCTTCAGATCTTAAAGTAGAAAACAACTTCTGAGGAGTCTTATTCTTACCAGCAGTGTGTTAAATGGGAATGCATTTCACAGGGCTTCAGAGTTTCTTAAATGGAGAGTTTCTTATGTGTCTGCTAAACACACAAGCATAATTAGGGGTGAATTTAAGAAGAAGAAATTCAACAGTGAGATTATAGCCAGCAGAGATGGAAAAAACCTCTTCAGTACTCTTCAACCTGTAGTTAGCTCTTGGGTGGAAGTTACAAGCAAAACTGCAGAAGTTACAAGCTCGGCTCTGCTTGCTGCTCTCGTCTTTAACTTTCCTCTGACCACCACCAGTTTTTGAGGGCTGTCAGAGTCATGGGCTGGAAACTACTTTTCTAGAGTATTCTGCTCCTATGTAAGTAATGTAAGACTGCTCCTTCTAGCATTTTAGTGTTTGTATGTTGCTGTTTGTAATGAGTTGTGGCTTGTCTGAATTTTACTGTTTGTATGAACATAGTAATATAGGACAAACCATGGGGGAGGCCTCTTCTACTCTTGGATAGACTTACAGTGGCGTAAGAATGGCTTTTTTGGCTTTGATTCCAAATAACATAGGCTTAAAAGAAAAAACCAAAACAGGTGTGCCTGAGTAAACTCCCAGGAGTTTCATTGATCTAATTGATTAAAATAAACGACTTAGCATATACTAAATAAACTGACATGTGCAGACAAGGCTTTAAAATATGCAGCCACTCCCTTTCAGAGGTTTGGCAGCAGCAGTAAAGGACGATGCCAGCTGGATTATAATCTACATGTGTCAGGGCAAAGACAGACGGTGTCTTCCTGATGTAGCCGTAACTCTCGAAGAAGTAAATATCCCTGGCTGTTGGCTGCTTATTTGTTGCCTTCACAACTGGGGTCATGCACAGGACTGAGAGTGCTGTCCACCCAAATATCGCTATTGAAAATATTTTATCTGAAGTTGCCATTGATGAACATGGTTTGCATTAACCTGGCTGATCTGGTGCTGAAGCAGGTGAGGATGCAAAGCATAAAATCTCCTAAGGCTGCAGGTGTAACAGTGGGAATATCTTGCATGCCTCAGCTATTTCTAAATCGATCTGAAGTATCTGGCATGTAATGACAGCCTAGATGCTAGTCTTTCAGAACACAGTATTGTACTAGGCGAGTTATTTTAGTCATTTACTTCATACAAACAAGTAAACGCAGCTCTGTTATGATACAGTCCTACAGCACAGTATGTTTTGCAGCCTAAATGGATCTAAGGAATGATCCATTTTCTGCTTTTCTGCTTTGCTTAGACAAACTTGTGTCCCTGCATCCTGACGACTTGTCCTGCCTGTGGACAAGGGGAAAAATCAAGATCAAATGATTTAATGCACATTAAACTCCAGATAATTGCTAGATCTTTTCAAACTTCTGCTTATGCCAATGGATTCAATGTAGCTGAGCCAAAAGGAAGTTTTTTCCCAGTTATTTTAGATGCAGAAGAACTTGACAAATGTACAAAACAGAGGTATCACTTTACCATCACTAGCAATGTGGCCTCGTCTGCCTTGGAAAACATCTGTTTGGTGTTACGCAGCCCTGTTTGGGGAAACACAGCCGTTGAGAGGAGAGGACTACCAGCTCCATTCCAACTTTGGGGGTAATTCAATTAAAACGGGTGTTAACTACTGGAATTTATGGAGTCCTTCCTGCCTAAGCTTAGGAAACATAACGTGTAATTGCTATGGGTGGTTCAGACTTTAGTTTTACACCTGCCTGGCTGTGCTGATTTGAAGAGAGATGTGACAAATAAGATTTGAGGTGGCTAGAAAACAAGAGGATGCAGGTGTGCTGTGCAATGATGCTGAGTTTCCCGGGGCTTTGCTTATTAGCACATAGTGTATCATCCAAAAGTCACAAGCAGAAAATCATAAAGATAACAAGCTTTTATTTTTGCTTCAACACTGGGTTGATCAGAAAACTGCATACAGTGCTCGGGAAGCTGAAGTCAATGCCAGCTATATTTCCAAATGACTCTGTCACTGATTGAGTGTTTAAAAGAAAAAAACACAAGTGAAAGGTATGGAGTGATCGATCGTATGTGCAGAACACACTCTCACAGACCAGCACTCTCCCCAACATTTAACAACATGCTGCAGCAATGTATTACTAAAGAGTGCCTTTCTGCTGACAGATTCTTTCCACCACAATTACAGAGAGAATAATGGCTGAGAAACAACACCCATATGTCCCCATTAACTTTGCAATCTGTCTAATCTGTGTACTTACAAAGCCCTCATCACATCTCAGATATTACAGTGATAACAGGGTAGATTAGACAGACTTCAAAGCTGCAAGAGAAATATGAACGTTGATTCCCAGCCATGATTAACTTGGCCAGAACCTCACACTCCTTTAATTTAATTAAGAACATAAGGAGCAATCAGATCAGTGACAAAGTAAGAGAGGGGTTCAACTGGCAGCTGTGGACAACACGTGCCACCCAACAGGTATGGATACACATGTGAGATCTTTCATGCTGCCTGGGGAGCACACTCTGCCTGGGGCACATGGGTGACATTCTCCATGGAAGTATTTTAATCACACTTGCAAAGAACACTGCTATCCAACTGATTACACTCTGTGTTCTAGTCCTGGAACTGAGTTGAGACCAATGGCCATCAATTAATTAATTAATTACTAGAATTAAAGACTAGTAATTATAAAAATTGTAATTAATGGATCTGGCAGCTGCCTGTGAGTACGCTTTTGTGCTGCAGTATGTGTAAAGCAGCTGGGCTGCCAGCAATAGAGGAGTAAACTGCTTCCAGTGAGCCAGGAGGCAAGAGTGTGCAGTTGCACCCAGCACAACGCACTATAGGTTCATACTCCTTTTTCCCCTGGGGTAACAGGCTGATGTGCCAATGCCTCCAAGCAACACATCTGGAGCAATCCTCATCTGACCACAAATGGATGTGCCATGCAGTGAGATAGCATATTTACAGCTTATTTATGCTGCTTTTGGTGATGAAACTTCTTCTTCCTCCACTGCTGCCGGGACCAGATGTCTTGCCCGCACACCCAACTCCCGTGCTTCCTGGCAAATATGGGTTTGCTGCATGTACAGCGTGTTCTGTTTTACTGCAACCTATGCATCTGTCAGGCACTGGAGCTGCTTTACGGGGACATATGCATTCATTCAGCCAAAGCCTGCTCCTTGTTCAGCCAAGAGCAGCCTGAGCAAGATGGGTGCTGGCAGCGTGGAACAGGTATTTTCCTTGGCCTGTGCAAAGTCCTGTGCAAGGCAGAGATGGTGCGTGAGACAGGGGCACACCTAGGGCTCTCCCAGTTTCATTTGCTTTGCAGTAGACAGTACGTGTTCAGTATCTTCTTCTAGTGCCTGCAGGAGAACAACTTACCGTACACTTGTGATTGTGTAAGCACATCTTGGTCACACTTTTAATGTGCAAGAGGTAATCTGTATTAAAGTCCTATCTAAAAACCAGGGGGGTACTAAATCAGAGAAGAGTTGCTTTTATTTTGAAAACACATTCTTAATGGCGGCTTCCCACAGTTTAAATAACCAGCTTGATATTTTGGTAATTCACTTCAACTGTCCTGAGTGTCTTTGTGTGCAGATGCCCCTGGTTTACCTAGAAGGTAGTCCTGATCAGTTTAAGGTACGGATACATTTAAAAGCTTCTTTGAGCAGCCTAGGGCATGACTTTACATTGCTTTACTCATCATACATTAAGGGCATCATCAGCAGAGATAAAGAAGTCATTATGTCACTCTACTCAGCATTCGTCAGGCCTTGCCTGCAATACTGCGTTCAGTTTTGGTCCCCACTATGCAAAAAAAGATGTGGAGAGGCTGGAAAGGGTCCAGCAAAGGACCACAAAGATGATCAAAGGACTGTGAAGCCTGCCATTTGAGGAAAGGCTGAGGCACCTGGGTTTGTTCAGCATTGACAAAAAAAGGCTTAGGGGAGACCTTATCACCATTTTTCAGAATTTAAAGGGTGGCTACAAAGAAGATGGAGACTCCCTTTTTAGAAGGAGTCACATGGAGAAGACGAGGGGTAATGGGTACAAATTACTCCTGGGGAGATTCCGACTGGACACAAGAGGAAATTTTTTCACTATAAGAAAAATGAGCCATTGGAATATTGTCCCCAGGGAAATGGTGGATTCCCCAACATTGGACACTTTTAAGATTCAGCAGGACAGAGTGCTGGGCCATCTTGTCTAGACCATGCATTTGCCAGGAAAGGTTGAACCAGATGATCCTTGAGATCCCTTCCAACCTGGTATTGTATGATTCTATTATTCTATGATTCTGTCATTCATCCATGTTTCCCCTCTGACCCTGTGGCAAATGTGATGTAACTAATGACTCTGATGCTGCCGGCTAAGCTACCTCACACTTACTGCAGAGCAAGAATTTGCCCAGAGCAGTCTTTATGGACTGCCTCAAGTGCTGTAAATTCACATCTTAACTTACTTTAAGGTAAATCATGCAAAACTGAACTAAAATGTATCTGGCATAGATCAACATAAAAGTGTCATGTTTCTCTGCCAGTTTGATTAAGCCTATTTATTATCACAATTTACGTGAAGCTTTCTTCTTTGTTGAAGCTAGTAAACAGGACTTTCAATTTTACAATTATGGGCATAATTTCCTAAGAAACATAAATCAAAACAAACCAAATAAAATAACACTTATACTACAATCAGAAAAATCACAAAGATTTTGGTTACATCAGATAAACTTTCTTGTGCAGACAAGGCTTTCACAGTGCATATGTTTTTACATTAATGTAAAGCTGGCTTGTATCTCTTTAGCTTTTATGTTTGAGAGAGATTTTAATGGATAAAAGTGTCCAAAGAGAAGTCTACAGTGATTCAAATGTATAGGTTTTTTGGGGTTTTTTGGGTTTTTTTTTGTTTTTAAATGTGATTCAGTTCCAACCTCATACCTGGTTTACATTAAACTCCTGGGACATTTCCATGGTAAGAACTACATGTGTACCCCTTTTAGGTGGTTTTGTTTGAACTTACTCTTGGCTGAAATCAAGCACCACAAATTTTGCACGTGAACATTCAATCTCCTTACATGACATGCTCAGCCAGAAGGCAGGTCAGAGCACTAACTATCCACTTCCCCTCCTCCGCCTATCTCCAGGAAAAGTTGCCAGCAAGCCTCCTTGGTGGTCGTTTTAAAGAAGACAAGATCAAGTATACATGGAGCTGTTTATAAAAATAACAAGGAAAAATAATCTCTGTCTGCAGCATTGCTGCTGTGTGCAGGTTGAACACGTGTAAAATTGTCCTATCCACCAAGATTTTGGCTCGCTATGAGAAATGGACTATTCCTTCCATAGGAAGGAATATAGCTAGATATAGATATATGTATATCTATATGTATATGTACCCATGTGTGGTGGAGAACCGAGGAAAGAAGTGCTATGTGAAAGATGTTGAGCTGATGGCTGTGACAAATGGCGTGGCAGCAGCTACAACTCTTGCAAGGATTCTTGCCCAACCAGGGCGTTGGACCACCATTGCCAAGGTGCGGGGTGTATGCACGGGGTGCTGGGCTCACCCTCTGGAGCAAGGTGGTGTTCCTTGCCTGGAGACAGATGAGGCAGCACTCATCTGACCAAGTGTGAGCATCTACAAAAGTCAACATTTAGGGAAGGCTGTGGCTATGCTGTGATTGTGTCTTCTCTCAGGTTGTACTTACTTAATAGCTGTCCCTGCTTTGAGCAGGAGCTTGGACTAGATGATCTTCTGAGATCGCTCTAACCTGAATTGCACTATGAGCTGATGATCTGAGCTGATCATTGAGCCTCCCTCCATAGTCAGCAGAGAGAAGCAGGCACTTGGAGGGAAGGAAGTCCATCACTCTACAGTGTAAGTGTGAAATAGCCATCCTCAGGAGAGCTGTCCCCAGCCAGGGCTCTTTCTCCCCATTGGCTACAAAAGAAACTCAATAACATCTACAGAGGTAGCAGTATCTGCTGTAGGTATATAAAGTCACTGAAGTTAATCCCAGTCTGTGTTTCAGGATGTCTTTTGAAGTCTGAATGCAAGTTAAGCTTCCATATATATAAGCTCTCCCTTCTATATCTGAATTTTCCAAGATTTGCTGTTTCTTCTTTTCTGTTCTTCCTGTAGTCTCATGGGTCATGTCTTCTGTCACAACTTATCTGTCAAGATAGAATCTTGTGTGCTGTGAAACACTGCTGTTTTACCTGTCTTATCAAGTGGTTCATTTTTCTTGGAAGAGCCCTCTCCTATGGTCTTCACAGACTTTGTCTTTCAATACAGAGTTATCTCCTAATACATCTCACAGTGCTGTCATGGTTATCCAGGTATCATGGATGCTGGGAGAAACCAGGCCAGCACCAACTCATGCTGGTAAAATGTTGTACAATTTCTGTGGAAAGCAATGAAGATTGAGAGCGGACAGACGTCACTTGTGGTCCTCAGCATCAACTCACTGGATGGATTCAGCCCATAAGCTACAGTAATTAAAAAGGATCTGTATGGAAAACTTAAGAGCACTTCTGGGGAGCAGATTTGTAATTAATCTCATGATTAATTTAGAACAAGATGCCCATTTAATCTATTTTTAGTCACATCCACCTCAGTTCTTCATGGCTACAGTGTTTTATGTGTCCCCAAAGTGCTAGGGTAAAGGCATAGTTAAAAGTGATGATTTTCCTCCTGGGAACTGTAAAATAAATAATTATATGGGCAGAGGAACTTACAAAATCTAATTTCCTGTGACTCACTTGCTAGCTGTCACTCTTGTGCATGCTCTTTGTGTGGGTTCTCCAGTGCCTAATAATGTGATTGATCATGTAAAATTCCAGACATTGCTCTCTTGAGTAGTATAAAGCAGCACTGATCACTGAAGCAAGCCCTTCATGCTCCCTGTTCTTAGTGAACCTTGTGAGAAGCAGCCAAAAAAAGATTGTCTCATAACTGTCTCGTTTCTACAGGGTATGGCATACCTGGAGCAAATGGAAGTAGACTGCTACCAGGAGAAAGGCAGCCCAGCAGGGATGCTGTAAAAAAGGCAATGGAAATATTAGCTCAATGGGTCCTAGGCCCTGCGCACTGTGAATACAGTAGTGTTTGATTCCTGCGCGTTGCTGGTTCTTAATTCCTGGACGTGACCAAAGGAATTAGAAAACATGTGGAGTTTCTTAATTGAAAAGAAAAAAGAAATAAAGAAGGTGTTTTCAAGAGCTGCAGAACTAATGACATCTATTGATGTCTTGGGAGTAAGATCCCATGTGCATGATGTCCTATAAGGGGTGAGCTGACCATGTGTTGCTCTGCTCAGTGGGGTATTGATAGCTTATATTTAATCTAGGAAAAAAGAAAAAAAAAGCCAGGGACTGTTCTTCAGTCTTGAGATCACATCTAAGCTCTACAATCTGCCAGATCAGTCTGGTTCCCACTCCACGCATCTCTCCTACCTGTGTCCAACGCTGGGGCAGCACTATCCAGCCGATGGCAAAAACACGCCATGGACCATGCTTATACTTGAACAGTACGCAGTATTATTGTGTACCAAAGCTCAGACACGTGGACTGGCTGTCTCATTTATTTAGTGTAAATGTAACTAAAGGACCATTTTCCTCTGCGCAGTCATGGAAACTTGCAGAAAATTTAGGGCTATTCTAGAAGAAAACTCAAGTGGGTTTTCTTTGGGAGAGACAGAATCCTTTATTACACAACTTACTGTAGCTGGAAGAGGTAGGAACAATTTGGGGCACTCATCCCTCCATCAGAACTAAAACTGAAGCAGCAAACTTAGGCCAAGTGAAAGTTGGGAAAAAAATTGCACTATGTTTAAGTTCATTATGTTAACTCCAGAGAAAAGTGGCATTTCCAACAAAGCCTTAGTAATACCAAACCTCATCAACAGCTTTCAGTATACTTTGCCTCCTCTTTACCATTTTATCTCTTGCTAAGAATAAAATTCAGACCAAATTTTTTAACAGACAGATTCACAACAGCTTGTGCATCGGGACATGTTTGGCAGTACATGTCTGACAGGATTTTTTCCACCTCCTAGAAAACTCCTGCTAAATATTCATGCATTTCCCATTGAAAGAAACCTGATTCTTGGCCAAACCAAAGCTTGTTAGCAGACAAAACAGGAGGGTTTTTTTCCTCCCTGCTGCACCTCTGATTCCTGCAGGTTTTGCTTCACACTTGGTCTCTGCAAACAGATACTCTCAAACCCAAGCTATTCCACTCTGGAAATGGGTTATAACCTGAGATATTGACAAGTCATTGCATTTTTTTGAAAGATTGTCTTTTAACTTTTCTGTAGAATTTATAGATTGTGGGAGTTTCTTACAGTGTTCAGCACCATCTATCAGAGATGGCTGAAAAATATATGTGTGTTTAAAAAAGTTCAAAATAAAGCATGAATTAATCTTTTAACATGTTTTGTTCTTTTGAAAGAGATCTCACAATTATATTTGCTATTAATGAAAAACACATTTGTTTTTTTTCCAAGAACCAAAAGTTGTTGGAAATACAAAGAAATAATTTTGAGATTAAAATGAGCAGAAGAAATGTTATTGAAGAATTTAACTTGTTTAGGAACGTTTTCATTAAGAACTATTTTGTAGTCTTGTTTACTGCTGAAATATTTTTTGACACAGCCATAAACATGGTGGGGACACAGAGTAATGGGAAAAGCTCTAATTTTTCTGGGTACTTAGTATCAGCTGCTGCTGAGTTATTTGTGCCTGGGGTCAGGGCAGATGTGTGGGGAACAGAGATGGGAATGAGCTTCCGTGAGGGTGGGAGATGTCATTAGGAAGCAGACTGTCAGCACCTGCTTCAGAAAGGATGACAGGAGAATTCGTGTTGGAAGGGGCCTCAGAGGTCTCTAGCCCAACCTCCTGCTCAAAGCAGGGGCAGACCAGGCGTCTCAGGACTTTATCTAGAACAGTCTTGAAATCCTCCCAGGATAGAGGCTGCACTGTCTCTCCTGGCAACCTGCTTCAATGCCTGACTGTCCACATGGGGAATAAGTCCCTATTTATACCCAGTCTGAACCTCTTCCCTTTCAACTTAAACCTGGAGTCTTTCATCTTGCTGCCAGGCAGCACTGTGAAGAGCCTGGCTCCATCTTCTTGTTGACCTCCCTATAGGTATTGGAGGTGACCTTGTGTCCTCCCCTTGAAGACAACCCTTCTCCAGCTGAGCGAGCCCAGCTCTCACAGCCCCTCCACTCCAGCCCAAACCATCATGCTGGCCCTACACTGAACTTGCTCCAGTTTCTTGTGCTGGGGGACCCAAAACTGGGCGCAGTATCCAAACATAGGGTAGCAGTAAGTACCTAAGTACTTAGTTACTAGTACTAAGTAATTGACCTGTGACAAGCCTGTCATGGTCTGAGAGATATGTGAGATGCCACTTTGCCCCCTGCTCACTTTCTGCCTCTACCAGTGGCTGCTGCCACTACACTCAGTGATAGAAAATACATATATATGCACTTCAGCTGCACTAGGGCCAAGTGGGTCTGATCTAGTTGGAGATGTCCCTGCTCACTGCAGGGTGATGGGACTAGATGGCCTTTAAAGGTCCCTTCCAACTCAAACAATTCTATGGTTCTATGATTCTACAATTCTGTGATTCCATGAAATAGCAGTAACAAGGAGCAGCAGAGGCCACGTACACGTTCTCCTCTGCTTCCCTAGCTATGGAGGGTAGTAACTTCCAGTGGACAGGAGGCCTAGAAAATATCAGCTCTCATGTAAAGTACTTTGGCCATAAACTTCAAAGCAATTCCCAAAAGGAAACTGGATTGCTATTCCTGTTTTACAAATCACGAAGCTGAGGAAAAAGGGAAGGAAGCGTTTTGACCAAATTCATCTAGCAGCTGCTGGCAGAGGCAGGCAGAGACCCCGAGCATTACCCACATATTGTGCCATCAGGGTACCAGGGACCAGCGCCCGGGGGACCTGCAGTTCCCAATTCCTGTTCCAAGGACCTGTCCCTGCCTCTTCCAGGTGCTCTGCTACACGATGCTGAATTCCTAGTTGGAAATCAGGCTGGTGGCCGTGTAACAACACCCTTCAAACCATGCAGATTTATGGCTTCAGAGCAGAAGTGCTGATCAGAAATACCATGAATTAGTCATAATCTTATCAAAAATATTTTATTTATGAAAGTAACAATTATACTATACAACCTATATTGGAAGTACATTGAATAATTGCTAGAATAAATACAGGCAATTAATTCAATCTTTTTATAGAATGAGAGGATTTATTTGACATTTGAATGTTAACCCAAGCTTTAACTTACATCATAAATAGTTAAAAGGCATACTCAAGTTTTTTTTTTTATTTTTAGTTTCTTTTGCTTTTTTTAATACTGTTCTATTTTGTAATCAACATGAATCAACTCTCCAATCATTAACATAATATTAGTATGACTTTCAAGCAATCATGTACCTCAAGATAATCAGACAAATAAGGTAGTGTGTGTGCAGTTCATTCTACAGCAGAATCTATTCATGTCTGCATAAAAAAAGAGAAGCTGAAAATGCTTCTAGGTTCTTTAAGCATCATATGCTGATTTCTGCTTTACCACAGTGCTTTTAATACCAGAATCTAAAAAAGGCATGTATCTGTACGCAGCTGGCTTTCTGTTGCTCTTTATATTAGGGCTCAACGCCACATTCCTTTGGCTGGTGAAAGATTGCAGAATTTAGTCCTGAATATTATTTCTCAACAACATGGTCCAGAATAAATGTCCAAGACTGATTATTAGGCATCAAGGAAGTAACGGATTTGCTAAGACTTGATGTTTTCTGATAAAAAATTGGATTCTGGTGGATATGCTTTAGTCAAACACAAATTATTGGGCTCAGTACTGGGGTATGTACTACACTGGATGTCAGAGCTGATCTTGTATTTTCTGTAAACTCTGTGAAGAGCACTGCAGAAGATTTATAGTAAGACACCCACATTTGAAAGCGTTGATAAGTTTTCCTTCCATGTATTTTTTTAAACTCAAAAATCTGAATTATCTGCTTGATACTAGCAGATTATGAACAATGACCATCAGTGAAGTCAATAGTAGTTTTGGGTGTCCAATATTCCTCCAGATCAGAAGTTTTGACTCCTCAGGTTCCATGAAAAATCAGTGGGAGCTTTCCTATAGCAATGTCTCTTCCAATGGCATTGAGGCCTGCCTTGCCTTATGGCTATTGTGCATGACAGGGATATTATGCTCTCAGCAGAGAAGCAAATTTCCCTTTTACAATGTGATCCAAAACAAAACCCCAAATTGCACATATCTACCCCTTTGGCCTTTTTTACGCACAAATATGCTTGTATTCAAAAAATGACAATGTTGGGCCTTTCCTAATAAATGTCTTCAAAGAGCACATTTAAATGTTTTCTCACAGAAATAACCATTCATCAGCTGCAAAAATGCAGAGAGACTTTTTATTCTTTCTGTTGTGAACAATATCAATTCAGCACAAATTTTGGGGAAGTATTTTTTTTTCCCAAATGTATTTAAAAAGGCTGAAGAACAACATGTTGGGGAGGCAGCTTTTTTTGGCAGATAGTAAAATATAAAATATGTGATTTAAAAAAAGTTGGCTTAAAATACACACACAAATAATACAATAATATAAAAATACAGCTCAGCCAATGGCCTTTTAAAATTTACCTTTGGCATTACATTTGGCAGCCTAACACAAAAGACCCTTCCTATAAACAGAACTATAAAAAAGAGAAGTTCATAAATTAGGTTGCAAGGGGTTGTAAGATTCTTTTCTTGATTCTCCAAACTCCTTTCCTTCCTGTCCACACACATAAGCATGACCAGTGAGGTATATAGAATGTAACACTGTCAGGCGTATGCACAATAAAAAAGTGCATAAACATAGAAGTTCTCCCATTTTCTTGCGAACAGGTCGAAACTGTGTGGTTTGCGTTTCCTCCCCCTTGGAAATAAAAAAAAATCATTTTTTATTGGTTTATTTTTTTTCTTACTTTGGCAGGATGAAAATGAACCCAGAGGAATATAAATGTCCTATTCCCAGCAGCAAAGATCCATTTCCCTTGGCAACATTCATCTGATGCCACAGATACTACAAGGTTGTTGGGTTGTTTTACAACTCTGGGTATCTTCCCACGGGAACATCATACATCTAGCACCATGTCATAGTGTTGCTCTTTCTTCCGCCTGCCACATTTGGTGATAAGAACCAAGTACAAAGTCAAAAGCATAACCCAGTAACATGCATAGAGTATTGTGCCAATGATGAGAACTGTCTGTTTTGACTCAGAAAATGGCTTTTTTGATTCCTTGTAGATAGTGAAAATTACGCCACCTAGGAGGATTGTAAACCAAATGGAGACTGGAATGAGTCCTATAAAATTAACTACAATGGTTTTTCTTCCTGACGTGCCCCACCCTGCTTTGTTTATCGTGGCAATTGCAAACATCTTTGCTGGCAGCAAACTTGACATGTACAACACTGAGTAGAGTGACATGAAAACCATGACAATGTTGCCCCTAAGGAAGCTGGCAAAGGAAGACTTTATCAGGCCCACTAACTGAACTGTCAACAAGAAGAGGAGGATGTTCCAGATTTTTCCCCTGTAGAAGAGCTGAATGACTGTGGCGATAAGGAAGAAAGGAAAGAATCCAGTGATTACAGCTTCATAGGTCATCCACAAATGGTGCTTGTGGAACCACATCGCATTATAAAGCCACTCTCTAAAGTAAGATTTACTCCAGCGGGTCTGCTGATTCAGCCACCTGAGATACTCTATTGGTGTTTCGGTAAGGCACTTGGACCTAGCTGTGTATTTTGTTGCATAGCCCAGACTTAGCACTCTGTTAGTTAGATGCCTGTCATCTCCGAAGCTGCACTGGGAGCCCATAAATTCTTGATTGTACCAATCTTCTACGAATTCATGGAGTAAAGAGTTTCTGTACATTCCCAGAGGTCCGCTGATGCACTGTACACAGCCGAAATAGGACTGACAGGCTCTTTCTATGTTAAATGCCATCCAGTATCTCACGCTGCTCAGAAAGGATATCCAGGAATCGTATTTGTTCAAAATCTGCAAAGCACAAAGAGTTTTCATTTTAGATGAGCTCTTGAGGAAGAAAATACATACATTGGAGCAATAAGGAATTTGCAGAGACTAGAGCACCATTAGCCGAAATATAGGGGGAACCTCGCTCCTATGTCCAACACAGGACAAATCCAGAGTTACCTGTACAGTCCAGGACATTCACAGGAAGGGTGAGATGAGCCTTCAAGAGTCTGTTCCACCAAAATATTCTCTTTTTCCTCACAACCTTTCCTCTTCCCCACCAAGAAACTTATTTTCTGGCTCATTCTTCCTTTCCTTTCAGCCCCAGTTAAGGGACTGCTGGTCTCAGCCTCTCCCAAAAGACATGGTGGAGTCCCAGATGTGGCCTCCTGCTTCTTTCTCCCGCCAACCACATCTTTGGGATGCAGAGGACTTCTTCTGGCCCTTCTAAGGCTATTCCAGGTCTTTGGCCTACATTTTTGGTATCACAGGGCTTGCACTAGAGGTTTTGACCCTGGACTATGTCCCCATATCTGACATCAGGCCCTCTGAAGAACAACCGGTTCTGATTTGTCCCTGCAGTACCAGCCATGTTATGTTACCCCAAGACATATTGTGATACTCCAGTAGAGTCATGATTTGGCCTGCATAAAGGTCTCAGTCTTTCTCATCTGTATGCCCCAAAACTCACCTGAAGCTCAAGCCTACACTTAAAATACAACAAAGGCATAGTCTAAAGGTCTGAACACTCAATGGAGGCATGAGCACATGCAGATGCCCAAGTCCATGGCTCCACATCCATGTTCTCAGCACACACCTTGTGCTGGTGAGTGTGGCAAGAAAGTGTGTAGCAGGGTGGCTGTGCCAGCTCTGCACCGGTATCTTCTCAATGTGGGGATTTTCAGGGGAACCTGTGGCTGCCTACGACTAGAAAGCAGTATTCTGCAGCTAAACAGTGTTTTGCTCCAGTGGTCCTAATTTCTGTCAGGTTTGAAGGCCAAGGGCCCAACTTGTATCTGTTTCAACTTAATTCCAGAACATTTTAAAAGCAGAAGTGTTCAGGGATAGGCTCAAGCCTAGATCAAATGTATTTGGTGTATGCTGGAAAGTGAACTAGAAAAAAAAAGCCCAGAGCCTTCATTCTGCCACCTTTCTTCACAGAGGGCACATGTCCTTCTCTCTCTGCAGATACTTATGAACCTTCACAGCTGAGCCCATAATGTCTCCTTCCAGTTGTACTCACACGTGCCTCGTGTCTCACATGTGCAGAGTAAGTGTGATGCCTGGTTTGTGGTCAGCCCAGAGCCACAAACATATCCAGGCTTCTGTGGGAATCTTAATTTCTGGAGTTAAGAGCCACATGCCTGAAATATTTTTGACTACTGGGGCGTTCGTTAGTAAGTGCTTGCCCATATAGATGGCCCTTTCTCTGTCTCTTACATAAAAGCCCAGCTGAGTACAGGGGACTGATCCCAAGGCCAACTGAAATACTCATATGCATTTTTCTTTATAAATTGCAGCAGAAGCAATTGTATCAAAAGGAATGAACGGCCTTTTGCTGTAGTTGTCAGCCAAACTCGGCAATGCTGGAAATCCTGACAAAAGTGGAGCTGGGCTGACTTGGGGGCTTTCCATTGTCCTGCCTGACAGAGATGCAGAGGAAACCCAACAATACACAGACTGCATAGTGCACTGCATTTCAAAAAGGCTTTCATTCCTAACAATCTTGGCTGCCAGTAGTAACATAATTGAAGTGCTTGGGGTGTTGGATTTGGCTTTGGGAGACCTGTTCTCAATCCCTGCTGCCCTAGAGCTTTTCTTTGGTGCCCTGAGCAAGCAGTTATACCCAGAGACTCAAAGAGGCCACAACAGTCTTGCCAGTGCTAGTGCCCCACTTTTCACATATGTGGGGGAGAATAATATTTGTTTGCTTTTTATGGATGCTAAAACCGTACAGTGTTCATACCTCAGAATAAGGGTTTCTGTTCAACAGACAGAAAGGTTAGAGGTCTCCTAAGAGCCTCTATAGTAGTATCACAGTATATTCAAGGTTATTCCAGTCAGGGCAATCTGTTGCAGTGCCAACAGTTGCTGAAACCCCTCTATTAATCTGAAAATCGTTGTCCTCACCTGCACATCACCTCCAACCCCTCCAACCATTGGATCTTCTTCTAAAACTTTTACCATCTCCACTGATGAGGCTGGATCAAGCATGGTATCTGAATCACAGACCTACAAGTAAGACAAAACAAGAACAAAAATGGGTTAAGGAGTACACTAGAGAAGAAAATAACAATCATGCACGTGATTGTAGTAACTCTATACACATATTCTCCTGATTGCAATTAAATCTCACTTTGGAGTCTGCACTGATACTTCTGCTAAAGACCATTTGTATCAGGCCGCAAGGAGTGGTGCTGTTAGTGCTGTGACCACAAACAATCCTCTCTTCTGTATCAGCTTTATTTGTTTTACTGGCACACTGGGCTGGCTTCGTTGCACGAGATATGCTCTCAGAGATGGGGCACTGCAGAGCCAGACAATGTTTGTGGGTGTGTGGCAGATCCCTGCTGAGCCCTGACATAGGGTTTCCCTGCATCGGCTGCACGGTTGGAGCACCCTGGTCAAATGTTTCCCACTGCCGTATGAGGGAAGGAGCGAGGAGTTAAGTTCCAGACACTTGTTATAGAAAAGAAAAAGTCAGCTAGGAGCCTGGGGAGAAACCTAACAGTCCTTTCACTCACAGAAGGCTTTAGCAATTCATGTAAGATATGTATTGTGGATTCCTGAACAAACTAATTTTTAATTTTAGATGCATGGTGTGTTATTAGTAGCGCAGGGATTTGACATCTGATATATCAAAATTATCTGCTATTTTCCTCTGGCATTCTTATAAAAAATATGTAAGGCCAGAAGGAGAGTCGCAAAGTGCGGTACTCCACGAGACCAGGGCAGAAATAGATGACACACACAAGGCGTTTCAGCCACACAAACACTCCTAGTCAACTAAACACTGTGTACATTAGGAATTGGTTTTCCCCCGGAGAGTAGGAGGAGGGCTCAGACAGGCTGGCCAGCCTGCGCGGCAGCTGGCATTGCTTTCGTTTGCTCGGAGGCGAATGACACAGGCTGCAACCTGTTTAAAACAAGCGGGTGTCTCCTTGCTGCAGCTGCTCCTGAAAGCAGTGCCCCCATCGTGTGTAAACTCAATTTGCAGGTGCCCAGAAACTGGAGCAGAGGAGGCTGTCCCAGGAACACCCCTCTGTCTGGCTGGATCCTGCCCTACAAATTCTCATACTGCTTCCAGTTTATCCCTGTGTTGCATTCTTGTGATTTCAGATGGGGACAGTAAGGGCAAAAGTTGGCAGCTCCACACGTATGATCTGTTAAGTCAGATTCTGGTGAGGCTTCATATCAGGTATCCTAATTTTGGTGTCCTTTCATCCAACCTTTCAATTCAGCCTCAGCCCCTTTGCTCCAAGGTAGCGGAAACCTTCATGTCTGGTGTGTGAAGGGGGAGTAGAGCATTTTGGGGCTCTGCCATGGACCAGATTGAAGCAGAGAGGTTACCCGGGACAGTTGGGCTGCATAGCTTGGGATGCAGATGAGTTTGCCAACATGCTCCCCTACACACTCACTTGGAGAGGGCTGAGAGGAGAAAGCTGATGAAAGCTCTCATACTTCCATGAGGAAAATACAGCCAGAAGCAACTCCCACTCCTGCTACCTTGATGCATCCAGCTCCTCTCCTCAAAAGACTCATCCTGAGGAGCACCTTTGCAACCTGGACAAGGTGTGCCTCCAGCTTTGGTCGAAAGCTGTCATCAGTGACAGCACTTGGTGATAGAAAGGGAGCAAAACAATTCTGCTGAAGAGGGGAAAGGATGTCTACATTTCTGTCTGAGGCTTCCTGGACAGTCCTGTTGCTGAGTGTTTTTTGCACAGGGAATCTGTAGTTTGCCGAGTATGCAAGGCTCGGGCAGTCATACTCAACCCATTTCTTGTGACCATGAGTGGTGGGCTGGGATCAGCCCCTTCCCCAGCCCCTCTTTTTTCCCTCTGGTGCCTGTCAGTTGGTACAACTGAGCAGCCCCCACCCCATCATATGCATTTATCTATAACAGAAAGACCTGCCCATGGGCAACACCACTAATATGGGATGAGGAATCCTAAAAACACGGGATTTATTTACAGATTACCACCATGTGTCCTGGGCGTGTCAGCACAGTGGACATGTCTGGGTTTCTGGGGCAAACCTGACAAGCCATCATTTTGCATCTGGATGAGGTTTTTGCAGGTGAAAAGAGGACACACCCAGAGAAAGGCAGACATTTAGGAACCCAAATAAAATACACTAAGGTCTGCCCAGCCAGGGGTGGCCCTGCACAGCCCAAGAGCCAATTTGTCATCTCTTCACATAAGGGCTGAGTGACCTAGAAATTACTGCCTTGGGTCACAGAGTTGCATGAAAGGGACAGTCAACCTTTAGCAAGCTATTCAGATAGTCGTTAGAACTGGTGGTGGTTCATCTGAGCTGCTCTGAGAAGTTCAGGCTGTGCTGGACTGTCAATGCAGGTACCTCCAACAAGCCAAGATGAATTGCACCCTGGCTGCCCTGACTAGCTCTGCACTGATGATACCTGCCAGTTTAAGCCCTCTACCTGACTGCTTGCACCCTCCTAACGTCCTCCAGGATGGGAATAAGCATTCACAGCAGTTCCAGGTATTTAATGAGACACCACTGATGAACAACAGCTCATTATCTGCATTGGTCTGACTGCTTATGATTGCCTGTCCATAAATAACCCTGAGGTGTCTTTGAAGAACTAGAAGGCTCACAGTTTCAGGGGTGAGCAACGGTGCTGACTGGTCCACATTTTTAAGTGCTTGATCACTGGTGCAGATTGCTCAGCCCTTAAAATGGCAGGTGTGTTCAAAGTAATTTATTTTGCTTATCCCCAAAGAACCGTTTGGAAAATCACAACCTTCATTCATTCATAAAATGGAGCCACATTTTAGCTGCATTGCATCATGACTGTGTAGTAGCCAGGGTCACCAAGCTGCTGCATTTCTAATATAGATGTGACTGTAGATGTGACTGTGGCATCAGTCATTACTGCAGCCTTTGGTGGCAGCTTACAGCAGCATTACAGTCCCTGACACATTCATCAGGACTTCTGAGCCAGGTCAAGAGTGTTAATTGACTGAAAGACCAGAAATATCTCTTCCATTTTCTCAGCTTATGTTATGATTGTTGAATAGAAACACTTTTTCCAGGTTCCCTGAACAAATGCAGGAGCTAGACTGAGGGAGGAAAGTTGCGATGCCTCTTGCTTTCTCTCTGCTTTCTCTCACTGCAATCTGATACTTCTGTGTGAAGTGATTATAAAACCATGCTAATAAAGAAAAGCAGCATTTTCATCCCACCATCGTCCCTCATAGCACAGAACCAAAGTGCAGACAATGGAGAGCTTAAGCCCATTGTTTCCAGAGAATAAATCAGTTTCAATTTTGCAAGTGCTAGGGGATGGGGTTTTAATCTTTGCCTTACACTCCCAGCTCCAATAACAGAGCGGTGCCCAGCACTCTGCAGTTTCGGCTCCTCCTGCGTGTGGAGGAGCTACCTGCAGCCTCCCCGCAGCCCTTGGACGCTGCTCCCGTGGACGCTGCGCCGCGCGGAGCACGCACACGCACACCAGCACGAGGCTGGGCGCGGACCCCAGAAACGCACGCGGCTCAGCCGCACAGCGGCCCTGAGCCGGCAGGGAGCACCTCGCCGGGAGCTGCTGCTCCACCGGAGGAGACCGCTGGGTGTTCTCAGATTGGGAGAAGGTGGGAAGGGTTGAGGGCAGTTAGTTAGGAAAATCATCTCATATTCAGTGGGATTAGTCAAATGAGCCTTGCGGGCCTTGGTCGATAAGGAACGATCCTCAGTGTCCAGCCAGAGACCCTGATCCCACCCGGCGTCCTCCACACACAACCTCTTCCTCTTCCTGCAGTCAGCAGGGTTGTTTGCAGGAATGAGGAGTGCTTCCATGTGTAAGGCAAAAACATAGAAAATCTTTCACGGGATCCAAGGCAGCTGGAAAGAAATGTGTCTCTGCTGCTTTGGAAACAGGGAGAGAGGACCCAGCCTAATTCATTTTTAAGTGAATAGTGTCATAAGGGCTTTAAAGGCCAAGTCGCGGTGAGTGAGGTAATGCAGCTGTAAGTGATGAAGCAAAAGCTCCTTCAGGCTTTAGCTGAAGAAATCTTTCTTTCAAGGCTGCACATTGACCCTTTTTTGAATACTCCGTACAGCCTTCGAAGCCTTTAAAATACCCCCATATATTTACGGACTCCACCACTGCTCTGAGGTATTCCCTAGTGCCACTAAATACCTGTCTGCCTGCTTGCATATGGGGTTGCTAACAATCCCACAAAATAAAACCTTACTGAGATTTTGATCTACAGAAGCAGCAAAAGGGTCTTCGGGAGGTCACTGGCTTTGTCTGAAGCAAAACCGTTTGGATGAGGGGGCAATACTGAAGTCTGAGGAAGGATTTCAGATTTCTCCAGTAGCTGGTGCACAGATTTAACATATTCACAGATAGGCTGACTATTTTAAAAGGTAGCAAAATACGCTTTTAACGGTCAAGCTGTTTCCAAACAGGCTGAAAGGAGCACTGTGTTCATCAGGGACTAGGATGGCCTCTAACATGCTGCACAAAATATACAAAAGCTGCTTTCTTTCAAAGTGTGTTTGAATTGGCACTGACCTGGTGCTCTAATACCTACCTGTACATAATCCACGCTTCTCCCCAGTGCTTTGAATGCTGTGTACATTACTTCTCTTTTTCCACCCCATTTCTGCATGATGCAAACACTTTTGTTGGACAGGACCAGCTGAGATACGTGTTGCATGCTTTCTCTGTGAGACTCCTCCGTCTCACCCGGACCTTTGTCATGGAAGTTATTACTCCAGATATAAGTGGCAGATTTGTCCCTACCCATGATTTCAGTAAAAATGTCCATCATGTAAACGTCATCTTCCGAGTTCCCGTCAATGACCATAACAACTTTAATTCCAGGGTAGGTCAATCTTTTCACAGAAAGTAAACATTTTCTTAAGTAGTCAGGATCCTCTTGATAGGCAGCAATACAAAGGGCAACTGTTTTGTTCAGCTTGATTGGAGTCTCTAGCGACCGCTTCATTTTCCTGTGCTCTAGGAAGGCAAACAGGCTTTGGATGATGAGATGTGATGCCAGGATAGCACCATAGAGTCCAAAGGAGAAGTAGTAATTGTCTGTTTGAATGAACTGGTAGCCCACAATGTAAGCAGCGGTGATTCCCAGCAGGAGGGACACCCCGAAGAGTGTGGTTCCAAGTATTCTCAGGATACATATAAACCTCTCACAATACATCTGCAAAGAAGCACGGAAACTGTTAGCAGAGCCACCACTTGCTGATATAAGACCTCATAAGAGGTGTGTCTGGCTACAACATAGAGCTCAGCATCAACAGATACACCCTGTGCTTCTGGCTGTGTCGCTGACTTGCTGCACATCCTTGCTCGACTTAACATGTCTTTGCAGTACTTCTTCCATGTAAAGTGAGATTTAAACACACCTTAATGTACCAAGGATGTTTTCTACTATTTGTAATGTCCTTGCAGAAGGTGCTGTCTGTGTCAGGATCTTATTTTGGCAGCCTAGGCTTGCTGAATGAGACGCTCTGTCATATTACACTGGGGGGGTGGAGAAGGGGCTTTTGGGTCACCACTCACTTCATACGGTCACAGGCGAGCAGAACAGCTGAACGTCTGGGCAGCCCCTCCTCATCCCCCATCCGTGTCATGACTGCATCCCGCCCTGAATCACTTCTGTCGCTTAGTTATGTTTGCAAAAATATTGGAAAGACGTTCTTAAAACAGATGTCTGAATGTATGTATAATCTTTTAAACAGATGTCTGACTATATTTATATTTATATAATCAGACATCTGCTTTAAAAGGTCTCCTCAATACCCTTGCAAAAATGTATTATTCATACATTTGTGTACATAGATATATGCACATGTGAGCATGTGTGTATAGGGCTAAAACTTGACTGAGATTAAGTTTGTTGCTAAAGTACTCATTAATTTAACAGAGCCAAGACTCCACCCGGGACTCAAAGCTTCATTAGATGACCACCAGTTGATTCTGATAACTTGTGTGTATTTAGGTTACCTGACTGTGAAATCTAAAGCTTCTAACCTAAGCTTTGGGCTGTGGAGGAGCTGGCTGGCATGAAGGGTGCTCTGGTATTCTTGAGACAAACAACGTCGGCAGAATATATTGCTACCTAACTGCTTTTTGTTGACAATCACATTAACCGTGCTCTGCAACAGCTTTCCCAGAATTACAGAAAAGTTAGTAACAATCTTTTATGTCAATTGATGTGTTTGATGTTAAGGACGTAAAACGGATGTCTGTTTAAGGCTAACCCAGCAAGCGCGTTGCAAGTCAATGAATCTGAAACTCATGCTCAAATATTTTGCTGAATTATGTCCTCTCAGACTAATGGACTTAATATTTGTGTTTTCTTACTCTTATTCATATTTTCCCTGTTGCTATCATCTTACTCGTCTGCTGATCATGTTTGTTTCACCATCTGTTGGCCAAAGCTGAAGTTGGAACAGCGCTTCCTTACATCACATATATCTTTAACTCTTTCTTGAAAAAACACTACCAAGCTGCAGCAGCAGAGCTGCCACCAATTATATTTCTGTCTGAAAAGTTACAAGCTTGGGAAAAAAAAGTCAACACAGAATCACTTACAAAATAAAAATAAACCAGGCAAGCATGAAGTCTGAAGTTACAAAGACTATGCTTTTTTCCACTGGCTATTTAGGGTCTTAAATGTCAAGACAGGAGGAAGCCTCTTAAATGTATATTTGGAGACATTGTCAAAGAAATCGGACCCTATCTCTGGGACTTCCTTGAATACTTACAGCTGGACTCCAACAGGTGTTGTAATCACCCACCAGCAAAAGGGACCATCCCTGCTCTGGCCTGTCTGAAAGTCTTTCACAACGGGAGTCATAGAGGAGCCTAATAAAAGGTAGCTGACGCTTACCACCACTACAGGCGAATTAAAACTCAGTGCCCAAAATAGACTCGCTTTAGAAAACTGATTAAGTAATGGATCCCCTCTAGATTACCTTGAAGTCAAATAGCCTGTGTGTTTATTAAGCCCTCAAGCACGCAGAAGGTCACAAACATCAAGGTAAATGTTTCCTTAACGGTGCAGTTGTACTCTGCTTTTCTGTTTGGGGTCCACGACTTCTCTTCTCATGCCAGAAATAGAAAATTCCTATTAGTGAGGACGGACTAAAGTCTGCTTACATTAAGACTTATATGACTGAAATCAATGGACCGCTTGTATGGTTAGAGCTCACAGGATTTAGATTAAGATCTGGAGCATTTACGTTTGACTGACTATAATACTGTACTAGGCTTCTTTTATATTAATTTGCTTTTTCTCTGCCTATGAAGTGTTTCCGCAAAAAAGGAAAAAAAAAAAAATTAATTCTCTGATCTTGTCATTACAGCACAGCTTCCCTCCCTCGCAAAAAAACCCCAGTCTTTTAAGATCAAGAAATAGATTTCTGGTCTTAATAAAACAGATTTTTTTTTTTTCTTCTATCCTTTCACTGTCAACCTTGGGAAAATAAACTGTGTTTTGATCTAAATTCCTGGCTTTCATCAAAGAAACTTTCCCCTTTGTATGCGCAATTGAGGATTTTATGTATAGTCTTTCAAGTGACTGAATCTCAGGGTAAGTCTGGAAAAAGTTGCTCAATATTCTCAAAATTTAGCACGTGAGCTATTGATAACTTGCCCAGCAGAACTGATCTTTATCAACTTGGACATGCCCAAACAACGGTAAAGAAGCCAAAAACTCTCCACCCTTCCCCAACAATTGAGCCAAGATGTTAAAAGGAAATGATGCTTGTAGAATTCTGGGACCAAAAATGAACTGCTGAGTCAAATAATAGCACCGAGGGTAGGGAATAGCTGCATCAGAGACTTTAAGGTCAGACAGTGCTGTTACGAGTATCTAGCCTGGCCTAACACAGTAAGATATCAGTTGAAATCCATTCCTGAAGTTTCCTGAGCTTGTCGCACACTAAAATGAAATATTTTCAGAAAAACAGTGCACAGTACTGGGTTTTAACAGTGTCACGCTGAGTCAAGATGTGTCAAATACTAGGTGAAGGACAAGCACCCACATTAACTTTCAAAGCCACAATTATTTTTCAGTTATCTGATTGATAGGCACTCTAAGTGCTAGCAATACCCTTTCAGCAAAATGTAATCGCTGATATTCAAAGTTGCCATCACTACAGCCCTATTCACCAGCTGACAAATCAGTGGCAGGTACAATACACAACTCGTATGATCTGCGCAGCTTAGAGTTTTGTTTATATCTCAGCCTAAAGGACCTTCAGTTTCTTGAGGGATTTAACCCAGTAAGTTTGTCCTGGGAAATAAACACTGAAGCAGTTAAAAAAAAAAAAAAACCATCAGCTAGGCTAGAGATGAGGTCCTCAACACATGGAAGACATGCAGCCAGTCCATATTCCTGGATCACCAAAAACAATTGCAGGTGATTTTTGTACACACATGGAACTGCTGTTACATGGGAACGGGTGCTAGAGTGAGGAGAGGGTTATGGCTCCTCACCTGGTGAGAAGTCAATGGGTTATCTCATTCATTATCTCTGGAGTCAAACCTGGATCTTGCACTTTCTGGGCAGGTTTTTCACCAGCTCTGTACAGCAGAAGGAGGAAGATAGTACCTGCAGTGTTCATTCTTTATTATTATTTTAAGAGTGAAAGCTATTTAGCACTGAAAGAAGTCAGAGCGTCCATTGCTTTGCATCAGCCCTGAAGGACATGTCCAGGGGGCAATAAGAATGAAGATTTAAGTGTTAAATAAGCAGCTGCAGACATCTGTATATTAAAGTGTGCCCTACCCAGGACACTGGCTGCGTCTGACTCTCTTTGGAGGTGTCGGTGTCCCCCATGTACTGCACAGGAAGCCCGAGACAGGACTGCTAATGCTATTCTGCAGTATGGGCACCTAAATCCTTTATGGGCACCTTCACCAAACCCAGTATAAGCATTGCACAGCCTCCAGCAAACAGGGTCAAGGTTTGTATGCACAAGATGAACGTGTGTTAGAGAGGCTTCATGGTGTGCTACTGCACAATTTGTTGTCGTGATCTTGCAGCTATTTGTTTCCATTGGTGGAGCCGGTCAGTGCTAACCAGCCCGCCAAGTAGAAATGAAATATGAAAGCCATATACTAAATCCCAAAGCTATGTAGGCTGTTGCTGATTCAGTGACGCATTTTGATTCACCAAGGAGTCCCAAGTATATATGTGCTTTGAAGCGACTGTAGGGGAGGAGGCAACATGTTCCTCTTTTTTGAGGCTCCCATGGAAAAGCATGGCCAAGAAATGAACCCTTGCATGTACTTGAGATGAAAGTCCCCTTAGCAAACTGTTTGGCATCATGTCTCTTTTGGCATCCTGATAAAGCCACACGAAGAGTATCTTTTTTGGTCACACTTGGGATGAAGGAGAACTTACTCTACATTACTGTTAACAACCGGCATAACTAAAAGTTGTAGTTTTCTAACATTGTTTTCATAAAAAATTTCAGGTTAACCAAAGACTTGACCTAGATTGTACATGTAGTTGTTAACTCTTACACTAGAGATTACAGTCCTTTCTGTAACAGAATAGAATAATGCTTTTATGCATCCCTGTAACGGGACCCGGAGACAGTTCTTCCCTTTGCAAAGTTAAAAAAAAGCTTAATTTGTTACATCAAAAATAAATCAAAAATTACTAATACATCAAAAGAGTAATAAACAGAATAGGGGCAAGTACGCATCCAGAAAACCTATGTGTATCGGTGTCTGAACACATCAATATTGCCTGCAGTCTGTTCTCTTATTCTGTGCCAGCTGTCGTGTAGCTGCTCTGAGGACTAAGGAAGGAATCTGCATCTGCTCGTACAGGACATGGAACCAGTGACTGATGGGAGGTCAAACTGAAGTTAGTTTTGTTTGCAGTACATGGGATGCAGCTCACTACATCATCTGTTTCAGAAGTCATGTCTCATGTATAACACTCAAACATATTGCCATGTAGTACTACTGGCTAGCTTTTCCACAGAAGATTAAAAAGCAAGAGGGGGAGACACAGGAAGTTCATACATAAAACATGCAATTTGGAAGGCCGTATGTGGCCAGCAGGAGTAGGGAAGTGATTGTGCCCCTGTACTCGGCACTGGTGAGGCCGCACCTTGAATCCTGTGTTCAGTTTTGGGCCCCTCACTACAAGAAGGATGTCGAGGTGCTGGAGCGTGTCCAGAGAAGGGCAACGAAGCTGGTGAGGGGTCTGGAGCACAAGTCTTATGAGGAGCGGCTGAGGGAACTGGGGTTGTTTAGTCTGGAGAAGAGGAGGCTGAGGGGAGACCTTATGGCTCTCTACAACTACCTGAAAGGGGGTTGTGGCGATGAGGGTGTTGGCCTCTTCTCCCAAGTAACCAGTGATAGGACAAGAGGAAATGGCCTCAAGTTGCGCCAGGGGAGGTTTAGATTGGATATTAGGAAAAATTTCTTCACTGAGAGGGTGGTCAGGCATTGGAACAGGCTGTCCAGGGAGGTGGTGGAGTCGCCATCTCTGGAAGTGTTCAAAAAACATGTGGATGTGGCGCTTCAAGACATGGTTTAGGGAACATGGTGGCGCTGGATTAATGGTTGGACTTGATGATCTTGAAGATCCTTTCCAACCTTAGTGATTCTGTGATTCTGTGAAAAAATTAGCACTTATTCCAAACATCTGAACACATGTTAAAAAAAAACTTACACTGTAAAAGTCAATATTTGTCCAGGAGACAACAGCAAAAGTTCAGTCACAAGTGTATTGATTTTATCCCCTTCACCTCAGAGAATCACAAATTATTAAGCTCGGAAAAGACCTTTAAGATCATCAAGTCCAACCTCCAACAGTTCAACAGAGCTGTGCCTCTCTCTAAACATCTAGGGCTTTGGCCACATCGGCAAATAGTCCAAACCTAGAGGAAGAGACCTGTGGAAGGGAACACCTAGTGCTGAAGGCCTAACTTCCACCCTTCTTATATTTTACTCTGAACTAAGTTTAGTCAGACTGCATGGACTGAAAACCCATCAGTGTCTGAAAAGTGTGCTCCAGGGGTCCGTCTTGCAATTAATTTCATTCAAGAGGAATCCAGTCTGTGTGCCCAGTGATAGCTTTGCAATACAAACGGAAGCAATTTGGCTGGGGGCGGGGGGCAACTGTAGCATTGGCTTCAATAGCACACCCCTGATTCAAACTAAAATGCTAATACAAACCAACCCCACATACAACATCTGCACATCAGACTTGTCTGCAAACCTTTGTTGCAACCAGAAGTGCTGAGCACTGAAAAACCTTTGAAAATGTCTCATTTCTACATGCCTGCATAGAAGCTGTATTCTTGAATGTCTGCTAGTCATGGCCCTCTGAACCTTAAAGCTGAGGCTTTGGATTCAGCAAAGCATGTAAGTATGTCATTAAAGATAAGTGTGCGCTTAAGTGTTTTGCTGAAGAGGGAAATCAGTGGATAATTTATCTTGCAGTTCTATAGTGCAGGCATAAAAAAAAAAATCTCTGTGAAGCTGCTATTTCTGGGATACTCATGATAAAAAAGTATGCATACATTTGACAAATTTATTATGCAGATTGATCTCCCTTACGGAAGTTGTCATATGGGTCATTGCTTAATCACTGCATTTCTTACATCAGGGAATCTGAGAACGGTCCAGGACCCAGACAATTTGGATTTTGTTCCTAGTGTTGCCATTCACTTGCTGGGTGACCTTAGGTAAGTGAATTCACCTCCCTCTGCCTCAGCTTCCTCACCTGTAAAATGTGAATGATGATCACGCAAGAGGTTCTTGGAGGTCTACAAACCTGTTCAGAAGGCTCAGGTTACTGATATTTGTAATGGTACTCTCTCTGGTGTGATATGGGACCCCAGTGGTTCCATATAACTGCTTTTCCTCAAAAAATCCAGCAAAAAACAACAGATCACTTCCTATTTTCCTTGACTATATCCACCTGAAGGTAGAGTCAGTAGGGGTTTGTCTGTAATGAACATGCAACTCTTACTCAGCAGGATGCCTGAGATCAGTGAGCTGACACATGTGGATGTATGCACATACAGCTACCGAGGGCTGTTTTGCACACAAGTAAAGGAAGAGTATCATCTTTTATAAGCCTTAAAAAAAACTCCTCCTTACTTGTGAGAATGATAGCGTTGGCTCCAACAGAGCAGCTGCTTGAATGGCAGGAGCATGTCGGAGTGCGTGTGTGTGTGCGTGCACGCAGGCTGACACGTACTGTATGTGGTCTTATACACATATAGTCTGTGTGTATACACAAATTGTATCTGAGCCTTACAATTTCTCGGCCAGTATTTAGATTCGTTATTGGCCTTATTTTGGCGGCAAAATAAATCACTTATCTTTGAAGTACAAATGATTCCAGGTACACATTAATTACAAGCATAAAATAGCTGTCCAGGCTCCCTTTTCTATTTTACAGCCTGCAGAGAGGAAACTGAAAAGTTATGTTACATCTGTACATCTTTACTACAGCGGAGTTACCATATCTGGTGCTTTTGGTTATTTATCACTTCCAGATTTTGTCATGCCATTGATCTTCTGGAAAGGGCTCACATAAGACTAAAATTAACTCTGGGGTTATGTTTAAAATAAAGAACAGGATTAGTAATGATGGCAAACTGTATGTGCATTCACAGACTTTGATCAGCAAATCAAGAATCTTCTGTCTGCTCAATGTATGGTTCCCACTAAACCACCCAAATTTAGTCTCTTACAGGTTTGAGTAACCAATGTGGAATGAATTCTACAGCTGCTGGTTGGATTTGTCCCTAACATAGACAGTGATACAATAGTTGTTAAATTAACGAAAAGAAGGCCAACTCCTGACCCCCCAAACAAATGCCTTAAGAAATAAATCAAGACGTAAATTGTATTTGTATTCAGACTTTTTGGATTGCGGTTAAACAAAAATCTAGTTTAGAAATGTTTTCTGGTTGCTGGTGATGAAGTCCATGAATGCTTTTGGCACAAAACTGACAGGGCCATGCTTTACTCCAGCAAACAAATATTTATTTGGTCTTCAGAGCTTATTATCTAGTTAATGTTTATAAAACACAGGTCATATCTTGTTTGACTTAGTCAAGTCCCACTACACTGAATGGAGGAGTAATTTGCTGCTTTATACACTAATCTTGAACAGTAACAAAGTTAAGTAAATTTGCTTCCATGCCATAAATATGAACCGCTGAGTTTGCTGCTAGTGATCTAGCACGGGAAATTTCACTGAATCCAGTAGAGCTGCCCTACCTGCTGGGAAAAACCTTCCCCCAGGTTCTTCTGCGCTTGCATGTAGGATAAGAAAGATTTACTAGCATGAAATAAAATCCTGGCTTTATTGACACCAGTGACAAAGCTCCTCTAACCTTGGCGGGGGCTGGACTTTGAGCAGCTTTTTGGGCAAAGAGAACATTTCGCTGCCAGCACCCTCAAATGAAGTGACCTACACTTTCTCTTACGCAAGGCCCAAGGCGTCCACGTCAGATGCAATGCGTGCTGGAGAAAAAAACGCCAGTGCGCCTACGGAAACATGATCCATAAGGAAGGAGGCTACGAAGCAGCGTGCTAACGTGGAGAGCGGCTGCGCCCCGGGAGGTGTGGGGTCACCGCGGACCCCCAAGAGCGGGCTGGACGACGCCCAGCGGGAGCGGCGCGCTATACCGGGGTCTCCTCCGGGCGCAGGGAAAGGGATGACTTCTCTCCTAAGGTCCCTTCCAGCCCTCGTTGCGGCACTGCTGTGGGGCCGGCAAGGCGAGGGGGGTCACGGCTCTTCAGAGCTGGGTCGCGGCCGAGTCACTCGAAGAGGTGCAGGGAGGGGCCACGGGGGACCGAGGCCCACGCAAGGCACCCCACGGGGCGCCCGGGGGAAGGAGACCCCGAGGGCCAAGCACCGGGCAGGCGGCGCGGGCTCCTCCGGGGGAACCCCGGCTCGCCGCCGCCAAGGGGGGCGGTGCCGGTGCGTCACAGCGGGTGGGCGGGGCGCCGAGGGGGATCCCCCGCGCGGCCACGTCACGGGGCGGGGCGGGCCCCGCTCCGCCCGGCGCCGCCGGTCCTGCCCGGGCTGGCAGGGGCCGCCGGGGCCTTCCCCGTCCGTCGCCGGCCGGGTCAGGGGCATTCGGGGCTGCGCCGGAGCTGCCTTCGACCCCACCGGGCGGCGGCGGCGGCCGCCACCCGGCGCGAGCCTCCTTCAGCCGCTCCCCCGCCGCCGCCGGCCCGGGTCTCGCCGGCGGGCTGCCCGACGGGGCGGGGCCGGGCTCCAGCGTGCGGCCCTGGAAGTTGGCGGGCAGCAGCCGGCGGCTCCCGCCCCACCGCACCCCTGCTTTCCCGGGGAGCCGCCCTCTCCGCGCAGCGCGGCGCCGGGGCAGCTCGGGCGCGTCGGCTTCTCCCCTCCGAGGCGGGAGCTCGGCCCCCGCCCGCCGCCGCGCTGCCCGCCGGCCGCGCCACCGCTCCCTCCGCGCCGCCGCCGGCCCCCTCCCGGCGCGGGGCGCAGCGGCCGGCCGGCAGCAGGCAGCCCGGGCTGTGAGCGGTCTCGCCTCCCGCGCTGGGCTCAGCGGGGCGGCTGCCTAACCTGTTGCTCCATTTTATTTTAATTTTAGGTTGGGTTGGGGGTTTTGACGCTTTTTCTGCCCCTCCCCCAATCTTAAAGCTCAGCAATATCTTAAACGGTTTACACAGAGGAGGGGTTGAAGCTGAAAACCTCATTCATCCGCACGACGGTCCTATTCACTGCTGAAATAGGTGTAGCGCAGAGCCGGTAAGATCCTCCCCCAGCCCCATTCGTATTTTGGGGATCTGTTTCGGCTTTCTTCCCTTGTATAGTGGGGATGGGAGGAGAGGGTCTTCTGCTCTTGAAATGACAGAAGCATAATCGTAAATCACCTACCTTGTTTGTCCTTCTGTCCTTTGGTCATAGAGGGGCTCCAGCCAGCTGTGTGGTCTCACGTACCGTTGCTCTCCCGCTGAACAGTTTCCAAGTTTGAGGTAAAAGATCAAATCGCACTTTTCAGGGACTTATTGAGTCGCTCAGAAATAAAAAATAATTAAAAAATGAAAATAAAAAAATCGTTTAGGCTATTCAGTCCTACTCATTTTCTCCCACGTGTTTTCACAATTACCATGTATTTGTCTTTGCTTCAGTTTCTAGCTCAAAGTTGTGGGATTTTTTTTTTTTCAAATAATAATAATTAAAAAAAGTTAGAAGTAATAAATTAGGAATTAGTTTCTCGTGGTCGAAGCTGAAGATCTTATTTCAAACCCGGCTAGCCAGGAGCCTGGAGAAGTTGCAAGGCAGCGTCTGAAAGTTTGAGAGATGTACAGCATCAGATAAAGTCTCTTTGGTGATGCCTTGCTGACCGACTAACTGTTTCAATGAGGTTTCTCAGCAGCAGCAGCAAACGGGTAATATTTTCCAGACGTCTTTTTCTTCCCTGCTGCTGCTGCTTTTCTGCCTCCTCCACGTTATGGGGTCTTTTAACAAGTGAGACTTGAGTTGTTTTAATAGGCGGAGGATGGGAAGAAGGAGGGGAGGGAACTCCTGTAAGAAGGAAAAAAAAAAAAAAGAAACCAACCCTGCCCATTGAAATGATCTCAGCCAAGGACCAGTTCAGCGGCAGGAATTCAATTAGCTAAGTTGCAAATTTTGCAGAGAAATGCAATACACAGATGTTGCCACCACCTGATTTCCTCTTCATGCCCCTCAGTTAGGGGGAAAACCCCACTTTCCCCAATCCCTGCATTTCTAGGGTTGGGGTGTGGGACTTGTCCCTCCCACAGCCACTATTCAGCTGGGACGGTTTTTGCTGCTGCTGCTGGTTTTTATTAGTAGGGGAATTGCCTCTATGAATGGATGAACTTTGCAGTTTCCAATCCTGCTTTACCCATTCACTCTTGGAAACATTTGCTGTAGTAAATACCCAAGGAAGCTCCCACTGGCATTAATACCCATGCCACTTGCTTTAAAACAAGCCAGGAAACACGTTAGACAATTTAAGAACCGGAAAATTTTGGTCGTTGGGTTGGTTTTTTTTTTTAGTGCGGTTTTTTTTTTTCTTAAACAGAAATGTTCACACTGTGCTCTGTTGATGGCTACAGTCAGCCAGGGGCATCAGCAGTTAACAGCACACCCCACCGCCTGCCAGCAGCTTTCACTCGCACGGGCGGGCTCCTTCCCTTTGTAACTCCTCTTCTGCCTCAACGGCGGATTTCCCCACTTTCCAGACTCTGTTTCCACTTGAAATGATTAAAAGAAGGCACTAGGTGGCACTGTTGAAGTGAGAGGAGCAACACGGAGCCGGGTAACACCCAGAGCTGGGGTGCGCTGCCGGCGCTGGATGCTGCTGTGTCTCGCCGTGCCCCGGCAGGGACCCTCCGGGGGAGGATGGGGAGGGGGGATATCAGCTTCTCGTTCCCCCGTGCTGTTTTTTCAAGGACCACAAAGGTCGCTACTTGGAGGCGTTGAGCCCACAAAGGAGACCGCGTCCAGACACCGTTGGAAAACCCGGCGGTGACTCCTCGCCGAGTTATTGCCTGTCGTTACCTTCCAGCGTGGGAAAACTTTGGGGCATTCTGGGTGCTCCTCATGAGCAAGAAATGGCTTGATGTCCGTGTTACCTAGACTGGGGATTTTTTGGGTACCTCAGGGAAGTGGTCAGCTTTTTGGGGGTGCTCAGTCACTGCCAAGGGGAAGAGTGGCTTTAGGATGTGCATCGTAGTCAAGCTCCTTGAACAACTGGTCTGCCTCAAGTAGCAAGTCTGCCTCTAAGCCAGAGTTCTGTGGCTGTTTTAACCTGGCAGTGCCAGGGAAAGCAGCCATCTCACCTTCTCCTGCTTTGGGCTGTCTCCTCACTGTCGCTTTCCCTATGGCAGGAGAACTGACCCAGGTTAGAAAATAGCTATTTGGGGAGAGGGAGCAGCAAAAAAGTAAGAACAAGTAACGTGGGCAGGAAGAAGACAGGACAACTGCTTTTGGCAGCATCTGGTTTGTGATGGTTTAGTGTCCCTGGAAGTACAGCATGGCTTGGTGAGCATCAAAGGCTTTCAGGCATTCCTCCATTTCAGGCCTTCTTTCCTAGGCAGCACCGTTCCCATACTCCAGCCACCTCCAGATGATCTGTGTTGCACAACTCTTGCTACAGGGCCCAGCACCTCTCTTGGCAGGGAAGGGGCAAATTGCAGTCTCTGCTCCAAGGAGGGACAGAGGGGAGAAGGATGCCAAGAGGGCTACTGGACCCCCTGTCCACGCTAGCCTTCCTGCTACCCAAATATCTAGTGTAAGCCAGGCTTATAACATGATGAATGTTTGTCATTTAGCCAGGCAAGGAGCTACCATCAAGCTCTGCTACCATCACACATGTAACCAAGTTTTTGACATCTGTGTGAATCCTAAAGGATGATTTTGTGATATCAGACTTTCTCTGTTGCCAGAGGCAACAGAGGACCAAGTTGTAATGCAGATGTCCCAAGTCTGTCCTTGAACATGGCTACCCCTAAAGCTGTGCCTTGGGGAGCTGATGCTGCCAACCTCTCTCAGGGTCCCTGTGTACTTGATTGCCTTGTCTTGATTTAGGGACACGTGTGTCCTGCACAGAGGACTTCACATCTACGAAAATTTATGAAATGAGGTTTGGGGGTGGGGATGGTGGGTTTGTTTGGGTTTTTTCTTCTTTTTGTAACCAAATGTTACAAATTACCTTTTTCAGATGAGTATTTGTTACAAATGAACTATTATTTCTTTTTGTTTTTGTATTCCACCTTTTAATAGTTTAAATTTGGAGGTTGTGTGTCTCCTCTGCTACTGACTGTATGTTACTCTGGAAATACACAGTGTCCCATTGGCTTAATCCCATGCTCTTTAGGCTTGAACAGGGATCAAGAGACTGAGCCTGCTGAGGCACAAATCTTTGTGTCCTGCTTGTATTACAGGGGCAGCAATAGCAGCACTTAAATCACACTGAAACTTTGTTTTAGAAAATGACATAATGGGAGTGGTGAGTCTCTCATGTCCACAGCTACTTCCTTCTCAGCCATAGCTCATGTTGTGTGATTGTGCTGTCAGGGCAAACGGGATAACATAGGTCGCTGAAGCTAGGTTCTCCTACCAGGAAGGAATTAAAAGTAGGAGGATATGATTAATGCCAATCCACACAGTGCTATAAAAAACAGATGTAGATGTGTTTCATTGGAAGTATATCACATCTATGTTTATGTTATGTTACATCTACATGGTTACCATTATCAAACAATCCTGTTTTCTAATTGGGATTTATAATCGCAAGTAGTGGGGAAAAGGGGCTTCTTGGCTGTCACTGTCCACAGGCATAGATGATCACCAGCAGGAGGAGAATATTCTTAATGAACTAACCTGACTTAGCCACGCTCCAGCAACTGTTGAGTACTTGCTTTCATCCTGAAGAGATGGCTCCATGTGCATTTGTACCGCGTTTGTGTAGCACAGTTTTGGTAGCGGTGGGGCGACAGGGGTGGCTTCTGTGAGAAGCTGCCAGAAGCTTCCCTTGTGTCTGATAGAGCCAGTGCCAGTGGCTACAAGATGGACTCACTGCTGGCCAAGGCCGAGCCCATCAGCCACGGTGGTAGCACCTCTGGGGTAACAGAGTTAAGAAGGGGAAAAAAGAGCGCATGGCAGCAATCAGAAGAGAGGAGTGAGAACATGCGAGAGGAGCAGCCCTGCAGCCCCCAGCCCAGAGTAGGAGGGGCAGGAGGGCTCCAGGCGCCGGAGCAGAGGTTCCCCTCAGCCCCTGGGGAAGCCCACGGGGAGGCCGGCTGTGCCCCTGCGGCCATGGAGCTCCACGGGGGAGCAGATCTCCACCCGCAGCCAGGGAGGGCCCCACGCCGGAGCAGGGGGATGCCCGAAGGAGGCCGTGACCCCATGGGCAGCCAGCGCTGGGGCCGGCTCCTGGCAGGGCCCGTGGGGAGAGAGAGGAGCCCCGGCTGGAGCAGGTTTGCTGGCAGGACCTGGGACCCCGCGGGGGCCAGGCTGGAGCAGCTTGTGAAGAACTGCAGCCCATGGGAAGAACTCACATTGGAGAAGTCCATGGAGGACCATCTCCCGTGGGAGGGACCCCAGGCTGGAGCAGGGCAGAGGATGAGGAGTCCTCCCGCTGAGGAGGAAGGAGCGGCAGAGACAGCGTGTGATGGACTGACCACAACCCCCATTCCCTGTCCCCCTGCGCCGCTGGGAGGAGGAGGGAAAGAATTCAGGAGTGAAGTTGAGCCCAGGAAGAAGGGAGGGATGGGGGGACGGTGTTTTTTAAGATTTGGTTTTATTTCTCATTAGCCTTCTCTGACTTCATTGGTAATAAATTAAGCTAATTTCCCCAAGTCGAGTGTTTTGCCCATTACAGCAACTGCTGAGTGATCTCTCCCTGTCCTTATCTCCACCCACGAGCCTTTCGTTGTGTTTTCTCTCCCCTGCTCAGCTGAGGAGGGCAGCGATAGAGGGGCTTTGGTGGGCACCTGGCATCCAGCCAGGGTCAACCCACCACAGCATTTTTCCTGCCTCTTCTTTCCTATCGCTCTTTAACGTGTCGATCTCCCCCCTCAACATACAGCACGCACACATACACACATGTCAATCTACTCCATCGCTTGGACCAGCAGCGTTCGCGGTGCTTAGCTGATCACTTCAGTGACCTGCTCTGTGTTGAAGACAGCCACAAAGCATGAAAGCCGTTTCTTATGTTGCGTGTATGAACCGGCTGTCCAGGGTGAGAACGGGGATGTTCTCTGGTGGAACCGAGCAGCTGGTGGTAGCTGGGAGCAGGACAGTGTCCTTGGCAGCACTGCTGCCAGGAAAATATAACCGAGCTGGTCCCTCAGTGAAGCTGAGGTGGCTGAGCCCATCAACGCTGAAGGGCTCTTACCTTGCATCTTTAAGGTAAGGATTTACACACGCTCTTTTATTATGTGTCAGTGACAGTGCAGAGCTTACGAAAAGAAAAGCAAGAAGCAAACTGTTTGCAATGCACAGTTGTCTCCACAGTAAGAAAATGGGAGATAATAAGGCTCTTTTTCATGTAACATTGAAAAACTAGAAGTGGAAGGTAGACATATTCAATCCAGACAGGAGGCACGTTTAATAGTGAGCTTTCTTTAGCAGTTGTCTGAATGATGGAGGGGAGTGGTGGATTCCTATGTTTTTAAATTCTCTGGATGCTTTTTTGGAAGTTACATTTTAGTTCAGTGCAATTTATTGGACCCAGTACAAGAATAACTGAGTGGATTTCCATAACGAGGATGTCAGACTAAGCGATCTAGCAGTTCCTTCCACCCTTAAAGTCCATGAAACTACCAACAACAGGACTGACACGTCAGGTGTGTTCCACACCTATTTCCACATAGAACAGATTCTGCTGGAAGTGTGAGAGTTACAGAAATTGATATGGGTGAAAGTGAAAGCAGAATCATGCCCTAAATTATGATTTTATGGCAACTGAGAATCCACTTGCAGATTTTAATATAAATGTCATGGGCAGTTTGAGGCTCATGAAGACCGGGTGCAGACAAACTTCAAACTCCGTGGTTGTTTTCAC
This sequence comes from Phaethon aethereus, assembly GCF_964289735.1. Classification (NCBI taxonomy): domain Eukaryota; kingdom Metazoa; phylum Chordata; class Aves; order Phaethontiformes; family Phaethontidae; genus Phaethon; species Phaethon aethereus. The sequence continues at coordinate 14,455,217 of NC_138582.1, read as the reverse complement.
TATATACAGAACCATTTTAGAAGCTGCCAGTGTCCTGGGTATTTAAATCCAAGGTTATTTGTAAGTGAAGCTTTACAGGATCTGAAGAAAACCACTGGTCTTTAAAATGAAATCACTCTTGCAAAATTGAAACTTTCCAACTATTTCTCTTTCATACAGCAGAGAAAGCCATCACTTGAAGCAACAGTTAGAAGTTAATAGCAGACAGGTTCAGACTAGAAACAAGTCATGCACATTTGGATGTGTCCAGAACTCTTGGCTAGAAGGGACCTTCAGGACGATTTGAAGTAATGAATTTTAATGTGTAACCAGCATGGAGAAGAAGTACAAGCAGGTCAGTTAGAGATTTCTTTTGTGAAGTCTAATTTAAGAGAAATGACTTAATCGCATGCCTATAGTCTAATGTGACAGTAGTGAGAGCTGTGTTTAGAATGACTCGATGTTATTTTTAAATAGCAGTATTATATTCTGTGGAGGATCCATAGATAACACCACATAAAACAAAGAGCGCATATAATTGAACGACAGATCTGCAAACAATGACTGTGCTAGTAAGCTAAACTGACCAGAGCCAGGCAGCTCAAGGTTGGCACATGTTCATCCACCCTATTTCACTGCTGCCAAGCTCCTGACAGGGCTGAGCCTGACCGGTCTGGAGAGTCTGACCATCCTTGAAGAGGACCAGTTCCCACCTGGGAGGACATCAGGGCTCTCACCTCCAATGGGTGGCTCACAGGATGGGAACGTACTCCTGTACATTCCCAGCTGCCTTCAGATAGTGAAACTGGACAGAATCGTGGGGTTTATACCGACCAGCATAGTGCTTTTTAGAAGCCTCCATGACTGGTTGGAGGGAGTTGCCTTTATTAATCGTCCTGCTGCCTTAGGCAGGGCACTGAAGTGGTGCAGCCAGTCACAGCCTGCTTGCAGCATTGCCCTGGCCGCTGCCAGCCTGGTGTTTGGGGTTGTCCTCCCAACAGCGCTGCCAACTGAGGCAGCGCAGTCATCCTCAGCTGCCACACAGGAGCGAAGACACAGGGGTCTGGACCTTCTAAGTTTCTTATTTATAATAATAATAATTAAAAAAAACCCATGGAAATGAAGTTTCAATTTTCATTGAATTTCAATTTTCATTGAAATGAGATTTTCATTAACTGAAATAAAAAAAATGAGTGAGACTTTCCTAGAGTGTATGAGATGTAGGCTGGGCTCAGGACACCCCTTTATTTCATTTTTTAGGGTGCTCTTTTGTCTGTTGCTGGTACTTACCAACCAGTTCACCCAAACTTGCCATTTTACCTAAATAATAACATGGTCTCTTGCTCACTTCCCAAGAACATGATTCATGCTGCAGATCAGTGATAGGAAGGTGAATACTGCTAAATTGACGGCCCCTGCCAACCATCACCCGGTAGTGATGGTAGTGAGAGATGGGTCACCATCCTGTGGGCATCTGAGTGCAGCTGCCCCAGGAGACTCCAAGGGATGCAGCTGAATTTGTACAACTTGGAGGCCCATTTTCTGGCCTTGTATGAAAATTTTCCAGAAATCAATGGCACATGTATCTCTTGTTCTTTTCCCTGGAAGTCCCACATCAGAGCAGTATCTCTGAGTTAGTGACATATTTTCCATCAAAAGTACCTAAAAATCAGGAGTGAACCTAACACTTGTGGGGTGCTGTGCACCTCCCAGCTGGCTGCCGAGCAGCGTGCCTACGCAACATGTCTGCGACATGCAGACCTTGATGTGACATGCATCTCAAGATAGGACCCAAAACACTTGTCTAAGGCAACGTCTTATGTGACAACACTAACAATCAATTGCTGCCCTAGGAGCCTGGGTTTGCCCATATTTTTTCTTGCCTGGGATATACTGTTAGACTGTGGGAAGGGTGCAGGTCCCACTTTGTGGTGCAATTTGGCCTTCATTGATTTTCTTGGCATGTGATCTGGGTAGGAGGCTGGGTTGCAGCGTCCGGCAGCTGAGCTGTTTGGGCTATTGGATGGTCAGGCGGTCACCTAGTTGCTGAGGATTTTTGCCCCGTGTTACCCAATGCAGCCGGAGTGTGTGAAAATGTCTAGTAGCGTTGCATCGAGGAGCAGGAAATGAACCTGAAGAGAGCAGGCCTGCTTACAAATAACGGCTGTCAGAGAGCACTAATGATCCCCAGCAGCTTGCACAAAAAGGAGGCAAGACCTCATCACAGGCAAACACAAGCCAAACAGTTTTCTTGCTTTCCTCCATGACTTGAATGGGACGACTGCGCCACAGCCCTTTTGCAAATGTGTGTTTGAATGTACATGCTGATAACAAAGCAAACCTGAGAGCAATGACAGGCTGCGGAGCCCGCTGATCCAACTTGCTCTCCTAATCTTTTACTGAAAATGTTGTTTTCAGTTCTGGTTGTGAGGGCAGATTTCAAAGACACTGCTCTTTCACGCCTGTTGTCAGACTGAGGCCTTGACGATGAGGGGGTCTTTTCCCTGACCACAGCCACAGGAGTGGGTGACGTATCAGAGCTACCAGTGAATCAACAGAGATTTGGCAGCGTTAACGCACCTCGATGCAGAGTTCAGCTTTTCCTGCTACTGCTCGCTGTGGTCTGAAGTAATATTGACCGTCCGACCTATGGCGGGGCAAGTCTTTCCATCGCCGTTCATGGGAAGAGGAAATCCTCCGGGTAGACGCGGGCGTGGAAACAATGCCATGAGAAGAAGCGTGAACTTCCACGTTCCTCTGTCTGGGAGAGCTGTGTGCCTTGACACCCTGCTGTCCCCACCGCGGGCTACGGGCAGCCGTTGGGGCTCTGACCCCCCGAGCTGGAACCAGCGTGTTAGGGCAGGAGGGGAGTGTGTGTCAAGGCTGGATGGTTTTTCCAAGATCTTTCCATAGTCAATGGAGGATGGCAGCTTCCTACAGAGGGTAATTCAGAGCTGCTGTGTTATGTTGTGGACTGACTCTTAAAGGAGCGTCATGGCTAAAGAGACATCCCCTCATCATGTCTCCCTGTGTTTTAGTGAGTGGCTGCAGGACACAGCAGTGATCTGGCTGTTAAAATATCTTCAGTGCTCCTGGCACGTGCCAATTTCTAGAGGTTAAGCATACCTTACACTACGGATTTTATTAACCCTTTGGAGTAACCCTCTGCACCTCACACAGTGTTGTGCAGGCAAACACACAATTTAGCATAATGCTCTGATATGGTTATTTAAACAGTGATTCTGCAAACACTCATGTTCTCTGGCCAGTGGTAAAAAGTGTCACCTTCCATCTACCATCCAGCTGGAACCCAGGGTCCTGCTGGACGTGACACTTAACAAGTCCCTGGCCTGCCAGTACTTACCAGAGAGAGCTCTGTCCTCCCATAACATTTAATGTCACTTGCAGAGGTCTCAGCTTTCTGAGGTCAAGCAAGATTTTTTTTGCCTTTTGAATACGCTCATCTGAGAGCATGTCAGGCCATGCTACTCTACCAAACCAGGCAGAACCAGATGCCGGCCCCAGCCTGGTCATGAAAACACAAACCATAGCACGACCCTTCAGGACCAGTGGACAGACTCTAATTAATTTCATTTACTGGGATAGACATAGGTTTCATAATATATTAGGCATATGATTGCTGGGATTTGAGTTATAGCAGTTTAAGATTTTGCACGCCATCACTTGACCCACTCAAATGCAGTCATTCAGGCCATGCTAACCTATATTTTTGTGTAAATCCTGTGGCCTTTTTGTTTTTTGGTTTTTTTTTTCCCAATGGGTTTGAGCTTAGCGTATGCTGTGACTCCCCTCAGATGTGGTGGCTGGCTATGCAGCATAACCTCAATTGTATTCAATCCCACGTGCATGCAGCAAACATTTTGCAAATTCCAGATTACAGGAGACACACAGCCTTTTAGCATAGATGCACTAAGGGCCTCAGTCCCTCTGCTAGGTCCTGCTAGATTCATCAAGCCCTAACAGACTCATTTCTCTCACTCTCCCCTCTCCAATCCACAGCACTAATGGATCCATCCTGCATATTGCAAGAAATAATAAACACATTCATGACTTCAAGGCCAAAATCAAGGGTGCAGATGTATGAAGAAGGACACATAAAAACTCTTCACAAAATCTCTGGATTTTGTGTCATTGCTTGGTTCTTCAGATTGCTACCTCCTGCTCATTCCCTTTCACTAAAACATCTTGGCAGCAAAGTGCCCCCCAAAAGATCTATACCACTTTCTATCAAGCTATCATTGAATGGGCAGTTACATTAGAAAATGAGAGCATAGCATGATTTCTTGATAGGCTCACATAGGGATGTTCCCAAAGGATTTCCCCCCCCCCATTTTCTGCAGATTAATAGTAAGTGATAATAATTATTATTAATGCTTAATTTACTCCATGAACACATTTTCGAAAGAAAAATGAAAAATGTTAACCTACAGTGATGACATACAAGGCACAAAGTTCATATCATTGGTTTGCAGATGGCTGGGTAAGCCTGAAATACTGGGGACAGCCTCTTGATTTGATTTCTGATGTGAGTACGTTGGAGATTGAAGGAACTGCAGCAGCATAAATCTTTAACTGCTCTCGATGACTCCAAGTCCATTCACTCTGAGCAGACCCATTTTGTTGCCTGGCTTTTGGCCAAATCTGTCACAGGAAAGAATCATGTTGTAATGCAATAGCATCCTGACTCTGCAGGATACTGTTTGATCTTGCCTATATAGATGGGGCTAAGCCATGCTATGATGGCATTATGGCTATGTGCTGCAGCCCTTTGAAGATGGGGGGTTTTCTTCATCTGAGTAAGTGTATTCCTCACTGGAAGGAGACCCATCTAAGTGGAGGCAGAGAAATCATCAGAAAAGCCAAAGTAAATTAGGGGACAGCTTCTCATAAATCTCTGTTCTCAAGAGAACAAGAGAAAATTTTGCCGATGCCCCTTGCAGCCTGGTTCAAGGGAAGTTGCAGCTAACAGACATTTCTTTCCCCACTTCCAGACACATCTGCAGGGTCCTTTGAACCTGCAGCCTGCCTCTTCCCAGTGCTCTGAAACAGCAGCCAGTGGCTTTTCCATAGGTTCACCCTCTGGTGTCCCCAGCTCATGGATGTACCAAGGCTTTTTCTCTCCTGGGACCTGGGACAGAAGGAATTTGTCTCTATTCTGCACTTACAATTCCTCATAACTATGGAAAAAAGAGGGATGTTAATTGTTTCTTGCATTCAAGAACTGCGGGCATGAATGTGAATGTAAAGAGTTGATTTTTGAAAGCAGCCAAACACCAGTTGTTGCAGAGACCTATAACATTTTTACTGCTTCCTCAGGAAGTACAGAGCTGTTCCTGAGGGACTTTCCATGCTTGAGCTCCAGGTCCAGGCCCCAGCTAGAGATATCTCCATAGCACCTGTGCACCAGCACTCACAGTCCGTAATGATGAGGTGCCACCTCACCCCTTCCTGAGGTTTGATTGTTATTTCTAGAATGGAGCAATGGAAAAACAAAACCTCAAATCCTTCTTCTCAAAGCTGCCTTTATCTTGTATCCTGCATTTGAGTTTGCTTAGCTGCTCTAGACCTTCTGTTACAGAGGAAGTAAGGGCCATGTGTTCCAATGAACTGGCAGCATTTGCTTTCCAAGAGGTGGATTTGTGCCTTTTCACCCTATTTCAGGCAAACATTGTAAGCTTAGCGTAAGCTTGAGGATTCAGGAGGCAGTATCACATGTTCCCTGTAGGAGGTAGCAAAGAAATCAGAACCCCCCACCTGCATGTTCAAAGGGAGTTTGCAGGTGCACACAAGACCTGAAGAGGCTTAGAGTGATGATAACTCATGCATGGGTGTTTGCAGCCTCAGAGGGGATTTTGCATCTCCTGGGGCTTTAGATTTTTGCCCATCACCAGCCCAAAGTTGCAAAGGGTTTGCTGCGCACAGGTGCTTTGGCAGCCCTGTACAGCCACAGTGCCAGCTCTGCACTCAAAAGCAGGGTGGTCTTTCTGCTGAGAGCTGCAGGGAATACCTGAGTTTGGAGCATGTGATGTATAAGCAGCCTGGTAGTGCTTGCTGTCATATCATCCCTGGTAGGCAAAAGATTTGATCCTTGTCCCTGTGGTCCCCATTTACAGCTGAACAAATTTGAAACCCGAACGCCAGTCTTTCCTTGCACAGATAGCTCAAAGTCTCATGTTGCTCAAATAATGGCACGCTGTGCAAAGCAATGGAAGACAAAGATGCTACATTAGATTTACCTGTGAAGGTGACCCTGAAGAGAGAAGGTCACACAAAGGTTAAAATTCAGATTTTATAAATATGACCCCTTTTATGAAGAAAGGCTGAGAGAGTTGGGGTTGTTCAGCCTGGAGAAGAGAAGGCTCTGGGGAGACCTTACTGCAGCCTTCCAGTGCTTCAAGGTGGCCGATAAGAAAGATGGTGACAGACTTTTTAGCAGGGCCTGTTGCGATAAGGGCAAGGGGTAATGGTTTTAAACTAAAAGAGGGTAGATTTAGACTGGATATAAGGAAAAAAGTTTTCACAATGAGGGTGGTGAAGCAGTGGCACAAGTTGCCAGGACAGGTGGTAGATGCCCCATCCTTGGAAACATTCAAGGTCAGGCTCTGAGCACCCTGATCTAGTTGAAGATGTCCCTGCTTATTGCAGGGGAGTTGGACTAGATGACCTTTAAAGGTCCCTTCCAACCCAAACTAATAAGATTCTATGATAATTTTTTATCAAAGCAAGTGATGCTCTGACCGTCAAAGATTCTTTCCTGTCAAGCTTTGCTTCTGTAATGTCTAATAAGGGTTGTTCCCATGTTTATCTCAGTGAGGGAATTGATTTTGGTCTTTTTTTTTTTATATTTATTTACCCAGTGCTTGGAATACCTTCATATTTTTGAAACTTCTCTATCTTTCTGATTATTTTTGTAGAAACTGGCATGACAGTTAAAAAAACACTGACAAATTTTTAAAAAAGTTAAAAATAGAGGAAGTAAAATCAACTTACCAGAAGTTAAAGAGACAAGGTAATAAACGCTTTTGAAAAATTACTGTTACGCATAAATGAAAAATGCTCATTACATTTAATCCCCTTTGCATACTTTAATATCTTAATGGCTTTTTGCCTGTGCAATGGAATATCTACTTTTTTAAATGCCAATGAAGTTTAACAGCTCTTAGTCATAGGGAGTTGCAGGGGATTAATAATGATTCTGGCATAGCAAAGATTTCCTTTTACAAGTCCTTTCATTTTTTTTCCATCATTAATCTTGGATGATCTGTCCATGTCTCCTTCTTTATCTTCTTCTCTCTGCCAGGAGCCAGTCTTCCCCAAAGCAGTTCAGCAGTTGTGTGGGCTGTTCGAGCCATGCGCAGTGGGGAGGGCAGGGCTGCAAAGTGCCCTGAATCCTTATCTTGTGTCTGCTACTGGGAACCTCCATCTCCTCTGCTGTCATTTGTTTCGTCATCTTCTGGGGGGTTTTTCAAACCCCTCAGCAACTGGGCAATGTTTCGGTCAATGCACATCAGCAACCAAATCCCACAAGATGTGGAGCTGGGTAGAGCTAGTTCGTGGTGATGTGTTATACTGGCTCATCTCTGGTTCTTTCCTGGAAACAGAGGAATCTTTCATTGAAGTAAAATATAAAAGTTTTTTAATTTTTTTTTTTTTTTAACTTTCTGTCTTCCTTTGTCCCTACAGAAATCAGCAGTCCCACTGAATATTTCCCACTTCCCCCTCACCCTCCTGCTGGGGAGATAATCACCCAAGCAGCACCTTGTGTAGTGCAGGGTTAGGCTTGTCTTGTTGTACATGTCACAAAAGGGGCTCACGGGCTGCCTCTACAGGGTAGAAAATAGCCCTGAGACCAGGCTTAAGTGTTAATTATCTTTCTGTCCGTGTTTCTTGCCTGTATGAGCACCCGTGAGGCTGCTTCTGACTTGGGCCATGTGGTTCTCTGGATGAGTCCTGGAGACTTGGGGAAGCGTTTGCCCACAGTATGAATGGGCTCCAGCACTTTGTGCCTGGCCAAAAGCTTCAATGTCCTTGTGCTCAGTCTTCATATGAGCTCTGCTCAGCAGGCAAACCTGTCTGAAAGCTTTTCTAGGAGGACCCATTGCTGTTTAACACAGGAGCACATGGAATGTGGAAACCTGAGCTCAGACTGAGGTCCCGAGAGTGTTCTTGAACACTCTAGGTTGCTTCTACTTGGTAGTTCAGACATCAGACATTCAATGATCCTTTTCTCCTGGTCTCTTGTTTCCTTGGGTGCCTTCAGGCTGGGTGGACTCAACCAAGTACACTCTAACTGCCCGCTCTTCTCCCTTTCACCTCCACCCCAGACAGATGCTGGAGGAGAGCAAATGAAGCCATTCCCTCCTGCTGGGGTGTCCTGTCAATGCCTGGCACGGACTGGGGAGGTTAGTCAGAAACCACTGGAAACGGAGCAACCTGGGAGGAATCCGCTTCATCACGCAGCTGCTATTGCCTAACGTGAGCTTTGCACAACACAGCAATTGGTTCCAACTGACTCACGGCAGAGCCCTTGCAAGGGAAAGGTCACATCAGGAAGGGTGTGAGGTTCCTATGGTGGGGACACCGCATTTCAGAGATCCTCAGCTGGCAAATGGGCTGGGATGAGAGTGTCAAGAGGCAATTGGCCACCGCGTTACAGAGAGAGCTTTGAGCCGGTCGGAGTGAAATACAGCCAGATCCCTGTCTCTGCAATGCATGTGGAGACCTTACTTTTTAGTCCAGAGAGGGCACTCTTATTGCAGATATTTTAAGAGTTCAGCAGAGACAAGCAATAGCATGGCTGATTGTCAGCTATTAATAATATTCACTAGGAGCATTTCCTACCTCTGCTTTAAGCTGTGAATATTATATGAGCTCAGATAAATTGTAATTGGAAAGATCCAAAATAGGGTAAAAACAGACTCTCACTTCTTTCTTTGGTGTTTACTGGCCAATAACTTTAGCAATGCATAATATCATACACATTAAAAAGGGGATAAGTGACAACATAAATATGAAGGCAACACGAATTTGGTCTTTATTCACACAGGGGAACACTAGGATTTATTAATTCTCGGCCTGGATCTGTTGTAGCACGACTTAGCCAGAGTGAAACCAGGTTCAGAGCAGCTCTACTCTGTGTATACCTCAGTTCCCGTATAGCCATAATATAACACCTCTGGGTGAGATGAGTTTTGAGCCATAGGATTGTTTTGCACAGGAGTTGCACTTTCTGACACTACCCTTTCCAGAGATTTATAATATCAGTGTGAGAGCTCTTGCTTCCTTTTTTTTTAAAACTGGTTTATATAAGAAGGAGGCAGTGCCCTTTCCTTTTATTTTCTGTCCTTTTTGCTACAGCTCACTGGCTGCTGCCCTTTTTCCCAGCCTTGTAGTGTTTCCTCCCTTCTGTCCCTTCCCCCAGTCTGCCACAGCATCAGTGAGAAACAAAACTGCTGAAACCTGAGCTTTCTGGCTAGAGCAGATGAAGAATGAGAGGAGGAGGTGGTAATTAAACCCTCCCCCATATTATTCATGCAAAGGAATTGTCTTTGAACACCACTTCATCCTGGAAGCTGCTCTGAGTTCAAAGAGAAAACTGAGTTGTTGTCATTCTGGGGACTTAATCTAATCACAGTGTCCCCCTTTGATTTAAAAATCTTCTTAGGAGGTGGAAAACATCTCTCCCCATCTACCCTTTTATATTTTATTTTTATTTTCTGGTCCTAAGAATGTGGTGCTTGTTGTTTTGGCACGTTTCTTGTAGCGCAGGGTTTTATCGTCTAAGTTAGGCTGGTTCCTGTCACCGGTTAGCATTTAAGAGATACAAGCCTTCGGTGGTATCAAGAACAGAAAAGTATTGCTCTCTATATCTATAGACGATTCTGTATATCTCTACATACATGATAAGACCAAAAGGCTCTCCAGGAGCCTCCATCTTTCAAGTTATTTCCAGATTTATACTTTAAGAAGCAGTTTTTATATAAGTGATGCTTCCTGGGACAGGCATCTACCATCTACATGGATAAATCTACCATTTTTAATCACTTGGCAGGTGAAGAGCACTGAATGTGTTTCTCCACCCTTTTCTTGCCCTGTTTTCTATGAGGAAGCCCAGAAAAAACACCTCTAAACATCAGTCCAGTTCCACACAGGCCATAAACGCTACCTTTTATGCACAGATATATGCCCAGGCGCATACACATATTTAACCTGGTTTGTGTTCTTCCTTGTGAGGGCTGTTCTGCATCATTGCTTGGAAGCAGACAAAAATAATTCATTATGCTTCTGAGATTTTCAAGCGAAAGCTCTAGTGTTACTCAAGAGCGTGGGTGAGATAGGGCTGATTCCCACTTCCACCAGCTGCCCTCCAGCTAACATCCTCCCTTTGCCATTAGCATTTATTACCCCTGTTCAGAGCACACGTACTTGTACAAGGTGGTCCTGCAGATTCTTGCAGAGTTTAGGGTATGCAGATGAAGAAAGGCAAAATTAAGATGTGGTCGTTGCAGGCTGGGATGTTTCTGAGCACATGCAAGTGTGTTGCATGGTGAATTTTGGCTCCTTGGCAGTGTAATGGTGCTGGAGAAGTGCCTATCCAAACGTGAACATGAACGCCTGGCTGAGGTGCTTGACTCTGTTATGTCCCACTTGAGGCAAGATTTCAGGACATCTGAATCTTGTCCTTTGATTTTAATATAAAACAAGGCAACAAAATTTGATCTTCCATTGTGGACCTATGTGAGGATAAAAAACCTTTAGGCCAAAATCAATAATAACAATAGTAATGGCATAAAATAGATTTCTCCATCGGTTTAAAGCTTTCAACACGTAACTTCATTTCAAAAGCACCAAATGCTAGTAGCTCCCCTCCGGGTCATATGGCTTTGCTCAGTATACACACTTAAAAAAAATTCTTACCGCTTCTTTAGATATCTAAATATACACTTGACACACCTATTTTTAACATCTTGTCTTAGATTTTTAGTTCTAACATTTGTAGATACAGATTTGCGATGAAGTGATAGCCATTTTAATCTATATCCAGCTTCTATATGAAGCTTTTTTGTGCTATTTGTATAATTATAATTTCAAAAGCTGTAGTAGTTTTGGCATATACTTCTCATGCTTGAATTCATCTCTCCTAATGTTGTGTATCTAAGTATTAGATGTTGAGTCTAAGGTGGTCACTTAAACTCTTTCCCACTTTTCAACAGAAAAATGTGGACACTGCTGATCATTGTTCATCCATTCCTAACGTTGTTTGGATGAATGTTTCATGAGGGACCTTGAGTGATCATTTAAAGAAAGTGCCTAATTTTTAAGCAGCTAAGCTAAGTGAGAAAAAACCCTATCCTTCAGACCCTAAATCTTGGCTTTCACAGTAGTTAAAATCTGCATCGTTAAGAGTGACCAGTATAGCTAAAATGCTGCATAATATGAAAATATTATATAACATAGCATAATATAAACCCTCTGATATTCGGAAATACCAATGGGGCACAGCTGAGAAATGCAGATCGATAGTCCAGAGTCTGACTTGTTTCCTGCTTCCCACGTGAAAAAGGCCAGGCTGGACACTGGCCGGTTTTGAGTTAGGGCAATGGGAAAGGAAGAGAAGATCAGCTGAACGATGCTTCCCTCTGTCAGGACTGTGTATTCAAATAAAGAAGGAGAAGATGTGAAGGAGAACTGGTTTTGCAGCAGTCTGGTTGGGGGGTAATATTTTTAATTTTTTAGGTAAGCCCCTTCATATCGCTTTTTCCCTGCAAACAGGTAGAGCTGGACTTCTTGTGTGAAATACACAATAACTTGCAAAATGGGATGAAACTCTTATGAGCAGACAACTTGAAATAAAGTACTTGTCTTTTGATAAACAGATGTGGGTTCAATTGCAGATGTTATCAATAAAAAATAAAATGCCTGACAACAGGGAAATAAATAACTAAGCAATAATATATAAATTCACAATTTTCTGTAAAACTAAGCCAGGCTGTTAGAATCACAGCTTCTGTTTCTACTAAAATCTTAGGTACTGTAATTCTGTGGAAGCTGGTTGTCCTTCTTTTAGGTATTTATCTGCACAAAATTAGATATTTATCTGCACAAAATACACTTGGAAAGACACTAGAGTGTGGTCCTGAATCTTTCTGTAGTTTTATGTTGGTCAGTTTACAGACATATTCAGGATGCCCTGACCTAATCTGAATGACATCAGGCTATATAAAATCACATAAATATCCACAGTAGAAAAAACAGTATTCTGTTCAGAATAAAAAAAAACAAAACACAACCAAACAAAGCCTCTATAACCAATACCCCAGATCTCTGGTTTCCATTCACAAAGGCCAAATGAATGAATAGGCAAGGTTATTGAGGTGGCTTCCTAAGCCACACTTCCAGCATAAAGGAACCAAGGCTGAATTTGTGTTTGGATTTGGCTGATTCAGTGACTCCAAATCAAAGTTGTGGGTCTGGTTCCTTAAAATGACCACCACAACTATGATCAACAATTGCCTCAACATTAGGCAATTTTGTAATGTTTAATGTGGCTTACATCTGTGGCTAGAAGGCAGGGAAAACTAATTTTCTTTTTATGACCATTGCTTTTCTTTTTTAAGAGAAAAAGCAGTGTAAAGCCTTATACCAAAAAAACTGCCAAAACCCAAACCCCAAAACCTTTTCAATTTTGTTTATTTGTTTCAAGAACAAATACTTACAAAATGGCTAAATCTCACTATTATTTTTGCTGACATACATTGGGTACATTTCCTTTGTACTCCTTCATTCGTGATTGACACCACCATAAAGAAGACAAAGCCATTATTATTCCTACAGTAAGTGGAGAAGAAAATATCCCCTGATTAACATAAGGAGTAAGTCTGACATTATGCTACAGCAATTCATTGTGTAGCTTGGGGCAAGCAGCTCTGAATTTGACTGTTGGGTTATGGGACACTTAATTGAGTTATTCATCAATATTTGTCATCTACAAAATGAGCTTACCATCTTTGAAGTTTTTGGATACTTGTAGATTTTTGTGGTGAAAAGCATCATTATGGTATTGGTCATTTTATTAGTCAATGAGGTATTGGGAAGCCAATATTACGCCACATCCCCATCTGCTTTCATTACTGGCATCCATGATGATGTCTCTTTTCATGGTCTGAGGTCAGCCTTGGTGACTTGCATGTCTGATGCCCACCCTTCCCCTGACACTCCCTGAACCCTACTGTCACTTTCCTTCCGATGTTTTTAATTTTCATTTGCATTTTTCTTCTCACTGAACTTTACTGAAATGAATGTTCTTCACTGAACCTTGCCTGTGCTGGTAAGAGGGCTCTGGGTATTTTAGGGTGCACCCTATTTTACACAAACAGTTATATTTTACGTTTCTCTTTGTGACAGAAAAGCATTTAGTGGAGGCACATGGACACTCACGTTGACACTTTGGCCAGTCTGAGTGTACAAACTAGCTTAGCGACAAGACTTCCGTACTTATCTCCAAGGATTCCTGTGCTTCTAGGCAAGATGTGCAAATTTTAGCCATTTCGGTTCAGCAGTTTTGGTTCTCATGCAGTCAGAGCCCAAGGGTATTGCTTTGAATGCTTAACTGGGAATGAGAGCCAGATAAACACAGAGCAGAAGGCCAGTGAAATCCTATCGTAAATCTATCAAGCAAACACAAAGCCCTCCCTGACCATCAGCCTGGTTCCAAAAATGTGGTTAATGGAAGATTCATGTGCCAAAGAACTCCTGTTACTGGATTCAGGGGAGCTGAGATATTATTGAATCCTGTGTTTTCCCCTGTATTTCCAGCTATGTGACTGGACCTCATATCCTCCGCTGAACTGTCCCAGTAGCTGTAGAAACCAATGAAAATTTTATTGAACATATGAGATTCCCTTGATTCACTTATTCAAAGTATGCGGCTGCACTATCTTCCAAAACACCCTCCAGCCAAGCAGCCCTTAACTTGGCCATAGCTAAAAAATGTTCTTAAAAATACAGTTCTGTGGTCAGAAGCTCAGTGATACGATTGAGTGTGATAGCTGCAAACGTTGGTAAGCACATTTCATATGACGTTCTGATGAAGGAGACGCTCATAAATGCTGCTGACGAGAGCGCTGCTGGCTGCTGCCACTCGGAGGAAGCCCACGCAGGCTCGTTCTTAAAAGTCACAGATATGCAGTGGAAAACCCTTGATACTTATTTTTGGATACAGGGCTAAACCCTGGCTTTGTAGAGGTGAGGAGAGTTTCCATTGATTAGATTAGAACCCAGACTTCTTTTTCCAGCTTGATTTCTAGCTGAACACGATCTCAAGCTGCTTCCTGAAGGAGAGGCGAGGAGAGTTTTGCATTTTATGTTCACCAGGACAGGATCTGAGGCTGGGAATCAGCTTTAGCTACCACTGTTGCACTAACTGAGTGATTAAGAGGAATTTGATAACGACACACTCTCAATGCAGACAGTATAGATTTTAGTTCTGGGTAGCCACAGATTACTAATCTCTGCAGCTGCTGATGAGAAATTTGTCTGCTAATAACAAATTCTTCTGAGAGCTCAGCTTCCCCACCAGAAGCAAAAACATTTAAGCAAATAGATTAAGTTTCACATCTTCTTTTATCGCATATATTGTTAACTTCTTGCCTCATTTCTAGGTGCAAAATAAGAATACCCAGCTCATCCCATCTTTTTTGTCTGTAAGTTTTCACCCTTAGACAGAAACAATTCTCCAACAAAGGTCAGGCTTACTACTCCCTTTGCAGATGGGGAAACTGAGTCATAGGGAGAGGTGCCTTAGGTCATCAAGAGGCAAATGGAAAAAACAGTTGCATAAGCTGGTCTCTAGAGTCCCTGCCCAGTTGCTAGCTCCCTTAAATGTCAGTCCCATAGGGTTTAAGTTAAAGCTAATAGTGATAAACAGGAAACTTCCCATTGACTTATATGGGTTTTGAAATCAACATATATACCCATATACACATATATGCTTCCACCACCTCAAGTGATTTTATCATCATAATAGCTTGACCTCATCTAAAAAGTGTTAGATTGACACAGCAATTACAGTTCCTGTGGTCAGTCAGCAATAACGTTATCACCACTGCTGTGGGATGACTGAAGGCTGATTAAACACAACTAGAGGAGGGTTTGCCCAGTGTAAGATGACAGGGTCCCATTGCTATAGAACTGGGTGGCAGGCAGACTTCCCAGACCTAGAGGTCTGCCTGCACCAGGGCATTGAAAGGTTTCGGTCTGGCTGTATGCTGCTGTGTGAGTGCTCATGGGATGGGTCCAGCTCTGTGGTGTACATGAGCCACACCATGCCACCAGAGACCAGAGTCGACGGCCCTGCACAGAGGCAACATATTCCAGGAGGAGGTGGAGCCCCCAGAGTTACTTGCCAAGCCCAGCAGTGGATCTTCTTCCTCGCACCTCAAATTTCTGCTCTCCCAGATTACAAGGTCTCCTCTGCTTGGCCATGGGTCATCTATAGCCTTACGACAAGGTCAGGGCTGGGCAGCATGCAGGCAGCTCTCCCTCCAAGGAGGGTTCCCCTTGGAGAAAATATGGCATCCTTCTCCCAGCTCCAGCACCCTGAGCAACATGCAAGCCTGCTCACTGTGTCCCAGGTAGGTCCGACCAGCTGGATGGGACATAGAAAGTCCCAGAACAGCAGGGAGGCCACAGGGCTGTAAATGAGGCTGTACCATGTGGGAGTCTGAGCTGGTAGACATTTGCCTGGTTTTCCCTCCCTTTGAGAAAAATATCACAGAATCACAGAATCCTTAAGGTTGGAAAAGACCTTTAAGATCATCAAGTCGAACCATATCACCTAAAGCATGTCTCCTTGAACTGCCCTGTGTTTCTGCGGGTGTGGTGCTTTAGCTGGGCATTCGTTCTGGGAGCGACCATTGTCACCGTGGAGGTTTCCAGCTCTGATGTCCAGGGTGGTGCCTGGGCTCCCAGCAAGGCTCCAGGAGGTCAGGTAAGCAGCAGTGTGGCTTCTCCAAGGTCTGGGTGGGAGGCCAAACCTGGCAATGCTTTAGGTTGTTCCTTGGGTCTGCTCATGCTGCTTCCTCTTCCTATGATCGGTCAACGCTCCTCTAAGTATTTTCTAAAGAAAAAGGAGCGATAGCAGCTCCGGAGAGCCACACATGTTTTGTTAAATTATTTTTAAAGTTTCTCTTTTCCTAATTATAAGAATCCAAACCTCCCAAGTCACGTTGAGTGCTACTAATCAACACTTTCCTGCCCAGCCTGTTAAAACTTCCACTAACGGATCCTGAGCCCCCCATTTAAAGACATGATAACAAACATTTTGTATCCAATTTCCCCTATAATTAGATTGTACAAGCACTGTCAGTCTTGCTGAGAATGAGACTATCAGTAACAAAACACTCCATCAACTTCCAGCGCTTTAACAAGATCCCTCTTTTTATTTTATCAGTCCAATGTGAATCCCTCTGATCAGGTGTTAACAAGCCAGACTATTTTCCCTTGATAATCCTCAAGCACTATAAATATATATTCACTCCTCAGACATTAAATTACGTGTATGGCAAAGGTTTTTTGGTTTCACATTCACTGCCTCATTTTTATAAATCTTTGTTGTTTAAAATCTCCCATGTTAGTTGTTCCTAATAACAGCTTCAGTATCATACCTGGGAAGGAGAAAACAGTTGTTTTTAAGGAAAGGAAGAGCCCTTATTTATATTTCTGGCATGTCACAAGTAAATTATTTGATTTATGTTAGATTATCCATACAAGTAAATTTTTATGAATTTTATCAGTGATCCACGTCTGTCTGTCAAGAACACCTCATTTTTGCATGTAAAATGAGTAAAGTATCTTCAGTGGATCACGACCATACTACAGAAGAGAGTTGAATTCTGTTTTATCCTTGGAAAAGACACTTCAAGTTTCTTTACCTGTTTCTCCACTTTGCAGAAGGTCTTTTTGAATGTATCAGTATCTCTTATTGCCCTTCAAACATGCTTCAGGCCTGACAGATTCTTGCTTTTGGGCGATTCCCAAAACAGAAATGGGAACTGGACAGAAGATACCCAGTAACTGAAGAGCCCTGAGGACAAAAAAAAATTATATAAGAACACAAAATATTTGTGTTCAAAATTTGTATAGAAATTACAGATATATATTGATAAATATTTATATATAGAAATAAAGAACACAACTCCTGCCTCATTATGCAGTTTCTTATCTGGTGTTAAGGATGTTAGTATCTCTTGGGGAGAAAAGGCAAATACTGGCATTGGCTAAAATTGCAACCTGGAACTGCACAGATTTTCAGCTAAAAACCTCTTAGGACTGTATATAGCAAAGTTTCCAACACTGTCCCTACCATTCTTTTTTCTGTGTCTTCGTTAGAAGCTGTAAATAATTTAAATGCTGATTTTTGCCATAAAATTCAGTAAGTCGAGGCCCTAATATTTTAAATCCACAGCCATTGTTTAACTATTTAAATTAATTCAAACATGTATTATTTAAAACAAATATTTGAATTAAATGAATTTAAATATTGAATGTTGCACAGGGAAATGTCCACATTAATATTTTCACCTTTCTGGATTTATATTACATCAAACTCTTTGCAACTTTCCACTGGAAAAGTTTAGTGGGAACACCACTACTGCCCAAGAACTCAATATGTGAAGAATCTACCCATAAATAATCATAAACTCTTTTCGTGGCCACTAGAATCACTTAATCAGTGCTAAAGATTTTTTTTTCTTAACACATGGAAAAAAAATCCCTTATTGTGGACAGCTTAAAAACCATCTAAACATAGATTTTAAATGTCTCAATCATATTAAAAACAATAGTTCAATTTATACCAAAAATAGAACCGATAATGAACAAGGGAAAGAAAATGAATCATAAAAACTCTCTCCAGAGAAACAGTAATACAACGTACTTGTCCGATGACATACGATCCTCCTGTCCTTTGAGTGAAAAACTTTGCCCCCCGACTGCAGTATTACTAATTTCCCCACCCTTAAACCACCCTGGATGAAAAGTGGTGTTGAGCATCCTCTGTAAAGATTAATTTACAGATTCTGGCAACGCTATTTTTCTCTGTCATTTTAGAAAGAGTTTTAATATTTTCCTAGTGTTTCAATTTTAAATTTAGCCTAGGTAGCTTTCACTGCCAGGCAAAATAAAGATAAAGCAGAGACAGGATCAACCAATAAAGAATTATGGAACACAATCAATCCATGAAAAATTATAGAACACACTAATGTCAATTGACATGATCTTGTGCAAAATAGATTTTCTGCTGTTTCTTTTTTTTATGAGCTCATGTGTTGGCTAACAAACGTAACAGAGATTTAGCACAGGTATATTCCTGCAGAGTCATTTGGTTTAGCACCACAGCAGTTAAAACGTCAATGCAGCACACATTAAATGGATTAAAATCTGACCAACTGGCAGATTCCAAAGAGTATTTGTTGATGGGGAATTGTTACCAACTGGATGTGTTTCTTATGGAAATTCCCCAGTGGGCTGTTCCCTGTCTAACACGTTCAACATTTTTATCAGCTCTTTATTTGACCGTTTTGTAATAAGCTTTGATTTTTCTTAATGCATCTGACAGATTAGTTAGCATTTAGTGATTGTGCATGTTTTCTGCAAACTGTTAGCCTCTTGTCAGTCAGAGTGCTGCTGTCATTCATTCTGTTGCCTCTTGTGGCCTGGACATAAAGTTTAACTTTTTAAGGTCTTTTGTGAAGGTCCACATAGAATTCTGTCTTTTTTTTTCTTTGTCTCATAAATAAAAGAAGACACTGCCATTACAGTTCTGGTGCTCAACTCAAGCAGCTGGAGAGTCCACTCTTTAATAAGCTGTGCTATGGAAAGAAAGAAAGTTTTGTATCATCTTTCATCCATGGTTTAGTTACACATTGGAAGTCTCTGTTTTTGAACGTACAAAGAAAGTTTATCTCTCACTTCAAAGAATCTCTTTAGCTGTAATCTGAATGAGAGACGTATAATTCTGGTAACGTTTTGCACACATATAGTGTTCTTTACTTAAGGATGTTGCAGTGGTGAAAAATATTAAATCATTAGGACAGCATAATAATATAATAATAATAAATAAAGCAAAGTCACCAAACGCAATGCTAGCAATGACACTTAGGATATCTCTGCTGATTTGAAGGTTGAGGAAACACCCTGAATATTGTGAGAGGGAGGTACCTGTGGTTGGTACCTGTTCAGAAGTTAAAGGAAAGAGTCTGGAAGAGGTTAATGGAATAGGATGAAGTGAGGGTTTTTTGTGTTTTTTGTTGTTGTTGGTTTTTTTTTTTTTTTTTTTTTTTTGGGAGCATTTCTTTTATGAACAGCCAGATTTTAAAAAGGGAGAAAGCATGGTATCATCCTTCATACTGAGGAAAGAAGGTGCTGGGCAGTTTTTAAGATTCAGAGGATGACAGGGGTTGCACAAAGGGTGTCCACTGGTTTTGGAGTGAGGAGTCTGTGGATTTTGCATGTCACCAGTCTGAACAGAAGAACTGGATCACCACAGGGGTTGCTGTGGGAGCCTCCCCTGCAGACTAGAGCAGCAGCCAGCAAATTAACAGGCAAAGTGCCAAATAGGTGGTGGGAAAGATTACTTAGGAATAAACCCTGTTGGAACAACTAGCTGAGAGCAGTTAACAGGACAGCTAACAGAGGTCAGAGGGAAGAGCCAGCCACAAACATTGCCAGAAGAAAGCACCCACCAAGCGTGGCAGTAAGGGAAGGAGCGTTTGCAAATGGGGCTGTGTCTGGCTGTGAGCACTGCGAGCAGGAGCACTTACTACTGCTAGCAATGACCAGGGCAGTCACAGAGGCCAGCCAGCCTCCTCAGGAGACAGGTAGAGCTCAGGGTTGACTCTGCTCTAGAATAACCATCCTACTATTGAGATTTGCCCAAGTCTGAATCAAAACCCATGAGTGGGGTGCAACAAGAAGAGGATGTCCATGGCTGGCACCAAAGCATTGACTTTTCAGAGGTGTCTCTCAGCTACTGTGGCATGAACAGGTACCTCAAAGGGGAATGGGATCATGTTTCCTTCTCTTACTTGAATTTTCTGTGTTGGAAAAATGTGACTGGAGCTCAAGCACATGCTATAGAAGTGTAGTTACAAGTTTAATTTTGTGTAGATTGAAAAAGAAAATAAAAACCACTATTAGCCTCATGGTTTATGCTTTAAAAGCAAACTACCAGTGGAAAATTTGCTTTAAATTTACTTACTGTTATTAGGTTCAGGTCTTTTTATTTGCACATGGTTTGCCTATAGCTGGTAGCTCCCAAATTCTGGCTTCTGTTTCTTTGTTCTGAGGAACCCTTGGACATGCAAGACTCAGATGACTGATGCCATCTTAAGTGGGAAATAAGCCCAAACTCAAAAACATGCTTTCATTCATGAGAGCGGGGAATAACCTGTACCAAGTATGTTATTTGTAAAGAGAACTGAAAAAAATAATAATCCAGGCATATCTCTATTAAGCTGCATTTAGAGCTACCCTAATTAAAACTTCCCCTTCCACCCCCCCTAATTAGATACTGTGTTATGACTTTTTGCCAGTTTTAGCCAGTTATTTTGAGGTATGAGGTGTGTTGTGGAACTTTTTGAAGAATAGGCTATGGCATAACTTGAAGAAAGGAGAGGTTCTGTCACTAACTGTTCATAAGGTTTGATGAAAAATTTTTAAAGAACTAGAGATTCATGTCACTAGCAATAATGGTGTGCACTTTTCACTGGAAGATCACAAACTGATCGGCAAATATGAAGTATTTCTTTTTCACAACAGCCTTCTGTCTGAGACATACATCTGATAGACTTGAAGGATGAAACATGGAGAAGTGACGTGACAGGCTTGAAGGCAGTACCCTGGTGAGAGGTCAGATCCATCTGTGTCTGCTGAAGCCAAGAGGAATTTAAGGGTTTTTGCAGGGGAAGAGTTTCCACAGCCATATGCCCAGTCTCCTGCTCTGCTCACAGACCAGCAGTATTTCTCCTTTGTAATACTGTCTTACCTCTATAGTTTCATGAAGGGACTTCAAACAAACTTCTCCAGTATTGTAATATTTGCATCTCAGTGGCCTGTGTGGCATTTTTCCTCCTGGCAATGTTTTGTCACTTACACTCAAGAATGGACTATTCTAGGGGCTAAAAGAACAATACTACTGAGTAATGGCAAACATCTCAGTTTTCTTTAGACTGGTAAAATTATTGGCAAATTCAACGCTGAGCTGCAGACTGCAATTTGCTCTCTTTTAAAGTACATGGAAAACTGCTGTGAAGCACAAGCTGTCAAGATTATGTGGTGTAAGCGATTATCTTCTATCTTGACTGGACTGATGTGGGTTGGGCACACTCGTTTCCATTGTAGCCATGTTATTTCTAAATGAAGTCACAAACTCGTAGGCAAAAGTACAGAAAAGGGGTCATTAATGTTTCAAGGTGGCTGCTACTGGATGTCACAGCATCTGCCACACTGACCTCCGCTCTCTGACAAAGCGAGAAAAAGAGAGTTTGTTGATCATTTAACGCAACGCCAGTGTTGCAGGGCTTATGGCTTCACAGACTCCACTGTGAAGCAAGCGGATTGATTTCAAAGCTTCAGAAAAGCCTGAAACGAGCAAAAGTAAGTTATGAAATAACAAAGAGAGAATTGCATTCAAAAGTCCCAATTTAGACAAGAACAAGGGACAAAATCAAACAACAGTAAGCAGAGACATGGTCTTTGGGGTCTGTTACTGATAGCGCATGTGCGAAGAGGAGAGAATAACACGCAAAGCATCACCTCCTGCACCCCAGCCGTTTGAGAAAGGATCACGGTTAAAAAGAAAAAGCATCAGCTCAGTACGAGAAGAGCACATGCTTTTCTCACTGTTTTCCTTCTGGTGGGGTCACGTATATGTTGAAATATTTCCCTCCGCTAGCCGCAGCGGCATACACCAAACAGCGTTTTATTTTGGTTCAGTGAAACAAGATAATCTATAGTAGCACAGAACGCTTCACATAGGTATAGCAGCTTAAAAAGTAGATTTAACCATGGCAGTGAGGAACTCTGGACTTACAGAATTGCATAGTTCAAAAATTGAAGTACAGACTAGGCCTTGGGGTACATGATTCTGGGATGAAAGTACAAAGCATTTTTATTAATATTATAAAAAATTTTACCCATAGATGAACTAAATCTGAAGTAAGCCTTTCTTCTGAGGTTTCCTCTGTCTGCTAGACTTCTGTTTGTTTGTAAAGTTTACATGCTTCCTGGTTTTGACCAAAACCAGGGCTACAGAAATAAATTGAGAAATGTTATCACTCTGATGTTTCTGAGCCAGCTAGGATTAGAAATGACTGGAAATGTTCTAGAAGAGCCTGTTTTCATGAGATTTCCATCCAGATATCTAGACCAAAAGGGTTTCTTGCTCTGTGAACTTACAGAACACCTTTCAGTGCTCTTTGATGTAAACTCCTGGTTTCCTGTAGCATAAAGAAAAGTCCCCCCTGCATTGTATCTATGCAAATTACAGCAAATAGATCAATATAAGCTCACCTTTTAAGACCTGACCTTTTGTTTGAACTGTTAACACCCGAAAGATGGAGGTTTTTCAGTTTGTTTATTGAACTAGGAAAAGATTGTGTTATTATCTATCCTTTCAGGACTGTGCAATAACCATAGGAAATATCACATTCTTTTAAGCCAACAGAAGCCAGGATGTACAGAGTTAAAGTCATGACTCCATCCTTAGGGTAGCTTGTTTTCTTTACACAATTACCTGTGGCCTTAGTCTGTTAGATGATCTCCATTCTGTATTTGCAGCAATACTGAGACAATTGACTTAGGGATGAAGTTTCCAGCTTCAACCTGAAAGATCCTTTGTGTTTGTGGATTCAGGTCAGACATTTAGTGTTACCTGAACTTAATTGCTGTTTGTTTTTGCTTTGCATTGTTTTCTAAAAGGCAGTCCAGGGAAAGAGGGAGGCCTGGGAAAAACAAACTGCTTTGCAGACCAAAATGTCTTCAAAAGCAGCATTAGGACCACCTCCAGGTCTAAACAAAGCTCTGACAGAAAGGTTATCTCCTTGCTCCCCAAACTTTGCCACTTCCTGCAGAAGCCCTGCTTTTGTCTTTTCAGGTTGTAACAAAACCCAAGACTGCTATTACCTTACTCTTGCCTCCTATATCAAGTTCAGCCTGCTTGTGCGGGCAATGTGGCCCCACCTTGCCTCTCTTTTCCCAGTTTTTCCCTAGAGTTCTGCTTCTCAGTCCTATACAAGGAGGCTGGGTCACTTGGATGTTAGTGACCATCACAGTTATCTCTAGTACGCATATGCAACCTACGGTTGTCATCTTTGATTATCAAATGCATAGTCCTGTTTATCCTTTCCTAAGTTAGGCCAAGCAACCCCCTTCTTGGTTTTGGATCTCCTTTAAAAGTTGGGTCAGTCTGGCAAGCATTTCTAAATTCCTCAGGCCCCACTGAAAGGACACCACCATTAGAATATGCACGTTGTGTTTTGTATGCATGTTCACATCACGGCGTTTCTTTTTAATATTCTAGTGTAGATATGAAAAGTGTTACCTGGATGTATATTGTAGGCTCAAATTGCAAACCGTATTGGCTCAAAATTTTATTTGACCTTATATCTAGTAAATAACTCGTCTGAGTTTTGTTGATATGGTGCTGATCTTTGCAATACATTTGAATGTTTACAAATTATAGTGTACACTATTGAGATACTTGTCTCAAAATTGGCATGTCTCATCAGAATAAGCAGATGAAATACCTAGTTTAAGCCTGAGGCATCTTGTTGTCGTAGTTTAATGGGCGAGCTGATTGGCAGCAAATGTTTGTGCACATACTTGTAACTAAGACATATAATGGGCTGACAGCAATGAACTAATGTTATTAGTTCCCATGAACAAATGGCAATTGGTTCCTATTTCTCCTTTCTTTTGCCGTAACTAAGTCTACACGAGTGGGCAGTTACCATTGCTCTGATGATGAACAGCAACATCTTAAGCTGTCATGACTTGATCATAGATCCTCCTTCAGTTAATTTAGCCTCTGCTTCAAAGGTATCATAACCTCTTCTTTTTATTTTTTCACAGAGATGAACAAAACAGATTTGAAGTGGTATTGCACTTGCTAAACTCTCCCACAATTCATATAAAAAGCCAGAAATCCCTGGCTGAAATAAATGACAGTTCTACAGCATTTCACAAAGAAAAATCTAAATCAATGAGTGTGACTGTCTGAAGGCGCTAAAAGAAACCAGGCAATTTCACAAAGTGGATTGGAGACACTGCTTACTTATGTGAACTCAGCTTGTGATTAAAACAGTGAAGAAAGAATATCTGGAGAGATCAGTAAATCTTTTAGGAGTGAGATCTGCGTGCAAATTACAGTTATGGCAATAAACAGACTCCATTCTGCCAAAGCAGCATAACAAGTGAAAACTGATCTCGGACTTCTTGTAGGAACTCAAGGCAAAAGTTAGCACTATGCAAAGTAATGGCCACGAACTTAGCTGCAAGCAGGGTTTTGTGCTGACAGCAAAGAATGAACAAAAAAGTTGTGCCATGATAAATGCAGCAGAACAGGAACATGTAGTGACAGCAAACCACTCATGAGAAGACTGACTGACTGCATCCTAGAACAAGCTCTAAAAGTAAATGAGGAATATATTGCTCTACAGTGTAGGGCATTAGAAATAAAATGTCAGCAGTTTGGGAGAACTACTCACACGTATTTCTTTAAAAAAAAAAATTGCCCAAGTTGGTAGTGAACAGCAAGTGTTTTGCCAAAATGCAAGGAAACAGGTTATCTGCATGTGACTGAAAAGACAAACCACATCACGCCCATAATATTCTGTGAACTGAGAAGACCTGGGACAGTATGGGTATGGAGCAGGCATGTCTCCCTCCTTTGTTGGGTCATATCTGTTCAAGGCACTTTCACTCTGCATGAAGAGACTCTACGAGCAGAATCTACATAATTTAAGAGTACAAAGTATTATTTATTGAGTAATATATAAGACAGGTAACTAAGAGTAACAAGTATCCATAAATGTGCTCATTACCAGTTATAAGACACCCGTCAACCTGGCAGTTGCCACCCAGGAGAAGGTCAGCCTGCACTGCTTCTAGAAACAGCAAGATCCTTGATGATGTAGTGTTGCCATCTTTCAACTCTGTTTTTTTCTTGTGGCCATACACCTCTCATGTCAGTATTTTTGTTATTTGTCATGCTATATTGATAACCATAAACATATAAAATGAGCTTTATTAATACTTACTAATATTTAATACCAGCACATACTTTTGTAATAAATATGTAAATAAGTAATCGCAGACTTACTAAATAGAGTTGAAGAGAAGTAGGCATCACATATTATCATCTCTACAAACATAATTGTCAAGTACTGATAGTGAACAACAAAGCACCTGATAATCATAATTTTGGGATCTAGAAACAGTTAGTGTTTTACAATAGCAACATTCATACAGCATCTTATTGACAGCTGAGGTATGGCCCCCAGGAGTTTTATTACCTACAGTGCCAAGGCTTAATGATGGATTAAGTCTTATGACCTGTTCAAACTGGGTATGAATGGTTAAACCTTTCCTTCAAAATTGCTTTCCTTTTTGAGCCATAAAACTCATTGTGGTCTTGTTTGTCAACTCTTTCAAGGGCTGAGGGATGTCTTCAATCAATTTTCTATGAGATTTTTATGCTCTTTCAATTATAGATTCACATTCTATCACTGCTGATTGTTATTGCTTTTAGAGACTCTGATTCCAGCAAGATATTGCCACACAAGAAAATAATATTTAAATATGTTTTTTAGTGCATAACTTCAGCAGAAGAAAAAAACAGTCAAGCAGTCCATTTATGTCAGTGAGTTATCTATGTGAGTTATATTAATTAATGCAGAAAGCCCTTTATTCTGTGGAGTTTATTAATAAATACTCGAATCAATCTAAATCAAGCTAAATGCAAAGACATTAGGACAGATTATCTTGTAGCTTCGTAGTTTGTAAGACAATTTTTCCTCAGTAGATGGGCTGTTCTGTATTATTACTGTTTTAATACACCATTCTTTTGCTCCAAAGGAACACAACTCACCACTTTGGTGTGATTAACTTACGGAAATATTTATTATAGGAACAGTGTTTAAGTTTTGGTTCCGAGGCAGGTATGTGTCCTCTAACCTGTACCATTTTCCTTCAAACTAAACTGTTCCCAAGTTCAATCATAATATCCATTATCCCCTTCCTGAACATTACTTAACCCCAAAGTAATTTCAGATGATCCACCTAGTGGATGAGGGAAAGGCTGTGGATGTTGTCTACCTGGACTTTAGTAAAGTCAAAGGACACCATATCCCACAGCATTCTCCTGGAGAAACTGGCAGCTCATGGCTTAGACAGGTTTACTCTTGGATGGGTAAAGAACTGGCTGGATAGTCAAGCCCAGAGAGTTGTGGTGAATGGCGTTAAATCCGCCTGGCGGCTGGTCACAAGCGGTGTTCCCCAGGGCTCGGTTCTGGGGCCGGTCTTGTTCAATATCTTTATTGATGATCTGATGCTCCCTCAGTAAGTTTGCAGATGATACCAAGTTGGGTGGGAGTGTTAATTTGCTGGAGGGTAGGAGGGCTCTGCAGAGGGATCTGGACAGGCTGGATCGATGGGCAGAGGTCAACTGTATGAGGTTTTATTAAACCAAGTGCCGGGTCTTACAACAACCCTATGCAACTCTACAGGTTTGGGGAGGAGTAACTGAAGGGCTGCCAGACGGAAAAGGACCTGGGGGTGCTGGTTGACAGCCATGAGCCAGCATGAGAACATGAGGCAGCAGTGTGCCCAGGTGGCCAAGAAGGCCAACAGCGTCCTGGTCTGTATCAGCAATAGTGTGGCCAGTAGGAGGAGAGAAGTGATTGTGCCCCTGTACTCGGCACTGGTGAGGCCGCACCTTGAATCCTGTGTTCAGTTTTGGGTCCCTCAGTGCAGGAAGGACATTGAGTGTTGAGCATGTCCAGAGAAGGGCAACGAAGTTGGTGAGGGGTCTGGAGCACAAGTCTTATGAGGAGCGGCTGAGGGAACTGGGCTTGTTCAGTTTGGAGAAGAGGAGGCTGAGGGGAGACCTTATCGCTCTCTACAACTACCTGAAAGGGGGTTGTGGTGACGAGGGTGTTGGTCTCTTGTCCCAAGTAACTAGTGATAGGATGAGAGGAAATGGCCTCACGTTGCGCCAGGGGAGGTTTAGATTGGATGTTAGGAAAAATTTTTTCACCGAGAGGGTGGTCAGGCATTGGAACAGGCTTCCCAGGGAGGTGGTGGAGCCACCATCACTGGAAGTGTTCAAAAAACGTGTGGATGTGGTGCTTCAGGACATGGTTTAGTGGGCATGATGGTGTTGGGTTGATGGTTGGACTTGATGATCTTGAAGGTCTTTTCCAACCTTGATGATCCTGTGATCCTGTGAACTCTAAACTGCTTAAGTGTTAACAGCACTTAATTAGTCGACCTCTTTCAAACATATTTCCAGTTCTGGGAATGTGATGGTTTTTTGCTGCTGAATTTGTAGCAAAAATCTATTCCCCATCATGGACCTAGTTTACAGTGAGATAGTCTTCACTATGCCCTTACAATCTCTGCTATGAAAATCCTTAAATTACGTTTATATGTTTCAAAATCTTCACCAAAACATTTAATAGATTTATATTGGGGCATTATTGGATAAGCCAAGCAATTTTTTCCTTCCCTTCACTCTGAATGGGTGGGGTGGAATACACTCTTTGGGTGTGTGCAGCTGTACTTCTTACAATGTGACCACTCTTTGTCTGTCCCTCTTTTCTTCTTTGCATGAAGAGTTGATCTGGCTGTATTCTGGATTAATTCTGTTTTAACACTGAGATGAATGAGAATGGAATTTGGCCTCGTAACTATTAACAGCCCAGTGTATACAGATGTCATCCAAGCCCCACTGACAGAAACATATAGGCTTCCACTGGCAGTCAAGGGTTTTGGATCAGATCCTTTATTCTCTGAGCTATTACAAGTTATCTCTTCTCCACCTCCCAAGCCCCAGTTTACATGTGATGACTCTTGACTTGTGGATAGTGAGAATCCAATTGTTTTCCACCTCTCACACTCTTTTTCTCAACACAGTCAGTTTCCACTAGCAGAATTAATTCCAGCTTTGTTCTATAAATGTTAGTTGCTTTCCTTAGTCACCCTGGGCATCGTGCCAATGAGTTCAGACTAAACAGAGGATATTAATTTTACTTTAGCATTTATATATTGCACAAAATCTGTGATACATAAGCGTTTAGTTCCAAGAACTACAGTAGAACAGTTGTGTAAGCTTTCAAATTTGAATGTCAATGATAACTTACAGAGGGAATTAGAGGTACTTAAGAGGAAGCCCTCTCAGATTTTCTTTTTTTAATGACTAAATCCCATGAGAAGGTGGGCTGTGAAGTACGACGCCTTCACCTGAAGAAGTGGATGAGATCGAATTAACCTTGGGCTCCTACCCTTTAATATTCTGCATGCTTGTGGTTTCCAAGTATGGGTTGTGGGAAGGTGTTGAACTCTGTCCCAGGTGTTTGAGACGTTTTAGTTTTGAGAGGCTGCTAGAATCTGAATGAGACTAGGGCATTTGTTTAAATATAGTTATGGTATCAGGAAAAGTGAAACACACCTTTCTCAGCTCGTGGAAATAGCCTTCTAACCAGTGCAGCTGGTCAACCTACACTGCTTGAGAAAATTGGATGTCACAGAATCATGGAATGGTTTGGATTGGAAGAGACTTCAAAAATCACCTAGTTCCAAATCCCCTGCCATGTGCAGGGACACTTGCCACTAGACCATGTTGTTCAAAGCCCCACCCAACCTGGCCTTGAACACTTCCAGGCATGGGGCATCCACAACTTCTCTGGGAAACCTGGTCCACAGTCTCACTGCCCTCAGAGTGAAAAATTTCTTCCTTATCTGTAAACTAAATCTACCTTTTCAGTGTAAAGCCATTACCCTTTGTCCTGTCACTACAGGCCCTTGCAAAAAGCCCCTTTCCAGCTTTCTTGCAGGCCCCCTTCAGGTACTGGAAAGCTGCAATAAGGTCTCCCCGGAGCCGCCTTTTCTCCAGGCTGAAAAACCCCAACTCTCTCAGCCTGTCTTCATAGAAGAGGTGTTCCATCCCCCTGATCATTTCTGTGGCCTCCTCTGGATCCGCTCTAACAGTTCCATGTCCTTATGTCGGGAGCCCCAGAGCTGGATGCAGTACTGCAAGTGGGATCTCACCAGAGTACAGTAGAAGGGCAGAATTATCTCCCTCGACCTGCTGGCCACGCTTCTTTTGATGCAGCCCAGGATCCAGTTGGCTTTCTAGGTTGCAAGCACACATTGCTGGCTCATGTCCAGGTTTTCATCCACCAGTACCTCCAAATCCTTCTCCTCAGGGCTACTCTCAATCCATTCTCCACCCAGCCCATATCTGTTCTTGGGATTGCCCTGACCCATGTACAGGACCTTGCACTTGGCCTTGTTCAGCTTCTTGAGGTTTGCACAGGCCCACCTCTCAAGCCTGTCAAGATCCCTCTGGATGACATCCCTTCCCTCCAGTGTGTCAACTGCACCACACAGCTTATTGTAGTTGGCAACACTTGCTGAGGGTGCACTAAACCCCACAATCCATGTCACCAACAAAGAAGTTAAACAGTGCTGGTGTCGATGCCAACCCCTGACGAACACCACTCATCACTGCGATCCACTTGGACATCAAGCCATTGACCACAACTCTTTAAGTGTGACCATCCAGCCAGTTCTTTATCCACCAAGTGGTCCATCTGTCAAATCCATGTCTCTCCAATTTAGAGATGAGGATGTCATGTGGGACAGTGTCAAGCACTTTGGACAAATCCAGGTAGATGATGTCAGTTGCTCTTCCCTTATCCACCAATGCTGTAACCCCGTCATAGAATTTTGTCAGGCACAATTTGCCCTTAGTGAAGCCATGTTGGCCATCACCAATTACCTCCTTATTTTCCATGTGCCTTACATGGTAAGGAGCCAAGAAGAAAAGATGAGGTATAGTTCTTGGGTAGTGGTGAGGGTGTTTAGGGTGTAATTTCTGCTAAGCATAATTACAGATAAGAGGATGATAGCTAGTGTTACTTCATAGGAAATAGACTGTGCTACTGCTTGTAGTGTGATGATTAGGGTGTGTTTTGAATTTGAGGCTCACCTGGACCATAGGATTGAATATACTGCCAGGCTCGATATAGCTAGGAGGAAGAGGAGGCCCAGGTTTAGGTCAGGGAGGGAGAAGGGGAGGGTAGAGGGGATTCAGATTGCAAGTGCTAGGAGGAGGGCCAATATGTGGGTTTTAATGAAAAGGAAGGGAGACAAGGTAGGTGGGCAAATGGGTTCTTTAATGAATAGTTTTACCCCATCTGCTATGTGCTGTAGTAGGCCAAAGGGGCCTATGATGTTGGGGCCTTTTGGGTTTGTATATAGCTTAGGACTTGCCGTTCCGCTAGTGTCAGGAAAGCTATGGCAATTAGAATTGGGATGGCGTAAGTAACGGACATGGCAAGATAGACTAGGGTTATGGGTTGGGCCACGGGTGGGAGGTAGCTAGGGAGAGGATTTGAACCTCTGGGTAAAGGCTTAAGCCTTTTGCATTTCATCCTGGAAACTATGTCTGTTAATGTTTGCTAGGAACTGTCAGTCCAATCAGTAGATATAATATGATAAATTAAGCTGCATATTATGAAATCCTCTTTGCGTTGGGACATCTTTGGGGCAGAATAATAGGGTTTTTACTCAGGTGTAACTTCAGTAACTGCAACTCAACTAATAAACATTTTCTTAAGGCAGACAGCTTAGCCATTTGACCACTCTATTCTCTTGAATAACAGCATGAAAATACTTACCAGAACCCTGGACAAAAGCTGGTCTTGCACCTTGTATTTGTGGAACAGATTGGATTTCCTTAATTGCTCAGGGGCTTTATTGTTGTGGCTCAGCAGAAGATGTTCAGACTTTATCTCTAGCAAACACATGAGAAATGCAGTCCTAGGCACCCACAACTCCTTGCCAGTGTTATCAGCTAGTTAACAGCACAAAGAAATAGCAAACCTCAGCCCAAAAGGTATCACAGAAGTGAATGAGTTAACCACTGACAGAGCTGATGGGGCTGACTTCTCGAGAAAAAACAGCTTAATCCAGTTTAAAGGCTTTTTTTATCCAAACTAAACTGTTAAAAGAGGATTCGCTTCCTTGAAGATGAAAATAGTCATGTCCAAGATGTTACTCTGTATGCCTGCAAAGACACATCTGTTGATACATTTGGGAAACTGTTCTGGCTTAACTGACCAGCTGTACAGGAAATATATGTGGGGATCTTCCTTGAGAAAATTTGTGCCATGTGTAAGGCTGATTAATAATGAGAAATAAGCTAAAGTTTTTCAGCCCCAAGCTTTCACTACTGATTCAATATTCAGGGAAGTCAGTCTGCTGGGAGTTGGGTGAGTCTGAACTGGGGGATGAGAGAGGAAAAGCAATGAGCACATCTGGTTGTCCTCATGTGTTTTATAGAAACATGAAGAAAAGCGCTACTTTTTCTCCAACCAGGTACAACTGGGATGAACCAAGCACCCCACTGGTCTCTGAAACCTTGCCAGTGCAGGGCAGGTTTCCCCTCTCCAGGCACACTCAGCCACACTGCCCAGCAGCAGCATGCACGGTCCCCATCCGCCTGGAAGCACTGATGCTGCTGGCAGGGGCTCTGGGGCCTGGCGTTGGGAACTAAAGTGACACCTTCTAAAAGTGTAGGCACAAGCCTTTAGGGACAAGGTACAGAGACCCATGAGTTAACAGGCTAGATTTTCCAGTCATATGTCAGCTGGATATTTCAATGCTAAATATCAGAAATATAGAAGGTGTGATGAGGTGAAGCGGGAAGGCCCTTTCCTCTTTACCCTTTTCCACCCAACTCAGTGGTCTTCCCCTCTTCACAGCCTCTCCCTCCTCCAAGAGTCCAGGTCCTTCCTGTGTCTTTCTGTAACAGGGTCTCATCTCTGCCCTTGCCACCCAGACATTTCTCATTTACCCATCTTCTCCTGTCCCTTCATGCTCGGTTTGTTGCTGATCTCCACCCATATCCAGTGTCCTTATGAGCCCAGGACCACATAGGCATGTTCCACTAGTTGCAGGAACTGCTTTATTAGTTCATGTCTGAACATTTTGCCCTCTCTGAAGAGGCGTAACACCATGTGAGTCAGTCCTGCAGAAGTAAGTCTTACTCGTCAAATCTTTGCTTTGCTCGCTTGGTGAGGGATTGGTGATGGGTTTATTTAAAATATAAGATTAGAACATGGAGAATCTTGCTTGTCTGTGGATAATGATGTAATGTATGCAGCTGTCTGGCTTACTCCTGGGCAAAGCTAAGGGAGAGCTGTTATGGACAGTACAACCCATATTCTGGAAATGGAAAGCCAGAATGAAATGAAGGTTTTTACCCGTCTCAATCTGACACAGCTGATTTCCAATTCCTGCTCCCTTGCGGATAGAAACAGGGTTCATGAGCCTGCTGTGGCCTCTTTTCTGCTCTGTTCTTGCAATAGACCTTTGGATGCTTTGGTCTTTTGATGACATTCATTTAATCTATAGAGATCACAGAGAAGGGTTATAGGGTTCAGTCACCAATTGTGAACCTGTGCTAAAGAGCCTGCAGGATGATGCACAATGCATCTGCAGTCTTTCCTTACGAGCTTTCTGTTTCAGGGAACTGAATGAACTCAGTGAATTCCATGAACTGAATATTTTTCCCATTGTGATATATTCCCATCTCTTTTTGTAGAAGCAGCCTCAGAAGTACATCTATTTCCCCATAGCTTCAGCAAATAACTAGTCATATATTCACCACTACTTGTTTGCACTACTACTCTTCAGCATCTTTGTGAGAGCAGCTTGACGCTTAATCTACGTCAACCTTTTCCCACCTCAGGGTCCCCATCCCTGCCACTAGCACGTAATGGAGTAAACCATGGCTCACCTGACCCAGGTAAATCTTGGCAACACAACAGTACAATTACAGTGGCTGCCGCTGGTGGTCTCTACTGTTATCACATTAATTTGCTCTGAGGTATGGCTCTGTGTACTGCATTCAAGGGGTCTGGGTCACTGGTGCGTTGCTGCAAAACCTGTGCTGTGCTAGATAACAGTAACGGTAGTGTTACACCACAGTGACTGAGCTGAAAAAAGAGCAACTTCTACATTTTAAGCTCCTTTTAGTAGTTACAAAACTATTTATAAAGTTGAATGACCAAGAATTCTTTGCAATATTAATTAATCATGATGATAGTTTTTAGGACAGACTCCTCCATCGTTACAGAGTCCTGCTGGAGTATGTGGGACTCTGTGAGATCAGGAGCTTGTGGGCAACCAGCTCAGGTGTTGCACAGATGTCATGAGGGAATGCCAGACTTAGTGTTAAGGTTGTCCAAAAATGTGTGTCACCCAAGCATATACTGTGTGGTTCCTGGATCTGACTGGCAAAGCAAAGGACCACTGGAGGGGGAAGAACAACCAAAGAAAGACCTCACATCTCCTTGTAGAAGTACTTGGAGGTTGTGGATGAGGATTTCAGAATTCAAGTGTGGGCTAACTTGCACTAATTACCTGCTAAACCCCGGCAAGGCTTTTGTGAGAGCCAAATGTCTATGGAAATCAGTTCAGCTCACTACACTGGGAGGAGGGTTAGAGGTGGGGAAAGTATGAATGCTTCTGCAAAGTACACCCTGATGATAGTTGGGTGATGATAGTTGATGATGGTTGGAACTGATGCAACAGGTATGTTGAGGTGTGTCTTAATTTGGAGGTTCTTTAACCTAAACAATGGGGTTTTTTTCAGCCAAAACAGGAAAACATCCATTCTTTAGGAATACCATTTGAAAAGAAGAAAGGATATAGAAAAGTAGAAAAGCATCTGCTGTCAGCACTGACTTTTGTGGCCATTTCCCTTAGTCAAATTCAATTTTCTGGCACACTGATTTGATACGATTGTTTTGAACAGCGTTCATTCTTATTCCTTGAGCAAACACGAAGGAGTATCAGTCCTAATTTGTGTTCAGCTCTGTTATGTTTCTCAGTTGTGTCAAAATGCAACAGTTGTATAACACCTGGCAATATTTAGTGAACCGCAGTCCTTATGCTCCGCTTTTGGCAGAGGAACTAAGTTTTTCTTACTCAGTCCCAGCTAGGCCTGTAACATTTCAACGTTTCTTCTCCTACTACCATTGCACTGATGTTGCCCCAAATATTCTGCTGAGGTAGTTGGAGGTATATTACCTTGGAATTGGTCTAGGAGAACATGTGCCATTTTGTATGTTTGGTTTTTGCCCGTTTGTTTTTTGCCTGTCAGCATTGGCACAGGCCAGGAATAATAGTTGTTCTGACCAAAGTTAACGTATTAATATACGGCAAGAATGTTGTGAACTCAGCTGGGTCCTTCTCATGTCAACTTCAAAGCTCTGTGTACTGGTGGAAATGTGATCTGTCAACAAATACAGTCATTATTTTACATGAGTTAATTGTTATGACTACTTTCTCCTTGGAGGGAAGGAAAGGTGAAGGTAAAATTTCTTCAAGGACTTGTGGCACAAACCAAAAAGTCTAGAGTCATATGTTGACCTTGCGAAAACAAAGGCAGCAAGAGAAACAGATGCAAATAACCTCATGGCCATGTCAAGCTCCTTATTACCCCATATGCCAGTTTTATCATCACAGTCTCCAGCCTGAGAATAAATCCCATGGCAGATCAGGGCAGAGGAAAGAGATACCTTGCATTATGAGATACGAGATGTCAATGTGCAAAAGGAAGTAACCTCTACTCTTCTAGTAGTGTGACCATTGCTATGCATGGAGTAGGACAAGGCCATTTAAAACACATTGGAACAAATGAAATTATGAATTTTCCTTAACAAATAGCTGCTAGGGACAAGAGGCTAAACATATCTGCTGTGATGGGAATGGTGGGAAAGGTAGAAGTGCCTGGGAGGAGTGCTCTATGTGAACATAGTGTGACTTGTAACAGAAAGTAGGGTGCTTCGCCCTGATGAGGCATTGCATTGGGTTGTGTCACCTCGTTAGTAAGGCAGCAAGATGCCTTAGTGCCAGTCTGCAGTGAAAGTGATGCAAAAGCCCAACTTATCTGATAAAAATGTGTCAAAATTTTCCAGACGGATGAGTGCTCCAAATTATGTATTTTTTTGGAGAGAGGATAACGAAAAGGAAAGGGAGTGGTTAGGTATGGATAGAGGACATTTCACTCACTCTTTTGTAATATCATATGACAGCTTTCCTGCAGGTTACATTTCACAGACAGCAAGGCTTTTCTGTGGGGAGCAAAAATTAAATTCTCATTTTACAGGGACTGAGACATCTTTGAAACTCCTTCCATCATCATGGGTATGATCTTGGCTCTAAAGCAATCACAGAATCACAGAATCACTAAGGATGGAAAGGACCTTCAAGATCATCAAGTCCAACCATTAGTCCAGTGCCATCGTGTCCCCTAAACCATGTCCCGAAGGGCCACATCCATACATTTTTTGAACACTTCCAGAGATGGCGACTCCACCACCTCCCTGGGCAGCCTGTGCCAATGCCTGACCACCCTCTCGGTGAAGAAATTTTTCCTAATATCCAATCTAAACCTCCCCTGGCACAACTTGAGGCCATTTCCTCTCATTCTATCACTAGTTACTTGGGAGAAGAGACCAACACCCACCTCACCACAACCCCCTTTCAGGTAGTTGTAGAGAGCGATAAGGTCTCCCCTCAGCCTCCTCTTCTCCAGACTGAACAACCCCAGTTCCCTCAGCCGCTCCTCATAAGACTTGTGCTCCAGACCCCTCACCAGCTTCATTGCCCTTCTTTGGACACACTCAAGCACCTCAGCATCCTTCTTGTAGTGAGGGCATACATACTTCCTGATAGGCATACCCTTAGCAAACCACTGAGATAAAAAAGTAAGAGCATCTGCAGAGGGCTGGACTCTTATAATTGCTACAATACACCTATGCCAGCAACAGTCCAGTGTGAAGGAGCTTGTCTCTGGTCTGTTGTTTACTCTGGACTTCAGTTATGGATTTCAAGTTTCTGGTGGCCTTTGTTCAGATTCCTAAGCACAAAACTATTGTAAAATAAAGAGGAGGCCAAACTTGGACTTGGAAGAGGAATCTCTGGCACTGTTTGAAACATATACAAAAGCATGAGGTTTGGCTAACCTTGCTGAGATGCTGTTGCACAATTGTGTGTGTCAGAGATTAGTAATTAGCCTTCATGCAGATCCTGCTGTCTTGGTGGTCTTGAGAAAAACATATTTTTTTAAGTCACAGTAGTTTTTAATGCCAAAGAGTAAGTGTCTGCTTATTCAGATAATGCTACTGCGACTCAGTTTCAACTCGAATGAATGCTGGCAGGCACAGTCAAGTTTCTTGCAGACCCTGACTATGCCTTTCAGCTGTGGAGTCATAATATCACAATCACAATGCAATGAGTGATTCCTTGTCTTAAATATAACTGCCCTTTCTCCTTAGGGATGGAACAACTTAAAATACCCTTCTCATGTAGAGAAGTGTTGTTACTTACACTTTACACAAAAGTAGCTGAAGCACCATAGATTCAAGTCAAAGTCTTCAATAATGGTTAGTTATCTACATGCTTCAAAGATTAAGCGTAAATAGTTTTTATAAAGAAGTCACACAAGAGTCTGTGGTAGACTGGAGAACTGAACCTTGGCACACTAAGCCCTTGCCTGCTGGATGAAAGCACTCTTTCCATTAATACCCTGGTATTCCCAGTAGGCTTTATCTTTTTAGTAGGTCTTGTCCCATTCTTTCATGGATAGTATTCCCAAAGGTGCTGTGTTGACTTCTGTTTAGACATAAGCAATGCAAAAAGTCTCTTACTGAGGAATCCCTGAAAGTTAACCCTCTTAAAGCTCTCCCAACTGTTTTTACCTGATTCTTCAATACCCATTATCAAAGCTGCAGTAAATGCAATACACATCTGACAGAATGACTTTACTATCCTCACTGCTACATAAAAAAAGAGAAGAATGTTATATAAGAAAGGGAAACTTTTTAATTTCTTGTTGGTGCAAGTCTATGATGGCATTTTCTGTTTCCCAGTGGACAGGCCATTGTTGGCACCAAAGTGCTCAACTAAGAAACATGAACATCTTCAGTGGGTGATTCAGATTTTAGATGGCTGAAGTCCCACCTAGAGACACGGGTTCCCATTCTTTATAGAAGTCTCAAATTCCTAATTTTAATTGCCAAAGGGTAAATGGGATGAATTCTCCACTTAAAGGTATATTTTAAAAGTTTTTTTATGTTACTCAATATACTGTAAAATTTGTCCATAGTGTGTCTGAGAACAGTATTCTCTGTCACACATAGATAAACCCTGTGTTCTCCCTAACATAGTTAAAATTGTGGGTCATCAAATATTACAGACCTCTGGAATACAGAAGTATTCAGATTTAGCCCCAAATCTCCTTTTAAGAGAATTTGAGTCCCCTGAGTACCTACATTTTGCATATATTTGATGTCCTTGCATTATTCAAATCAAACTTGCAATTATGTTATTAGAAGACTTGGACTTATTCAGACACAAATATGTGCCTGAAAAGTATAGTGGAAAAGTTTTAAGTGCTACAATTTGACAAAAATGTTTTAAAGCAAAGCAAAATATTAATAAAATAACACAAAACAACACAGAAAAAGTCAGGGGTAATTATCACTCCACAGAGCTTGCTTAAATTGAAGCTGTTTGGCAGATTTTAAAATGAATGACAACTAAACACAACCTGACAAACAGAAATCAAAAGAGTGGAAAATGAGAGGTGTAGTGGGGCCCCAGAAGATCAATGCCTGTATTAGCATGGGCTAGAGTCCACTAGGAGCAGACTTACAGGGTGAAATAATTGGTGTTGGGGGTCTGACACCCACACTGGTTACATTTTGGAGAGTTATTTGACATTAGCTCTAGTTTGTCCCCATAGAACCCATAGCAGTCAGAGCAGGTTACTCCAGGATGGCCTCTTGGAGCCCAGCCCCAGCTGAACAGAATTTGGGTGACTCCCTCTGAAGTTGTTGCACTATGAGGAAATGATGGGATTTGCTTCAAATGTATAAATCTGTTACAACATGAAATGCTAATGTACATGCACCACGTGACATGCAGGCCTGCAATATAGAATCATCTTATCAGGAGGTAACTTCTGTGTTCTATCTCAGTAGTCTGACACCAGCTTTATGAGGAAATTATAGTAGAAGAACGAGTCTGTCCCATTTTAGAGATATCCAGCAATGGTAAAGCTGTACGCTTGCTAAACCATTACCAGAGAGAGCACTTATCGGTGTACTTTGAAAAGCTCCCAGCAGATCTTCACTAATACTGAATCCATTACTGAATACAGGCACTAATTTGCTCAGAGCACACAGTTGTCTGGGGAATTTGCAAATGAAAACATCAGACAGGGGTGAAAATGGGAACATTTTATTTGGAACCATTTTATTTCGAGACCCTTTCCCCAAGGTAAAACACGACGTGATAGGTGAGAAAGAGTTGCCATTGAGATCCACCTCCTCCAGTGAGAACACCTCTCTAAAAAAAAGCTCAAGCTAACATTTTGTTTTGAATCTTCAATATTTAATGCTCACCGTGACCTCTAATGCTGGAATACAGCTGGAACATGAGAACCACAGTACTGCTGTCAGTACAACATGAGCTGTTATGGAGAAGGGAACAGAGGTTGCTCAAACTCTGCCAGCAAATATAGCACGAGGCTTGTTCTTGTGTGCGCCAGCATTTACTTCTCACAGCAGAGAATCCTTGTGAGTAGGCTAGGAAGGGACCCTGAGAGGTTGCCTAGTCCATACGACTCCCTTTCTTTCCCACACCGAACTTGATGCTTTCTTGCTTTGTTCACTTCAACTCTGTTTCAGGCACCAGGATATGCTGGGTTGCGCAATCTTTGCCACAGGAAAAACAGGCTGCAGCTCCATGATAGTTTAAGCCCAACTTCTATTCCTGCCAATGAAGGATTACTCTATTTTGTACACAACTGAGGAACCCTTGCTAATCTGCAGTTTCAGCATGCAGCTGAAATGGTTGCACAGACTAGGTCTCCTGTCCAAGAACTGATCAACTGTGCGGTTTGCTAACATGGTGAATTTAACTTCATAGAATCATAGAATCACAGAATCATAGAATCTTTGGGTTGGAAGGGACCTTTAAGGGCCGTCTAGTCCAACCCCCTGCAATGAACAGGGACATCTTCAACTTGATCAGGTTGCTCAGAGCCCCGTCCAGCCTGACCTGGAATGTTTCCAGCACTGAGGCATCTACCACCTCTCTGGGCAACCTGTGCCACTGTTTCACCAGCCTCATTGTCAAGAATTTCCCCCTTATATCTAGTCTAATTCTACCCTCTTCTGGTTTAAAACCATTACCCCTTGTCCGATTGCTAGAAGCCCTGCTAAAAAGTCCATCCCCATCTTTCTTCTAAACCCCTTTGAGGTATTGGAAGACTGCAGTAAGGTCTCCTGGAGTCTCTTCTTTCCAGGCTGAACAACCCCAACTCTCTCAGCCTGTCCTCACAGCAGAGGTGTTCCATCCCTTGGATCATTTTTCTGGCTTCCTCTGGACCTGTTCCAACAGGTCCATGTCTCTCCTGTGCTGAGGGCTCCAGAGCTGGATGCAAGACTCCAGGTGGGGTCTCACCAGGGTGCAGCAGAGGGATAGAATTCCCTCCCTTGACCTGCTGGCCGTGCTGCTTTGGATGCAGCCCAGGATACGGTTGGCCTTTTGGGCTGTGAGCACCCATTACTGGCTCATGTGCCACTTTTCATCCACTGGGACCCCCAAGTCCTTCTCGTCCAGGCTGCTCTCAATCCCTTCATCCCCCAGCCTGTGCTTGATACTGGGAGTTGCCCCAACCCAGGTGCAGGATCCTGCACTTGGCCTTGTTGAACATCATGAGGTTCACACAAGGTTCAACTTCCAAGCTGACTAGTCAGGTTTGTCTTGAACGAGCTGCAGCATGGAAGAGTGGAATACTTGCAAGGAGCAGGAGGTGGGAGCTAAATGGGAGAGTCCCCTGTGCATGCTTGTTACTTGATCCAAGCAACCTTT
This sequence comes from Phaethon aethereus, assembly GCF_964289735.1. Lineage (NCBI taxonomy): Eukaryota > Metazoa > Chordata > Aves > Phaethontiformes > Phaethontidae > Phaethon > Phaethon aethereus. Next base: position 14,414,984 of record NC_138582.1, on the reverse strand, counting down.
TGTTAAATCTTCCCCTAAGCTTGGTGCTATGCTTCCATTGATTTCCAAAAAGCTGTGCTGATGAGAAATTTTAGACTGATAGTCACATGAGGCATCTCAGCTATCTTGAGAGGATATTTGTATTTTACTTCAGATTACTTTCAGTTCTGAGGATTAGGAGTGTGAAATACGTTTACCAGAGTATTAGCACAGTCTGTTGTTGAAATTCATGCTTGTAGGCAGAGGTACAAAGCTAGTCAGGTGTCTAATGATACACACTTAATGAAAGCTGATGGAACTTAGCCACCTAGACTGCTTAGGCAGTTTTGTAGGCTCCACTTGCTGCATAGCCGTATTTAGGCCCCTAACTGCCTCTGTACAGCTGGCCCACACTGGCTGGCAGTCTATGAACTAATATCGTTGACGTTTATTGACTGGAAGCCTTTGAATATTTTGTTTGTGTAGAGTTTATTTGAGCAATACAAATTCTTATTTGGCAGGCAGTTCGCTTTCCCTCTAAAGGGGCTTGTCTGTATTTGATAGTTTTGCCACTTTAACTACAGTGGTATAATTGAAACAGCAACACAGAAAGTACTCGAGGGAACAGGCAATTATACTGGTAGCAAATTGTTTACATTGGCCCAGCATATTACAGAACAAAATGAACTATACCAAAATAACGTAGTTTTCTATCAATATATTAGTCTAAGGAAGGGTTTTATCCATATAGATTCCCTCAAGTCCTCTTTCTAACTGATATAGGCATGTTGGTACAATATAAATGCTATCAAATTTAATACAGTTCCAGAATGAATGATATTTCCCCCTCCCCCAAAATCTCCATGGCTGGAAGGTCTAAACTCTCTGTTGATATCTGCTTGGGTAGAGATCATTTTTAATAGATCTCTTTGACTCCACAGGCTGCGAGCAATGCTATGAACTCACTGTGGTGTAAATGAAGGTAGAGTGTGGCTCTTCCTTCTTATCTCAGTTGCTTTGATGGCATGGGGAAGATAACATACTGCTGCTTTTGATGGTCCATGTAAGGAAAGGAAAGAATTAGCATTGCATTACCCAAATCTTCCCCAGTGAACTACTTTGAACAGGTCTTTAAGTTGCTTTGATTATTTTTTTGTTTGTTTTTGTCTGCTTTGACCTTAGACTAGTCAAATGTCTGGAATAGCTAGAAGATTTCAAAACAAAAAAGGAAAGCAGAACAGGCATCTTAAACAGAAGACTTTGGCTGCCTGGATTTCTGACGTGCAGTGAATGAGCCTGCCTTTGTGCTACTGTCACCTCCTGAAGACCTGCTATCTTGCCAAGAGGTTGGAGGAGACAAGCTGGCAGCAAAGGAAGGGACAACAGTGGCACACTCAGGTTAATGGAGAAAATCGGACCACAAATGCAGAGCAAGAGCTGGGGCTGGCCGCCGCAGCTCCATCCTAGGTTGCCTGAGCAGCATATTGGGCTGGGTGTAAAATGAAGCCCTTGGCTCTCCATGTTCAGCTTGTGGCTGGTTCAGTAGCTCCCAGCACAGTTGGCCAGACCCCAGAAGATCCCTCTAATTCTCCCCTTGTGCTCCCCAGAGAGCTAGATAGAGTGGAGCCAGAGCTCAGGGCACTGGGAATTCCCTTAGGTATTGGCTCATAAGGTTTATACATTGCTCTGTTCCATCAGACGATATCTAAATCTGTTAAAAAGTCAGTCTTGCCTTCTCCTTGATACCTAGATCCTTTCTTCAAAAGGGCTGTTGGCTCCTAAATCACTTACTGTCTACAGTGGTGCCCATCCATCACCCCTTGCTATGCTGAAAACTCCACAAATGTTTACAAATGTTCAAACAAAAAGGAATTTGGGAGCTGGCCTAAAATCCCTCTTGTGTGCTTTTAGCTGGCAGACCTGCACTTCTCTCTGTAGATTGCAAAATGTTTTATAGCTCCTTTTCTCTTTTTTTCCCCACTTCCATTCATTCTTTCCCCAACTCCTGGCTCTATCCCCTTAGATAACTGTAGTCACATACCAGATTAAACCTAAAATGGCAAGTTTGGGGGTTTTCTCGGCTTTATCTTCTGTGCACCATACAAGTGCAACAAGCAATAAATTCTTCTTAAAATTTCCCCTGCGCATGGCATGGGATGCCTTTCATTCCACTGGTTGTATTTTACCTGCAGAGCCTGTAGCTGTGGTGCCACATGATTTCAAAGAAAGCCAAAACTTTATGAATTGTGAAGGTATTTGACGGGAGAGGGGGAAACGCCTCTGAATGTTTTCCACACAGAATGTTTAAATCCTTTTGTAATGAAGGGAAAGTCTGAAAAGCAACAGTCTCCCAAACTGAATTGGATACTAGGCTGTGATCAGACCGAGACTTTCATCAAATATCACCAAAGGAGGATTAGACTGGAATCAGATTTGACATTATGGGCAACGCTGTGCAGGTAAAAGGTGAATCTGCAAATTAGCAAAAGGTGAATCTGTTCTCTAACAGTATCCAAAAGGCGGCTAAGACTTGCTGCTTATGGAGCACCAGGAAAGTGTTTTGCTGCTGACAGTTTGGCCAGAGCTATAACATGACATAGAGTCATCAAATAAAATATTTATCAAGAGCTTGTTTTCTTTTAACTGCCAGGGATATTAACTTTCTTACAGCATGTGACTATTACATTACCACATGAAAGCTTTTGCTGATATGAAATACTGAGGTTCCCCGCTCTAGACTGCAAAATTTACATTGCCTCTTTCTTCGTGTTGAAGGAGAGAAACTCATTCTATATACCTGACTCAAGGAAAATAGCAGTTTCTTGTTGCTTCTTCCACTGCTCTTACCTCAGCGACCAGTTTGCGTGAGGGCAGCACGGTTAATTCTGCAGCCACCAAATTCATTCTTCTCAAATGTCCAGTGGCAAATTGTCATCAGAGCAAGATGTGGAGCCTGCCTCTTCAGTTGGCATAGTTTTATGGTTCAAAGTAAACGAAGCTATGGAGGTGGCCTGGACCCAGCTCTGCGTGCTGCCATGTGGAGGAGTCAGAGACAAAGCCTGCCCTCACTACTGCACCAGCAAGTCAAATCATCTGCGGACTTCAGGGAACCCTGTTCACACAGGGAGGCAAGGGCAGAGGATCTGGCTGGGAGCTGCTCCTCAGCTGTGATTCAGCCTTGGTATTGAGCAAGTGGAGAGCTCCCTTTTCTTCCTGCCACTCCGACTGTCTCCCATGATCAGTTCCTGTCTATCTCTCCACTTAAATGCTCCTTCTGCTCCCTGACTTCCTTTCTTATCCTGTCCCTAGCCTCTCTCCTGTTTGTCCTCCTTTTTCCAGGGTGCCTTGCTTGGGTCTTTCTGCTGGCCTGCTCCCTGTATGCACAGTGGCTGACATCCTCAGCAATGAGTAAAGATGGACAGCCACTCTTTGATATCCTGGTTGCCACATAACTACATTTCCATATTGTGAGGAAACTTGCCAAATTCCTGTTCCTCCCATAGCAAATTGAGAGCTATCACCAGCTGGTAACAGCTTGCAGACACAACTTGCTGACTGGGAAATATTCCTGACAGCAGCAAGAAAGCTCAGATTATCAATCCTTGATATCATGAAAACTTTAAATCAAATCCGTTCCAGTATCTGGTTACTGATCAAAGCAAATTCTTTTCCAAAAAAGAGAAGAAAAAAAAGAAAAAAAAGAAAAGGCTTAATTATTTCCTGATAGGCTTAACAACCTGGAATTAAGGCGAGCGTTTATATCAAGTTAGGAGACTGACTCACGACCACCAGTGAAGTGTGAATCAAAGATCCTTCTTAAAGCAAGCCGCAGTGACTGCCCTACAAAGGATCCCACCAAGCCAGACACAGCACACCAGCATCCCCTTTACAGTCCTCAGCAAGTGGAAGGTCTCTGAGTTCATCACATGCCAGTTTAACACAGCAGAAGAGACAAATGCTCAAGGTTTGTGAATAACTTCCTAGCCTGCTGCTGGCTTTTTTTTCTCATTCATGACGACACATGGGTAAGAAGCTTGGGCTGTTTCTGACTGGTTCTCTAGAAGGAAACTGGGCAGTGGTTAAAGACAGGGACTTATTCAGATAGCAAAATAGAAAATGTGGGGCATCACATGGTTGTCTTACAATTGTGTTTGGGAAGCCTTGTCACAGATGGGAGTCCTGATTTTCTAGGTATGTACAAGCATGTACAAGGAGGTACATATACTACAGAGTTTGCAGTCTAAGAAGCTGCACTTGAGGTAAGTCTTCAGCCAGTGATAGCAGGTCTGTTTTTAGTATCTACAAGTTCTTGATTGAACCCAGTAGAAAATTTCCCTGATGCTACACGGGTGACGTGGTGGGATGCAATGGAGGATATCAGGAATAACTTCTTCTTACAACTACGGCATGGGACAACCAGGGAGGACACACAGCTGGAGTTTCCATTTATTAACAAGGAAGAACTGGCTGGCAATGAGATAATCAATGGCAGCACTGGCTGTAGCAATCCTGAAGTGGATTGTGAAGATCCTGCAGTGAGTGAAAAAGGCAAGTAACAGAATAGACTCTGGACTTCAGGTAATCAGACTTTGGCTTATCCAGGAAGCTGGTACGTTCCATTCAGTTTTGCTGCCCTCCCCTCCAAGTACAAGAAAGAAATATCAAACAGGAGTGAGTACAGGGAGGGCCACTAAGCTGGTCAGGGGCTGGAGTGCTTGCCCTGTGAGGAGAACTGGAGGACCAAGATTTGTTCAGCCCAGAGAAGAAACAGCTTCTGGGTCACCTCACAGCAGCCTGCCGGGACTGCTGAGGAGATCATCAAGAAGGAGCTAGGATCTTGAGAGTGGTGTATGGCTGGAGCAGAGGTTTGGATTAGAAGCCTCCTGAGATCCTTTCCAACTGGAATCATTCTAATAATCCTGTGAAAACATATGAGCACCCTCAAATGACCATTTCTAAAACATTGGGGATCCGATCCTCAAATCTCTTCTGCAGTCACCTCATAACAGACGAGGCCTCCTTCCAATTAACCAGATTTTTAGCTTTGATAGCCTGTCCATACCCTCTCCATTTCTCCTGCTTTTGCAAAGCCCTTTTCCTTCTCAACACCATTCATATCAAGCCTTCTTTCGTCATGTCTATTGCTTAGGAGTGTTTTCTGTATCTTCCTGAAACTTCCATCCCTGCCATCACCACTGGATACCTGCCATCTTTTGGTTGTCAAATGCCAAATTGCATTTACAGAATACCACCTTCCTTTCTCAGCATTCCTGACCTCATCATGTATTTTTCTTGCAATTCTTTATCAGCATCCCATTCTCACACTAGCAAGATCAAATTCTTGTTACCTGTAAGATTGCATATAATTCTGTAATTTCACTTCTTTCTGTTCCACATGTTTACAACCAAGTTATTTTATTTTCTTATGAAAGTGACTTTGAAATCCACTGTTCTGAAGTCTTCCAACTATATTGTTGAGGCAAATGTCCATTTTCCATCTTGTGTTTCCACTATATATACATATATCATTTAATTGTTCCTTATGGCCTGTAAATACCTTTCCAAAAGGAAAAGGAGATTCAGTCTGGGTGGGAAGGTCCATGCAACAGCTGCTGTATAGTGCAGCCTGTAACATATTCCCTGCATTGAGTGGTGTTGGTGTCTTAAGTCCTCTCAACAAATCTGTGCCTGGATAGTGACTGTGCTTTCCCAAGTGCTGTTCAAGTCAAAAGCACATAAAGAGCACTGTACAGACCTAAGTAACAGTTGTTGGCAACAGCCACAGAAAGAGATTATTGAATGTTACCTAGATTTACTTCTGAGAGTAGTCAGGGAGCAGAAAGAATGTTCTGCTTCTTTATGAGGAAGTCTTTAAATGTGTTTTTTATGTAGAAGCTTACTGGCTGTAGCAGTCAGCTTAAAAATGACCCGTTGACAGTTTTTATTGAATCCTGGTATATGTAGATATATGTATATATGACTATGTGAGTATATATAGTCACTGTCAAAAGTGTTCGTTGCTCTACAGATGTCAAGTATGTGTCCTCCTTTAACATCCATGCATGACATCAGTGCTTTTCAGTGGCTGTAAATTAACATCTTTACCCCGTCCCAGGATTTTTACATTTTTAACTTAAACCAATAGACTTCCTGGAACATAGAAACTTGGAAGAATTATACTAATGCATATTCATAAAACTATCCATTCATGACAATTAAGTACTGGCTGTGCTGATTTTGGCTGGGATAGAGTTAATTTTCTTCATAGTAGTTAGTATGGGGCTATGTTTTGGATTTGTGCTGGAAACAGTGTGGATAACATGGGGATGTTTTCATTATTGCTGAGCAGCGCTTACACAGAGTCGAGGCCTTTTTTGCTCCTAACTCCACCCCACCAGCGAGGAGGCTGGGGATGCACAAGAAGCTGGGAGGGGGCACAGCCAGGACAGCTGACCCCAACTGACCAAAGGGATATTCCATACCATATCATGTCATGCTCAAGTGTATAAAGCTGGGGGGAGAAGGAAGGGGGGTCGTTCAGAGTGATGGCGTTTGTCTTCCCAAGTAACCGTGAAGCGTGATGGAGCCCTGCTTCCCTGGAGATGGCTGAACACCTGCCTGCCCATGGGAAGTGGTGAATAGATTCCCTGTTTTGCTTTGCTTGTGTGCGTGGCTTTTGCTTTACCTATTGAACTGTCTTTATCTCAACCCCTGAGTTTTCTCACTTTTACTCCTCAGATTACTCTCCCCATTCCACTGGAGGGGAGCAAGTGAGCAGCTGCATGGTGTTTAGTTGCTGGCTGGGGTTAAACCACAACACGGGTTTATCCTGTAAAACATTGTAGTGTTTTGTAAAACAAAACTTTTTGTTGCACTATATTGCTCGCATGATGATATTTGAGAGATAATTTGGAAGATACTTTGGAAAAACAACAATGTGTGGTTGCTTCTGCTGAGGCCAAAACAGCCAAGATAATTAATTTTGGAAAGTTACAACTGCTCATATATGGGCTTCCATAACGACCATGGAACCTAGTGGGAAGATGCTCACTGACTCCGATAGGGTTTGGATTATTCCTTTATTCTTAGCAACAAGCACAGTGTCATCAGCCTTTGTAATGTTTATGCCTTAAACAGGTGTAACATAGTGAGAAGCTGAATCTCTCCAGCATAGGAAGGTATGCACGATGTTTGAGAAGATTATATCCCACCCCATCTAGGTGCCATCAACTAATCTGATGAATGGCAGGGTGCAACTTCTGATGCTTTACGTCTGAGTTCAAGCCATGCTCAAAATGGGGGCTTTGTTCCAGCATTCAGTGCAGAACAAATCTGGAGGAGTGTGCACATCTCAACTGAACCAACAACAATAAACTTACACCAGCTTACAACAGCTCCAGCAGAAAATGTAGGAAATTTTCATAAGCTCAAAGAATAATATTCAAAGGGACTCCTGGAAGTCTTTGATCCCACCTGCCATTCATAGCAGGTCCAGTTAGAGCACGGTCATGTCCACTCCAGTTTCCACTCCCTCTCTGTGTCCCTGCTCTAAATTTGACCACCCCTGCTGTGAAATTCTTTCTTCTAATACCTTAGTCCTAGACTGTGATTTATGTCTGTTGCCTCTTATTCCATACTTGTGCATGTCTGAGAAAAGACTGATTTTATCTTCTCTACATCCTCCCATTTAGACAGTTGCAGAGAGGAGTAAGCTGTGCCTTGACCTATCTCTTCACCAGGCAGAATAAACCCAGGTTTCTCAACATCTACATCAGTACATGGGGAGCTTCAGCCCCTGACCATCCTGGTGGCTTCACTTCAATCTGTCAGTGCCCTTCCCTGACTGTAACACTTTAGGGAAAAAATAAATTTGTTTCTCTATTATCTGATGTCTTCTTTCCAGCTCATATTAAGAGATATTAAGGAATATTGTAGAATCATAGAATAGTTTGGGTTGGAAGGGACCTTTAAAGGCCATCTAGTCCAACCCTCCTGCAATGAACAGGGACATCTTCAACTTGATCAGGTTGCTCAGAGCCCCGTCCAACCTGATCTTGAATGTTTCCAGCACTGAGGCATCTACCACCTCTCTGGGCAACCTGTGCCAATGTTTTACCAGCCTCATTGTCAAAAATTTCCTCCTTATATCTAGTCTAAATCTACCCTCTTTTGGATTAAAAACATTACCCCTTGCCCTTATTGCAACAGGCCTTTCTAAAAAGTCCATCCCCATCTTTCTGCTAAAGCCCCTTGAAGTACTGGAAGGCTGCAATAAGGTCTCCCTGGAGCCTTCTCTTCTCCAGGCTGAACAACCCCAACTCTCTCAGCCTGTCCTCACATCCCTCAGATCACTTCTGTGGCCTCCTCTGGCCCCGCTCCAACAGGTCCATGTCTTTCCTGTGCTGAGGGCTCCAGAGCTGGATGCAGGACTCCAGGTGGGGTCTCACCAGAGTGGAGTAGAGGGGCAGAATCTCCTCCCTTGACCTGCTGGCCACACTGCTTTGGATGCAGCCGAGGATCCAGTTGGCCTTTTGGGCTGTGAGCACCCATTGCCAACTCATGTCCAGTTTTTCATCCACCAGCAGCCCCAAGCCCTTCTTGGCAGGGCTGCTCTCGATCCCTTCATCCCTCAGCCTGCACTGATACCGGGGGTTGCCCTGACCCCGGTTTCTGACCCAGGCAATATCTGTTCATTGAGTATCTGGGCAGCAAGGGTATGGCTAGTCAGCACTGGCAGGCTAGACCATTGCTCCTTCTCCCATGTTGACCAGTCATCACTTACAGAGCTTGGGTTAGATATCTGCTGCAGGATCCCAAAGATAGGAAGGGCTATTGGCTACATGTGTGAATTTCCCCATGGAAAAGTTTGGATTAAATGATAGTCTGCTTCTTATCTGCTTTCAGATAACAGAGAAGCACAGTGGAAAATCCTGCATACAACAGATTCTCTGACATTTCTTTATTAAGTCAGACCACTATTGACTGATGCCTAGCCAATGAATCAAAGCAGTTGCCTGCAAAAGGTATTGGATGAACTCAAGTTACAAATAAGTATGTAAAAAACAGGGCTTTTTTTTGGGGGGGAAAAAAGGAGCTAATTTTTCCAGGTAGCTTACTTATAATGAACAATTTGATTAGCTCCACATCTGGGTTTCCTGGCTTTTTTTCAGGGTAAGACAGCTGGCTTGTCTTGAAAGGGTGTTTTAATGCAGAGTTCTGTACTAATATTATGTTTCTTTTAGGTGTTGTACATTAATACTTCAAACATGCAGTGCTGGCAGGCAGCATGAGCATGGCCTAGTTTTTCAATGCAAAAGATCACATTTCTAAGTATTTTTTAAAAGCTGCATTACCATAGTTTCTGTTGGGGAAAAAGAAAGGAGGGGGGAATTAAATAAACAAAAACACCTGGCAGCCTCCATTGTTGGTATAGAACATATACTGCTTGTACATCAATGTCCTTGGCAAGTTATGCAAAAGCAGTTAAACGGAGAGGGGTTTTTCCAATTTTAATCAGTGGAATTGCAACAAATATCAGCATTTTTAATAAAAATCTCAACAGTAAAGGCTCCTGACAAAAAGCCAGAACATGCAAGTCTCTAAATGCCTAGAGACTGGAGGAAACAGAATGGGGAGTAAATAAACCGATCCTCACTCTTCACAGCATTTAAAGACATTTGAAGTGGCTACTTTAAAAATAATATAAAGTTATAGAATAGAAACATACATATCTTTTATTTGCCAGATTTGGTCTGAGAGAACAATGGTGCGCTTGGAGCAAGAGACTCTGAGCTGGTTCCACAAGAGCAAAGCAGCCAACTGCGAAAATGTATAGAATGAACCATCCGTAAAGAAGTAAATCACAAGTAATCTACAAAAGGAAAATAAGACAAAGATAATGACAGAAGAATTTGCAACACTGTAATGAGATGGTAGACTCAGAATCTGGGAAGGTCTGGGACATTTTGGCAGTGACTTACCAGGTATATATCTACTCAGTGTTTATGGCTAAAAATTGCAAAATATTGTTGTGTTTTGAGGAAGAATGTGCATATAAGACAGTTTTTGAGGGGCAATGACAAAGTTTGGTAGGTGAACGAGGCCAAGTGCTCCAGCAGCACACTTCAAAGTACAGGACAGCAGTTCAAGGAGAACACATAGATCAGACGTGAAGTCCAGAGGGGCCAGGAGCTTCAGGTGCCAACCACAACACAGGAAGAGCATGGTGGGCATAGGAGAAAACACTGCAGGGTTCGTCTCGTGAACGGTGCCAGTAGTGAAGTCTGAGCTCAGTGGCAAACAGCAGGGGCCAAATATTTATTCAGGCAGTCTCAAGCAGTTCAAATATATTGCTGATAGAAAGGCATGATTAAACTACCGTTTGGCTCAGTGCCGTGAATTTCACTTTGTTGGAGGTTTGAGTTGAATAACTCTTCCAAAACAGGCTGTTGGATTTAGACAGTATTTCCTTGTATATAAAGTACTTAGTTGAAAGGGAATTGAAATGGTAGGGCAAAATATGCCAGAGACAAGACTGAACTGACAAGTCTTGATTGGGTATCCAACTTTGCGATGTTCAAAACCAGACAATGGACTTCCAAAGAAAGAGAAAGTGCTGTTTCTAACGTATCTATCTGCTATCCCTCACAAACACAGAATCTGCAAAGTGTGATGTGAACACCAACAGTTCAGTCACAACATCACTCCAGAAAACAGCTATCACTTACTGGTTACATTTTTTTTAAATCTGAGTTTGGAATATGGAAATGTAATATATTTGCCTACTGACACCTACTCATGAGCCACGAGAGCTTTGTAGCAACTCCTGCTCTGCAGCAGCAGATATTTTGCCATCGGCTTCACTGGGTCAGAATTTTAGCCTGTAAAACCAAAAATCATGAATAGCAAATGTTGCTACCTAGGAGCTTTTCATGTCTTGGTTTCTTGGAACTGTTGCTTATTAGGAGTATTCCATGTCCTGGTTTCTTCACCTTCTTTTGGTGGTGACTTTATTTCTAACTTTTGAAAGTTCTTGCTTCTTACAGGAAAAAGAGAACATCTGGCTTTATTTTGGTTAATTTTCCCATTGTGGATCCACAATACAGACTATTAAAGGATCCAAGCTATCATTTTTTATGCCAGCTATGGAAGATCCTGTTATTTTTCCCTTCAATTACACATGATTTTATAGCATCTTGTCTGAAAGAATGGTGGTACCAGCCATCTGTGGAGGAAGAAAGTGGGCACTAGTTCTGTGGGAGGCTTGTCACTAAGGTCACCACTGCAATGCCATTTTACCCGCAATGTGTTTTGCCAGGTCTCTGTGTGTGTGCATGGGTAGGAACTGAGGAATGCAAAATCGAGTGTTTATTCTGGCCCCATTTAATGAGAGACTTCATCTAAATGCTGTTGTGGATACTCAAGTGTTTCTTTGACTTGAGTTAATGACATTTATCCTTACACCGATAAGTTCTTTCTTGAGAATTTTGGTGCTCAAGCCTTGGAATGAATTTTCCAGTCATGTTTACTTTTCAAAATGCCGTTACAGAAAATCTGAATACTTTAGTACATTTATTTTCATAATATCCTGTGAGCTGAGAAAGGTTCTGTGGAGAAATGCCTTCCATTTAGACAAGGCTTTAGTTATAAAGCTTGTGATGATGGATCCTGTTGATTCTGATGTGATGTTAGTTGTCAGTGTAATCCTCTCCATTACTTTGAGTACACAGAAATAATTGCCTTGATTTTGGCTCTGTGCTAATGAGACCCATGCTGACAGAGTAACCAGACTATTTGTTTCTAGAAAATCCCAGAAATAGCTAGTAACCTTCCCTAAAAGGGTGACCATAAGTTTAAATACCTTTAAAACCTCAAGTTCAAATTTAACAGCAGTTTACAACATTCTTTGCTCACAGAATTTCTTTTTTTACTTTTGTGCTTTTATATAAACCCCACAGAATTTCCTGGAACCTCTGACCTAGAGCCTTGATGCACAAATTCTATTCTTCTCTTTCTTGCCATAAAAAAAGTGTAGAGTTTGAGTGCGTAACTTCTGAAAGCAATTTTATTTGCTATGGGCAACTGGAGGCAGAATTTTTGGAGGAATCTAGGCTGCCTTAATAGCTTCTTGTATCTACTGAACCAGTTTCTGATTTTCATGAGTCTTAACTTCTAGCACAGAAATACAGAAGTGTCTTGTCTTTTCAAAGGACAAAAGAGTTAAGAAAGGGAAAGTCTTCCATAGAATAACTAAGATCATTGCAAGCTCTGACCTGTAGTGACAATGCTGTATAATGTTTGTCTATCTTAATCTTCATTTTTGTTGAAGGACTTCCATTAAAGCCATGAGGTGTGACCTTTTCTAGGAGTCTTGCAATGACTAAATAAAATAAACAAAAATGCAGATTCTTGGACTTTATTTCTGTTGAAGCATGTTTTCAATGTATTAATTGCTTTCTAAACCATATCCAAAGAGACAAAATGCCAGAACAATAAAACATTCCTCCTTGTTTGCAGAACAATTGGCCTCTCATGGCAAAATATTGAATGCAGTTGAAGTTTCTCCTCAACATGTAGCAGGGATCTGTGGAGAAGAAAATACCCAAAATAGAAACATGTCTGAGCAGAGAAATACTACTAAGGCAGGGAAAGCTGGTAAGAAGGAGAAACCAAAACATCAGTCTTGATCCTACTTCTCTTCAAGTCAGTAGGAAGTCTTGTGAACTCCCACTCCATAGAAGTAAATTTCTATGTACAAAAATATTCCCCAAGGCAGAGAAAGTATGAAAGTCCTCTAAATGCAGTGAAAATAAAGTGGAATGAAAACCTCCCTGCGTTGTACTATTCCTTTTTCCATTCTTCAGTTTCATCTGGCTGACATTTAATATTGTTTATTATTAACAGAGCCCTTTTGCTGTCACTCTCCCAGTTTTGTCATGAGAGGGCATAATGCAGAGCATACACGTTTGTTATTAAACCATAACTGTAGAAATTCACTTAAAAATACAACATTTGACCAGCTTCAGTGACGGAAATGTACTGCCATCCCACAAAAAGCCCCGCAAGACTTTGGCTGCGAGGTGCTGTCCTGGCCACAGCTAAATGTTAGACACCATAACAGCTCCAGCATGTCCCTATCCATAGCATCAGCTGGAACCCAGGAGAGACTGATTTAAACAAATAAGTCTCATAACTACTGCCAAGCAAAGACTGTCCTGCACACATGTAACTCCAAGATCACAGTAAATAACATCTGCAGAAACTCAGGAATAAGCACTGTAAGAATGAAAGAGCTGCCATACTGAGCCAGACCACAGGTCCAGCCAGGTAAGTACCCCAACTCCAATGGTGACCATTAGCAGTTGTTTGGAATATAGGATAAACCATTATACATATTACAGTTTAAACCATCCAGCTTCCAGCTGTTGCCTTTATGTTTCAGTATACTAAGCAATGGAGTGACTGGTGCACAGATACCCTTTACTACATTATATAGGTGTAATCCCTGGGAGATTCACAAACCTTTTGCTTTTGTTTTTTTTTTTCATCATGAATCAGACATAGCGGGGAGGAACAACGAGGCTAAACAACTTCAAATGTGTGGGAAGTTTACTGTAAGAAGCACGACTGGAACTCAGGAAATGGCTAATCCTTCCAGTTCTCCTTGAGAAGCTGTAGAAAACTGCGGAGAACTAAGAGCAGCAGGAGTCTAGACAAATTTTATAGGGTTCAATGAAAACTTCTCTAACATCCTTACATGTGACTTTTTTACTCTGTAGATTTTTAACCTTTTCAGAAGAACAGGATATTCTGTATATTACAGTACTTTTTCATTCAGTTGGTTGATCTGTAGGTCTGAAAAAATACAGAGTATATCTTCATGATTGATGCTGAAGACCCCCAAAGTTTTCAATTAATTAAAGACTATATGATCTGAGGTTTGTATCTAGAGAGCATCCAATGTCCAAGCCAATGAGACAAGACTGTACATGAAGGACCTCACAAGAGCTGGTCACTTCTGGACACAACATTTTTGATGGAATATCATCAGCATGTTTTGTACTGTCAAAGCAAAATATTCTCTTAAAGGTACTGAATTACAATTAAGTTTATGTTTAGAAGAGGATTTCTAAACTCTAATCAGCTATAAGCAGAAAAAAAATCCAGATTTGTTTTAAATCCTAAGACAATTGTATCAGCATAATTCCACTGCACACAACAACTGAGAGGCTTAGTTTTCCTTCCAGTCTAGAATGAAAAGTTTTTAACTCTGAAAGCTGGTGCAAAACAGAATTGTCACTCTCTGTAGCAGGATTGTCCTTGCATGGTTACTCCTTGACCTGCTGTCAAATGCAAAATCAAACACCTGTGCTGGATACATAAGGCTATGTGTTTGCCACTGTTGATCCATCTGCAATATATTACATCCTAATTTATTACTATGGGTGGTTTTCAAAGGGGATTCATTAGACAGACAGAGTCCATTGCACAGTTAAGAAACTGTTTTTCTTCCCACCGTTCTAATTTTCTCTTCTTCTCAGGTTTCTGTTTCTTTTCATGCTATGGCAGGGATATTAAGTGCTGGTGAGACAATATTTGGTCCCAAACCAGTCAGTCTGTTCTGGGCAATTAATGTGGGTGGTGAGCAATACCTGACCCAAATTTTGTGGGCTGGATAAACCATAAGAAGTGGTTAATTATCTTCTACAGTCCATATCTGTTCAATGAGGGGTGGAATTTCTCATTTATACAGAATAAATCTGTGAGTTCTGGCATTGTCCTAAAAGAAACAAAGAAATAACTGTCTCTTAAAGGAACAAGATTTTTTCACATAGCTGCCTCTGGGTTAGATCCTGAATTAGTGTAGGAGGCCATATGATGGCTCTGGTAACAGTTGCTGTATACAGATTAGTGCACTCTAGGGATACAATCAAGGAAAGATATACCTTGCTAAGGTTCAGTTCCATATCCAGGTTTTCCCTTGGGATTGCTTTCATCTCCTTTCTAGGCAACAGGTAAAAATCAGCTACAGTTTTCCATGGTAGCAGTTCTTATCTTTGTGGTTTTATCATCACATGCAATATATAAAGTTTCAGGAAGAAAATACAGAGAATTACATTTGCTTCTACTAAATCTCTCCCTCTGCTCAAAGTAAAGCCATCTTACCTGGTCTGCCCTGTCTGCAGAAATAAAACAATAGACATGTGTTTTTACCTAGGCTGGAATTGTTGAAAATTTTCCCTCCTGAAACATATCACATGTTCAGTATTCATTGTTGTAGTATAGTATGTAGAGCACTTCTGCCTTTTTCCAGGGACAACCACAAATACTGCCCCTTCATACCACAGATTAGCAGTTTATGGAGAAATCCAACGGCTAAATCATGAAGTTGAAAGTACTTAGAGCCTGTTGTGACATGGTTTTTGAAATACTTTCCTTTCTCTTCCCTTCTGCCACCCTGGACACTGCTACACCAAATAAAAATTTCTGTCATTTAAAATACAATCAAAAATCTCATGCTGCTTAGCCCCAAGTTGTCACTTGAGGTTTTGATGACGAACATTTTTTGACATCTGGTAACAAGTTGCAGCTCCTGTCTGAAGAAGTCCCTCTGAGGTTAAAGGCTAATGATATCAAAAACAAGCCTGTCTGGTTTATTGTAAGACTGTTTGTTTTAGATCAAGCTCTTTGATATAAGTGAAATTGCCTCATCTGGGAAAGGAAATGACTTAAAAGTGATGTAGCAGTTCTTAAAGGGAGTCAGACAGTGGAAGGCGCATACAACTTGGCTGTCTTGCATGCTACATTTATTGGCTTTGCTATTAACTCATCAGACAGTGTAAGGAGAAACAGCATTTCGTAACAGCTTTTATTATGCAGCTTGCTAAAAATGAGGAAATAAAGCGGGTGTGCAGAAAGCAATGATGCAAACAGAGGAATTTTCACTTTATCGTATCAGTCATCACTTTCTCTGACAGCAGAGCTTCCCTGACTTAGACATGCGTTAGGGAAACCGGGACAGACGCGAGTGAGCTGTGAGCCCCCACCCTGCCCATGACGCGGTGAACGTGCCCCTCCTGCCTCTGGCTGGGAGGAGGTTTATTTCCGAAGCAAGCTGCCCAGCGCCGAGGGGATGACTGATTCCTCCGGACACAAAACTTTCCGAGTTCCTTATGTTAAGAAAGACACTCCCTAAAGTGGTTCCCCCTTACACTCCTCCTGCAGCCAGATGTGTTCCCCCACATAACTGCAGGACGACGTCTCCACTGGGGAGCCCTGTTGATGGACCTTCAGATAACCAGTGCAATCTGCTGGCCAAGGTGCCGTTCGCAGGCAGCCTCCCTTGATGGAGTGTGGCGGGGAGCCCAAGGGAGGCAGTGCTGCGGGTGTCTCCAGGACCTGCTGGAAGGCAATATCCCTCCCTGCTGCTGCTGAGCCCCAGGGCATCCTGCTGCCCCGTGTGGCCTCACCTGCTTGGCCCTATCCTATCGCCGAGCTCAACACTGCCCCAGCACTGATGACTAAATTGCTTGAGGAGTCTTGAACCATGGGAGACGTACCTGAGGCTTGGATATACTTGTCTTGACCTTCAAAATTTATGGTATGTCTCAATAATCCCTTAACATAAAGATGTGTAAGGTTTCCAGATAAATACCTTTTCTGGGATAACTTTTACTCCAGAAGACGACGTTTGGAGGCTGGCTCAATGGCCTGAATATAGGCACCAGGTACCATTTTAGTCTCTTCATGGTTTTTTTCCCAGCCAGCTGCTGGCCTATGAGGGTGCAAATTTCCCTTAGGTCCTGTCGCATCTGCCTTGTGCAGATACCTGCCTTGATACCCAAAGCACCTTGAAGAGCACTGTATGTATGTTTAGGCAACTGAATTACCCCATTCTGGATTCAAACCTGTCTAAGCAAACACCTGTTTGGAAGTAAAAATCTTTTGGAATAATTCCTCCACTTCCCTGGAGTCCCAAGGAACTACAGACATGCAGGTACGGGAAGTTACTGGTTACAGACAGTTTGGGAGAGAAAGAAGTGAACAAGTGAAACTGGAGACTACTTCATGAAATGGATATTTTTTCTCTTTCAATTCCAGCCACAGCTTGGTTCAGCAACCACATTGTCCTCCTAGCAATGATATCACGGTATGAACTGTAGAATTACTGATATTTTTGTATGGTTAGAGTGCCAAAACCCCTAGCAGCCATGAAAGTCCCATTGTGCTAGGTGTTAAAAAATTATATAGTGATGCGTAGCCTTTACCTCAGCTTCTTTACAATCTGTAGTGGGACTGAGGTGAACCAAGGGAGGAAGGCTTATAAGCAGAAGTATTTAGGTACCTCAGTCCCAGAGACATCAGTAGGGAACTAGTTGTTTCAGTATTCTAGTGAACTTGGATCTCCTCGTTTTTATTACGGTTCTCACTCTCAGCCATGAGCTGTATGTAGATGTATGGCAGGCATCTGAATTTTAACTACATTAAGCCAATCTGGACCAGCTGCATGATGTAGCTGACCTTTGCTCGGAACCAGAGACAATGATGTTGATATCCAACCGTCATAGCTCACAGGGACTTCTGGACAGTAAGAACGTTGTCCCCCTAGTGCCTACTTGTCCATGTCAGAAGCCTATGCAATGTAGAAAAGTGATAAGCATTAGTAGGATGTAAATGGCCAAAAAAAGGTGGGAAACTTAAGTGCTAATAGACATCCTACAGTAATTAGGAATAAATACCTTCTTTCTTGAGAGAGACACTTTCTGCAAGTAGCTGGGGGAACTCTCTGATGATGTACTCCATGCATCTCCTGCTCCAGCTGCTCTCTTCTTTCTGCTAGATGCATGTCATGTTACACACTTTACATTACAGACATACACCAAGAGCAATATGTGCATTGCTTTAATTCTGAACTAATTCAGGACAAATGGGACATCTGTCATAAGACATCGTAAGCTCATCCCCATGTTTTCTGGACATGATTATAACAAGGTAAGCATTAAGGATCACAGGTAATTTCTTTGCAAGCTCCTAGGTAGCTTTCTCATCCTTGCTGCACACTGAGCGTGCCACTCACCAGCAGCTTCCACTCGCTAGCAGCAGCAGATGTGGGTAGTTCCACGTGTCCAGCTTGTGTAGCAGGTTGTGGTTCTTCGCTGTGAACATAGCTACCCACAGGTAGAAAATTAATTCTGTTCGCTATGACTTCTGTGTGTCTGAGGAGCAACTGTATGTCACACGGGCCCTTCCAGCAGAAAAGCCCACACCAAGTATTCTTTGAATGCTGCAAAGAAACCATAAACTTCTGATGCTGGAAATCTCATGCTTCTTTGGCTTGAACGCTTAGCAGCTATTCAGGGTTTTTCTGTGTCATGTTTCTGTTGGGAGGAGGAGCTGACAGAGTCATGCAGAGTCTTTGTGCAATCCTATTTATTTACCAGCAGTGTGTGCCAGGTCTCCTTGCCCCACCAAAAAAAAAAAAAAAAAAAGAAAGAAAGAAAAAGAAAAAAGAAGCAGGAGGTGGTTTCCGTGCTGAGAAATCCAAATGTGCCAGAAGTTTGCTGCTTTATTTTTTCTAAATTCAGTATTTTGCATCTCTGATTTTTTCCTGTCCTTCTTTCTCACACCTCCAAGAGGTTGCACCTGGTCCAACAGAAATCCTTTCATCCCATGTAGCTTAGCTGCTCTCGGCCACTGCTGTAATGATCGGTGCCATCAGCAGGGACTTAGTTGTCTCCATTACCTCTGCCCCAAGGAACTTTTTGTGTTCTTCCATTTAATCTCAGTAAGAGCTTTTTCCAAAATACATGTTTTTGCCACACATGAGTCATTGCAGGGTAGTCCTATTATATGTTAGAGAGGAATCAAATTAGAGCATTACTGAAGTCTCTTTAGGCCCTGTAATCTATGAATATATCCCTCAGGCTGATAGTCTGATTGCAGTGTTAAAATCTTCCAGACAACCACTGAAATCAAGGAAGTAAATTCAGTTTCCAAGAGATTGGGAGCAGGCGGCTTTTTTTTTTTTTTTTTTGACTAAAAAATTTCTCCTTCTGCAATATAAGCCCAGGTCAGTATGGACTGAATTGTAAGTATTCAATATCTTGACTGGCCACAGAGGCCATGCTAGGATGCCTAAGAACATGACTAGTTGCATGACCTTCATAGGTCTTACTCCATTTTTTTCTCTCTCAGGGCTCCTGAACCTTCGCTGTTCCTTGCACCTGTGTGTCTGGTGTTGCAGTATATGCACACAATCAGAGAAAAATTCAGATGGAGAGAGATCTTTGGAGATCCATCCCCCAAATTACCAGCCTCTGCTAAAAGAATGACCAACTCAGTCAGCTTCCTTGGGACCCTGTCCAGTTCAGTTTTTAGTATCACCAAGAAAGGGTACAGTGTCTTACAGGAAAGCTATGGTTGAGCCATCCTCTGGATCCCTTTCTTTCAGATAAGCAGTCCCCTTTTCCAGCAACCGAACCATTTTATTGCATTTCTCAAAAATTTTTGCAGTTCCTTAGCATGGTGCTCACCCCGTGAGAGCTGGACCTGTGTGTTAGGCGAGACTCTATCAGCACGCTATGGAGAGTTCGTATCTCCCTTGGGTGAGCAATGCCAACCAACGCTCAATGTAGGTTGACCAACCACCTTCACACGCATTTGGTAAAGGGTGGTTGACTCTGTCTCTTCTGCCTCTACAAAGTCAGATGTCTGAATGTGAAATGTCTCAGTTTCCCTGGAACATCCCCATTTGGGGAAATCTAAACAGACCCTAACTGTCCTGCTGAATCCTCAGCCATTAACGTGGGGGACTTCATCATCTTGCTGATGGACAGGCAGGATGCGGCCGTGCTCGCGTCCTGCCCTGGGCAGCCTGCACTGAGCCGTCCCCCGCGCAGGCAGGCAGCAGCAGGGGCAGCCTGGCAGAGCCGGTGAGGCACTTGAAAACCAGGCACATATGTTATTAACATGAGCTGCAGAGCCCCACCAATAACTCTGAACTGGAGCCACAACACCATAAATGCAGAATGTACAGTAGTAACGAGCCAGGTGGAGCCAACGACCTGGGACCTTGCCAGGAGGCAAATGTCCCCAAGGCGGTTAAGAAGAACCACCTGGGCTGGCTGTCATGTGGGAAAGAGCCACTTTTTGGAACTTCAGTCGCTGGTGCTGGCAGGAGGTGCAGCTGCAGCCCGGCAGCCTTATTCGTCTCTAGAGCAGGCGGCGAGTTGTGTTCCTGCCGCCGTCTCCGGGCTGAGGGTGCTTCCCCATGCACGTGGCTTTTTTGGGCTGCACGGTGCAGAATCGGGGAGAGAAGCACAGTCGGCGCCACTGAAACGTGGAAGATGGAGGAACAGATGAGATCGGCAAGTCTCAGGTGGAAGATACAGTCAGGTGGGGACAGTTCCTCCAATACCAGGAAAATTTGTGACATTTCTGACATTTTTTCCCATCCTGTGTCATAATGCAAACAAATTCTGACTACTTCTGTTTTTTGTAAAGGGACAAGCAAAAAAAAGTTAGGGACAATCCTCACGCTTTGTTTAAACGTCTTTCAGATACGTTGTTTTGAATTTTATCTGACTGTTATTTATCTAATTAGCTTGCATTATAGATTTCGCAAAAATCATTTGAAGCTGAAAACGGGGCTTAAAATTTCATCTTGGAAATCAAAATCAGATTTTTTTTTTACAAATAAAAAATAAATCAAGTAATTAAATCACCTTAATGGCTCCCTCCCCAAAAAGTTTTGTCGTTTTTAGTGCAAAAATATTTTACCTATAAAGTCCCCAAACAGATTGGATACCCTTTTATTTAGCCTTAGTCCCCTTATGACCTCCCCCATGATGGCAGATTTTGCCTGTCTTCCTGCAGACAATAAAACACCTGTGGAGGTCCTTTGGAAAGGTGGAGTGAACTGTCTACCATTTGTGAGCTGGAAGATAAAACTGATAATAAATAATAGAAAATTATCTATTAGAAAACCCAAATGGTGTAAAAAGACCTCTGCTCCTTTAGGAAAAAAAATGGTTTCCTGTTTCAAAATTAGAGGAAGTCAAATAAAAGCAAGCAAAATATAAACATTTACAACACTTTCTGCCTGTCTAAATGTATTTATTTTAAAATCAAAAGCTAGTCAAGGTGTTTTTGAGATACTACACACAAAAAAATCCCAACAGTCCAAGTTTTTGTGAAAGCGGAAAACTTCGTTGTTTTCAGCATCATGGCTGGCTAATGCCCTACCTAATAAATCTCCTCTCAAATGTAATTAAATATACAATTTATTTAACAGAGGACTGCACGTGTATACATTCAGGCGGTTTAACACCACTTCTGGCCAGCTTGTGTGCTCAGGGGACTCCAGCTCCAGCATGCAGCAGAAAACTCATCCCTGCTTTAGCATCAGGGATCCTACTTCTACTGCAGAAAATAGAGGATGAATTTCAGATCCCGGGGCAGAGCTGGCAAAAATCTGAATACGCACAACCAGGGCAAGACCTTTGAAAGGATTCAGCTACCTGCAGCTCTTACTGGGAGAAGCTGGCCATAATTACAAAGACAAAACAAACAAGACATGCTGTATAGGTCCAGATTCTCAGAAGTTTATTGAGCTTCCTAAATGGAAGTGTACTGACAGGCAGCTGCGAGTTAGCAAAGTTCAGCTACCGTAACGGTGTGCTTGCTCCTGGTTGTGCTGGAGGACCACAGTGCTGGCCGCCAGCCTGTCTACTCACGTCTCGTGACCCCCAGGAGAAGCATGGACTCGCTTGCAGCGAGTCTCTCTGTCTGGGCTGATGAGCCACCTGAAGAGAGCCCGGGTATTTTGTCGTCATATCTCCCTTCCCAGGGAACTCATTTTGGAATACTCAGCCACGATCCTAAAAGTTGAGGTATGTTGAAAATCCTGGCCACAGGGAGGAAGAAAACCTATGTTTCTGTTCACTGCTTGTTTTGAAAGGACTCAGTCCAAAACGCAGAGAAATCCAAAGAGTGATTCCCATTGACTTAGCAGGCTTTGAGTGAGACCCAAAGTGCTTAATATTAAACTCCTCAGGAGCATGTGCCAGTGAAGCTGGTGAGGAGTTCTTGGGCAACAGGCTCTTTTTTCCACAGCTATCCCACACCCAAACATCTGTTTGCTGCTGCTTCCTCTGCAGTCCGCACAACTGTGGATGGCTCAGGCAGGTGAGAATCAGACCATCCCTTTCTGGATCCTTGCAGATCTCTCTGTGCCCTTCCTGCTCCACCTTCCCCACAGGGAGATTCCCACACTGAGGTTTAAACACTCCTTTGGGAACCCTTCCTCACAGACACGATGCTGATTTTTGGCAGGACCCTTCTCTGATACTCTTTTCTAGACCCATCCTGTCCCCATAGCAACTCCAGGTAACAACTGAGGTGCATTACACTCTCTTTCCATTTTTCTGCACTTGATTATAAATCTAGCTGCCAGCAGGTAAATTTAAAATGAATAAAAGGCAGGCCTTCACACAGCTGGTAGCTGGCCTGCATAGTCCACTACCACAGGAGGCCACGGAACTGGAGAAATAAAGTCTGAAATGGATTGAAAACGGAGTCACTTGTGGGAACCTTACCCTACTTCTCACATGGGTTTGATGGGCAGAGGACGCGATCCAAGGACTGCAGCGCTCGTTCTGTAGAGGACTCAGCTATGGTGTTGTTAGAGTTTCCTAACATGGACTTTGCTCAAAATAATTCTTAGCTTCAAAGACTGTATTTGTGCAAATTATCCCCTTCAGGTGGCGGGGGTTATCTGCCTTGTACCTTTGAATAGGGCACAATTGTGAATACAAACAGCTGGTGGCACTGCCCATAATAAAGTATGTTCATTATTTATGTTGAAGAAATGCCTGGGAATCCAAACAGACCATATTCTCCCTCGACTTGATGATTCACAAGTGCTGGTCCATGACTTTACAATGCTCCAGATGAAGTCCCTTCTGGACTTTCAAAGTCCCCGCTCTGGGATAAGTGGGACTAGCTGATGCCAATGAAAATATTAATTTGATCCCTCCTGTCATTTTGAGGCTTCATGAAGATGTTTTTTCTTCCTATTAACTCAACTCACTCAAGACAAGGATATGATCATTTGAGCAGAGCAATTTATTACAGTAGAGAAAAAAAAGGAGTTGAAACATTCAGCCTGCAACAGATGTATGTTCAAGGGAAACCCTCCCTTTCAGCTCCTCCGTGTAGCAGTGTTATCTTCTCGTTGTCTGAGCAGAACTGCTGGAAGGAAGTCTGATTGTTTTAACATGAATTTTCCTAAGAAAACTCTTTTTCGTTACAGGCACCTATTTATGCCTGACACTGTGAATAATTCTCAAAATTTCAGAAAGTTCTTAAAATGAACCAGAAGTGCAAAGAAACTTTCCCAGGGAATGTTTTATTGCTTTCTCAGAAGCGGCTGACCTTGCACTTACTGCAAGTGATAATTTGGTATAAGGTTTCTTTTCTCAGCTTGAAATACAATAGGAGCTCCTCCCACTTCCACAGAAATACATGTACCAGCACTTAACAGACCAGCAGTCCTCAAAGACCTGGATTCCCTCGCCCACCACATGTGCTCTGCCTCCTTTCTCCAGTCTCCACCCTGTTCGGTTCCATGAGACGCCCATGGTCAGACAGCCATGAGAAATGACAGTGCCATATATAAGAACATTATCATACTACCACTTACAACTATAAATATCCATTTCTGGGTGACTTATCTTTTTTCCTCTGCCTCTCTCTCGCTGTATGCTTCTATTACTGCATCAGATAATGCTTGAAAAGAACCAGAACTCCCTGCAACATTCCCACCCATTTTTTAATATAAAACAAATTTTCTCCAGAGATTTTGCTTGACAAACAGTCTCATATTTTTCCTGTCACAGGCTGTCGTGACAGACCCATTGTTTCCACCAAGAGCTGTTCCCTTCCTAGTGCTACAGACCAGTTCTAGTCAGCGTTTACTACCAGCTGTAACACGGAGTAGCAAAACACAATTACTGACCTCCTCCACCCGAGCAAACCACTCCGGCTCAGGGGATGACGGATCTGCTTTCAGGGCCAGCCTCTGTTAGGCTCGGACCCAAGAGGGGTTTTCCCGCAGGGCAGCAAGCCCGTGGGCTGGGGAGTAGGCTGAGTGCCTGTGCAGCTCGGCATCCCCTCTCACCTCTGCCTCAACTTCGCCAGCGCAGCGCGGCAGGGGCTTTCTCTCCACGCGCATGAGGTCAGGCACAAATTCATTGCACCTACTACAGGTAGTCAGCTCCTGTCCTTTAAATTATGACCTTCCTCGCCCTCCTTCAGTTGCCTGGTGAGGCGGCTTGAGTGGGAAGGTAGAGACCTCCCTCAGGCTGATTTTGGCTAACAATGCTTGTATTTCACTGGCCATGTGAGGACCCGAAGACGGCTGGACTTACACAGGAGTTTCAATCAGGTATTTACAGTTAGGAGGACAAATGCAGGTCTTGGGTACCGTATTTCCTTACCTGTCAAGGTTGCTATGAAGTTAAATATACTAGAAGATTCAAAACATTAATCTGTTGCTTTATTAGGGGCCTTAGAAGTCAATATAGATATGATCTGTATGTACCATAACAGAGGAATGTTACTCTTTTGATAAGCAATAAAATAATGTACTGACTATTCTGTGTCAATCAATATATATATAAAGTACTATATATATATAATCAATAAATTATATATATAATCAATATCAATATATATAAAGTCAATAATATATATTTTTTTATATATACATATATATATAAAGTATATTATTTTATTGCTTGTCAAAACTACCATGGCCAGTCCTCCCCTTTAGTACACATCTCTATATCTAAGTTTTAAAAACAGTTACTTTTTGATGGCCCAAAAAGAGGTAACAAAATTCCGCAAAGATACAGCTATTCAGTAGAAGATTCTGTCACATCAGTGACCCACATATTCTGAAATTTCTAATGATTTTGCAGAGTGGAGTATCCCACTAGAGACATTTCTATAAAGGTTATCTCATCTGAAAATGGGGTGTGTCACATTTGGAGATGTTGTTACCTCATGCGAATTTAAGCTGGAGATAGATTTCTCCTTTGAGACAGAGCTGGAGTTGGAGAGAGATTTTTTTATCTGGACTACAAAACTCCAGAGCATTTCCATCTTTTCAGGTCTATGATATACTCATTACTGCAAAGCAGGAAAAGACCAGAACACACATTTTTATTCTCATTTCTTATTTTTTACTTTATATCGTGGTTACTTTACCACATCTAAGCCTGGTCAATCAAGGGACAAAACCCCATAAAGCTCGAGCAGAAAGATGGGAGATGTGACCATAACCTGAACAGCGAGCTGAAGGACTCAGCCTGTGTGGCATTTGCTAAAATCCCTTCAGCCATCAGCAACTTCACTGACAGATGCAGTTTTGGGGTTACTGAAATTATTTATGAATTCAGCAAGAGAACATAGGGGAAAAAATGGTGGTGTTTTCTAATATGATTTTCTTAGTGAAATGCTGCAACTTTTAGTTCTGTTATGGAAAGCCTGGAGTGCTCAAAGAACAAAACAATTTTCATGTTCGGATACGTATGTCATATCTCCAAACAACTGCCGAGCAAGGAAGAGCACCACCAAATGCCTTGCAAGGAGCCTACTGGAATTAAACCAGCTAAAGGCATTTAATGCTCACGGTGGTAAAAGTGTGACCCCAGATTCACTCAGAACTTTGCGTTTTGCAGAAGTCCTTGCCCGTAACAATGCGTTACATACCAACGACACCAGAAGGCAGGAAGTGTAGGAAACAATAAATTCCCATTGTTGACACAATTATCTCTCATAAATTAAACCAGACATTTGCTGACAAGCCTGCCACAAATAATATTTAGCAATTGCAACTCCTATTATTAAGGTCAGGAATGCGTCTAGCTAACATCGGTTGCATCCACTAAGATGAGAAAGCCTGTCTAGCAAACATCAATTGATTTTATTAAGATGAGGAAGCCTGTCTAGCTAACATGTCCTCAGGCGATCAACCAGGAAATGTGGTCTTTCATAAAGTCTTTGAAAATGCCTATCCGCTGCTGAGCATCTTTTTATGAGTGAAAGCATCAGGAATTTACCTCTCTAATGAATGTTACTTGGACAAATGACTTCTTTAAGTGATGCTACTTCCAAGTTCATGGCACCATCAGTGTTCCTCCATGTTTATGGGAATAAGAGAAGCAATAAGAGAGGCATTGCTAACTTTTGTCATGTAAGGGTGGGAAATCTAGCTGATATTGGACTGGTATTACATGCAGTTTCCCTCTATCTTTTGGATTAGCAAGCAAGTCAGGATCCCTTTGCCTTGAAAAGACTGGCCTTCTTGGGCTAGGTGATGCACATGGTCCCACTGATAGCTCTCTGGAGCAGGTGGCAGAAGTTTCTATTCTGTCCTTTGGCATAATTTGGCCTATGGTGGACCACATGTGCAATGTCACTGGCCAATACTACTTGCCATTCCTCCTCTCTTAACCCCTATATGGCCGTAATCAACTTTTTGAAGAAAATTATTTGCCTTTCTCCTTGGCCCCTTTCATGAAAAATAACATCTTGTTAGTAATTTCAAGTCTGCATCCAGGATCATTAAAACAATCACAATAAAATCTTCAAGAGTATCCTCCAGCCATCTCAGACTTCAGGAACCAATGGTTATAGCTGTCAGACCTAGCTATACCAACTGCAGAATTTCTAACTTTTTTATATATGAAAAATCCTAATTTTTTGCTTAGGAAAATAATCTGGTGTTGGATACAATGTGGTGTTAACCTTTCTGTCTCCAGTTTTTATGCCTGCCTTTTACTGAGATTCTCTTTGTTGAGGATAGTCTCTGATTCAACTTGTTCCTCCAGTCAACTTGTCTAGGATCAGTGTTACCATGTTTTTTCCCCTCAATTCTCTTGTCTATGGCAAGGTGGTCTGTAAAGGAAGTTTAATAAAGAAAGAGAAATTGTGAACTCCAGATGTTATACTATCTTTTCTGTTTGTTCTCAGCAGCCTCAATATCCCTGCACATCTCCTTAATTTTTGGGTGAAAACCAGTAATGGCATACCCAAGCCACATGTACCATCAAGCACAGCTCTCAGGATGGCCTGTGTGACAGATTGTGCAGGATGAAGTAACTGGGATAGTTGGAAGTGGAGGTCAAACAGTGAATCTTGCAGATGAGTAGACTGAAAAGATCACGGGAACAGCCTTGCCCCAGGGTATGCTCAGAAGAAAGGCTTGGTTGCTTAGCTTCTGTAAGTCAAGTGTATTCTCATATGATCCATGTCAGTGTTTATGCAATAAATGGACCTTTCCACATGTCTTGCAGTTGTGATATAGGCACAATACACTTAACCCCCACAGTAAGTTTCAGTGACTCTGCAGTATCCCTCCGTTACCTGTGCAAGTCCGGTGCTGTTCCTATTATTTCTACAACTCTGCACTTTGCAAGTGGTATTTCTGGCAAAGTGTCTGGCTGAGGCAAGTACCAGGAATATCTGAAATATTATATATTAAAAAAAAAAGTAAGCAGAAAAAGGAGAAATCTCAGGGATAGAATAATCAGAGAATCATAGAATAGTTTGGGTTGGAAGGGACCTTCAAAGTCAGAGATCATCTAGTCCAACCCCCCTGCAGTGAGCAGGGACATCTTCAACTTGATCAGGCTGTCAGAGCCCCGTCCAGCCTGACCTTGAATGTTTCCAGGGATGGGGCATCTACCACCTCTCTGCGCAACCTGTGCCACTGCTTTACCAGCCTCACTGTGAAAAATTTCTTCCTTATATCTGGCCTAAATCTACCCTCTTTTAGATTAAAACCATTACCCCTTTTCCTATTGCTATCGTCCCTGCTAAAAAGTCTGCCCCCATCTTTCTCAGAAACTCCTTTTGCGTATTTAATAATAGCAGGAAACACAACGTTTAGGGACTATTGACAGGTCTTGTTCCTAGCTACAGACTACTAAAACTAAAGAAGCCTGGGCCAGACCAGACTTCTATCCTACATATGAACCAAAAGGAAAATGTCACAAGTGAACACACTATCCCTCCCTGGGTCAGGCATCCCTGCTCTTTAGTTCTCAGGAGAGAAACTAGAGAAGAGCCCCTGCAACCTGTGTCTTAGAGGGACTTTCCCTCCCAAGAAACACGCCTCTGGTCCTCTCTGATCCCTCAGGGCTGGGACCCTATTTAAATCCATCAGCTGGTACTCTTGCCCTTCGGCTGATTCCCAGCTCCCGTGTGCTGTTGTCACATAGCAGGCCAGCTGCTTCCCTGAGTCCTTTTGGGAGCCATGTGCTCCATTGCAACGGGACATATTTAGCTGGGAGAGTACTGGAATGCCAGTTGTGCTTGCAGAGACCTCAGTGGGAACTGGTCTCAGCCCCCAATGCTTCGGAAAACAGAAGGTTGCTTCAAGGGCGCTGGGCTGGTGTCCAAAAAGAAACAAGGTCAGGAGTGAAAAAAGGAGGAGAGAGAGCAGTAAATATTTTTGCCTGGTGTTGATGTCAGGCTCACCAGCCTATTCTTGTCACCCCACCCCTTTTTTCCATGGGGGCACAATATTAGCTGTCTTCCCTGGTATTTCCCTGGTATTCCAAAATGTGTTAAAAATGAACATCTGCATGCCAGAGACAACTTTAGTCAGCTCTCGTGGGACCCTGGGCTGATTCTTATTTAAGCTTTTGCTTTAAAATATCTATCTCTAGAAAATGTTGCCTAATGTTGGCTTCTGCTACTAATGGCCTGGAAAATCTGTCATCTTTCTCCTAATATAAACTCATCGTGGACTTTCTAGGTACAGAACAGATAATCAATGAACATGTCTCATCTGCAGCAGTGTTAATAAGGTTACCATCCTTGTGTAGTAATAAACTTATAACATCTTTAGGATTTGTTTTGTTACCACACATTTCACGCACTTATTGTCCTTAATCCTACCAATCGTAGTTTTCTGTCATAGCTTTAGCTTTGTGTAGGAGTGTATCTTCAAGTGTATTCATTGTCTTTCCCATTTTGTTGGCTGTATATTGCCTTTTAACATCTATGTTCATCTCCCAACAGATTGTAATAGATACCAGCCTTGTTCTAGATTGTGGAACTGTACCACTTTGGCCATTCACAAAGACCTTCTGTCAAAAAATTTCAATTAATTTTTGATTGGTGTCCTGGTTTCAGCCAGAGTAGAGTTAATTTTCTTCATAGAAGCTAGTGTGAGGATATGTTTTGAATTTGGGATGAGAAAATGTTGATAACATGCTGATGTTTTGAGCTGTTGCTAAGTGGTCAAGGACAGTCCAGCTTCTCGTGCTGGGCTGCAGCGAGCAGGCTGGGGGTGCATGGGAAGCTGGGAGGGGACACAGCCGGGACAGCTGACCCAGGCTGGCCAAAGGGGTATTCCATACCATATAATGTCATGCTCAGTATATAAAGCTGGGACGAAGAAGAAGGAAGGGGTGGAGGGACATTCGGAGTGATGGCCTTTGTCTTCCCAGGAAACCATTACACGTGATGGAGCCCTGCTTCCCTGGAGATGGCTGAGCACCTGCCTGCCCATGGGGAGGAGTGAATGAATTCCATGTTTTGCTTTGCTTACGTGCGTGGCTTTTGCTTTACCTATTAAACTGTCTTTATCTCAAACCATGAGTTTCCTCACTTTTACTCTTCCAGTTCTCTCCCCCGTCCCACTGTGGGAGAGTGAGCGAGTGGCTGCGTGGGGCTGAGTTGCCAGCTGGGGCTAAACCACGACAACTGGTTACGTTTTCCTTCCCCATCCACCCCACTCACAAGTTTCAGCTCTTTAGCCTTTCTAAATCTACTTGTTATATATTGACACTATTTTTTGTCTGCCTGGACTAAATGTACTCCCCTTGGTAAACATAGGTCCTGCAGCAACTTCAACTTCTTCATCAACGGTAAGTCTTTATCCATTATCGTGAGAACATTACTACCCAGTCTTGACAGAGTCTCTGCATTTTTGGCTGTTTATTACAAATAATTAACAAAAAAATATTAATTGAAGGAACACCACAACCTTCTGTGGCTTTCTTTATTTATTTATTTTAGAAGGTGGTACAGCCCACAATGGAATAAACCTGCCTTCTGGTTATACGAAGTGAAAAGCCAGTGTCAATTCACCCAATCAGTTATTCACAAGTTAATTTTAAAGGTGCCATTCAGAATCACAGCTGGCTGTGACAGAAGCCCTTTCCTCCAGTGCTCTTGCTGAGTTCTTAGTCCTAAAACATTTGTAAGTTGGGCTCCTAGCCCAGATCTACCTGTATTGGAGATGCAGACAGCAGTAAGTGACTCTACGTTGAGCCAGAGAGCTGCTGCATGGACTGATGAATTTTTAATGGCGAAACACAACTGAAATATTTTTACAGCAACAAGCACAGCTACTGATTGGGAATTGAAATTAATTCACCCTTTGTACAAATATGGTATTTTTTTTCCTACCACACTTGCAGCTTTAAGATGCTTTTGCCATTAGGCCTTTCGCTTTTAAGATTACAGTAGCAATGATAGATCGACACAGTTTCAAGCCTGCAAAGACTGCTAAACCTGCTACAGGGACTAACGCAGATAAATGGCATCCTTTCTAGGCAGACTTTATGGTCCAAAACCAGACACACAGGACATTCCCGGGTCACTTACATTTTATTGCTTCAGCTGAGATAATTCACATGATTTGTCTCTTTTATTCATCCTTCTATCCTAGAAGCCACCTGGCTTCTTCATCTGCTGTTTCACAGGCGTTTACCATGCAGCTTGTAGTCAAGGTTTACTGAGAGAGAAGCCAGATAAGGGACAGATGTGCATTTAATTGAAAATAAAGGCTGCCTGTTTGTTAGCAATAAATCAGTGAGTAACACAGCCACGAGTACATAACTCTGGTCCACCTACTCACTGGTTATAGTAATAACTTAGCATTTCCATAGACCTTCACATTGCTCCATCTTCATGCTGAATAACCTCCTCAAGTTGTTTCACGAATGGGGAAGTGTGAGATACAGACTATTTAATTGCCCAAGCCCGGGGAGGCAGCGTGGTCCACAATCAACGTGCACAGCTGCTCGGCAGTGGGCTTCATGCAGCAGGCAGTGTGGCTGGCTGCCACCGCGAGCTGGGTAGGACACGTTCCCTTGCCCTGACTCGTGAGAGTCTCTGCAGGGGCAGCACTGTCAGCTTCGCTGCCTCTAAGGACCCAGGCTCTGGATGGCTGCCGGGGATGCGGGTGGGCTGGCTGCCTGTGAGATGTCCTGGGAGGTGCCAAAAATAACTGAGAAGGATACGGGCTTGTGAGGGAAGGCGAGGGTGGCAAAGGTAAAATCTAGAGACTATTGAATACGAGAGGCAGGTTTTGCAGGAAAGACAAGCATGGAAGAGGAAAAGGGTATTGTAAGTGGTAGTGTAAGGTTTTGGGTATGGGAGGAGGTAGGGAATACAGTGGGTGTCCTGTGATGGAAGGCAGGTAGGAGCTACAAGGCAGGGGAGGTGCAAGAGTGTCAGTCTGTGTCAGATGAGCTACTCCCCATACATCTGAACTAATTTAAGCATGCAATCTGATGACCTGTTCGCAGTGGCTGCAACATCAGCCCAGCAGCTGCTGAGACAAAACTGCTGCCTGTGGCTGGACTGGACGTGAGCGTTTCGATGCCTTACCACGATTAGCAGAACAGTTAATTGCCATGGAGTCATCCGCAGTAAGTGCTTTAAGTCCTCACAGCCCTCCGTGTCCTGTCTGAACCATCTTTTCAGGAGACAAGGGTGCTTATGAGATATGGGTCACAGGGCTGCAGGGACGCGGCTATACAGCACAGGGTAGGGAAGGTAGATGAACTATATAGTTAAGGCAGATTATTTTTGTAGCAAAACCAGTGTATTCATCCCAATAACTTGGAGTGAATCCAAATGTCATTCTCAGACATTCTGGTATGATGGTGGGCAAACAATCTAGCATCTCTGGTCCAAGTTTAACAATGAACATAAGCCAGGCTTGATATTAAGCATATAGCAATGGGAAAAACATAAAATGATATACATATACTTCAAGACTTCTAAGGAAAAGTATTTTTAAGAGAATTTTTTATAACTGTTTTCCATGGTGCAGACTATTTAGGAGAGACTTTACTTGGACTTCCCGTGACTGGAAACAGCCTTCAGACGAAGCCCCAAATCTTTCATTGATTCTTGTAAGATTAAAGCCAAGAAGTTCAACTCAGAAAAGCTTTTTCAGTATCTCTGGGATGTGGTTTTTGCTGCTTGACAGATAGGAGGCTTCTTGACCACAGAGTAGCTCCTGTTCTGCACAGAGATGTTGCCCTCCCAAACTGCAGTGGGATGCTATGAAACTCCCTGGCAGCTACAGCCCTTGGGGAACCCAGCCCTGGGAGAGCGATGAGCAAAAAGCACAGAGGAAGCTGTCAGAAAACAGTCCCACAATGAGCTGAAATTAACTATTTGTGTTTAATGCAAAAAAACCCAAAACAACCCTCCCCCCCAAACCACGTACACAAAATCATTTTCCCCTGGATAACCATTCTGATGAAAAGCTTTCTGTCAAAGCCTGGTAAGCTGCCTCTTCCTCCCGCTTCAAACCACCCCCAAAGCAAGCTTTTCCGTGAGTGCATGTATTTCTGCCTCCTGATAACGGCTGGGCAAGCGTGGAATGTGGTCGCCGCTCCTATCTCACGAATGCCCTGTTTGGGGACAAAAGGGGCAACCCCATGCTGGTAAAGTGGCACCTGTTTTGTATGAGTAAGCAGAGGTCCTTAGCCACCTTATACCAGTGTAATGAAGGCAGTGCAAACCCTTAACCCTGTCTTCTACCCAGTAAAGAGGCTTTAAACAGATAGAAGAGTAATTATTCCAATTTAATTTTTTCTTGTGAATTCAAATGAGCA
This sequence comes from Phaethon aethereus, assembly GCF_964289735.1. Classification (NCBI taxonomy): domain Eukaryota; kingdom Metazoa; phylum Chordata; class Aves; order Phaethontiformes; family Phaethontidae; genus Phaethon; species Phaethon aethereus. The sequence continues at coordinate 14,382,093 of NC_138582.1, read as the reverse complement.
AACTCTACAAGACAAAAGTTTATTTTATATATGTTAATTCGTTTCCATACTGGACTTTTTTTTTATTTAACTATTTTGGCCAAAAAAATTGTGCCTTCCACAACTGCAGTTGCTGCAGTTATTACAAAAGGTGTGCAAGAGTCTTGCCATCTCTGCTCATAACCTGCTTTTATTTTGCTCGGATTTTGTCTTTGACTCTAGGCCCTGTATTACACATTCTTACAGCACCTAACACAGTGTATCAGACATGGATTTTAAACCCCATGATAATATACTTGTTAGATTAAAATAATAGGATTCGTGGCTTACACTCACTGAGTCACCGCTTTCTGCTGCAGAGATTGCGATTGTTTCACCTCTGCAGTTCTGCCCGGGCACTTGAAGCTTCACATAACCATGCTTTGAAGTGCTTCTTCCAAGTTCACAATTTACTGTTTGAAATGTCTGATGTAATGCTATCTAATCCTTTCCAGGGCTTCAGGGAAGACAAGCTTTCAATTTGGTGAAAAATGTATTTCTGTAAGATGATTAGAATAAAATGAAATAGAAACCACTTGTGGAGTGATCGTTGCAAGGCAGCTTGATAAGGGTTTCTGTTTGAATGAAGCAGAGGCCAGCTCCTGCCCCGCTAAAAGCAATGGCAGGTTTGCTGTCAGCCTCCATAAGCTCCAGATCAAACTACAGCTTCCATTCAGGACGTTTTTTTATTTGTTTTTAATAGGGTTGATGTTCAGGAAGGGGTCAAATTTAAAACATAGGACCTGTTTTATAGGATACTTGAATCCCTCTTTTTTTTAAGTGGCCATATAGATTAAAAACCATACGTGGAGGACCTGAGTAATCTTACACCTGGTAGCAATCACTACTCTGCATTATGCACTCCCTTCCTAACATCATATGTGAGCAGATGGGGTCTTTCCTCCAAGGGTGCTTTTTATTCGTGTTCTTGAATTGAAGTTATCACTGTGATCTTAAACCATTTTTATTAGAAGGTCTGTTTTCAATCAAGAGAGAAGGGGGGGCTTGCAGTGAAGAAAAAACACTGGTGGGTAAAATGAACCACTACAGAGACAAAAATAAACAAAGATGAATTTCCTCAATGACCTATTTCATTTTCATTTTTCTTTTTTATTAAATAAAAAATACTAAATAATTTAACATAATACTGTTTTTATAAGCATTGTCATTAAAGTAGCTGTTTGTTTAGAACTGAAAGAAACAGCTTAGCTTCTTTCTTTCTTTGTTTCTTTCTTTGTTTCTTTCTTTCTTTGTTTCTTTCTCTTTGTTTCTTTCTCTCTCCTTCCTTCCTTCCTTCCTTCCTTCCTCCCTTCCTTCCTCCCTTCCTCCCTTCCTCCCTTCCTCCCTCCCTTCCTCCCTTCCTCCCTTCCTCCCTCCCTTCCTCCCTTCCTCCCCTCCCTTCCTTCTTTTCTTTTTCTTTTGTACATATTCAGTTCATAATCAGAAAGAAAATAAGAATCTCTTAAGGAGAAAATTTAGTCTCAGGACTCAAACTGTCCTAACAAGTTAAGGCAAGGGGATGTTTTGCTGCTTCATTTTCTTAGTCCTCCTGTATCTGACTCCAAAATGGTACCGGTAAACATGAGAGGGAACTCCATGCTGATTTTAAGTGTCCCATCTTTGAAAAAGAAAGGCTGATGCAGTTATCAGAAAATAATAATGATCATAATACACTCTGACAGTGGTAGTTCATGGAGAGTCCAGCTGAGTGCTGGACATGAAAAACGCACAGCTCAGGTTTTGCCTAGGTTAGGGGAAGTGTCTGAAGATTGATTACAAGCTCTGTACAACTGCAGTGGGGTGGCAGGAGATATTTTGCCATTGCAGCCACCTTCTCTGTTCTTCTGCCCGCAGTTACCAGCCGCTCCATACAGACAGGAGGACAGGAAGGGCATCTACCTTCACCCAGCCCAGAGCTGGTAGCACTAATACGTGCTCAAGGGCCGATTAAGCCAATGTGCCCAACTGTGGTGGCCCACTGGCCACACTGTTGGCTCAGCTGCAGGAGCCACCTCTCTTGCAAAGCCGTGAAATCTGCCCGGCATGATTCATTAGTAGTAGCTAGCCAGAGCTGGAGATTTAGATTAGACTGCACCAACTCGATCTGGCTGAGCCCAGATTAGGTTTCAGGTGTTGACATACAGACATAGCAGATGAAACACTGATAGCTGAGGCGGTTGTGGTTTCCAGCTGCCTCCCTGGGTGTCTCACCCTCTCTGTTGCCACCTTTTGTGCTGAGAATGGGCAAATCACAGGTAGAAGTGAATGCCTGTAGTTCGCTGAATTAGGAAGTCAAACTGACCTTGTCGCTGGGCTGGGACAGCACACCACACATCGTTTAGGAGCAACTTCATGCATAGCTTGCAGGCTGCAGTGGCAGCAGGAGAGAGAGGTGGGGAAGCTGCCACAGCTGGGGGTGATAGCTGTTGCTGCAGGCTGGGTTGCATCCTACTGCGTTTGTAAGTCAACATCCTTAACCACTTACTTTAGGGTAAATGTACCATGGTCCCAGAAGTTGTATTTTTAGCAAGCCGAGTTACTGCATGGGCGGAACATATACTCAGCCATTTTTCCAAGCTCACCCCAAGCCAGCTTGACTTGATCTCTACCCTTAAATTCTTACAGTCTCGACAGATCTTACAACTGGCTGCAAATCCGTTCAATTGAATTCCAGTGAAATGTTTGGGCCAGCTGCAGTGGACAAAACCAGGATAAGTTTTTTAAAAACAGCCTAAATCACATCACATCCATTCCTGGGCAACTGTGCAAACATGGTAGCAGCAAGGATTAAAAATAAAAAAAACCCCTGAAAAACACTTTGCTAACACTCTGTGAACTACAGAGTGGGTGAAATCCCAAGAGATCTGGGTATTTGGGTGGCCTGGGTACGTTACATATATCTTACGCTTCAGAGAACCATTCACCCCACACTTAAATTATGGCCTTTCCTATTTGCATGAGCTCAAAAAGCCAGAGGAACTGGTTCTGAGTTAGCTCAGCTTTTCCAGGGAAAAAGGTCACCCTAATACAGTAAAGCCACTCCTTCCAACTTCATGCTGGGAAGTTGCAGATCTTCTTGGGGGATGGAAATAGAAAGCCATGTAAATAATTTCATCACCCACCATTGAAAAGAGTGAAACAGACTGAACAGTTCCCAAACCAAAATTGTATCAAATATTCCAGTTTTTAAAGTGGATTTAATAACTTACATGCACTTTCAAAAAGCTGTGTTAAAGTTGCAACTGCACACAGTAACTTCTTCTTCACTAACTTACAGAGCCTGGGATTTCAGTCACTTAAATTCATTCATGAAAACCAGGAAATCTTTGATTAAAACCTCTTTTATATACTTTGCAAGAGTAGTTCAACAAAAGATTGAATGTCCCACTTGCATGAACCACATCCCAGGTAGGCGAAGGCCTATAATGTTGAATATCTCTCTATATAAATAGCTCTCATCACTTTATTTTTTCTAAAGAGACATAACCTACCACTATTAATGTTTGAATAGTTGGGGTAAAATTAACAACAACTTGAATTTTCATCCCCCCACAACGCAGCAACATTTCTGAGTTTAAAAAAAGTCACATTTAAAAATAATTCGGGTGCCTCTTTTAACATCCAGATTTCAGATGGAAGTCGAAGAAAGAAGCAGAAATACCGTGAGAAAAAATAAACCCACAGTATTTCAAGCCGAGTGCAATACAAGAGGTAAGGGAACTAACTTTGACGAGATTAACAGCTAGGCCTGTGTGCCAAAAAATTAAAGGTCTCCCACCATCGTTATCTTACACTCTCCCTTACGCAGATTCCTGGACCAGATCCTCAGATGATATCAGCTGGTGGGTGCAGCCACATTCATGCGAGTAACGTTACAGTGATTTAAGCTTGATGATAATCAGCCTCACTGGTTTCGGGAAGTGAGTTTTATTATTCATTTGATTGAAAGGTATTTTCCAATTGTTGCAAAGTGGGAAATGTGTTTCGAATTCATCATTTTTTAAGCCTCACACACATTGTTTGGCAAACAAGGATTGTTTAGGTTGTCCGGGACTCCCCCATTGCATCCTCCCAAATGTGAGATTTCCCTCTGTTCTCCATTCTGGTCCAGTTAAACACAGAGTGGCCAGCTTTGCAAAGCAGTAAGCCTTCTTTAGAATGAGGCCTTTTGGTTTCATCTGTAATCTTTGTGGAAAAACTGAACATTACAGTAGAAGGATTATGCTAAATTGCTTTCTGCCACTGAAGAGCTGGACAAAGCAGTAGTTCAAGCCACGGAATGAGCATTCTGAAATAAGCACTTAGTCACTGAATTCGGTACCAAGAAATTAACCTAAACGATTTCAATTTACATATGTTTGTAATTTGCATGCCAGCTTTACACCTTACAGAGACTTCCTTGTTTGCTGTTACTGTAGCAAATGTTTGTTCACAGGCTGCCTAAAATCAATCAGGGAGGTCAAGCTGGGACCAAATCCAAGGCTGACTGCCTTGCCCTGTCTGCATGCCTTGTCTGAATACCCTCCCAGGGCTCAACGCTGTTCAGTGGACTTGAATGGCGCAAGACTGAGTCCGAAGACTTACTGCAATACAGGGGTTCCCCAGTTATGCTGTGATCTGTGACTCAAACCAGAGACCTTCGTGTGAATACTTTCTCCTGCTGCCACTCCCTTTCTGTGCTGAATTGCTCTCTGGCAGAGACTCCGGCTTTCTCTCTCACTATTACTCTACAGATATTTTGCAGGGGACGTATCATCTTTCCCTGGATACATAAGTTCCTATCACCTTCAGATCATCATATCCAATAAACAAATTTGAGTGCCTACGAGTTAGAAGAGGTAACCTTCATGCGCATGGATTTTGGACTGGCATCCAGAATTTTATTCCGAGTCTTTCTGTACCAGACATTAGCCAGTCTTCTGCTCCTTCCTTCTCTCATCATTCCAGACTGATACTGCTCTCCTATGAGTTTTTACCTGTCCATTTTCCATTTGGCACAGAGTAATGTCCAAATGGCAAATCTCCATGGATGGACGAGGGCTGCCAAGGTTGTGCCCGTCAACGGCACCACCCAGTTCTCTCCCAGGTAAAGGAAGGAGTCAACCAGGGGTAATGCCAATGAAGATGTCTGTAGGGCCCAGGGAGCTGTTTGTAGCTTTCCAGCTGACACTAGATGATGTAGTGTATGTGCTTGTGCATCTTGTGCTGTGGTCAGAGCACACGGCTCTCCTTCATTCTCCTTTCAGACTGAGGCTGCCTCTGCTCTTTAGAATGACAGGATGATGTACAGCATCTGCGATCAGCAGTTACAGAGATAGATATATGATGTTCTCTGGGGTGCCAGAGTGTGTAGTAACAGGGTCATGCAAGTCTATCCCCAGTGTCCGACAGCTGCAGGGGCCTATTTCAAGCTGTTAGTGCACTTCAGAACAGAGGAATATTTATCCATGAAAAAATAATAGTGTTTTACAGAAATGGACCAATGTTTCTCAGTCAGGGTCACGAATCCCTTGAAAGTCACGAGAGCATTCAAAAGGGTCATGAAATTTTAGACAGCAGAAGTCAGTAGCAGCTCAGTTCCTCCAGAAAGGCAAAGTGAGAATCAGCTGTAAGTATTGGCTGTCGGTTCTTGCAATAGCCAGGAGGGTACTAACTACACCACCTTTAATTGCTCAGTTCTGGCCAGGGCAGGGAGGAGAGGACAAGCACGTGCACCCAGCAGTAACACCCCTCTCACTGTCTTGCCCTGGAGGAATGGAGCTGCGATGAACTTCGGAGGGGATGGGCATGAGGAGAAAGACGAACCAAAATGAAACGTGCTTTGTAAATGCTTGAGAAACCCTAGGATAGAGTAATGCCTTTGCACTAGCGGACCGTAAGGAAAGCAGTGCTCTGCTGCTGGTTAGGGTCTGCCTCGGGGCTCGGTGTTTGGTAACACCACCTTGTCCGTGGTCTTCAACAACTTCTGCCATTTTGTTTATTGCTTTTCTGCTTCCTGCAGTGTTTCATGTCATCAGCTTAAGGGTGACTGCAGTCTTTTCACTTAATCACTGTACAAATTATTTAGCTGGCTCACTTATTTCCTTTTTTTCTTTACTCCCATACTCTGTGGACCCTGCAGAGCTAAATTCCAGTGTGAAAGGTTTAAGACTCCAGACAGTTGTGAAACTACTTTGGCAAATTTGCATCTTTGGTTGAGATTAGTCTTAAAGTTGTTATGTGACATCTGAAGACAAAAACCTGTAAATCTTTCTAAAATGCTAGGCCAATAGCTTCGATATGTAATAAATACTGAAATTCTGTAAAACATTGCAATCCATTTTATCATCTTTTCTAAACAGAAAGAGCAAAGTCAGGAAATTCATTGCCGAGGAGTTAGACTTTTCTTTGAACCTACTTGATACTAAACATTTGGGGAGTTAAAGCAGCCAGGTTTCAATATAAACAGGCAAATGACTGAATTAAATGCACAAAGTGAACTATTCATTCTTCCGTATGTGTTGAGTGAGCTTTTATGATAATGGGATAATAATGCTTTGTAATCATTTAGTGCTTTCCAGCTAGAGAAGTACAGTAAAGCCTTAATCTTTTTAGTGCCACTACTTAGATGTTATTTGTCTTACCTGCCTCCCCTCTGGTAGGCTATAAATGTTATATTCTTACCTGCCTGTCCTCTCTTAGGCCATAGATACATGATCTCTAGTTGTACCAGACACAACTACCTCATCATCAAAAATTACCACTGTCTCAGAAATGCCAGTTAAATGGCAATTTTGTTCATGCCTCAATAAATTTTATTTAAATCAAGCCAGTCTAGTTTAGATGAGGCTCTAAGTAACAGACTTTTACTAAGCAAGATTGCTTTGACTAGAATAATTGAAGGAGACACTCCAAGAGCTATTCAGTCCCTGCATCTGAGGAGGCAATGTCCTAGATTAGGTGGGAAATGAGGAGTGGAGAGGACACTTGGGGATGTAACTACTTCAGCAATTACAGCTGGAACTTGAAAAGAATATATGCCAGTGATATTATTAACATGCTGCTGTCAATCGCCCTGCCTGCTTTTCAACTTTTTATTACCTGTTACTGTAATTTTCTCTAAAAAGTTTGGATCATACCCCCTACTGCATCCTATGCACAAGAAGGGCTCCCCAGTTCCCCCAATCTGTTATGTTGTCTCTTTAAAACTCACCTCTGCTGTAATGCTTCATAGTAGCTGGTGGTCTGCGCTCTCTGCTGGCTGTTCTGATCCAAAGTGGTATCTATATCCTTCTTCACTGCCTGGTATGTCCATCACTTTTCCTTCTTCCTCACCCAGACTGAGCGATAATTTCACATCCTTTCATGCTGTGCAGACGACACCTGGAATTACACGGCCACAATCAGACAGGCATCCCTAGATACATCGCAAAATAGCAGTAATATTGGCGGAGGACATAAGTGGCTCCCCCTAACTCATGCAAGAGGACTGCCGCACAGATGGGGAAAGAGCTTGGATCTTTTGTCTCGGTTATTTGCTGTAACCGCATACTCCTCCTTCCTAGCATCCCTCTCCAAAACTTACTGACATCAATTAACCTTTTCATTGCATCGAGCCTCTGCTTTTGCCTTCCTGGTGGTGGAAACCTCTGTAATACCAACAGTCCTCAAGGAGTGCTGTTAGAGCCCAAAGGATAGTAAAGTTGTTTATTTTAAGCGTTAAAATCTGAAGAGACAGAGTGAAATAAGTAGTAAGGACAAATTCACATGCCAGAAATTGTACCTTATATGTATAGAGCGGAAGGATGTTATTGACTGTGCAACTGAGGACAGGAAGCCTGCGAGGGGCTGCCGGGTGCCTGCGCTGGGACGTATAGGCTGGGATGTACAGCCAGTGACTCACCTGGAAGACAGGATTTGCCACCAGGGGCTGTTGCCAAGGGGCTCCCTTTCCCAAAAGCACTGCCTTGCGTCGATCGCCTGGATGCACTCGCTTTGTCTGGGTTCTGCCACCGTCCAGCCAGCCCTGCAGGCTCTGGGCTCGGAGGTGCTGACAGCTGGCAGCCACACTTGCCATTTTGAGGGTGTTTCTGGCCAGACTGGTGACAAACTGTGACAACTGCCTGTGTTTAGCCATGGCAATAGTTAGGACCAGTACGTCGCACAGCAGAGAGGAGGCTGCAGCCTGTTCTTTCAGACAAAGGTGTCTGGGGGATATGTCCCCTGGGACAGGCACTTTTGGGCATGGACATGAGCGTAATTGCACCAATAAAATGCCTACAGACATCCCGCTTTCAAAACTTTTTCTTGATGCAATCCCCAAAGCATAAGCCATTATCGAAAGTCTTCCCCCAAACTGCAGTTCTTTACACTAACTCCTTTCTTTTCTAGGGGAGCTTACCAAGAGTCCACCCTGTGCCGTGACCTTCGCAGAGCTGCGTGGACTCCAAGGAGAGCAGTAACCAAGCTGCCTACATCATCTCAGCTGTAAACAGAGCTCCCTCTCACACCCCTCCCTTGCTGCCTGCCACACACCCTTCTGCTGTCCTCCACAAAGACATGGTTTTCTGGAGGAGAGCAAGCTCCACTTACCAATTACGTCAGCTCCCCTCGGTGAGCACATATGCTTCCACTTCAGAGCCTTGTTTCATTTGCTTCTTGTCTCTGTAAAAAGGGGGTTCCTTGAAAACCATTCTTCCAAGTGTGCTGCCTATGTTTTTCTCATTGCAAATGATAGTCTCCTATTCTTTGTCGCAGGAATGTTTTCATTGTCCCCTGTTGTTCTCCCTCTGGACCATTTGCTAATAAAACAATTGGGAAGTATTCATAGTAGCTGAACTGTGCAGAATTTCTCCTTGTTATGTTCTTGCCTTTTTCCCTCCCCTACCACAAAAATGGTATCTCATTCCCACTTAAACAAGATTTAAAGATGACAGCTGTCTTCTGTGTGGTGACAATCGGTATAAAGAAGAAAAATGCGGACTAATTTCTTTAACCTGATCTTGTACATGCTCATTACTGCAGTAATCCAAACATTCCCTACTTGCTGAATAAGGAAATATCAGAGGGCTTTCTAGTTTGACAAAGAGTTATTTGACTCAATACACATTTGCTGGATCGAGCTCTCAATAGGGTCTGCACAAAATCTTTTTTTATTTTGCTCTGCTGAAATTTTTCAAATGACTTCTCATTATCATTGGGTGGGACTGAAGAGAAGCACTGATGTCAGTTTTTGTGACATGTCCTGTTATTTAAGTAATTCACAGTTTAGGCTGGGACATGTTTGACCTTCCTAATTAATTGGGGTTTTTTTCCTTTTTTTTTATTTACCATGAATAAATGAAGAAAGAACAGACTACCATTGGCAAGGAAAGAACTTCCAGTAAACAAAATCCTCTTATGAGTTTCTTACAAATATCACTCTGAGTTTGTTCCTCCTAAATCATATAACACCCTATATCAAACCTATCTGCAGAGTTGTTGAAAATCTTCCCTGGGAAGGGACTTTCTCAATTCAAAGGGCTTCAGACTCTGTTAAGGATCTGTGCTTCAAGGATTTCAAAAAAACCCCGTCCTCTGCTGAGCTTCATTCCCATGAGTAGCCACACTGAAGTTAATGGGTTTACTTATGTATTTAAAAGTTAAGCACATGTTTAAGCACCTGGTGAGAAAGCCTGGATGCTGACACTGTGCTTGCAAGAAAGAAGCTGTCGAAAAGGGCCACAGTGCCATCGTCCCTCTTTGTGACAGCTGCTCCTGAGGCCCTCAAAGATGAATGAGGGAGTCATGTTCTCCCAGGAGGTTTTCAAAGAAATCGGCCATGAGTGAGCATACATCCTTCAACTCTCACAATTACACTGCCCTGGTGACTTTGGTCCTCGTGTTGTAATCAGGGAAATTTTAGTCTCCCAGTTCTTGTACGGCTGCTCGCACAGGCATGGATGTGCTTTTCACATCCACACTTTGGTCTAATATATTGTTCACATTAGTGTGTCTGCTCATGGAGCTAAAACCTGGTGACGGATTTGGCTTGCACTCTATGAAAGAGGTTTTAGAGGGTTACTGCTGTGTCCAAACACGTTTCACAGCTGACATTTGTCAATGAAAAAGCAGAGCTCAATGAAAAGGCTAAATGTTCACAGGGAACCTCTTTACTGTGGGGTTAATGAGGACTTGAAAGGACTTGCACTCTGGCCTTAGCTGTGTATGTTTGTCTTTTCTTTTACTTTCATCTCTCCTCCCTGAACCCTGGTCTCTTTTCATTCTTTTTTGCTGCTTCTAATTTGTGCCTCTGTATTAAACCAACCAACCAACCTTCCTTCCTTCCTTCCTTCCTTCCTTCCTTCCTTCCTTCCTTCCTTCCTTCCTTCCTTCCTTCCTTCCTTCCTTCCTTCCTTCTTCCTTCCTTCCTTCCTTCCTTCCTTCCTTCTTCCTTCCTTCCTTCCTTCCTTCCTTCCTTCCTTCCTTCCTTCCTTCCTTCCTTCCTTCCTTCCTTCCTTCCTTCCTTCCTTCCTTCCTTCCTTCCTTCCTTCCTTCCTTCCTTCCTTCCTTCCTTCCTTCCTTCCTTCCTTCCTTCCTTCCCTCCCTCCTTCCTTCCTTCACTCCTTCCTTCCTTCACTCCTTCCTTTCTTTCTCTCCTTCTCTCTCTTTCTTCCTTTGCACTGTTTTGGGAGACTGACTTTTTGACAGATTAATAACAACAGAACCCACAAAAGTGTCTATTGCTTGAACCTACTCCTGGCCTCTTTTGCTAACACACAATGACTATTAGTGATAACATTACATGGCAAACGATGTAATAGACTCAGAAGGAAAATTCTGTTTTTGTTTGAAGATGTAAAGGTTTAACTTCACAGGGTTTAACTCAGTCTTTTTGATCTGCAACACATGGACAGATGAAATACAGTATTTGCCTGTCTTAATGATTTTTCCTTTCTCCTTTAAATACAGTAAGCTCATAAAGAATTTTTGTGTCTCATACTTAAGAGAACAAGACTGCATATTGTCATGCAAAGAGTACTGTGTATCCTAATGGAACAAATTATTTGATCTTATTGCACATACCCTACCTGCTGTGCTCAAAAATGCATAGTATAAATAAAAATATGAACCTGTAAGAATACTATTTTTTTGTATTTTCCCCCACAAAGAGCAGTCTAAAAACTCATACAGACAAAGTGAGGCTGCTATAACATGCAGGAAAGAGGTTTGTAAAAAGGCTTTAAATTAAAAACTAAGTTTTCCAACATAGTTCAAATGTGTAAACAGAAGAATGTCTCAGCTCACTGATCCTAACATCTGTGATTACATCTAGCTCCAGTGAAGCTTATGTCTGCTCCCAGTGCTCTGATATACACTCATGTTATCTGCCAGTCCCTGGTTTATAAAGACAACATTTCTTCTCCTTGAGCCTAATGAAACTGTACTTTAAAATTAACTATGGAATAATTGGGAAATAATAAATTAACGCTTCACCATATAAAATGTTTTCTAGGACAACATACTTAATAAGGCATAGATTTAATGTAGGGTTGTAGATAACTGAGTGAATTGACTCACCACACTGAGCGGTCCAGCTTCCCAGTATAGATCAGTTATCCTGGTTTCTATAGATCCTTACATTGCCTTCAACTCTACAGGCTACATTTATACCATAAATTTTACAGTGTGAAGGAATATTCCCAGGCCCTGCAAGTCAACCTTCTATAGCTTTAAATTATTAGAGAAGTTTCTGGCATATTTTTGGCCTGTAGCAGCAGTTTCTCAAATTGTTCCCAGGCATGGTTCTGAAATTAGCACATGGCAGGAGCCATTCCCAATAAGCAGTTGCCCCGTTTTGCAGAGCAAGAGATTTTAATATACTGATGTAGTATTTAACAGAATTTAGTAATATTGATTTTGGCAGTGCTCCATACCAGGTGGCCTCAGTGCCAGACAAGAAGTCCTGGCCACATTTAGTTCTTATTAGAGGTGTAGCCTTAGTATCTAAGCACTCACTAGTTTTGTGTCAAGTGGCACAACTGATAGTATGATATATAACAGCATTAATTCTTCAAGAGAGCAGTTAGGACAATATATAGTCTTTAGCTCCAGCGGACCTAGCATAGTTGCTCTTCTCGTTACATGTATTGTTCCTCTCTAGAGGGCAGGTTCAGGAAATGAAGTGAACTCTGTGAAAGATCTTTCCTGTCTTGAAGAGATTATTCCTGCCTCTTAGACAAAGGTGTGGCTTAGGCCAAGGTGTAATGTAATGCACTAGGGAGAGAAAAACCATTTGTGTTGAACAAAAAGGGTCATCAACCATGTGCCTTTGAAACTTTTAAAGATTTTTAGAGTACACGGACATGGAGTAATCTAGATCTTTTTCTTATCAAGGTCTACATAGCTGCAGAGGTGTCCTCCAACATTCAGGGCCAGCAGAATTTACCTACCTCCTAATACGTTAATGCTCAGCTACCCTGGGATGTGATAATACACACACATCAGACAGCAAAGGTATGTACAACTGCAGTCAGTTTGTTGTCCACCAGAATTAGACCCTGGCATTGCTGTGCATGACGACTTTAATAACATCAAGAAATTAATGAGCATTTTAAAATTAATCCCTAAATTAAGCAAATTTACACTAATTACAAATTTAATCTAAATGCATTTTGTACTAAGCCTGCAGAATCTTTTCAAGCATTTTTGCTTGCCTACTTGCATACCCTCTGGTTTGATTGGATTAAGCCTCGGTAAGTTCTGTTTGATCAAAAACTGATCTCATCCAAGATCTGGACAAGACCAATGGAAGAGGTACAGACTTGAGGAAGATAATGCTCTGTCCTCTGCACATTGATGGTGTTCAAATACTTGTCCTCTCTGTCATTGCTCCTTTTGCCAGTCTCTGGATATACTGGACATTGTCTTGGCAACCACATCTTCTAAACCTAATAACTTAATAAGTCACCTCCGGGACCTTGATGATATTTTGCATACAGGTTTGTGTATACACATGTACAATATATACACACAGCCATGTGTTCATGAGTAACAGTTTGAAAAGCAAAGACATTCATAGCATGAGCTCTTTCAAACCATGGGGCTAGAGATTCTAGCTACACCCAATAAAATTAGTTTATTTCAAGGAAACAAGAAATGCCAACAGCATTAAAAAAATTGATAGAGGGACAAAATAGGGAATGGTTTAAGAGGGAGGTATTTGAATCAGCTCAGTGCTTGCTCATATTGAAGGAAAATCAAAAGGTTTTATATTTTTCTAACAATTTGTGAGTGTCAGTCTTGTAAATAACACTTAAAAAATACATTTGAAATGAAATTGTTGATCTTGGTATCGATTCTGGAAAGGATAGCTGTAGCTTTGGCCTTATTTTTGCTCGTTTGGTCGGGGTTTTTTGCTAAATTGAGGCCTGTTTCACAGAGAATCACAAAGAAAAATGAAGTCATTGTTAGCTGATTTCATACCTATGCAGTCCTGCATGGAAGTCCTGCCACCAACGACGTGTGCCATATGAACAAAATCTGGGATTAATTAAGTGAGAGTGAACTCCTAACCCATTTGAACTGTCATGCTGAAGGTCTGGCACAAAGGATCCGGGAGTTTACAAAGACTAATCACCATTGCAGGGTCCTGTGGGCTACTCTTCACACGAGTGCGTTTGTAGTAAAATGAGCCTTCAAAGTGACTGTTGCACACTGAGAACAACAAAGACAGAGACAAGGAGATGCTCACCGGACACTGACTTGCTTTTGTTCAAAGGCAATTATTTGCTCTCTTTAGAAAACAAGAAATTTTCTCAGTCTTAAAGTCATCTATCTAATCATAGCTCCATAAGCACTGATGTCCAGTGAAAATACAAGCTAGAGAGGACAGGTTTACTTTGGTAATTCTTTGGTTACTTAAGTAAAAATTGGTTACTTTTTCCATCCAATACAGCTTATCTGCTGTATTCTGATTATGATAATGGAAAAATTTACAAAAATGTCTCAGTTAAATCACCTGGAAATCTCAGCAGTGAAGTGAGCTAAATATGAGAGCCAAAAAAACTTTCCTGTAATTCCTGAGTTCAAGCAGTTGCATCATGAACTTGGGCATAGACTCCAAACCACAGAGCACGGTCCAGAATGCAAGGTCTCCTTGAGATTACAGGGTCTTTGCATGGTCTATTATTGCTATGAGGTTTTGGGGACTTGTTTTTTGGCTATGATCTAACAGTTCCTAATCCTTGTTGGAGTCCTGTCCATGTCACAGATGTCAAACAATACAGTTTCTGAGTTTGTTTTGTGAGTTGAGCATTTAAAATATCTTGAGTAGTTATGCACGTCAAAGAAAAATGAAAGTAATATCGACAATAACATTACTGAGGTGTTGAAGTCAAACACTTTGCTCTAAAACCACAGTTAACCAGTGTTCAAAGTGGTGAGATAATTACACCATCCTAGAAGGATTTGATTGAAAGATTTCTGAATCTTTCTACCATGTAGTTTGATAACCCTGTAAATTCTGAACAAAACCATCCCACTTTAATCTCCTACATCCACACAGGTTGTTGCTTTATTTGTTGGGGTTTGTTTATTCGTTCTGTTACAGCTGCATGTAAGTTTTCTTATCAAGATCTAAACCCCCTTTTCTTCATTTGCTGTATCAGTGTATGATGATGGTCACTACACCAAAGAGTTCACTGCAAGAAATCTTGACAGAGGTCTACCCATTGATCTTCCCAACAGCCCACTGAGATCTAAAGGTAAAGAGAAAGGAGCACAGCATTATGACCACCTGGAATGTCTTCAGCAGTGAGAGTTCATCAAAAAATGGAATTGCATCAATTTGAAAACACTCCAAATTTTTATATTTGTTTCAACTGCATTTTATTCAGAAGGTGTTGTGGGTCTTTGGGAGAGTGGTAGTGGGACACAACACAGGGTTTGTGGGAAAGCTTGCATTAATAACCTAAGAAGCAAAGTTCTGATGGTGTTCTGTTTCATGAAAGCATCTTTAAGGTTTTATTTCTATTTGAATTCTGAAATGAAAGTAAATTTTAAAAGCAACTCATGAAAAAGAGTTGTGGCCAACTTTATCTGATGCCTTTGCTTTACATAGGAATAGAAGTTGGAGTATCTAAGTGTCTTGCTTGGATTTAGGTAGCTCATGATATATTTCCCTTTCTTCTTTACTCTTTTCATACTCATTTCTTCTGGATTGCTGTTAGATGCAGTGAGTGTGGGCTTGATAGACCCTGAGAGCCTAGGCCAGTGTTTCTGTTCCTTTGTTGTAGCAGACAAAGATTTCAGGTCCTTAACAAAAAGTTTTCAACAATCAAGGATGTTGAAGAATTTGAAAAAAAAGGTGGAATGAAGCTTTAGTTCCACAAAATTCAGACAAAGAAAAGAAAGCAAAAATAAAACCTTCAACCGTTAAACCAGTTCATCCTGTTTTCAAAAACGCAAGCAAACTCAAATGCCTAGAAGACAGCAGAGCTGGAAAGATCAAAGGGAAAGCAAAACCAGATCTGAAAACAAGTGGACTTTGCTTTCACATCTTACACTTGGCTCTGAAAAATATGGCTGTGGCTAGACATCCTTGGCCATCCTGGCGGTGCCAGCTGAGGACACTGCCATAGCCAGCCCACTCCTGTCAGCTTGCTATGATGCCCTCAAGGGAGGCTGCTGCCTCCTCAGATCCTCTGTCTGAGACAGACAACAGGCTACCAACAGCCCTTGACAACAGTCAAAATAAGCTGTGTAAGAAAGGTTTTACTGTTGATATTCCTTAGATTTGCCTGGTTGTGTGGCCACACTGGATGAGCAAACACTGTGCTGAGCTCTGGGGCCAACACGTTGGACGGGCAATGACCACCAGTGGTGGGGCAGAGACAAAGCACAACTTGTCCAGGGTGCAGGAGAAAGGGGCTTGATCCCCGCAAGCAGCAGAGGTGGCAGGTTGTGCGTGAGCAGCTTGTCGACTGTTTGGACAAGCCTGGACAAAGGGACATGAAGAAACTGGGGAAGCACAGGCCAACCCTTATGATCCAGGATGGGTGCAGTCTCCAGCAGGACTAGAGAAGAAACCAGAGGAGGTGGCTTCCTCAGCTGGCAAAGGTGTGTTCAGGGTGGGTGCCTATGCATAATTTTGGGTTAACAACAGTTTCCTGGGAGGCAAAATTCACACTGGCTGCAAAGAGATGCTCGCAGCTCCTCACGTATGCACAGTCTTCTGCTTTGCACTTTTAATAAGTATCTTTCTCTGTATGCCATTATCTGTGTGGTTTACCAGAGGCAATAAGGAGTATGGGATTTGGCTCACTGGCCGAGTACACTTTTGTCATGTGTGGGGTGTGTTTACTCGTAAATTCATTTTGGGATATTTTGGGTTCCAGAGAGTTAATCCTGGAAATGTCGTTTAGAAAAAAATGGCCTGAGGTGGTTGCGAAGCTATGGGGCAACACGCGGCAATCCTCTGTACAACGGCTGACAGCAGTATTTATTTTCATTTGAGAAACAGCGAGAGCAGGGCTTGCCCCAGACATCTCTCACTCCATTCAGAAAGCGATGTTTATGGACAGCTGCAGGGAGTTACTCACAAGAGGCTTAAACAGGGAGGGGAAAAAAGGGCCATTCCTCCGGGCCCACCCAGCCACTGGGTTTTTCAGCTGAAGGGCAGGCTCAGTTTCATCCCAGCCGGCCAGTGAAAACTGAGCCCAAACAACTGTCAGGATCACAAAAGCCCGAGAGATGGAAAAGAGGGTGATAAATGTGGTGGCAAGTCATTCCCCCGGAGCCGTCCGACGTGCCTCTTGTTTGGACACTGTCGTGGGGTTAACGGTGGTTTGTGGGCTAACATGAGGAAACAAGAAAGCGTCATTCACAGACATCAGAAAGATGTTTGGAAAAATGTTTAAAGTGCTTATTAGTTCAGAGGCCCTTTCAACACCAACAGCTCCACGTGTTTCACCGGAGATGCAGCTGAGTTGCACGAGTAATTCTACGCTCAGTTGAAGCAGCACAAATTCAGTTTGGGCGGCGTTTCGTAGGTCCCACAGTGTTATCTGTTTGTCCATCTCACTGCCTAGTCATCCGTCCATGCTGTTTTTCACTGTTACCCATCACCATGCCATACAAAAATCTTCCATATAAAACTGCAGGCTGTGCCCTTATTGTGCATCACGGTGTCTGCAGGATTTCCCCTGTCTTAGTGCAGGTGGAGGGATAAAAACTCCTCCCTGCAGAGGGTTTTCTGCCTTTTAAGACTTAATTACTTATTTTAATGCATTACTGGTACACAGCTTTTGTATTTCTTAGATGTGTTTTGGGTTTTTTTACTGTTGTTGGCATGCTGGTGGGATCTGGAGAGGTTAAAAGAAAAGGAGGGAGTTTTCTCAGTCATGGCCAAAATAGAGCCAAATTCCAGTCCTTTCTTAACCTTCTGCAGACACAAAGTACAAGCTGTCCTGGTACAGAAATGGAGCAGCACCCCACCCCCTTACTCTGGTGTGTGCTGTGATGACGATGTGAGGTCACGAAATTTAAGGCAGTCTTTCTCACTTGACATTTATCTAAGATTTTAGCAAAGATTCTGGCCTTTTATACCACCTACTTGCACAGTTATATACCATAAATCTTCTGTGACTTAGGAAAACATGTGATGTGTAGTACAAAAGTTTCTCTTGCATTCTGGGGAAAACCAAATGCCTTGTCCATGAATACCTTGAAATTGAAGGCAAGATTAAATCTGTATTGCCTTCACCTAGACTTTGGTTATGGTTTCATATTAAATACAGGCAGTTGTCTGCTTGATCAGAATTTAAGTTTGTTAGGATCTCATCTTCATCGAAGCTGCTGAACAAGCTGGAAAATGTTTCATGTTTCATATTTAATTTTCTGAGAATTAAAATAAATCTGTCAGCTATGGAAAATAGTAATGATTTCTGCTCTTCAACATGTGGCATCTGTGCACACACAAACAACACAATTTTCAAATACATTTAGCAGTGGTCTGACTAAAATGTTTACATGTCAGTGTAAAAACAGCTACTATTAATTTGCCTCAAAGTTAAAATAATAATATTGATAATTACACATAATGCATTTCACCACAGGAGTCTGGTCAAATATTAATAAAATTTAGAATATCTATTAAAGTGTTAATTTAAATCTGTTTTATCAGTTTTCATAAACTCAAAACTCCAGTGGGCCTCCAGGTATTCTGTTTTGCCGCTGCCAAAAAGGAGTTAACACTATTATGTGCTGAAAGTAGAGAGAGGGTAAAAACATGTAAAAATTGTTCATAGCCACACATGGACGTGAAACTGATGTGTCAGATCCACCTTGCCACTGCTGGCCCAGTGCCTTGCTCTACCAAGGAAGGTAGTGAATACTAAGGGTAAATGTCTTCCTACACCCATATTTCGTGATCACTTTGACCCCAATCATGGGAGAAGACACCACAATGAAACATCTCAAAAAGGACTCCAGTGTTTCTGCTACTGATTTACCCCATCTGGTATTCTGTATCCAGGGATGGTACGTCTCTGAGACTTCAGAAGACTTGAAACGCAAACATGAAAAACTTTGCTGAGAACAATGAGGAGTGCCGTTCTTTTTTCTAGGACAAAAAGGGAACAAAAATGGGAGAAACAGACTCACAGGACCCAACAAATAGGCCGAACCAAAGAAGTAAAAGAATGCATGTGATGGTTTTTACAGTAGCTTCTTTGACAATACCAATATCAACCCTTTCGTATGAATAAAGCACTGAGATCATCACTCTGCATGCCTAGCTAGCAAAGATGGACTTCAGTCAGGTCCTTAAATGCCAGTAACATTAAGCATGTCCATAAATGTTTTTCCAAGGTAAGGTCATAAAGAAACACCTGGCAGCACCACTTCAGTATTACTCAGTACCCTTCTGCCATGATGTATTTGTGTTTGCGTGGCAAGGTTTTGGTAGCAGAGGGGCTACAGGGGTGACTTCTGTGAGAAGCTGCCAGAAGCTTCCCTACGTCCAATAGAGCCAATGCCAGCCGGCTCCAAAATGGACCCACTGCTGGCCACAGCTGAGCCCATCAGCGATGGTGGTAGCACCTCTGGGGTAACATAATTAAGATGGGGAAAAAGTTGCTGCACGATAGAAATTGCAGCCGGAGAGAGGAGTGAGGATATGTAAAAGCAACAACTCTGCAGACACCAAGGTCAATGAAGAAGGACGGGGAGGAGGTGCTCCAGGTGCCGGAGCAGAGGTTCCCCTCAGCCCGTGGGGAAGCCCACGGGGAGGCCGGCTGTGCCCCTGCGGCCATGGAGCTCCACAGGAGAGCAGATCTGCACCCGCCCCCGGGGAGGGCCCCACACCGGAGCAGGGGGATGCCCGAAGGAGGCCGTGACTCCGTGGGCAGTCCGCGCTGGGGCCGGGTCCTGGCAGGGCCTGTGGCCCCATGGGGAGAGAGAGGAGCCCCGGCTGGAGCAGGTTTGCTGGCAGGACCTGGGACCCCGCGGGGGCCAGGCTGGAGCAGCCTGTTCCTGAAGGACGGCACCTTCAGCTGCTGGAGCAGCTTGTGAAGAACTGCAGCCCGTGGGAAGGACTCATGCTGGAGAAGTCCATGCAGGACTGTCTCCCGTGGGAGGGACCCCAGGCTGGAGCAGGGCAGAGAGTGAGGAGTCCTCCCCCTGAGGAGGAAGGAGCGGCAGAGACAGTGTGTGATGGACTGACCACAACCCCCATTCCCTATTCCCCTGTGCTGCTCAGGGGGAGAAGGCAGAGAGAATCAGGGAGGGGTGAAGGAAGTTGGGTTTTTTTAAGATTTGGTTTTATTTCTCATTAGCTTTCTCTGATTTGATTGGTAATAAATTAAATTAATTTTTCCCCAAGTCGAGTCTGTTTTGCCTGTGATGGTAATTGCTGAATGATCTCCCTGTCTTTATCTTGACCCACAAGCCTTTCATTATATTTTCCCTCCCTTGTCCAGCTGATGAGGGGGAGTGATAGAACAGCTTTGGTGGGCACCTGGCTTCCAGCCAGGGTGAACCCACCACACAGAAGCATCACCACTTCTCAAGCAAATGCTTCAGGTAAAAAAAAAATCTTTCAAAACTGCAAGAAAATTAGCCTTTGAGTAGATCCAAGAATAAGTTCCCAAAGAAAACCACGATTCAAAGCTCTCATATAAATCTCCCCTTGGCATTTAAGGTTGCAATTTTCTTACTTTAAAGTCTGTATGTTTTCACTGTGCTCTTAGATGAATTGTTAAGTAAGTTTACTAGTGGTATGGCTGTTTTTAAGAAGAGATAGTACCGTGTTCTCTATCTGTCTGAAGAAACATCTTCCAGTAATGAGATGAACCTCACAGTGAGGTACAAACGAATTGCAAATGAGCTTTTTCCCTGGGGATCCGTATGCTACAGCAAGTCCAGAATGCCTGACCTGCTGAAATGAGAGTGGCCGCAAAAGGTAGAGTTGGATCCAGACTTGGAGTGGGCTGCACAAATCCAGATGGGACTGCTGGGACCTTTACAGCAGTATCTTTAAAAAAAGACACATCATTAGGCAGAACAGAATTTAATGAATAGCAGTGTCTCACAGACCACATGCCTGGTTTTAGCCCCTTTCTGATGCAACTAAAATGCTCACGCTAAAATAATACATGCTTAAGCTACCAAAAGGTACTTCACATTTGGGAGGTCCACACTGCCAATTCCTGCCGCTCAGCTAGATACAACCACATCTTTTTCTCTCCTAACTTTACCAGGTACCTAAGCTGTAGCTCCAAGAAGTACTCAGCAGATTTCCAATTATAATTCAGACTGTATAAATTTCTGTTGGTGTGAAACAAGGTAGGGTATTATCCTGATCTCCCTGCAATGTGGGAAACCTGCTAACCTGAACTGAATAGCGATGTCAATCACCCAGAGTACAGGGGAGTTGAAAAAGGGCGGAAAGGATGATCTCTAAGTCTGCACATGAGACTCTCAGGATATGGTAGGAAAAGAAGGTCTTTTAACTTCTATGTGTTTTATACGTTTACATTACATGTTCCGACTGAGATTTCCAAAGTTGTGCAAAGATGTTGGACCACTGTCCCTGTTAAAGGTTAGGAACTTAATAACTAAATCTCCTAGGAAGACGCGAAAATCCGGCCAAAGTATATCACCTGTAATTCAACTTTTTTTTACTGTATGTTCCAATAAGTGGATGAAAACTCAAAATGAAACTTCCTGTGCTATTTTTTTTTGCCTGCGGGCCTGAGCAAGGCAGCTGTTTGTCCTACCATCGCTGTGGACTCACGTGTGTTTTCCAGTTTAGATGTTGGCGTATTCATTACGGCCAAAAAGGCAAATGCTTGCTCTGAGCAGCCCGCTTGTTTGAATCTGATCTCACAATGGCCTGTTTTCTTTCAAAATATACCCTTTGAGAATGTTCTTATGCTTGTTATAAAGTAAATGTACTTCACTTCCTCATCACCATAGCCATTAGGCTGACAAGGACAGCAAGTGCCGTCAACAACAGACGAAAGCAAAATCAACTTTCTTTTAAATAGTCCTTTGCTAATGACAATAAGGAACATTCAACACCTCAGATACTTATTTCTAGTTCAGTACAAGAGGAAGCAGATCCAAGATACAATCAAATGTAGCCAAGAAAGTCTGCTATAATTGACACTCCATCCATAACTTATGGTGGTGTGGAAAATGAAAAAGAAACCACAGTTCAAGACAGACAATCACATCTGAATTTTCCTGATGTTCATAGGAGACTAGAGGAGAAGAGGTTATGGAGGAGAAGGTCAGGGCAGGTATTCATGGTCCACATCTTTTTTTTCTTAATTGTGCCTTTAATATATTTTTTGAAACTACGCTCACAAAAATTGTCCTCTAGGAAAAAGTTATAAACTGCTGAATAACCACAGTTTAGGCAAGTAAACTATTTTTCAGTCTCTCAGGAAATCAGGTCTAATCAGAATTATGTAATTCACTTAAAAGTTATGTTAACAGTCTAAAATCTTTGACCGTATTTAAATAAATTTCTTTACATGTGTCTGATTTGGGATAATAATGGTCCCTGGAACACCTTGTTATGAAGTCTCATGAACCTGCTAGGTCATTTCCCATGCTGTGGTCCTTCTTAAGTATCTTTGACTGTAGCCGAATGTGCAGGCCAAAATCTCTGTCATCATTATCTGTCACATTCACCTACCTTCCATGGAGCAATTTTGTTGAAGTGTCCCAGAGTGGTGGATCTTGGACTTTCCAAATTTGATGAGATGTAGGAAACACATGTCTTTTAAAACAATTTTTGTGCCTTTTATCTGTGATGGCTAGAAACATTCTTTATAACATCAGAACATAATCAAATGATGTCTCATTTATAAATAGATTTACTGTTATAATCGGATTTACTGCATACAATGTCACCTAGTAATCCCTGCTTCAGACCTGTAACTTGTGTTTGGGGTTAGGGTAACTGTTAGGAAAGCCCAGACTCTTAGCTTTAGAAGTCCATGAACAGTGGAAAAGGTTTATCAGATCCAGGACACAATATAAAAGGGAAAGCCTGGAGCAGTCGCTGTCATGAAAATGATCATGTTCCCAGGTAAAGTGACAATGCTGGGAAGCCTCATCTTAGAGGCTTAAATATTGTGAGCCAGATTCTCAGCTAGTACAGATAGGCAAATCCCACTGAAGTCAATGAAAGTATTTAAATATAATGGCTAAAAATACAACCTGAAATTTCTTTTCTGAGTTTTTTCTCTTTGTTTTTGACCAACTGTTCTCAAAGTCACTGTTCTGGAATGTAACCAGCTAAGGCTGATGTTAAAGGGGAAAAGTAAAAATCCCCAAGCTAGATTTTAGAGTTGCCCGACAGCCAGACACATTTGTTTGATTTATACACTGTGAAAAGCCATTGAATTAACCTAATTAATTAATTAATTAATATCGGGTTTTCAGTTGAATAAAAATTCCACCAATGTATTTGTTTTCATCAACTCAAATTCCATGGAAAATTATTGCCTTTCTATCTGTTGAAGGTAATAGTTTGCATGTTTGAAACGGAGGAACCTCACTGACATAATGTATGACATAATTAGTTTTCATCATGTGTTGAGCTGGCCAATACATTTTATCCCTGAAACAAAATGGTTGAAATTTTCCCCAGTATACTTTCAGGAACTAATGTGTTTTCTCAGACACACTGTAGTATGCTTCAAAGTCACTTTCTCATGCCAAATTATTCCTGGGGTGTAAGTTCTTTGCCTTCAGCAGAAATACACTTCCTAAATGGATTGGTCCTATCTGGGAGTTTTAAAATCAGATTGTTTGTGATATTTATACATTTTCATTAGTGTCAGAACTCCAACTGCTGCATCAGTACATCTGTAATGTTTGGGAGCGCCCTGAAAGTATCAAAAATGTCAACACTAGCCCTCTGTAGTTCCAGACTAAGATTTCCACATGGAGTGGAAAGAAATACAGTCACCAATTTAATAGTTAAATCAAAGCTTGGGAGGTTACCAAATTGTCCAGATGTATCTGTCTTGCTGCTGAAATCCCTTGTTGCTTTGCATGAATACAGGGTTCCCTTCTAAAAGCAATTACAAGTGTTTGTGTTTAGAAATGTCAGGAGAAAAAAGCAAAACAATGATAGAAAAGTTCATGGCAGTCAGCCCTTCATTCCAGCCTCCTAACACACAGTGTAAGGAGAGATTCTTCGTGACTGCATCAAGAGTCTCACATGACAGCAACTACACATAATTTCAGCAATAGCAATACATGAAAAATATGTCCATACCTTCCTTTGGTTTCTTGTTCTGTGACCAACAAAATTGTCCGTGGATAACAAAGCTAAGTACATAAACGGTTTCCACAATGGAGAATGTAGCTCTTTGCTATCTTATCTGCCTTTTGACAGCTCCTTTCTCTACTGTTTTTTACTATACCCTGTCTGAAGCGTTATTCTGAATTAGTTTTAGAATGATTTATTATAACTCTAAAAGGAGGAGATGATTCTAAAGGGAGGTGGTTCTGCCCCTCTACTCTGCTCTGGTGAGACCCCACCTGCAGTGCTGCATCCAGCTCTGGAGTCCTCAGCACAGGAAAGACATGGACCTGTTGGAGGAGGTCCAGAGGAGGCCACAAAAATGATCTGAGGGATGGAACACCTCTGCTGTGAGGACAGGCTGAGAGAGTTGGGGTTGTTCATCCTGGAGAAGAGAAGGCTCTGGGGAGACCTCACTGCAGTCTGCCAGTACCTCAAGGAGGTTTAGAAGAAAGATGGGGACAGATGTTTTTAGCAGGGCCGATTGTAGGTAACAATAGGACAAGGGGTAATGGTTTTAAACTAAAAGAGAACAGATTTAGACTAGACATAAGGAAGAAATTTTTGACAGTGAGGGTGGTGAAACAGCAGCACAGGTTGCCCAGAGAGGTGGTAGATGCCTCATCCCTGGCAACATTCAAGGTCAGGTTGGACGGGGCTCTGAGCAACCTGATCGCGTTGAAGATGTCCCTGTTCATTGCAGGAGGGTTGGACTAGATGGTCTTTAAAGGTCCCTTCCAACCCAAACTATTCTATGTTTCTATGATTCTCTGATTATTTGGACTGCAGAAGGTGACACAGTCATAGACCAGGATCGTAGTGTGCTACATGATCGAAGAGAACAAAGTCCTTGCCCCAGAAAGATTGTAGTCTGTAACTTGACAAGTAATAGATAAAGACACAGACAAATACAGATAATCAGTGAGCATAATATGACTGTATTTGCAGTGGTAATTTATAGCTGCCCAGGACCAGTCGGTGGCTTTAATGCCACCAGGCACACTTATCTTCTGAAACAAGGAGCCCAGACTCCCTCCATCAAAAGGTGATCTCCTTGGCCTGCGCTAATTTCTAAACCCTGCCTGGGGATTGTATGCGAGATGAACCCAGCCAACACAGTGCCATGGACCATCCTAACAACCTGCCAGTAGAGACCATTAAGTTCCTGTGTCCAGAGCATTCTTTGGTGCTGCTTTATTTGCTACTATAGATGGAGTCACCGACCATCCTGATGAGGCTTGATCAAAGCAAACTAGCTGCCTTTCCAATGATGTAAAACATAAGAAAATGTATATAATGTGTCCAGATCATCTTAATAAAAATGTATTCTCAGCAAATAGGCTCACTGTTGGGGTAAACCATATGAACAAAATTGAAGCATTTGTTGTTGTTTTTTTTTCTTCACCAGAGCAGTTTGTAAAGCAAACATATCCAAGAGTTTTGGAAAGGTTAGAAATCCTCAGGCTTTTGTGCATAAATCAGCCCTCTAATGAACAGTAGGTTAGCAGGTGATTTTCTTCCAGGGCAAGTTATTTCTCTGAACAACTTCTTTCTCTCCCTTCAGAACAGATGGTTGTGTTCAATGTCTAACATAGATTACCGAAAGAGATGGATGACTTACATTTCATTTGTGCACGCATTTTTGTGCATTTGCTAAGTTAGACAAATCTGTTTTATTGAAACATATCCACACATACACAGACATTAAGCTTACAACACCCAGGGTTTGTGCATATGTGATGTATATAAAACAAAGCCACAAAAGCAATCAAATATACCTTTAAACCATCTATTAGTGTATTGCAGTGTAAACCATTTATGCCTTTGTCTACAAGAAAATGTCCTTCCAGTCCTACAACCACTATATTTCAAGGCACTGCATCATAACACTGTGTCCTGTAGTAGTGGTGATGGATTGTATGGCAAGGTTGCCACCATAATCCTATAAAAGGAAAGTGAGGAAAAAAAAGGTTTTGCAAAAAAATTGCACTTGTTTGCGGAAGGATTTGCAGTAGATTGAACAATTGTAAGAACTGAAAAAATATACTCTGCTATGTACCTTTATGTGTGTCATGGTCCCTTCATGCTGATAACAGGGATTTAGTAATACAAGTGGATCACTAGCTGCACTGGCACAGTCATACTGCCCTGTGAATGTCCAGGCAGATGTACTCAAACCGCACTTGTTTAGCTATACATTGACCCTTCTCCCTGTCCTTCATGTCCCCACAGCTTTTTTTTTACTTCTTAATATGTTTTTTTTAGAGGAACACTAAAGAAAAGATCCCTCCAGCTTTGCAGTAATGAGGTAAGAAATGGAGTTTCTGTTTTCATAGCTACAGTAGTGGCAATATTTCTTAAGAAGTGACAGTCACCAGAGAAATTGCAATACCAAGATTTCCTTGTGTTCTTTGTGAGTTTTGATGGTGGTTATTTAACTGTGGCACTAAACCCCATTAGCCTTTGCTATCCATTCATATCATTTCAGTTGGATGTAATGATAGCATCCATTCATGTTCACTGACAAGAACATGCTGCATGCAGTACAAATGACTGGCAGATCCTTTCTAGACACCGTGGACCATTTGGGCCCTTTATGTCCTCAAAACAACATGATTTTATTGGGTCAGCGAGGGACATAGCAGTGATATTTAATATTGCAAGAGTTTCTTGCAGACAAAAGTTCTGTGATTTATCATCAAGATAAACAATCTATATTTTAAGGATCCAGTACACTTCAGATGACATAATTTTCTTCATTAGTGAAACAAGACTGAAGTCTTTCCCTGGTGACCATGTGCTTGATGGTTGGAGGTATGCTCGCACTGTCCACTCACTGGCAAAGCCAACTGCTGGCTCCCTGTCCCCAGGTACTGAATCCCATTTCCCAGTTGTCCCCTTCTGTTGGACCATGGCATGTAGTGGAAATCAGTTCACTTAAGTTATTCAGACTTAATTTTAAAAAATCTATTTTTAACTCAGATCTTTTCACTAATTCGAAGCCCAGTGTGGACCTGCAGGCAGTGGGACCAGCACTGAGAAGGTGAGGGCTTCAAGGGACAGGGACAGAACAGGAGGGAAAGGGACAGGAAAATGAGGATCCAGCCATTTGGGCAGCTTGAGATGGCATCATCATAGAGAAAAAGTGGAATCAGTTTTCCTGTATCGTGGGAAACTAATGAGCAAAGTACCATTTCAGCAACTGGAGTGAAGACAAATCAGGCTAGAACTCAATTGCTGTGAATGGGGCAGAAATACTTTCTAATGAATACCAGGCTTTACACTGTGATTTAAAGCATAAAACCTCCATTTAAGTGGCATGTAAACTAATTAATGGCAATGCAATGAAAAGGAGTAATAATTTTTTTTAAAGGCCACAATGGAAAGTAGCTTAACTGCTGCTTCTTGTTAAGTAAAGAGTTCCAAACCTCAAGCATAAGTTGCAGCTTTTATTAAAAAATCTTAAAAAAATGTACAGAAAATTTGTCCCTATTCTTTTTAAATACAGAAGATTATTCACCTTCTACTATATTTTATACGCTCCTCATTTCTAGCTTACTGGAAACATTTCCCAAGAAATTTGGGCTAATATTAACTAATTTCTGAATGCCGACAAGTTTAGTCCTAACCTCGTCTGTCTGATATTTGTAACATAAAAGAAGGAGTTTGAGGAGAACCAGAGACAGCCTTGAACATGAAGCAAATGTTACTCCCATTAGAACCAATGGAGATGTACAATTCACTGTAACTAAGGCTTTTGTATATTCATTACTGAGAGAATAAACAGGTTTAATGGTTTTGATATTATGATCATATAAGACTCTGCCAGAACACATATTAGTATGCTTTTTTCAGATAATTTCTTATTTTTCCAAGACCAGCATAATGATAATGGGTAGAACTGTTTTAGTTCATCCACCTGAAATGACATCAAATACACTGAAGACTCATAAATTGCTAAGGAAAAAAAATCCAACCAAAGTTTTCCAACTCCCCTGGACTCTGCCCTAGTGCCATACAAAATTTACAAGTGAAATTAAATCTCAGACCATGACAGTGAGCTTTGTACAAGGCAAAGACCATACTTAGGTGCTGGAGAAATTCAGCTGGCCTTTGGAAGGGATCCTAGACATGTGCAATGGCTTATGCCTGCATGGGAGCAGAGCCAGGCAAAGTACAGGTATGAATGATGACAGCGCTCATCCTTTGCAGCCAGCACAGCTAGGGAGATTCCCTATGTGGCATAGCCCTCCTCAAACAACTTAATTTAATCCTTTAGCTATGACATCCCTCTTATCATTCCCTTTTACCATCACCTCATATATCACGCAAGTGTTATTCATTCATTCATTATTAGAACCGGGCATTGACAAGTATATTTTAATAACATGTATTCCTTACCAAGGCTGTTTATAAAGCTAATATTTCTAGGCCTCTTAACAATTAATCATAAAGTGTCCAAGACATATATTTTCATTATCTCTCTGGCTTTTTGATTGGATGAAAGCCCAAAAATCTTGTATCCTAAGATGAGAGCGTGCTGGCACAACTGTGTGTATTTGATATCATGTAATTCCATTGCTGCAAGAACAAAAACCAATGTGGCAACTTTGCTGATCTATTGACTTGGCCAAGTGAAAATGCACTTTTTTTGCTCGGTGGAGAAGAAAAATCTTCTAATTAAAACATAATTGAAAAAAAAGGGGTTAATGCTATTTGTTTGAGAACTGAGATACGTAATATGAAAGTAATTGAAGTTGACAACATTTTCACTGGCAGGGCTTTTCTGGTCTGAGCTGCATGTTTTTGATCAATCTGAGAGTGAGACAAAGAGAGAAGAACCAAGTTGCCAATTATTTTTTTCCAATATGACATTTTGACTGCAGTTTTAGGTCTGATCGGGATTTCTTCAGTTGAAAGTTTTCTTATCAGAAAAAAACGATTCACACAAATCTGACTTTTCCTTGATAGGGACCAGTTTTGAAGACATTTTAATTGAGAAAAATCTTTCTCACCTCACGGACTAGCCAGTAGACCAGACAACATTGGAGGTAACACTGGACACTGACCTGAATGTGGGAAACCAGCTGTACCTCTCCTCTTTGTCTTGGTTAAGGAATTGCGATTTCTGAAAGAAATGCAAACAAATTAGAGATCTTGTACTCCTTTTCAAATGTAATTTGGTGACAATATAAGTTATTAGTCCTGCAAACACAACATGCAATAGCAGAAAGCAGATGTTAGGGAGAAAATAAAGAGTATGGAAACGATAAATTATCAGTGGGTTCAAAGCTAACCCTTTTTCTCCAAACACATCTTCTTAAAGATACTAATCATGTGCAAAGTCCATCTGAGATCACTGGTGCACCACATGAATCTGGGCATCTGTCTTGAGGGAGAGGGCTGTGGGTTAAGGGCTTGTGTCCATTACATGAGTTTTCTTTAGTGAAGAAGGACAAAAAACCTTTTAAAGTAGACGTTGCTCAGTTTCTTTTCCACAATGTAACATTCTTTGAGTTCACCTAGTGAAAAATGCTAAATAAAAAGTCATATGTTGGGACTACTGCACAGCTTTCACCACATAGCAGTTCTCACTTATCACCGATTCAGAGATCAGAGGATCCTTTTTTATGATGTGTCAAAACAGCTCCTACAGTATTAAAAGGAGACAAATTTTAATACTGATAATATATAAATTAGATATAATATATTTTTAAGAGTTCCTACATTAGTGTTTTACAGGAAACATTTGTCTAGAATGAAGTAATAAATGAACCTTGTTGGCTTCCTTATTTTTGGAATGCGGTAAATTCTTCCCAAATTGTCCGTCAATGTGTTTCACAATGTTTTTGCAGAAATCTATCAACAATCATTTCATCTGAATCTGATTAAACTGCAAAGTCACTGAGCATGACCAATTCCTCCTTAGTTTGTCCTGAAAAGCCTAATGAGAATAAAAGTTTCTAAACATTCCTTGTTTCCACTCAGCATTGTATTTGCATGCAAAATCCAGGAAAAAGATCAAATAGGCAACATGAGCATGTTGGGGCTTTCTCTCCTTTAAAAGAAGTTCCTCAAACAAACTCCAGGTACGTGACCCTTACAAAAAAACCCTGAATTAAAAGCTGTTTGAGATCTTTTGTTAGTCAGTCACCTTCCTTTCCCCCGTGACTTGACAAACTCACATAGGCTGGGTTTCCAGCCCTTCGCGTGAAGCCAGGGATACATTAAGGAAGAGGAATCCACAAGGGAGCAGGTAAATGGTTACTGAAGAAACATTTGTGTCATAACCTCCAGCCACCCAGAAGAAGCTGTCAAAGAGCCAGTGAGCCATAAAATGGCAGGGGTCAGCTGTCCACCGGGACTAGTTTTCCAAAGCGAATATAGTAATAAATCCATAGCTATGCTCGGAAAACGTTTGTATTCCTTAGGTGCTGGATACAGATGCTTTCTAGACTTCTATAACATGATCTTCAAAGACCCTATTCCTGTATAAATGTAAAATTCTTGTAAAAAAGAATGTAAAAAAACTTGTGAAAATAAATAAACCCCGCAAAATTTGATATTCGGCGATCTTTCCTCTCCTAGCCTTGTTCTGTCTGAGATACATTTGTGTTCACTATCAGGAATTAAATGCACCTGGCAAACTTGGGATATGGGAGAGCTCTAGGGGATACAGGTAATAGTTTCCCTCACTTCCTCAAAATAGTGAAGATTTGTTTTGGGTATCTTCACTTGCCACTAGTCTTTCTTTTCAACATGCTTCTGATGCAGTGCTTTGAGAACTGGAACAAATAAAAATGTCCAATGACATAATTTGGTGTGATTTTTTTCAATTAGATAACACCACCGGTCTTGTTAATAAATGTGTGTTTGTCTCCCTTTACTTCGTACTGTTTAAACTTCTTGTTAGCTTTGGTTGGAAATCCCTTACTCATCTCTGTCCCACAAGTTCTTGTCACTCTTTTTTCCTCAAATGGTCTAATCAAGTCAAGTCCTGAGCAGTTATTATTAACCTGGATTGAGTTTGGAAGATCACTCTTCCCATTTCAGATGTGAAAGCAATGAAAGCTTGTCTCCTTTTTTGCAGCTGTACTTATTGGTTTAATACAAGATATGACCTCTGCCTATACATCTTACCTCTCTAACTATAGTCATCTGATCCTCAAAGCAATCATCTCAGCATCTCCCTACTTAAGCCATCAATATGTGAGTTCCTTGTAATGAAAAGTGGAAAAATGGCTGGTTTTTTTGCAGCCAATGCAACAATGAGGTTGTTTCCTTATGAACTTGGAAAATGTTAAGCTTTTGCTTTGATTTTCTGATAATACGAATTATTATCTATTAATCTAAGTTGGAAATGCCCATATTATATCACATGGTTACAAAGTGGTCAGCCCATTCCTCCAGTGGACAAATGTACTTGAGCACTGTGGAAGGACAGCAGTTTTATTTACCCAGTTTGACTGTCCGTTAGACATACCGAAAAAGATTGTTCTAACATGACATGGTGCACAGGGAAACTGAACTGAGCAGTAGTAGGGGCAGGGAAGAGCAGCCCCTAATACCAGATGCTCGAGGCCTGAAAGCAAAAGTTTAAAGTGGTGAAGAACACCTGAGCTACAGGAGTGAACCTGGGGACAGAAGACGAGAGTAGGGCACCCTGGGTACAACACTGGGGTGGAGTGGGAATGGCAGGTGTGGGATTCTAATTAAATCAATGAGAAGTTGTAGAAATTAACTGGTAGCTGAAGTGTGCATCAGTAATTAGTGTTCCTGTGTCTCTGAATCTTTCCAAACCAACCTTCCCTAACTCATCCACGATACTGATACCTGATCTCTGACCAATATTGTCTCACTCTGTCTTTATGATTGTTTGCATCCATTTATTTTCTCTGGTCTTACCTTTAGTTAGTAATTTCTTGAGGAGGGCTTCCTGTCTGGTCACAGCTTGTTCAGGGCTCAGGTCAGTGGGTCTCGGTTCCCAGCTGAGACACGCAAGTATAACATTAGTGCCACCAATAGATGAGGATGGCACAGGTAGGGATGGCTAACTGATGCCAAAATTTTTATCTGTAAAAGAGTTGCAAATTGCTTCAACAGGCAGAAAGTTGTTCTTGAGTGCCAAGTGGAGCCTATGGGACCCCGGTAAGCTCACCCTTACACCAGGCTACTAAGGAGAAAGCTGGAGCGACTCTTTCCTCTGCATGTTGGGAATGGATAAAGTAGTACAAAAGGGAAAGGAAAGGACAAAACTCCCACATGATTAGGATCTGACAATCAGAAAATAGTTTGGATTGGAAGGTACCTCAGGATGCCTTCTAGTCCAACACAAAATTTTAACTTTTTGGGGAAAAACATCTCATAAATTTAGCAACAATCTCTTTTTTTTTTTTTTTTTTTTTTTTGTGGAGGGGAGGAGCTGATTTATGATCTTTGAACTCTTTGGATTGGCAAGAGAATGGTGACAGGATCACAGGCACAATTTCTGACAGTCCATTTGGTAGCTGTACACGTAATGGGAAGTTAATTGGATAAGAAAGCACAAATAGCCCATATAATGCCAAGATTTTCAAATTTATGCCTTTGAAAGTCTCCTGGTGTTTGGTCCAAGTTATTAAGACATCTCATTTTCTGTAAGCAGTGAACATTCGAACCTTTGAAAATCAGGCGCTGGAAAACTGATGCAAATCATGCACCAAAAATGTATGTTTCTAGAACCACCAAATATTTTTTAAAATCTTGCTGTGATTTAGATATTCCCTTTGTTGATAATCATTAAAATATGGTAATTGTTACCAGGTCTCTGCTAAATTTCAAAAGAAAACTGATACTCTCTTTAAAGTAACAGGAATGTTGCTATTTTCAGTTTTAAAAAACAAGCACATCCCTATCTAGTGATCCTTCTTAATGAAGCATGTCCTGCATCTCCAACTGCCAGGCAAACAGGGAAATAAGCAGTCCAAATTGTTATGCAGCCAGATACTTGCTCACTCCAGGAGAGCTGCCAGATCTCTCTCGTTTGGAAAGAGCCTCCTTCGGTCTGGAGGTGACTTTCGTTCCTTCTAGCCGTGGCGGAGGATTTAGCGTTGTGTGCGTTTCAGTAGGGCTTTGTATATGCAAGGCTGTCTTGTGTTGCGGTAGGCTGCCTGTTGCTCTCTCTCCCCCCATCATAAGTCTGTTTTAATATTGCATGAAGATGCCTAATTGATCCACAGTTCGGTACAAAGAAGTGATTTCCCTGTTCCTAGCTGCCGCCTCACGTGAAACGATTTGTAAAGGGATTGAGCTATTTTGTGCTACGACCTGGAAGCAACTGTACTAGTTGCATGGGGGGACTTCCCCCATGAAAGGGAAGGGAGAAAGTCTGTCTGACTGCAAAGAGGGGGTATGTCAAAAATAATTTAAAATATATTTTTCTTAGTAGGTAAAGACTTCCCAGTCACAGCAACAAGGAAAATGTCACAGTGGTGGTTCATCTAGCTGTATTTCCTGCCTCTAGAGTGGGAGGCAGCTTAGATGTTTCATCTTAGACATCTCAGTCTGATCTCACAGACTTCAAGTTTGGTCATAGGTATGAATTAGACAGTGACAGACACTTGAGTGAAAGGACACTCTCCCTTAGCAGCAGCCGTTGCAGCATTACTGTCTCTTATGACTCGATTACAGAGCAGACGCGCTCTAAGCAGTCTGATTTGCCACCCAGATACACACATAGCTTGGCAAGGGCACTCAGAAGAAAAGTGATACTCCTAGTGGCCTTGGGCACATGGAAAAGTGCTACAAATTAAATTGAGAGATATTCTAGAAATGCAGTTGGGATGCTTGTGACAGGGGCGTGTGTCCTGTTAAAACAGGAACTAGTCTCTTTTTCAGGGACAAAAGAAAAAAAAGTATTTTTAAGTGCTACATGGCAGGGGCATTACTTTTTCTTCACCTAGACAGGATCTATAAAAAGTCAACATCATCATAATATACATTTTCCATACTCAGTAAAGACATATAATGACTAGAGTTGCTTGTGAAAAGTCTGTGCTTGCCTGAGTGTGCACTGAGGCTGCAGCTATGTGTGTACAGGTTCATGCAGGCGTGCAAAAAACAAAACATCCCAATGGTTCAAACCAAACAGTTGCTACCTTCTCCTGACAGCTGGTGGTGGATAGTCCACTGCTCTGGGGCTGGAGGTCCCACACCACATCTCTGCCACAGCCCAGGATGGGGTCACTGCATAGGCACAGATTTTTACACTTGTCAACGTAGTCTGCGTCTTGAAAAATAAATAACAATAAAAGTAGCCTCTTAATTCTTCCGGAATAAAATCCTTTAGTCATAATATAACTTCTTTCTGCTTGTCTTCATATTAGAAGAATAATTAAACTAGCAATTCAGCAGCTCTGTTATTAGTCATGCTGGTTTCCGATAATCTCTGTCACCCAGCAGGATTATTGGCTGGTTTGATGGATAAGGATCTGTGGGCAATTCATCATTGTCTTTGTAATACTCCGGTCACCACACATGTATTTATGTATTGTATCCCTGTTGCTAAACAAGAATAATCCAGAGCGGCCGCTCACGTCATCACCACCTGTTGCCATGGAGATGAGTCACAACATCTCTCTCTCAGGATGGCTTCCCGCTCAGGGAGCTCTTCGAGGGTTTTCCCTGCTTTCGTTACACAGTAAAAAACAGCTTTGTGAAGCAAAATCGATGATTTAGTCCTGCTGTGCAGTCAGAGATATAATTCCTCCAGCGGTGCTAAAAGTTTTATGAAATCGACTTCTGTGGCCATTCAGAAGCTCCCAAACATGTCTTTGCATGAAAACGATTTAGATTTGAATCCTAAACGCTCTCATCCTCTTCAAAAAACAAGTGTAGAACGAACTTCGCGGCCCTTTTTCTGTGCACCAGAGTTTGCAAAGCAGGGCCTGGTAAGGTCCAGGGGCAGGCACCCACCTGTGTGTTGGAGAGTCTCTACGGATGAGCTTCAAAGGAGAATTTAGAGAAAAATTTACTAGCATTTGTGGCTCCCCCATCATTACCACAAGACCCACACAGCGCAAGCACTCCCCAACTCTATGTGACTCCGTATCAGTCTCAGCGTGTGATTGCGCAGCCATTGATTTTGGCAGAGTGCTTCATAGCTTTTCTGCTGAGTTTCACGCCAGCAGCAGGAGGACAGGTAAGTCGTGACCCGTTCGATGAGGACAGAAAATAAAACTGGGAAACGTCGTGTTGCCGCTAGTCACGTGTGCTTTCTGCAAGACGGCATAGAGTGTCCTCCTTTCTCAGCAGAGTTCAAAGGCATGAACCCTCCATGGAAGGTAACATCATCTAGTGGGGCAAGTGGCTACCCAAAGCTACTGCAGAGTGGAGAAGGACTTAAGAAATCCTCTTGTCCCCTGACGTTTCTAGCGGATATATTTCCTCAAAGCACTGCTTTTGGGCAGCACTCTGCTCCTTTGCTGTTACTTTTCAGCTCCAGTCTCCTTGCTCAGCCCACGAACATCTATCTCACACCCTACTGGATGCAGGGCCAGGGCCTGAAAATTAAATGCTGTAATGCCGAGTGTTGCAAAGCACTAAATGCTGGAGAGAAGCATTGATGGGGAACGGATGCAAAGCAAAAACTGCAGGTTTTGTGCTACAAATTCCTCTGCTGGTCAGGTAGTTACAGAGAGAGTCAAATAATCACAGGTGGTTTTCCACAAGTGGACGTTTGGGCTTTAAAAAATGGGCATTGCCCAAGCACTGTCCTCACACATGGTCATAATATGCATATTTTACCTCTGTAAGAGGATTTTTTGTCAATTCGGAACAAAACGCACCAAGTTTTGAAATTCTGTTTAAAAGAAATTGGATACAAATATTGTTGAACGAAGTGTTTCATTTTGATCCAGGATTTTTTTGGTAGGAGGATATGACATATGAAAGAGAAAAATGGCATAAACTCAAGGTTATTTTGAATTGAAAACTCAAAAGGCTCATCATAAAAATGCTGAAATGGGACAGAGATTTCAGCTGTGTCATACCATTTATTCTTGGTCCACTTGCAAAAGGAGATTCAAGCAGAATTGCAATGGTTTCGCAAACGGCATTTTGATTTCGAAAGAACTGCGTTTCCCAGTTAAAAAGAGAAAAGCTGTAGCATGAAAGATTATCTAACCAGCCCCAGTGAGTTAGAAGGCTTCAGCAGTTGGATGCAAGATGCAAAGCCTGGGAAGGGGAATTAAAAGTTCCTGAAATGTAAATAAAGAGGACTTTTTTATTTTTACTTTTTAGGTAAATAAAAAAAAAAAAAAAAAAGAGGATTTGACATCATGCGAGAGGGGAGTGTGAGAGCTGCAGAGACCCCACCCTGCATCTGGCAGGCGGGAGGTGACCGAAAGCTGCTCCGGTCTCCCGCGGGCCGTCTCCTCACAGGTGGAAAGCCTGGGGTAACGGAGCGGGGCAAGCGGTCGGGAGCACCCTGGGGAGCCCTGTAGAAATGAGTTACTTGCA
Organism: Phaethon aethereus; assembly: GCF_964289735.1. Taxonomy (NCBI): domain Eukaryota; kingdom Metazoa; phylum Chordata; class Aves; order Phaethontiformes; family Phaethontidae; genus Phaethon; species Phaethon aethereus. The sequence continues at coordinate 14,345,795 of NC_138582.1, read as the reverse complement.
AGGGGTGGGGGCGATTTTTGGGAGGAGGTTAGTGGGGAGCAGGCTGCTCCGCTGGCCCCTGGGGACGGGGGCTGTGGAAAGACTGGGTTTTTTTTATAGCCTGAGCAGCCTGCTGCTTCTCTTTTAATGCAGGAGGGAAGGGGAGGGGAGGAGGATGGAGGGAGGGAGTTGTCTGGGTTTTTGTTTGGGTAACAAAATCAGGAGAGAGGGTTTGGTAAAGTTATCTAGCATGATTTTTTTTTTGCTGGCATATTTTGCTGACATAAAGCTAAGGGCAGTTTGCCATAAGCAAGGCTTATGCTGAGGTTTTTGTTAAGTGCCCAGTACAGAGCTGTTTTACCAAAGCCCCAGTGTTTCTGCTGGGAAAAATTGTGCTTTTACTGACAGCTTATTTCACTCAGTCAAAGTGGATGTTGGGGGAGGAAGACTATCATAAGTATGTTGCTAAAAGACCAGTTCTGCCACAGCTGTTCACACCAGAGCACTTTCCTGATTTTAACATCCCCTCCACAGTCTTGGCAGTTGTCTCAAACCCCATATTTATGTGACTGTGATTTGTTTTGCCTTTTGCACTTCGGTTGTAAGAGGTGCCATAAAGTTTATTTCACTGTGGTGGAAGAGTATAAGAATATTTTTCTGGAATTCACTTTAGAAATAAAATAAAACTGAGGTAAATGTTAATTAAACAGGTTAATTAAAATGCTAATTAAAGAGTCAACATGAACTCTGGACTGGATTATTTTCATCATCTCAAAGCTGAGCTCTTCTAGTGACCCAGAATATATAGCTAATATTTTTTTTAAATATTCCAACTTCCATTGAAAATTAGTTAACTTCTGATTTCAGGCAAAGTTATTTCAAATAACAATATTACTTGTGGAATTAAAATTATGTTACTCTCACTGTTCTGTTTTTGTTAGTTTTGTTTTTTCTTGACTGGCCTTTTTCCAAGACAAAACTAACAGGTATTAGATCAGTAAAATTGCAAAAGAAGTTTGCATGAATTCCCTGGGACAGAAACTCATATAGCATTTTACATACACTTGAGTATAACACTTTGCTAAATCTCCTGTTGTCGGCAAAGACATGGTTAGATTCTTTATAGATTGTCTTTTTTACCTTATTGAAGGGACGACTCAACGTTAAGAGAAGGAAATATGTTTCTAAACAGCTTTTGCAAAATATCCGATGAAGCATAAAAAACCAACAAAATAATAAATAATAAAAAAAAATCCAACAAAATATTCAAACTACATCTCCTTTGTTTTACACTTTGGACTTACTACACCAAAGGGGAAGTACGAGCACGTGCCATGTTGGGATCCAAAAGAAGATTCAGCAAAGATGCATCTTTCGTTTTAGGTGTGTCCACACGCTCCCTTTGATTATGTTGCAGGGTGATGTGGCCATGCTAACGTTAGACTTTCTAGGCCAGATGTTGGTAGCTGTCACATCACAGTGGTTCAGAGCTGAGTATTCACTATGCCGCCCCAGTGATTTCATAGCCAGCCCCAGTTCCCATGGTTTTGAGAGTGCTGACGGTTGCTTTAAAGTTAGCTTGAGTATGTCTCCACTATACTGTCATCACTGCCATGGCACTGACTTATTTCTACAGGAAATGTGAAACCTCCAGGGGAAGGTTTGCAATTTTAACTAATGTCTGCAATTTCTTCTTTTTTGTCCTTCTCCAATTCCCGCTTTCCATCCCCACCCCCATTCGTGCTTTGCTCCAGACTCACAGCCTACAGCAATATGTGGAGGATATAATATTCCAGTACAACGCCAAACATAAAACGAGATGTGTGACAAATTGTAATGACAAGGTTGATCTGGGTCTATGTGTGGAGGGACTGTTTGCAGCACACAACTCGGCTAAAGAGAGAGTTGGGTTAACATGATGAATGCATTTAAGCCATGGCATCTGAAGGATCCCCACAAAATAGCTCACTGTCTTCGCCCCTAAAAGATGCCTTTTCAGTACTCAGCTCTATCAATGTGGAAAACCGAGTTCAATATATGCAGGTGTTTGCTGTTTCAGAGCTGGCTTAGCTTTCTAATGATGATCAAAACAACGTGTGACTTTTCCGGGTGTCCCGTGCCCCCGTGCTCACCAGCTGGTGCCCATGAGCACCGCCAGGAACTCTGTCCCAGTTCCTGTCTGTTCCCAAGGTCTATGGGTTTGTTTCCAGCTGGGCGTGGGTTGGTGTCTGGCTGTGAAAAGATGGCATTTGCAGTTGCACAGGTCTAGGTCCTGCTCCTTCGTTATCTTGTGTGTGTGAACCAGCACTGCCTGGTTTTGTGACTCGTCCACCTGATTCCTACACTAGTGGATGGTGGGGGTAGCTCAGGCCTCCCATGAAGCAGCATGGCTTCTGTTCTGCATCCCCTCACTGTGCTGGGCATCCCCACCCTGTGCCAGCCGCCTAGGGCTGCCGAGTCCCAGGGTACCAGAGAAGCTGTGGAGCTGTGTAGACAGGTAAACCCGTGATGTCCCAAATGCAGTGTCCTACCACAGCCTCCCTCCTTTGTCAGACCCAGGGCAGAAGCAGAGAGAGAACCACATCACCCCATATGTGGAGCCTTACGCTTTCAGCAGTTGCAGCCCGAGGTCTCTGATTTCCCACCTGCTGTGCCTGGTGGAGCACAGAGCCCATACGTAAGGTTGTGCCAAACCGAAACCTTACTTTGAGTTATGGGTTTCCAGGGTTTGGGCTGAACTTCATTTACCTATAGGAACTTAATTCCTTCAGCCAACACATGAATACATGTAGACAGGACTGAACTTCAGAGATGTCCTCCCTCCCTTATGTTCACTTTAAGGGGCGGCATCTCAGAAATGTCCCGGAACGATTAACTCTCTGCCAAAGACACCCCTGGCAAGTAATTTCCCGAGCTTCAAAAAATGTAGGAGATAAAGTTTTATCTCTGTAGCTGTATTTATTGTAACAGGGTGACTAGAGAGAGTCAGAAAGGAAAGTATCTAACAGATGGAAATGAAAGTGTGTTTTCTGTAAATGTCATCTGATTAGACTACTCAGTTTTTTGTGTAAGCACCTTTTTATTGCTTCTAGGACCAGGTTAAGATAAATAGCTCTATGTTTTGCTCTATTACATATAATTGTTGGAATGAGAAAAATACGCCGACGCTAAAGCATCTCTGCTGCCGCAGTTATAATTCCATTTCTCTTCTACACACGGGAGCGCATCCCGTGCTTGCAGGGCACTCCAACCTTTTCACTGCCTGAAGGTACCAGATTTTCTAACTCAGTCCTGGCCCAGTAGGGTCGTGTTTCACCAGAGTGTATGAAATAGGCATTTATAGCCCAGCTTAGCGTGCTGCAGCAGCACAGTCCCCTTCTTGTCAAAAGACCGAGCAGGAGGTAATCACCCTACGGGGTACCTGTTGGACCAGAACAACGTGACAGTACTTTCTCTCAGTGACAAGAGGCATTCATAGATGGGTCTGCAAGAGATTAGAAAATGCTTTTACTTCACCCAAGAATGAATTCCCTCTGGCTTCTGGGACTCTTTCCTCCCCTGTGATTACTCATGAACTTTTCCTTCCAGGGGACAGTAACAATGTCCCAGTAGAAAATACTTCCTGGGGTGGCCATGAGGAAGACACGGGCCCTTTACCTTCTTGGTAGAGTTGCTCAGAAGAAACATCTTGTGCTCCAGCAGGCCAGATTTGTTTCATACGGTGTCTGTGACATCTTGAACTGTGGTGGTGTTCTCATCCACTTGGAAAGCGTATGAGAATCAGAGATCTCATTTCCAGGATGCATTCGGCTCCAGAAGGTTGCACTGCTAGGCAAGCCTTGGCCTCGTCGCTGACCACCTGGACGCGTTTTGCGTCGGGGGGAGAACGGGGGCAGTGATGGTTATACAGCACACACAGGAGAGTCAATAATAGTGCCAAAAGGCAACAAACAAAGGAGTATTGAGACAGGGTTTGCTTTTGTAAGATTATACTCGATTCAGTCATTCTATGACTACATATATTCTTCTGTTTATTTATGTAATAAGCTGCCCTTGTAAGGCTCTGGCAGATAAAAAAATGGAGTCTTTCCAGATGTGTGAAAAAGGCAGTTACTTGCAGAGAATTTTATACACTGTGTTGCTACAAGAGATTTTAACTCCAATCATCATCAAGAATATTTGGATTTTCCTTACTAAACCACAAAAACCTTAATGGGGAAAATCATTAAACATATAAAGTTATAGCAGTATAAATATTTGACTGAAACCATTATTGAGATGGCTCTTGGGAACCTGTGTTTCTGTAAACTTTAAGGGCTATAATGAATATACACATACCCTTCTTCCTCTCCTCTTTCTCTCCTCCCATGAAAGGCCAAAATTTCTTCAGGTTATGGCTGTGAGGCTGAGTAGCTTTATGAAGCTTTGTCTTCTTGCAAAGAAGGAAAACAAGAACACAATTTTCATCCCAGTGTATGGCATAGAAAAAGGTATGTTAATGTCTGATGAACAAATGTAAATATTTTAAAATGAGCTGAGAAAGCTGTGTAATAGCAGAGCCATGGAGGCCACCTTGTAGCACCCATGTTTTATGATCTGTGCTTTTAACAGCACAAGTGTGAGTGTGTTATAGTTCATAATTGAAAGGAGAAGAAAATCTTCTACATGTCTTTCCTAAAATGTGCGATCACAGCAAACCTCTGCAAATTAACCCCTATGAAGCCAACCATATGAAGGCCCTCATTGCAAAGAAACGCTGTATGACCTTCATCACTGTTCATTTGTTTTGGAGCATTTTTTTCTTACTGTTGGCTTCACAGGAATGGAAGAGTTGCTATATTAACTGTGAGCCTTGCTGCCCTTTGTTTTCTGGAGAAGGAGAGAGAGAAAGGAACTGAGGGTTTGAAACCTCAGTCTTTCCTCTACATGGACAAGGAAGATCACAAAAGTTCTTAACCTGGATTCTATTTTTTGTCATATTCTAGAAGCCTACATAAGTTTAAAATAAAGACCTGAGCCTATTCAGTGAGCATCCTCTGGGAATTACAGCCTGAAGCCTGAAGTAATAAGGTAAGGAGAAATAATGGTGGTCTGTTTCCTGGATACAGGTTACCTCTCTGGCTCCTCCAGGAGCTAAAGTACTGGGAAATCCCTCTGGTCTATCTTTGAGGAGTTCTTCTGTCATAGATATCCCCCTGTCCGACACCCCTTCAACTTTGAAACAGATCATAATAATTTCCAGAACTGAACTTCACAGCTGTCTCTGGTAGGACAGAGAAGGCCTTTTGATCTCTCACCAGAACAAGGTGAAGCCCTCCGCCTGTCTGCTGGGCATTGCTCTTCACCCTGATGCTGACCAGTGCCTGTAGGCGCTGACCCTAACTTCACACAGCTGCTTTATGTAGGATGCACTGTATGTCTTCAGAAGGAGTTTTTTTGATGCAGCCCTTCTCTGCCCCCTTTGAAGTGATGTCATTATTTTGAATTTACATGGTTAAACCAGAGTAGCCTTAAACACAGTGTATTCATGTGCCAGGAAATTGTGGATTTAGTGAAAGTTCACAACAAATCAAAGCAAAGTATGAAGTTCTATGTTTTATGTCTTTATTAACAAGTTTAATAAAATTTTAAATTTAATTACTTGTATAATCAAACAAAGGCTCCATAGTCTCTCGGTATATTGTGCAATTTTAGGGCCCACAAATATTGCAGAATGGGGTATGCCTTTTCCATAAGCCTTTAAGGGATTTAATTACAATCGCATTTTAAAGTCATATCAACTGGAAATATAAGTGAAAGTCATCAAATTAATTTGCCTTAAGATATAGTGTCCTGGCTGTAGTGTCATTGTGTGGCCATAATGAAAGATATATTCTTCACACACCCATCACACAGTCTATGTTCCCTTCTTTATAGTTTATCTTACGAAGAACACACAGTAAAGTGCTGTTACTGGCTAAGTGCCGAACGTCATTTTAGCATCCAATCCTTCCCCCCGTAAACTGTGCTATTCAGTAGAGGCAACAGCCTTAAGATATACGTGATCTCTTTGTTGCTCTCTCTGCAGGCTGTGTTGTGTGCAGGTACTATCTTTACCAAAAACTTCTGCATTCTGTTGAAGATACCCTTCCATCAACAGTGTCCCAATTTGGTAACCTCTAGTGCATATATGCTAGAAGTGTACCTTGACCCCATTTGGGTTTTGATGTATGGAAAAGTACAGTTTTTCTGATTGCAACATACAGTTGTCTGTAGTTGCACCCAAACTTCTTTGGAAGAGACTGGTAAGTAGAAAAGAGTTAAAAGATACTAAGGATAACGCCATTCCTAAACAAAAATGTAAAAATGTAGAGTAATATCAGTAATGACACTCTTGACTGGGGTAGAAAAGGTCTGCCTAAGGTGTAATATTGACCTACAAGGACAGATGTAATTTCTTCGCACAGTAGTCAATAGGAATGTAAATCAAAGGCTTGGGACATTCTTGTGATGCAACAGGAACGAAGTCTGATCTGCCACCCAGCAGCGAGCACAATACAGTACTCGGCCAAGCAAAAATCCAACCCTTTCTCTACAGTTTCAACCCTGGCAGACCACAGGTGTCCGACCCAACAGGTATGTTTCCTGTGAGATCTTGGCTTTCTGCTGTTGGTGGTCAGGGCAGATACGGAGGGATTAAACAGGACCTTGGCCATCAACCCAAGCAGCGACAGCCTCCCATAGGCTAAATGAGCTATGCACAGAGCTGCTATGTGTGCAGGTGGGAATGGGGACGATCACGTTTACTGACCCCCCCCAAAACTGTAGTGGTTTGTTGTCTGTAACACCACCAACAACAGGAGCTGACCTGACAGAAAGGCTCAGTTTCTCTGTAACAAAGAATTACTCTCTATGTGAATGTTTTCAGCTTACTTAGTGGACAGCTATGGGAAAAACAATCTGGGAAGTAACATAACGGATCAAGATGAGAAATCTCTTAACACGGAATCAGAGAGTCATTTCAGAACATCTGCATGTTTCCTGACAACAGGCTGAAACAGTAGAGTTGTTTTGTCCATGCAGAACATCCCTGAAATAAAGAGATCAGAAGAGAATGAAAGAACAAAAAACCCCATTCTCAGAAGGCAAGAGACAGAGCAGTAAGTCCAAGGAGGCTCTTTGCAAGCTCAAGTTCAAAAAAGATAAGCTGGAAGGAAGAGCATTTAAGTTGTTTATTGTTTTTTAATACTTTATTGTTTTTTAATTTTGTTTGCTCTTAGATGCTTTTATTCTAAAATGTTCTTGTGGGGTTTTCCCTCAGGGCTTTGTTCACTGCTTCAGTCAGTGCTTACTGTGCTGGGATTAAGTCCAAGGCTTCGTCAAGTTTATTAAGGAAATCACAGTAAAGAAAAGGAGACAACTGTGCCGTTCGAGCTATGATGGCTGGAGAGCACAGAAGGAGGTGGGCTTGGGGAGGCCACAGGAGCTAGAGGCTCTGCGTACCCTGTGACTGTGAAGGGCACAGCCCTTTTTCCCTTGTGCACCATCTTCTCATTCAAGTTAAAGAAGACAGAGGTAGAGCACTTGCACTGTAAAGCAACTATAATAGAGAAACCTGTCTTTGGTTTTACAAAATCCATTACAAATGGCCATGGAAGAGTTTCTGTAGTCAGATGTCTGTGCCTGGCACGTGGTCTGTTAGTGTCCATCCTACACCTTGTGTCCTCAAAGGAGGAGGTTGTGGGAACTGGGAGATGAAATTTCCCCATTGAAATTCAGCCTGCCAGCTCAGACCGCCAACAAGACCCTGCATTTAGAGACACACTGTGAACATTTCAGGCAAAGTCGCTGGCACATCCAGCCAAAGAAGTCCTTCAGCTAGGACTCCCTGGGTAACAGGCAGTTTGTATCACTGTCTTGAACCCGAGCAGTTAAATCCTGCCTTAACTGGCTTTGGTTTTCCAAGTAGGTGGTCTGAGCAGGAGCTGCTGCTCCTGAGGAGAAATACAGGTGGCTGACGGCTGAGCTCGCTCTGCAGCCCCGCAAATGCCAATGGGGTGCAGTCTTGCTGGGAGCCTCAAGAAACTCTTTCTTCCCTCTGAGCACACATTTCCACTGCTCCATGTCCCCCAGCATACCCTGCAGCCATAAATCCTGCCCCCGAGCGCCCTCACTCTGCTCAGTTTTTAACTTTCACACGTGATTTTTTTTTTGATGGATTTTGCAGTCCTGAAATTTCACCAAGGCTGCAGTAATTTCAAAATTTGGCCCATTTAGCATCAGGACAACTGCCCAAGTACATTTATTGCAAACATATGTTATGAATTCAGTTAAAACAAACAGTCTCTTATTTTCTCAAGTCACAATAATCACACTCCAGACTTAGTCAAAGCAAACATTATTTAAAAGCAGTGTTTTTTAATAGCAAATCTGTTATAGTAGTGGGTCTGAGATCAAAAGGTAGGCAAAACCCTACTGTAGGGTAAATGAAACAACAAAATCCATCAGAAAAGGTGAAATCACAGTGTTTGCAAGGTTGTCTCGGTCCCTTGTCTTCACTCTCCCACTTCTTTTCTTAGTTTTTATATTTAAGACAAAACAAAAGGAAACAAAAATAAATAAAGGATAGTGAAATAATGCAATGCCCAGAAGACAGGATGTGTCCCACAGCCAGCTTGAAGCTTTTCTGCATCCTTCCCAGCCTCGGTCCGTGGGGATGGTGGCTGGAACCAGGGCCTTTATGCCAACACAGTTAGCATTCCCTCGTTTGCCCTTGATTTATTTCAGAAGAAATCACCCCACAGCTTCAGAGTGGTCTGGAAATAGGACAGGTGTTCTGAAGCAAATGTCTCAGGGTGAATGATGCCCCACGTCTGGTTTATGAATGCCGCACTCAGATGTGATCCTTGCAGTGAGTTTCCACCATCAGAGCAGCTGAGCTTTTTGTGATGACCACTGCCATTCAATGTCACACTCTTTAAGAGAGCCAAGGGTGAAGCCTGGCTCACCTTTATTAGGGGCATTAGCTGGTGTAGCAGAAAGCTTTTATCTCTCTTTCATCAAGCAGAGCCAATAAGCTTAACAAGTTTGGGTGTATGATAGCTGACTTGCCAAAATGAAGGAGAAAGGTTTTTTGCGATGCTCCTATCTCAGGTCAGCACGAGACAACACTGTTGGAAAGGTTTGGCACAGTTTTGAGACTGTGGCCAGTGCTGGTCTCTGCTTTTATTGGTCAAACAAAGCTCAGTGGTGCTTCCAGGCTCAGTGGAGAAGCTCTTTTGGTGTCAGTGGGTAGGGAAGGTATAACATAGTGCCATTAAACTTGTTTGGAGGCACAAATTAACTATTTCATGCTCTGCAAAGTCAAATGGACAGCTTTGCAGGCACCTGCCCTGGGGCACAATGCCCTCACAGCCTGGATGACTGAACAGGGTGAGAGTCCAGTTCAAGAAACACACCTTCACTTCAGTCATTGAGCAGGAAAGGTGAAGCAGAAGGTTGAAGCACTGTCCTTGATTATTAAGCTATTCTGTACTTTTTGCTACAGATTTCTGTAAGGACCTGTGTATGGCATCAGGGTATCCCCACATCTCGCTCTTTCAACATGTCAGTTCCTCCTGTGGTTGCCAACATGACACAAGTGTGACTGAGCACAACACACCAAAATCTGTGGCCCAGGTCACCTGCGAGCCGCGGACTCCAGCCTCCACTCTTATGTTTTGCCTGCAGAAGCTCATGGAGGGGAGCGCTCACTGTTTGCAGGGGGTGAGAGGGAGAGGGAAGGATAACACAGCCCAGTTGGTGATGATAATCTATGAGGTCATTGACAAAGCATCCAACTGGCCTGGGCTCAATATTTTCCATGCCTCAGTCAGCTCCTTTTGTGCATAGTTCGTTCTTTCGTCGTGATCTCACCTGAAATGTCAAGGAAGGTCTCCTTACGTGCCATGCTCTCAACAACTTTGATCAGGACTACGCTTTCATGATAACACAAGGCCACAACAGAGGAGTTATTAAAAATTTCTACACTTCCACAGCTCTTTGGTCTATGGAGGCAGGTTCCCAGTGGGTGCTAATTGGCATTGTTCGCCAGAGCCTGTAGCAGGATGCCATTCTACCCCGGCTGTGCATCTAATCCCAATTTTGCATTGCCATATACTGCTGTGTGAAGCATCAGCTGAAAACGATGCTACTTAGTATTTTGAAAGGCATCTTCTAGACAGGGTCAAAGGCAGCTCCCAGTAATTCTCCACTTGACAGCTATTTAATACATTTCAGCTCTGGTTTCAGTTCTACATTTAGATTTATAAAAAAAGGATTCCTGACATTTTGTCAGTTTTTTCATCCATGCCTGTATTCCCACTTCATCTCACATTTCCTCAGTTCATTACAGCAACCCCTGCTATGACAGGACAAAGCTATACACAAAAAGCCCTTTCATGGCTACTTCACATCGATACCTATTTTTGAGAGAGAAACTGAACTGAAGCAGCATGACTCTCTAATTCACTTTTTCTCCTTGTCAGCAACTGGATTGACAGGGCTGAGGTACAGACACACTGTCACCTCCAGTTTAAATGTCCCACTGGGACGTAAATTCAGAATGAAGGGAGTGAAAAAATTCCAGTCCAGCCAAAATCTAAAACATATTTAGTGTATATGCCAGATGAGGACAACTATCATCTCCTTTTGTGAAGAGAAGCTTGATGCTTGTGAGATAGCTTCTGTACTGAAGAAAAAAGGGTTTTGGGCTCCTTAGATCTGTAAAGGCTTGACTTGCAGTTGTTGACTGAATGCCAAATTATCTTTGGGCTTTTACCTACCTTTCTCCTAGCACAACCTATCTGTTAATGACTGTTCTCATGTTCATTCGCTGTAATAGCTTAGAAGATGGGGACTTTCTTCTCCTACCCCTGTTTTAGCCAAGGTGGGACAGGTCAGAAGGTCACCTGGCTTTTCTGTTTGTTTTGCTGTTTATTCTGGCTGGTAGCACAAGAAGGAGGAGAGATTCAATGAAATTCAAAGATAGCAAGTTCAAAACGGAAGCGAGAAAATACTTCTTCACATTTTGGCACCTGTAGTGATACGTGTCTTGACACAGCATCAAGAAAATGAAGACTAGGGAATGTTTTAAAACAAGATTAGATTTGGCAATGTATTCTGAAGAAAACATGAAGAAGTAGATCTCGAAAGTCAATGCCAGAAATATTTTGGAAAGGACAGAAACCCTGTGCCTTAAGATTTTATCTAACCTCTCTTCAGGATCAGGAGGAGATATTTGTAGATTTTAGATGATACTTCAGCTGTTTTACAGGGAATTGTTGATAGCTTTGTCAAATATAACTGGTGTTGATCTTTCTGAGAGAGAATCTTGGACTAGCTAGGCTTCCAGGCATACTCAAAACCCTTATATTATTATTAACTCCACTTCCTCTAAACCTTTTCTGGAAGTGGTTTATGTTAGCCTAAATTCTCCGCCTAGAGAAATCAGAGTCCTCCAAATCCTGGCAATCCTGGTTTCTGACAATTCTAGCTTTTACCAGCCCCAAGCCTGGCAATACCCCTTTAGCCCTCATGTCACCCCTCTGCCTCAGTCCCTGAGCTCTCAGGATGCTGCTCACTGCATGGCTGTCTCCTTGGTTTTCCTGTCTTGTACAAGTTACGCCATTTGGAGCACAGTTGCTGCCAGTAAGAGCAAAACAGGTGCTGAGAACTAGGTAGTCATCCTAAGCATTAGCTGTGTTGGGTATTTAATTACGAGAATTATTTTATTTTTTGACTGATTGAAGAACGTTGTTTCAAACTGTTGGACAGAAGTGAATTTCAGTCCTACTGAAGTCCATGTAAACAAAGCCATAGCAGACGGTAGTTCTTCTGCCATGGATCCATCCTCTTCTCCCTCATGAACTCTCTGTGTTACCAGAAAGAACCTCCATTAGTTTCCTGGCACATTCAGGTTGCTGCACCGGATAAGGCAGATAACACTCTTCCTTACTTCAAGAAGGAGTTATCACCTTCAGGAAGGTGTGAAAATTAATACATAAGAAATCACAAAACCATACCATGGCCACAAATTAATACACTACCTTTTACATGAAGCAGCTTGATCGACCTCCCGATGAGCTAAGGGTGAAAAAGCGTATCCTTGCACAATCATACCTCAGGCACACGTCCACCAGCATGAGTTGCTCTGTCAAAGTCACAGAATCAAGAATCACTAAGGTTGGAAAGGATCTTCAAGATCATCAAGTCCAACCATTAATCCAGCGCCACCATGTTCCCTAAACCATGTCTTGAAGTGCCACATCCACATGTTTTTTGAACACTTCCAGAGATGGCGACTCCACCACCTCCCTGGGCAGCCTGTTCCAATGCCTGACCACCCTCTCAGTGAAGAAATTTTTCCTAATATCCAATCTAAACCTCCCCTGGCTCAACTCGAGGTCATGTCCTCTCATCCTATCACTTTTTGTTACTAGGGAGAAGAGACCAACACCCACGTCACCACAACCCCCTTTCAGGTAGTTGTAGAGAGCGATGAGGTCTCCCCTCAGTCTCCTCTTCTCCAGACTGAACAACCCCAGTTCCCTCAGCCGCTCCTCATAAGACTTGTGCTCCAGACCCCTCACCAGCTTCGTTGCCCTTCTCTGGACACGCTCCAGCACCTCAGCATCCTTCTTGTAGTGAAGGGCCCAAAACTGAACACAGGATTCAAGCTGCAGCCTCACCAGTGCCGAGTACAGGGGCACAATCACTTCCCTACTCCTGCTGGCCACACTAGTGCTGATACAGGCCAGGACGCTGTTGGCCTTCTTGGCCACCTGGGCACACTGCTGGCTCATGTTCAGCCGGCTGTCAACCAGCACCCCCAGGTCCCTTTCCGCTGGGCTGCTCTCCAGCCACTCCTCCCCAAGCCTGTAGCGTTGCATGGGGTTGTTGTGGCCAAAGTGCAGGACCCGTCCCTTGGCCTTATTAAACCTCATACAGTTGACCTGAGCCCATTGATCCAGCCTGTCCAGATCCCTCTGCAGAGCCCTCCTATCCTCCAGCAGATCAACAGTCCCACCCAACTTGGTGCCATCTGCAAACTTACTGAGGGAGCACTGGATCCCCTCATCCAGATCATCAATAAAGATATTGAACAAGACTGGCCCAAGGACTGAGCCCTGGGGAACACCGCTTGTGACGGGATGCCAGCTGGATTTAACACCATTCACCACAACTCTCTGGGCTCGGGAGATGCTGTCAAAGGCTTTACTAAAGTCCAGGTAGACATGGTGCCCATGCTGCATGCATTGATGTAGATGCACTTGAGCTGGGCTATCAATTTCAACTCTGGCACGCCACCCCTAGGCTCAACTCTAGTGAGCCTGGTTTTATCCCCTTCTCCCTTCAAATCCAGTTTAAAGCCCTCTCGATGAGGCCTGCCAGCTCATAAGCAAGAATCCTTTTGCCCCTTGGAGACATTTACACTCCATCTGCTGCGACGTTGTTCCTCAGCCAGTGCCAAATTCCATATCCAGCTATTCCCAGAAAGCCAGGATATGAATTTCAGACAACATATTTTTTGACAGCCCAGACTGGCACACCCACTGATCTCATGAGGAGATCTGCACATATTTCAAGGGTAGAATATGGTCTTTAAGTAGTAAGTTGTTGTTTATCTGCTTAATGCCTTCTTACAGTCAGTGTTGCCAAGTAAGAAGATATGTTCTCCTTCCAGATCTCTGTGCTTTCTCCCCAGACTCCTCCATCCCTTATTCTTCTCTCTCTCTCTTTCCACCCATCTCTTCCTCCTTCTGTGTTTCCTTCCCTGTAATAACTCCCAGCTTCCACCATGAAACAAAGAAATAATTCCTACCTCCATCCTTGGGGTAAGAGTTGTCATTAGATTAAACTGATTAATTCAAGAGAAACCCAGTAAATTGGATTTCAACTACATATTGTTTCCACACACACAGAGCTCACCCTCCGCTCACCCTGGAAACTTGCCCAGTGGAAAAGGACCTGGGGGTGCTGGTTGACAGCCGGATGAACATGAGTCACCAGTGTGCCCAGGTGGCCAAGAAGTCCAACAGCATCATGGCCTGTATCAGCAACAGTGTGGCCAGCAGGAGTAGGGAAGTGATCGTGCCCCTGTACTCGGCACTGGTGAGGCCGCACCTCGAATCCTGTGTTCAGTGTTGGGCCCCTCACTACAAGAAGGACACTGAGGTGCTGGAGCGTGTCCAGAGAAGGGCAACGAAGCTGGTGAGGGGTCTGGAGCACAAGTCTTATGAGGAGCGGCTGAGGGAACTGGGGTTGTTCAGTCTGGAGAAGAGGAGGCTGAGGGGAGACCTTATCGCTCTCTACAACTACCTGAAAGGGGTTGTGGTGAGGTGGGTGTTGGTCTCTTCTCCCAAGTAACAAGTGATAGGATGAGAGGAAATGGCCTCAAGTTGTGCCAGGGGAGGTTTAGATTGGATATTAGGAAAAATTTCTTCACTGACAGAGTGGTCAAGCATTGGAACAGGCTGCCCAGGGACTGGAATTGTTCAGAAAATGTGTGGACGTGGCACTTCAGGACACGGTTTAGTGGGCATAGTGGTGTTGGGTTGATGGTTGGACTTGATGGTCTTAAAGGACTTTTCCAACCTTAATGATTCTGTGATTCTGTGATTCTCTGCTAACCCTTTGGTTTAACCAGTCTGGCATTACACCATTTTAGTTTAAGTAAGTCCCATAATTTTAGATGATGTTCAGGCATTAAACTTGATGTCTAAATGAGTTAAATGAATCCCAAACTAGCCTTCCAGACTGTCTGTAGGCCCAGGAAAGCAATCCAGCCACAGTTACATTAATGAAACATTTTGCAAAACTCTCTTGCACACAATGCCGTTGCAGAAAGTATATCGACATTTATTTTCTGTGCATTTCCAAACCTCCTGGTGATACAACGTCTGTGTTTTCAGATGATTCTTTTCAGTTAAAATGTTGCTGAAAGCGTCTGGTTTTTAAGTATCTGGGCTTTGTTTTTCTTGTTCAAAGATGTTAAATAACAATAATTCTTTTCTTCACTCTTTACTTTGTTGGGTGATGAGGAGGGTGGGAAGCCCCAATTAAATGAAGGGGTTTGACCCTGGAGGAGTGTGGGAGAGGAAATGGAAGGAGACTACTAAGGATATATTTTTGGCATAAAATGCCCAAAGACTTTTGGGTGTTTTAACAAAATAGAAAGCATAACAGGAACAGCAAGGTAAGGTGCTGTAATATTTTACCAGAAGAGGAACCAAGGAGGAAAACAACACTGGCTTTTCCCCTTCCTCTGCAGTCCCACCCATGCTAAAATACAGCCCAAGGGAGTATTCAATAAACCACATGCAGTGCAAACATCCACTGCAAAACCAGGGCTGATTGAAAGGGGAGATTTTGGGAAAAATGGAGCAGAGTGAAGAAGGTCAGCACATACTCACCTGCTCTCTTTTCATGTGTCTGTGAAATTGGCTACCGAGGTTAGACCTCTTAATTCTGACGCTGATTGACACTGACCCATGCAGGAACCTCAGCCAGGTGAATTTCAGCTCACTCTTAGAAAGCCCCAGGTGTGCCATGCCTGCAAACACTTCTTTCCTCCATGTGGACCAGCAAAAGCAGTCCCAGGACCAGACCCACCACCACGGGGGACATGGCATTGGGCTCAGTAGTAGGAAACTCCTGCTTTGCCAGTGTGGGCAGTCTACCACTAAATTACCCGATACCTTGCCAGTCCTGGCAGCTCCCCGGCCCTTTCCTGAAGTGAGGTGTCAGGGTCAGGGCTCCCTGCACCCCACGTGCCAGCCACAGGACTCAGTGGGGGCGAGGGCTCACCTGCATCCACCGTTGCTGGACAAGGCTCTTGCGCATCGCCCCAAATCCCCACCTTCAACAACGCCAGGAGACTGGGCATATTCACCTCCTTAAGTGCATAGTGTGAGCAGCTTCCCTTTATTAAGGAACTGCTTAAAAAAACACAGACAGCTCTAAATTAAGATGAGAAACTTCAATGCAGTGTAAATTATAACTACAGACAGAGGGATACCAGGGGTGGGAAGGCCTGGGATAGACTCTCTACATACGTTTGGCAAACTTTAGGAGATTTGGTAAATAACTGAGGAACTATGAGTAGCGATAAAGGTGAGGTGTATCATCCTCCTGGCTGCTGGTCTACCATGAAGTGACCCACGCTCCACTGCTGTGAGCCGAGAGAGCTGCTGGAATAAAATTAAATGGGTGATCAGGGCATAATTTTCCCAAGAAAATAAGTAATAGCTTTGGGAGAAAAACACTTTTTGATTCTTTTATATGAAAAGTGCTTGTTTTCATAGCAGCAGGTGAATAATGTCAGAGGAGGAACTTTAATCACAACCAGAGCAAGTACACTACTGTGGTTTTAATTGAGGAATAATTGATTTTAAAGTAGTGCAAGTTACTTTTTCTCAGGTTGCTCATTACACAGCATTCATATGTAATCATTCACATACACATAATGCATCCTGGGACACATTAAGCATTTCATTTTCATGTATTTAACAAGGAGCTTCTTGCTGTTAAATTGCTCACAGCCCTTCCAGAATCCTCCAGTATTTATATAGCTTTTGCCAATGTTTATATTAACAGCAGAGGTGCTAACAGATCAGTAGGATAATTTTCCCTCAGGTCTGTGCAGGAATTTTCTGTATTTTCCCAAAGGAATCTAAATGATAATCCACAATATTTAACAAAAATGGATTCATTGTCAAATACGTTGTCAATTCCTTTTGTGCCAGTCCTGCGGTTTCTTAGGTAATGATTGTTATAGTGGCTCTGTCTTTCTTTTTCATACACAAGCTGACCCAGTACATCAGCCATTGTTATAACATAACTACTTTTTTGAACTAAAATTAGTCCATACTGTGCCACCTCAATAAAGCTCCTAAAGCAAAAGCCTTAAAGGCTTTTTCTCCTCTTTCCAACCTGTAGTTTGCCTGGATGAAGGCTTATGCACCTCGGCACCAAGGGATGATTCCTTTCTTCCATGGGCAAGTGGAAGAAAGATCCATCAGAGACATCCTGCCTGCACAACAGCTGGCAGACTTCGTGCTCTCCTTGCACAGGGCACTGCGCAAAGCCACCGGCTAGTCTGTTCCGCAACCTCTATGTAGTGGCAAAAAATGCAAAAAATGAGAAACTGCTGGATGACAGGCTGAAGGGAATCTCGGTGCACTTTGTCTCTATCAGACGTAAGTGCAATGCTGTCCAGACCTCTTTACCCAGCAATTTTCCATTTAAAGAGTGTCTACATAAGGACTGAAGAGCATGACCTACCATCTTGCCCAGGGTGTAACTGGGCAGGATCCCTTTGGGTCCTCGCCAGGACAGAGCATCACAAGAGCACAAACAGACATGTAACGGGTACCAAACTTAAGTCTACATCTGAAGCTACGCCTAGGCTGGCTTGCAGTGAGAATTACGCATGTTGGCTAAAATTGAGCAAGCAATAAACATCTGAGTATTAGATTCAGAAAACATAAGGGCACCCAGAAAATCATAAGAGTTTCTGAATGTTTGCCGGGGACATGCAGCAATGACAGTGTAATTATACTGATCGTAGAACCAGGGGAATATTTTTAAGAACATCTGTCAAGCTAATGGGTGCACAGATTCTGAACGTTATGTTTTAATGACTTAAAAATCACCGTTCAGCAGCAGTTGTTCTTTCTTAAGACAGGTGAAATTTGCACTTCTGAATGTTTTCTTCAGGATTGATCATTTTAAAGAAAAACCTAAATAGGCACATTATTAACCTGCACTGACTTAACTTCCTGAAGAAAAATTTCAGGTGACATGATTATGGATGCAGCATAAGAACTTAATATATTACATTTCCTAATTAACAAATCTTTCTTACTAGTACAGGAAGAGAAGTTTCTTGGAATGTGAATTATTAGCACAAGTTACTCCCCAGATTTGTTTGCATCTATGATTTGGTGTCTGAGGTAGCATATTCCAGATTTCAGGAAAAGCAAAAACTGGTCTGGAATCCAGACAGGATTTTGTATCTGCTTTAGATGCTTTCATCTATCTTTATGAAGGCTAGTTATTTCAGTGGGTCTATACCTACTTACAAAGATAGAGCATCCGATATATTAAATCAGTGTGCCGAAGGACACATTTGCTTAAGCAAATCTCTTGAAAGGTGACCTTCTTTACCTGGCTATTGTGGCCAGCCATTTTCAGGTTCAATATAGTTCTCAGCACATGGCATGTAGGATGTGTTCATTTCATATCTTCATCCCCATTTTTAAAAGTCAAGCATTCATACAAAGATATCTGGTTAAATGTAAACCTTGAAAATGGAACATGTTTGATACCAGAATACTTTTTCAACACTTGAAACCACAAAATTTCACATACCATATTGTCTACTTTTTCCTTTTACACCTTTCTGACTTGGATAATTCCTAGCTGGTTTACACATTGTGTCCTGATAACATGCTTTGCTGTCGTCTTAACATCTATAATTACTTCTGTCCACCTGTCGTGGTTTAGCCCCAGCTGGCGACTAAGCCCCACGCAGCCGCTCACTCACTCCCCCAAGGTGGGACGGGGGAGAGAATCGGAAGAGTAAAGGTGAGGAAACTCATCGTTTGAGATAAAGACAGTTTAATAAGTAAAGCAAAAGCCGCACACGCAAGCAAAGCAAGACAAAGAATTCATTCACTACTCCCCATGGGCAGGCAGGTGTTCAGCCATCTCCAGGGAAGCAGGGCTCCGTCACGCGTAATGGTTTCCTGGGAAGACAGACGCCATCACTCCTAACGTCCCTCCACCACTTCCTTCTTCTTCGTCCCAGCTTTATATATTGAGCATGAAGCTACACGGTATGGAATATCCCTTTGGCCAGCCTGTGTCAGCTGTCCTGGCTGTGCCCCCTCACAGCTTCCCGCGCACCCCCAGCCTGCTCGCTGCAGGCCAGCACGAGAAGCTGGACTGTCCTTGAGTACTTAGCAACAACGCAAAACATCAGCATGTTATCAACATTTTCTCATCCCAAATCCAAAACATAGCCTCACGCTAGCTTCTGTGAAGAAAATTAACTCTACCCTGGCTGAAACCAGGACACCACCAAATTCATCTTCACTTCCTTCCTTGTGAGCAGCATGCTTGGTATTTTTGAGGAACAGGGTCATTTCCTGAGAGGGAATGTGTTTCATATTAAAAAACTTCCTAGTTTTTAATCACTTTGGTTGCCTTGTTTGTATATGTCCTAGTGTACTTCTAGTTTGCTCTCTGTCTTGTTTTCCTCATTTCTCTTAAAATTTGCCCTTTAGTAGTACAACAGTCTCACCTATGGTAGCTCCATTGTTTACTTTGAACTGTAGTCCCCCTAGTCCCTTCAAAAATGTTGGCTGCCTTCACCTCTGTGATTACTTCTTCCCCTGTGCTTAAGAGGAAATACCATGTATGATTTGTACTTTTGGTGCCTCCTCCTGCAGAAAGGTACCTGCAGATTCCAGCTTGCAAACAGCCCGATGAGCTTGTGAGGCTGTTTGTGAACACACAGATTATTGCAGTGAAATTCTTTAGTGATGGGCCTGAAACACAGGGCTGTTTTGTCTACCTACCACGACGCTCTTTTTAGCACGTCTGTGCTAGCAGTCTTCGTATTCCCGGCCTCGTCTTTCCACTCTTGCTGCTGGCATCCTCCTGCCAGTTGGGGAATCTCTTTGCCAACTGCTTTTGGTCTTCATTGAAAATGAAAGACAACGCCAACATTCAGCGGGTGTATTTTACTTCTGGGAAAAAACTAAGCAATGCGAACCCTCTAAGCAGGTTAAGCAGTCTCAGGAGCTAAGACAAAAGCGTGCAAAGTGTCCAATCTAACTTGCACATGGCCTTAAACAACCCATGTCTTCCAGCCCTTTGTTCATAGAAATTTCCCATGTAGCAATTTTGGGGCAGGGAAAAGCTGTCCAATATTTTGTATACATAGAAGCTGTGAAGCTCTCTGTTCAGACAGAAACATTTCAGGAACAAGTGACCCTTGTAACAGGATATGTGTGATCCCAAAAGGCAGTGCATCTACTTAACCAGATGACATCGCAGTCCTGCATATATTATCATAAAGATTGGTACAGGAAGGGATTTAACTGAGAATGCAAGTTATCCTGCAGAACAAAGGTGAGTTGAAGGTAATGGCACTCGAGCTATCGCTCCAGCATTCTAATGACAGGACATCAAAGTGAACCCTCGAGTCACAGGCGCAGTTGTCTGATGAACACAGGAGAAGCCTGGACTGGATCTGATGTTCAGCTGCTGCATCTTGTACGTTGGGCATGCTAAATTCACTGCTGAAACAAGTCAGCAGAGAGACAGCAGAACGGTTTTAACCACTTACGTCAGGAGATAAATTTCTCTTTTCTGAAGCCTTAAGTGCATTAATTCTACACATTAGATAGTGCTGAATAAACAGTGTTTCATATTGTTAAAATAAATCCCAAATCATTACAAATATTTGCCTGTTTTGATAAAGGCATTTATAGCAAAGCTTAACAAGTGTTTGTAGCTGTATTCTGAGCTGTTTTAGTGTTCTTATCTTGGCATGAGGAGAAAAAGAAAATCTTTCAAAAAATTAAATGGTTATTGTATTCATCCCTAGGAGACTAGATAAGGACAATTCCCCCTCTGTCTGTTGCACTTTGATCAAAGGGAGAAGAAAAGGTTTCCCTTTCCTACCTTGATTTATCTCCAGGACGTCAGCATCCTCAGAAATGTTTAGTACTTGCCTTCTGCCACACCGGGCTCACATTTGAGAAGTAACACAGCAGAGTGTGGTAATTTCAGTGTGGGTGTTTTATATGTATTGGTAGACGTAGTTAACATGGTTAAGCACAGATGCTTGTTGCTGCTCTTAATTAGATACCTTCAGACTCTGAAACGCGCTTGTGCAGAGATTTTATCCGTAACTCATTGGAGCAGCCCAAGCTGGGAGAGGGTAGAGCACCTGCCTCTGAAAACTGGGCACGCACTTACAAGATATTTCAAATCTGAGTGCTGGAAATCAGTAGTCACATGTGAACATCTTGACCGCACTCCTTTTCTGTTGAAGCTAAGGTGTCCATTTCACAGCGGTTTATTTTTGTCTGATGTGTCAGAATAAAAACAGCCCATAACCTGATTATTTCCCCAGGGATAGTTTGGGTGAGCAATGCCAGTGTGCTTTGGCACAGCTCATTTGGCTTGGTGTCTCTATATACATTGCAAATGGACAGAAAAGGAAAGTTTCTCTATTAACTTTTAAAGAGACTTATCAGATGTCAAAAATAAAAGATGCTCTGGTGTTAGGCCTCAGTGCTGCACTGACAATGATTTTATTCATTTCAGATCATCTATCGTCTCACTTCTTTATTTAAATGTTCATCAAGCGCTTCGGAAATGTGAATGTTGGTTCCATGGTGGCGAGATGGGAAAAAAAAACCAAACCAGAGCCAGAGACCTTTTCCAGATTGTACCCATTTCATTCATTTATCTATCCAGAGCTCAGAACAAAGAGAAAACAAAAACATACTTGTTGCAGTAATAAAGCACATTACTGGTTGTTCTGATGCTGGTCAGAGATCCTGCTAATCAGGACATCTTGTTATTCCTACTGTATTTTTACTCATATGAAAAGAACATTTTCTTCAGCAAGGTGAGCTTCCTAAAAGCTATTTCTGTGCTCAGCCATAAAGATTCTCAAATGAGAATTTTATTTGCTCTAGGGCGGTAAAAAATTATTTATTCTAATTAATTTGCAGCTTCCTCAGTTGCTTTTGTAATCTCAGATGTCTTGTCAGCCTCGGCAACGTATGTAGACTCTGATTCATGTGAGTTCATGTGAGTCCTGTGGTCCCACATGAATCGGAAGCAGGGGTGAACTAGCCGGCAGACATGCCCTATGACATTTAGTTTCTGGGAACACAAAAAACCCTCCCACCCATGTCTTTGTTCAGTAGCAATGTGATTTAAACTCTGCCTATTTAACACAGATGTGATCATGCTCACAAAGATGCTTAAACTATTTCCCAACTGTATTTTTAATGAGAAATTACTGGTTACGTGGACTCAGACTTTAAGTTCCAGCATGCTGTTTCTTTTTAAAGAGAAAAAGGAAGCACATGCATTACTATTCCTGGTGAGTTCGTTGCTCCTTGGGCTTCCTTGTACAGGAAACAGATGTAAACCGAGACGTTCCAGCTATCAGAGAAATATGACATGCTGCCTTTCTCCTCTCTCCCCTTTTGGAAGACCTAAGTTCCCAGATTCCCTGCTAGAAAGCCCAAATTTGGGCAGAAGTGGGAAAAAGCAGCTGAGGGGAGGAAGAAAGGAAGAAAGGAAGAAGGAGAGAGAAAGAAGAAGGGAGGAAAGAGAGAGAGAGAAAGAGAGAAAGAGAGAGAGAAAGAGAGAGACACAGAAAGAGAGAAAGAAAGAGAGAGAAAGAAAGAGAGAAAGAGAGAGAGAGAGAGAGAAAGAAAGAAAAAGAGAGAGAGAAAGAGAGAGAGAGAAAGAAAGAAAGAAAAAGAGAGAGAAAGAGAGAGAGGAAGGAAGGAAGGAAGGAAGGAAGGAAGGAAGGAAGGAAGGAAGGAAGGAAGGAAGGAAGGAAGGAAGGAAGGAAGGAAGGAAGGAAGGAAGGAAGGAAGGAAGGAAGGAAGGAAGGAAGGAAGGAAGGAAGGAAGGAAGGAAGGAAGGAAGGAAGGAAGGGTGTCCTTCTTCCCCTTGAACTAGGTCTTTCTTCTCATGTCACCGATTCACTGTTTAGACTCCAAGCAAAAAAAGCAGGGGGAAATATTCACAAAATTCTTCCTCAAGACCTGTTCTTTCAGGATGCACCTTTTTTTCATTTAGACTTGTCACCTTCAATGAAACTGGGCAGTTTCTTTTTTCTGGGCAGAAGAGGAAGGTTTTTGCACAGGAGCCGTGCAAGAGAAAAGCAAAGAGCCAGGGAGGAATTAGTGAAATTCCTTTTTCATCCCTCCACAAGGTGCTGGGGTCAGTAGATCCACTTGCACTCCTGCTTTGGCCACAATCCTGTGGAGAGTTCTGCTGGTGTTTGCATTGCCCAGGGAAGATGATCTGCTGAGAGCAGTGGGGAGGCTGCGAAGTGTGAAGTGAATCTGGTGAGGGTCTACAAGCTTGAAGTTTCAGTCTGAAAGAACTAACTCCGGGAAAAACTCAGAAATAACTAGTGAATCAGCCAGGGTAGTCATAGCCAGGGTGCTGCACAGTGCATCACGTCAGTTTTCAATTCCTATTTTCTATTTACACTTTGGTATTGCCCAAAGATCCCAGTTTGGACTGCATCTCAAAAATAGACTCTTAACTGAGCACCAGATGCACTTGGGCGTGCATCCTGCGCACATGGGCCTCCCTGTTCTTCTACTGTCATCAGAGCTCACTGCAGCTGCCTCCTGCCCATACACCCTAATTACCAAAAAAACAAGCTGTGAAGAGAGATAGTGTGTCATCACATCACACAGCTGGACCCCAGAGGCAAAGTGCTCCTGGACCCCATGGTTCGATGTAGGTATAGTATCTAGCATTGTGTGAACACAGAGCACTAGAAAGTTTACAGCCCGAGCAGCTTCTGGTCAAAAAGACAAGCCAGTTAACTACATATAACCACAAAAGCCACTTTTTGAAAGCAGAATTTGATACAAGAGCTCTGTGTGTTTTCCCAGTTTCCTAATCCTAAATCATTCATTTCCCTTAACATCACCCACAACATCATTTGTCAGTCAAATGCCTTCATAGTCCCCACACTATTCAATTATCCTGCTTCCCACCTGTCACATCAACCACAGGGTAGCTGTGGCCATTTTTTGGAGGCATATTCTTTTGAAACCATATGACTGCTATAATTGTGGGTCAGTTGGCCTTAGCAGTACACCAGAAACATGAGCGAAACGTTCTTTGCCTGGAATCTTTCCACAGGCTGAAGTCCCAGCACTCAGAAGACGCAAACCTGCAAAGTGGGGTCACAGACGTGACAGAAAACATCTTTATTTTGACATGGACTGAGCATAAGTTAATGGGTGATGGATTGCCCGTCTTTGTGTTGGACGCTGTGGCATGTCACTTCCACTTGTGGTACAGCTGCTGCACAGCTCTCGAGGGACATCGGAGCTGTGCTCGTCTTGCTTCCTCCGTGCTCTGCGGTTAAGGGTGCTATGTTCTCCTGAAATTGAGACATCAGGCCAGACCTTTGCTGTTGTAACTCCTGCAGTTGACAGGAGCTGTGCTGCATTGCCTCAGCGCTGGGGAGGCTCTGAGCAAATTCCTAAGCAGCTATTGGAAATCCTGACAGCTCACCTGACGCACAATTATTTGTAAAGCTGTTGTAACTTAACGGTACGTCTGGGCCTTCAGAGGAGCCCTGTGATTCCCATCCAGAACAGTTATGGCAGTTGACTCTAGGATAAATTTTTTATCCTCCCATATGCAAGAATGGAGTAGCCAGTATTAAGATATACATTTTGTAAGCTACAGATGTGGGGAAGCAACTCCAACTGCAATTGCCTTAATATGAGCCAATGAGACTTGGCACCAGCTAGATAGCTTGGAGAAAAGGTCTTGTTATCAGATTCTGCATGCTTTAGCTCACACATTTTTTGCATGATTCTCTTTCCTGCCTTGTAACTTAATGATAAAAATCATACCATACCAGGTGTCTATTCAAAATGTCAAAGCCTGACAAGAAGTCATTCTTAAAATATTAGGTGGAGACTGTGGAGGGAACTTGAAGATGTTTGTCTGTTTGAGTTTTCACAGGACTGGTGGGAAAACTGGTACAAATTGTTTGAATATGACTTGTATAGCCATTGAAATGCAAATCCACTGATCAGAATGGTTTTCTTGTGTTGTAGCAAGTTCTTTACAGATGTGGGTTTGGGTGTGTTGTTTCTTTTTTTTTTTTTTTTGATGCAGTTATGCAGTTCCTGGAATAATTGTAGTTAGTTCCTCTAAGTGTAGATCTCAAATCTAAGGATAAGACCTTCATTGTGAGGGTGACTGAGCACTGGAGCAGGTTGCTCAGAGTGATTGTGGAGTCTCCATCCTTGGAGATATTCAGAAGCCATCTGGACACAGTCTTGGGCAGCTGGCTCTAGGTGGCTCTTCTTCGGCAGGGGCATTGGACCATATGACATCCAGAGGTCCCTTCCAACCTCAGCCATTCTGTGATTCTGTGATTCTATCTACTGATAGGACAGTCTTTCAGACTACAATATTAATTTTTTGAAAAAAAAACCCAACAGCTTAGGAACAAAAAAAAAGATTAAAAAAAAAGATAAAACTAATTACCAGATGATGTACCTGTCTAGCTTACCACCATTCAACAGTCCATTTAGGGTTCCTGATACATCCTACTTTCCCAAAAACTATGTCAGGGCTCCGTAGACTGCGTGTTAGCATGTACCACTAATGGGATCCAGATTATTTTCTCTGCTTCATGAAATGCACTGTTAAACACCAGTCAGTCCTATGGCCATATTCTTATAAAAATGAAGCTACTTTTGAACCTGCTTCAGCACTTTTATCTACCAGGCCCTAGATCTGGCATACCAAATTTACAGCTTAGAGGCAGAACACAGAAGCTCCATAGATAACACTCTTCCTACGCTCTTTGCAATATTTTTTGATATCGTGTTACTTTGCATGGGTGAGTGGAGGAATTGTTTATGGGTTTGGGGTTTTTTGCTTTTTTTTCTGCTGGCAACTCACACTAAGTGAAAGAAATGCAGGGTAATGTGTGCAATTACATGGTTTTTCTCAACTACTCACACACAGCTTTCAGAAAATTATTCTGTATCACCTGCACAATTGCCTTAGTCATGAGAGAATGCTATTTTATTCTATGTTAACCAGGAATCCCTTAGTACCTTCCCTAAGCCTCAGAAAAGGAGAATAGCTAACCATGAAGAAAAAGTAGGGAAAAAATTTTACTTTAAAGAATTTTGAAATATTCAATTTCACAGTGCACTGTCACTTTTTGCATATATTATTTGAACAATTCTTTTCCTATTCCACTCCGTGATTTTGAACTTTGAATCTTCTTTACGGGTTTACAGTAAATTTTGTAATTTCACCAACACCTCAAAATCACTTTGACTATTTATAATACACCAAACGTCTTTGGTTGTGACTCAACAGCTGTGACATCCATGAGATGCATTACTACAGATGTTTGTTTGACACAGTGACACATCTTTGAGTCAGACTTCCTCATTTTTTTTATTCATCCAGTGGGTGGGACATTAATTATTGCTAGCCTATACTATGTTAGCCGTTACAGTAGGGTGGATCAAGCGATGTCTCTGTCTGTTCCTTAACTCTACCCCAGGAGAGCAAGCAAGCACACCATTTTTATTTGTTCTTTAATATTTAATTCTGGTAACCAGTGAGAAATGGATAGTCTAACTCACTGTGACCCAGCTCGAACACTTTTTCCAGCCTTGGTGTCTGTTTACAGCTCATCTGCATTCAGAATTATGCCTTCTTTATCTGAAGACTGTCTGGCACTCATTTAGAGTGGTAGATACATATATGAAATACACATCACTTCAAATAGTTTGGCAATTCTATTACTCTGAAACTTGTTGTGTATCAAATGTGACATTTCCTGTGTTTGGGACCATATCTTGCTTTAACACTATTGAGACCAATAACTTGTTGTTGCTTTTCCATTTCGTCCTTTAACTGCCATTTCATGGCAAGGAAGTGCAGGGGGGGTAATACCTCTTGCTAAATGTCGTGAATATTTAAATCCCTCCATTGATAAGGAAGAAGGGATGCTTGGTGTTCTCCACCAATAAATGGGATGCCTAAACAAAGGGCTTCATTGAGCTGGATGCCAGACTCTCATCCCAGTGATCAAGCACTGTCTAGCTCCATCTCAGGAAGTGCCTGAACATATGGAGATAGTTAGCTTCCCAGCGACGGGAGAGTCAGAAACTGAAAGCAAGGCTGCCAGGAAAATCAAACTGCTGCAAACCCGGGAGATGTGAAAAGTGTCGAATGTGTATAGGAACATCCACGAGGACACCGCTACGTCCCAGTCTTGCTGTGTTTCTCTGGTGTTGTATTTTCTCTGATGCATGTGTGATATTTGCATATCACAAATGTCAGGAGGAAAAAAAAGAGCTAGAAATGAGAAGGAGCAATGACCAGATGCCAAATACCCTGCACGTGTAGTTTGCATCTACATCTAATGCTCTCAAAAGTAGAGAACAACATAAATCCTGGCATTTGTAAGGTAAACTCAAAGGTTCATGAAGAAATCAAAGTTATCCAATTTGGAGCATTATCCCAAGTTGCTGAGCCTCCAAGGAACATTTGACATCTGTAGGTCATAAACAAGCTGGGAGACAGGACAGAACATACCAGCCACAGGCAAAAATAAAATACATATTGCAGTGTGTTGAGCAGGTAAATAAAGCATTGCTATAAGGGTTGCAAGATATTTAGAGGGAGGTCAGAAAAGTTCAGGGGCAGATTTTGTTTCAAGATGAAGTGCTCTCCAAAGTTCAGGTGTACGTTTTCCCTGGTTCTGAAATTGGTCCCAGCTGCAGTTTTATTTCATGTTTTTTCTTGCTTTCCTTATTATTTTCCTCATTTGGATATTCTAATCAAAACTAATGGAGTTCCTTCTGAGTATGTGGGAATAAGAAAGTTGGCACTCACCAAGTACTTTTGTGCTGATAATATGGAAAGAAGCCTGATCCCTTCTCTAATTTTAACAATGTTTAATGATTTTTACACATTTGTAGCAAATTCCTGAGAAATTAGTGGAATAAAGACATTTTCCCCCTTCTTTAGCAAAAATCTGTAGCACATAGACAAAGCTGATAAGGTAGCATGATCTAAAAATCTCAGCATTCATCCATTCATACTGTTTTTCTCAAGAAGAGACAGTAGCAATTTTCTAGTGAGAACTTTACCCTATACCCACTTTTACACACATGCACAACCTTCACATACGTCTGTGAGCCAGCCTCACAGTGGAGCTGATCCTGTGCATGAAGTTAAAAATAAAGGCCCAGCTCCTCAGACACGCATAGAAGTGTATATCAAGTACATCATGTTTAGTTATGTTGATCACAACGATATGTTCCTAGGTAGGATTTAGAAATGGGAACCATCTTGGTGAAATTTGAGTGTCTACTTGTGAACTAGTTGTCATGTCTCCCTTTCCAGACAACGTAGATCTACCCAGTACAATCAGAAGTATACAAAGGCCAATGGTCATTTCAGGATCAGATCAGATGAAGCAGCACAAATTATGGTGACTATATTGATGATCTCCACTGATTACAAAAGGAATCTAAGGTGACTAATCCAGAGACAGAGAACTTCACTGAAGACATCTACAATTTCGATGAATAACTTCTGGTTTTTTCTCCTCAGGAAACAAGGTCCTCTGGGCAGGAACTGGCCAATGTCTGGAACACTCATTGCTTTTCCCGAGCTGGGAGATGTGGTTGATGTTTATGGCAAACAAATACATTTCTATAAATTATGGCCCAAGGTGTAATCTTGGAAATATTTCCGTACATGAGTACTACATATCATATGGGCAAAACTACAAAGCTACAGAAGAGTAGTGCTCAGTTAGTGGCAGAACGCTGTTTCTGCTTGACCGAGCAGACCAATAGTACAGTTTGAAGCCAAGGAAGTGTAGTTTTGATGAGATATTTTAAACCAGATAGGCCAGATACCAGCAGGAAATAGCTGCTGGGTATCATCTGCAGAGGGCTCAGCTGAGTCCAAATGTTAAATCTGCTTCTGATATTTTTTGCAAGATGCCTGCATGTTTGAGCTCACTGAGATGTTTGCATGGAAGATAGACTAGTATAAAAAAGCCACTCACTCTGTAAAGGTGATAACTATAAATGTAAGTCACCTCATTGGGCAGATCTTGTTGAATCAGCAGGAATCCACGTCTTTACCTGCTCTGGGAGTGAGAATATGGATTGTGAGCTGGAGATGTATCTCACATTTAGGATGAGAGCACCACAGCTCACTCTGTTTCAAAGCAGATAATATCTCCATCTTGTCTTATCCCTAGCCTGGCCCACAAATAGGTTGCAGAAGGGTGATGAAACCAGAGACGACAAAAGATTTCTGGTGAAGGAGATGCTGAGCGAATGAGAGGCAGATGCAGGCGGCTTGTGCAAGATGACTGTCCCGCCCTCCGCCGGCTGCTGCGGAGCATCCTGCGAACACCCCGCCATCCCGAGGGGATGCCGGAGGAAGCGGAGTCACGGCCGTTCACCCACCGCCTGCCCGGCACCGGCTGATGAAGCGGGCCGCAGGCACAGTAGGAAGTAATTACGACTACAAAAAGCCCACAAGACGACCTCAGAGGGGCCCCGGCTATGCCGATCTCACTCCTGCATCCAAGAGTTTTGCATAGCTGCCTGAACTCTCCCATTGGGGTTTTTTTTCTATAAAACAAAAGGAAAAAAAAGGTGGTAAGGTATTAGAGATGCTTATGGTGATTGTACAATAATAGGAAGGTTAAAAAGACATCTCTACATGATACGCAGTTTAGATAAACAGAGGTTTCCGCCTGCTTCATAGATATTAAAAGCAGCTTAGGACGATTTTTGTTAAGACAATGTTGAATGTGGGAATTAAATGCCTTCCTGTAGTGAGGAGATAAGACGTATAAACAACTGCATGTTAAAATGCTGCCACATCTTCTTTTAATTAAGTATTACTGAGCTCCCTGATATGGTCCTTTCTGTGTCCTGTGAGTCAGCCGCAACATAAGGATCTGTCAAATTTCTACTTGATTTGCAGTGGCTAGGGGTTGACAGATTCAAATAAGACAGGAAACACCCTGAACCTTCAAACAAATCTCACACCTGTTTGGTGCCCTGAAAACAAAGATTTTTGTTTAATCTGCCTCCAAATTCCCAGCAGTTTTCAGGATAACTCTAGCTTGAATGGAAGTAGACCTCAAAAGAAGGCACTCTGTCTTTCTCTCCTTCGCAAATTCTCCAGTACAAATTCAGTGGGCCAATGATAGAAACTTTGTTTATTTGTTACTGAATGAGTCGCAGACTGGCAGTCAGCTGAACTTTCAACTTCGGGGATGAACAATGATTTCTAGGTGGCCAAATGTATAGCTTTCCCTAAAACAGGTATGGAGAGAGCCACCTCTTCTGCAGGGACTGTTATTATTACTGAAAGAATCAACATTGCAATACCAAGTTACAGAAGGAAATAGAAATTTAAAACTAGTATAATAGAAGAAACATCTGTGCGACCTAACAGTGTTATTCAATATAAAAACCCTGTTCAACAGCTCCCCTAACATATTACTTCTTATCTGCTTGAGGGTGGTCTAACTGCACTTTGGATTATATTACAAACATAGATGGATTGGTTCAAAATGTCCTGCAGGACCCCCTCCTCCTCCTCTCGCTGTTACCTACTATCATTTGGGAACTGACCAGAAAATATGTGATTTGGCCTTTCTGTTAAAAGCAAACTAAAGTGATTAGTTGAGGTCAGTAAGCAATGGGTTTTTCAGATAGGAAAGAAATTTGGTTTGGGTCAAACCAAAACTGAATTTGTCCAAGTTTTAGAGTGAAATGAACAAAGGGAAAAAAAGTGTTTTGGCTCAAGATTTAATGTTTTCTGTAACCTGGAATGAAAATTTTTCTCTCATTGTCAGATTGTTCAACCCTTTTTCTTACCTTTTTGGGTTTTTAAAGATTGGGTTACCTTTGCTGGGATGAAGTGTCAAACTGGGTTAGTTTTGCTGAGATAAGTATCAAATACAAAAATTCAGCACTTCTGACTCAAAGGGGTTTGATACTACTTAATTTTTTCCTCTTTGCTTTTCCCCTTTCTTTTCAAGTCAGAACCGTTTGACAATTTGAGGCTGAATTTTCCAAGGAAAATAGTATCTTCTTAAAACAGTATGCTGTAAGCTGTTTACTATTGGTAAATACTTTAGCTGTAGGAATTGGTAGCAAATCCTTGCATGAGTGAGAATCTTGATCCTGCACTGAGGTCAGAGCCCCTCTATTTTCCTTGTGAAAGTGCCTGCTTCTGGCCTAGAGTGGAATAACAGGAGAATCAGGTCCTAAAAAAGATACTACTGTGATGTCTGTGTCTGTTCCATTTTTCACCATGCCTATTGCTGTTTCAGTGCTTTTATTCAATGCAGGATGCTGATGACTCCTTCAATGGGATCCAGCAGCTCAATGGTAGCCCAGGGGTGGCTTGGGTTGAGAAGCGATTGGAAACGAAGTAGGTTATGATACTCCACACTGTAGTTAAGGATTTAGCACCAATGAAAGTGAAGAAGAAACTTAGTTTGCCATCTTAAAGACAGGGAAAAGCACCCATAGCAAATGACTGGAGGGCCACTGTCCAATTCATCTACTTACTTGGAAGGGGAATATTGATCTAATTTACCTCAAAGAATGTATCTGACAGCACTGACAGTGCCAACTTTCTGCATGTGCTCCAGCAGTGGCTATATTTTCTGATATTTCCCAGTCTTTGATCAACACAGTGTCCCAAAGAAGGTAATTCCTAAGTACTAGAAATACAGAAACACTGTCAAAAACTTCTATCAATTAGTATGTTCCGTGTGTGGCTTTCAACTTATTCTGGATTTTGATGTCTTGTTTCACTTGCTTTCTGGTTCAGCTTCATGGTGTTCTGTTACAGCGATAATGGGGGCCTCTACTGTAGTTTTCAGAGCTTTTCCGGGTAGGTACTGAGGTGAGATACACAGTCACAAATATTCAGAACTTGGTGTACACTCACAGTCAGAAAGCACAGTCCTTAGACTGTGTGCCAGGCAAGACTGCAAAAATATCTGTCTGCTTTTCAAGGACAAGCCCATGCCTCTGTATTTAAAGGAGAAATTTGCCTGCTTCCATGTTAATCAGGTGTTGTAACTCAAAAGCTTCCCTCTTTATTACAGTTTTCCTTGAATCATATTTTGAGAGCTGCAGGGAAGCAATGAAATGAAATGAGATGAAATGAGATGAAATGAAATGAAATGTGGATGTTAGAAACCACAGGGGGAAAAAAACCTCAATTTTGAGCTGCAGAGTTTTCTGTATGATGGTGTTCAGCTGTTTGAACAAGGCACAGATGTGCAACACGTGACCACAGGTGAAGTCATGATGGGGAAGAGAATGGTGATCCCTCTGAACACCGACAACATCCACTCCCAGCACCTACTCCACCCTGGAGCATCTGCCTCTTCAGTCGGTCATCCCCGGCAAGATCTCAGCTGGCCACCCTCTCTGCCCTGATAACCTCAGTACAGGGTGCTTACTGGGGCAGCACAGCCAGGGTGTTGGGACTTGAATGTCATCACTGCAGGTGGGGACATGGTAGGAGCAAAGGCTGTGAGCTCAGTTCAGGGTCTCCATCCTTCGAGGTTCCCACTGAACTATGTTTGTTAACAGATTTAGTGTGCAATAACGCACAAGATCTTTGACCTAAGCAAGGTCTGAAGGACCACACCAGTTACCACAAGGTGTTTGATTCTGGACACGTGGGAGCAGGTCCTGATTCGTCCCTAAGGTGAAAGTCAGGTGCCCAGATATGAGCACCTAATGCCTATTAGAGATTAGGGCATCCAGGACATTTGCTTGGAAGCTGGCCAGTCTGACAGAACATCTCCAGGGCACCTACACCCTTCAGGACTAGCAGCCAGCGGCTGAATAAAACACACAAGACCCTCTAAAATACCTCTGGAAAACTATCACTGAGCACTGGATTTGCTTACCTAGTGTCTCATGTCTGGTGTTGCAACTAAGCATGTTGGAAGTTAGGGAAGGGTAAGACCAATCAAACTCTTGAATCTTTTTTTCCTGATTGGGGAAAAAGCAATCTTTCCCACCCTGGCAGGCACCCCTTTCCTCCTACCTCATTTCCTTGTCCTGCTGTGGTGTAGCTGATTTCACATCTGTTTACTCAAATGTTTTATCAGCAGAGAGTGTGATGCAAGTGTATGATTTTCTGCTTAAGAAAGTCCTTTTGATCCACAGATCCTCATATGGAAGGGAGAACCGAATGGGTTTTATCACCTGTTTCTGCCCCAATATATGCCAGGTTCGTCAATACTACATGCTCTAGAGGCCCTGTCTAATGTTCTCTTCTGGTCTTCAATACTAGGAATCCATGAGAAACTGCTTGTGTCCTGGCATCCACTTTGTTGTCCATCAGTGCTTCCCTTTAGGTAATAAAAGGCACTTCAAATACCACAGAAGCAGTATCTCCTACATGGCCAACATGGGTTGACACAGGGTGGGCTTGATAAAGAAGTCACAATGTTGGATGCATCATCTGACCAGCAGCCAGCATGCAGTACCCAGTGAAGCTGCTGAAGATGGAGCACAGCCTCCAGGTGAACTCAGTGAAATACCTCCTTACCCTTCTTGTTTGCAAGTGTAGTATGTTTAGGGTTTTTCTGCCAAATGAATGCACAATGCTTTTGGTTATGGCTATATCCTTTGCTAAGACCCACCTTTTTTTTTTTTCTTACCCCAATGATTCCTTTCCTTCGTGAGTAAACATGCTTACAATTTTCTTTCAATGTTAAAAGCAATCACCCCTTGTACTTGCATGGTGTTTGGGAGTTCCTGCCCTGCATGGAAGCCATGGCTGAGCATGTGGGGTGGTGGTTGTAGCTGTGTCCAGGCAACCCATTTCCAGGTGTTGAACTGCAACAGTGGGAAAAAGAATTGCTTCATCTTGTCCTGTTCATCTGTCAGCACAAAATTTAGCCTTTTACTTTCATCGTCACAGGGATTTTTTTAAATATTTACATTTGGGTGGTCACGTGTTAACAGCTCCACCTGATCCAGAGATCTTCTCTTTCTGTTAGTAAAGGCATTTGCTATATAAAAATGCATATATTTCTAGCTGACTATTGAGCCAACCAGAGAATCGGTCATGATAAATAGAGTTTGAAGGACGATTCTCACTTCCAGTCACAGTAGGACAAAAAAAGAGAAAACAAATAGACAAAGCAAGACGACTGATCTCTCCTCTCTGTGGAAGAATCTGTCATTCCCAGTCGTCTATTTCTAATGCAGCCAGTCTTTTCCAAAGTATTATCATCCCTTGAAATTCATTAACTTAATTTTTATGTTAAATTACCAGTCAGGCAAATGTATACTTGGCCACTCAAGGGTGGTATTTTCTTGCCACACTTGTTACCTTTTTGCCTTGAAAATTAACCTTCCAGCATGAGTCCATACAAAGAGGCAAAGAATACATGAAAGGCATTAGCATGTTACGCTGGCTCAGCCACAAACATAAACTGACACTGTTTCTCATCAGTAGGAAGGTCCCTTTCGGTATCTACAGAATTTCAGGTACTGCAGCATACCCCCAGCAGCCTGCCAGGGCTCAGGGCATTGCTGCTGTTCCCGCAGGCTGCCAGCAGAGAGAGCAAAAGGAGCCCAGACCGAAACCATTAGTCAGCTCTCGCCTTGTACCCTTGATACACACAGCCATTGGAGAAGGAAAAAGTGTTTCCTTATGCCGTACAGGGAACACAGGATTTTCTAATGTATTATAGCAAGCAGGCATACTTCAGCTACTTAACTGCAAAGAATATGGTTCGTTTAACCCTTTCAAAAGGCTACTCCAAAGAGGACTGGCACACAAGCTGTGCCACTGGGTGGAAGTTGTGATTTATCTATCCGAAGCTCCTTCCAGCACTTGGATTTCATCCATCCTGGGATATGACCTCCATCTGTAAGGTGACCGTATGATCCCACCACCAGAAGATATGAACAACATTCAGTCTTTTAATCTGTTCATTAAAAGGGGCTGACAGCTGAGCTCCATGTTTGCATCAGTCTGTAGGCTGGAGCCTTAACTATTGACCCAGTCTTACAAACGTATAAAATTGCAGTTACAGTCGAGAGCCTGTGGCGGCCAGTGGTGGCTGGACTGGTGCAAGAAGAGGATCTGGATTTCAGCGGCAATGGCACTGTTCGCACCATCCTGCTCAGAGACTCTTCCACTGGCTACCGTGTGAAACTGCTTGGGACTTCACGTTAGCAAAAGCCACAAGGGAAAGGATTTGGGCTGACAGTTGGAAGCAGTGTTCAACTAGCAGTCAGTGTGTGCTGAGCATGTTGCTGGTGTTTCAGATCTCCATAACCCCCAGTCCGAAGCTGAGAAATAACTAGTGTGGGTGGGACACGGCAGAGTGGGAACACAGGGTGAAGGGAATGACTGAAAGAGAGCTTTTTTTCCCCTTTTCTCTTTTATAACATTGAGTAAGAGCAGGTCTTGTATAGATGAGTGTTTATGAACCAGACAGTAGTGAGCCTTTAGAAAGGGGCTTTGGCCAGGGTCTTAGTTATAAACTAAAAGAGGGTAGATTTAGGCTAGGTACCAGGAGGAAATTTTTGACAATGAGGGTGGTGAAACAGTGGCACATGTTGCCCAGAGAGGTGGTAGATGCCCCATCCCTGGCAACATTCCAGGTCAGGTTGGACGGGGCTCTGAGCAACCTAATTGAGTTGAAGATGTCCCTGCTCACTGCAGGGGGGTTGGACTAGATGATCTTTAAAGGTCCCTTCCAACCCAAACTATGCTATGACTCTGTGAAGTGGTTCATTAATCTAAGCTCTTCTCACACAAAGGTAGAAAACAAAGCAAGGCCTCTGCGGAGGTTTATGGGGTGAGCTGCCAACACCTGCTTTCCACAGCAAGCAGACAGAGGGGCCACCAGGTTTGCTGTGCTGACATGCATTGGTGGATGATGCATACACTCCACCAGAAGACTTCCAATAAATGACCCTGAGCAGGAGCACAGAGAGGGAATAGTGAGAGGACACGTCTGCAGCGTGGACCAGGTGTTGGTAGACAAAGGTTTCCTCTCCAGCAGCACTTCATAACCCTGAGATTTTTTTAACTGGGTTCATTATACTAATTATTACACAGTACTTCTGACAACCCTGATATCCGAAAGGACGGGAGAGTGAATGGTTTCCAAGAATACTCAATTCAAAGGCGAAATAAAATACGTAAAATGTGAATTAACAAGGAAAGGAACAGCCATCTCAGTTTTGCTGCCTTTGACAGTAAAATGTAAATTACTGTAGGCTGAACCATTCAAACCTTGGGGCCAGAACCAAGGGAAAAATGTTCTCTAAAGTCAATCATATTAATATTGGATTCATAGAGTCTTGGCCTGAATTGAATTGATCTCTCAAGAGTTTTGCAATGCTCTGTATCTCTGCAAATAAGGTCATTTGGAGGGTTAAAACTGAAAACTTTGTGTATCCATTTGAAAAAAAAAGTTATGCTTGTATTTGTTTCATTCCCTTTACTTGCAATGCTGGTCTAAAATAGCCTTGTGTGAACTATAATATCATGAGGAAATTCTGGAAAAACTTTGGAAATCTAGCTCCTCTTTGGTGCAAAATGGTGATTTCATTTTGCTCATTTTATTCTTATTTCTTTGGATCAGTATGAGACTTGAAAGTACTGACCAAATAGTTGAAAACCTTGCCTGTCACTGATGTGATACTTATTTTGCGTGCTGTGCAATTGTCCACACGTGAATTGTGATGGTATTTCTGCTCTGCAACTTGAAGTTTTCCACTATGAATTTCCATTCCAAACATTCACACTAAAATTCAAGATGAGTTTATACCTATGAATGCCTTCAAGCTGTCCCGATTGACAGTCAGATGTTTGAGTATCAAACCTGTGAACAGTGGCGTATCTCTAGCCTATTTGCAAATCCTTTCTTAAGCTATTTGGCCAGCTTTAATAGAGAAGAAACAACCATTTAAAAATTGAGCAGGTGCCTTTTGCTGGAATTTCTGACAATGTCCAAAAGGCTGTTCATGGTGAGAAATGTACCTGAAAGTGTACTAGTTCAATGGTCAGAAATGTATCATCTCTCCTAATTCCTAACGGTCTCATGCATTTTACCCAGGTGCCCTCTGGCATTGCCAGATTGTATTTTTCATTACATTTTGTAATGAATGTTTTGTATTGTATTTTTCATTACATTTTGAGCCAAACTCTAAGGTTCGTCTGAACAACACTCTTCATCTCAAGGAAACTCTAACAATGCCACAAACTGAAACCAGCCGGGACACAACTATACATCATTAACAGTAGCACAGTGTATCGGGGCTCTGCATTCCCATTAAGGGGTGCTCGAGCCCCTCCTCCATGGTGCTGACTTTACATCTCCTTTTTGTCACTGCCTGGCATTTCTGACACTTTTGCTGGAATTTGCTTATGCAATTTTGACTGAGGTCCTGAAATCACAAAAATTGCAACTAGGAGCTAAGATTACTCTTAAATATCCCTTTTCTCCCAGCAGTGTCATAAACCCATTCTGTAATAAAAATATTAAGGGAAATAATGCCATAGAATGGTAGTGGACATCTCTAACCTGGATGAAATATCAGTAAGTCTCTCTAATGATCACTCCCTCAAATCTGGATGAGACGTGGTGAAGAAAAACATTTAGATTCTTGCATTCTGAATTTTAAGTTGCAATCCAGGAAAATGTTTTCCAACATGAAGACAATCAGTAATACATAACTCTGGGAAACTCTGGAAAACTCTGGAAGACTGGGTTGCCTGGTGGTGTCACAGGTGTTAGAGTCTGAGCAGACCTGTGAATTTTAAGTTGTGAAGGCTATAACTGTCAACAGCTGCAGATATGAAATTAGTTTTATGATGAAACATGGAGCTGCATGGAGTAGGTCTTGTAGGCAGGGTATACTTATATTTATATTTATACGTATCTATGTTCCTTGCCCTATAAAGTTTTCTTGGGCTTCTAGCCTCAATTACAGGGCCTAATGGACATCCTCATTTGTTTCCCACCAGCTGTAAAAATTGAGAGAAAAACTGCTGCCTTCACCTGAACCATGAGATGAAACAGCTTTCCAAGCACTAAAAAACTTACTGAATGTGTTCTGTTTCTTGAAGCAAACAAAATGGAAAGAAAAAATATGCCAGCCTAACTTTTTTTCTCTAATACTCTATTAATTTCAATTAATTACACCAGAGAAGGATTTTTTTTTTGTATTTTCCCATTAATTTGAGATCAGTGGCCTTAGTGTTCACAAAAACAGAAACCTGATCAGCTGAGCCAAACACACACAAAAATGGTGTTTGAAGACAATTATTAAGTCCACACAGGTCTATGTTGTATAGGGCCTAGAGATTTCTCCTGAACTAATATTTGATATTTGTCTGTTGAATAAACTACTCAGCTTTCATTAAGATCATCATTAAGAAAAACTCCAGGCAAGGAGTTACAACATATATTAACAACATCTATTATTACACTTCAGAGAGAACATTTACGAGCATAAGGAAATAATGCATTTTTTATTATTATTTGCAGTACTTTCTTGGTGCATGAAGCAGATCTATTTTGCTAACCCTCACTGAATTTTAAAAAGGAGCAGGAACATGCTACTACATATATGGTTTTCTTCTTTAATTTTTCTTTTTTTAATCACAAGAGTTTTACTCTCTGAAGGAAGCTTGCATTTTAATTTTTCAGTTTCACAATTTTTTTCCTTCATATATCATTATCATATGCCTACCCTGAGACAAAGTGAACATTCTGTGGCTATATCTGTAGTCCCAGCGAAGCAGCATTGAAAACCTTTGATTCAAGGGATGGTAATGTACAAGGTAAGGTGCACCTTACAATGTTTTCTCATAAAGAAAAATAATCTCTTTTTAAAGAAAGCTTCCTAATTGAGGAAGAGGCAGCTAATTGTTATTAAAGGGTATAACATAGTGCTTTGCTTAATCACCACTGAGGTTATTGATGATTTGAACCTGTTTCACGTAAAAATTGTTCCTCAGTGTACATAAAATAGCCATGCTATTATTTCTCTTATGACATGAGCAGATGAGAGAAATGGTGGAAGGCAATAGTACGCTGTTTGCTACAATTAAATAATGAACAGTATTGATAAATAAAATAGCAAGTAGTTTAATTAGCTTCATGGATGTAGACATTACTCATTTATATTTCTGAATATGTGAAAGAATATTCCTGTGGTCAAGTTATTGATGGCTTCACATCTCAGTTACACATACTCAGTGCAAAACAGCGTCCCAGTCTGGAGCCCAGGCACAGTGTGTATGCCACATTCAAAATGTCAGACCACAACAATTAGATAAATCTGAGCTAGGTTTACAAGAATAGAGTGGTTTTTACAGCCACTTTTCCATAGACACACAGATAGTTTAGAGTGCTGGATTTTCTATGAACGTCTCATACTAGCTCTCCTACTGCCAGAAAAATGGTCCAGAAATCTCCTTGCAACATCACCATGATAATGAAGTATGTCTCCATAATTTTCAAACTTTATGGCATGCTGCCTGCTGGAAACAGCCAATAGGCTGTAGCCTGCGGTAGTACTGCAGCCTTTAATCTACAGTTTTATTAAACACAAAACCTTTAGATATTCAAGCTTGTTTCAAATTTGTGTGTAGATGTGGACGATGAATGCCTGACAAATTGTCAGAGCTGTTTAGAAGAGCTTTGATTTCTACTTCCAGTTGGGCCCACTCCTTATCTGGAATATCAAACACTGGGATGCAATTCAGAAAATGGCAAACCACAACTTCAAGAAACTTCTACTTCCTTAGAGTACCTTTTGCTACTGGCAAAACACAGGAGACTCAAAATTTTTACGCTTAGATTCACAAAATTCTTACATGACTTAAGTCCTTCTGTATTTGTATGAAAAGTCCTTTCCTCTAATCAGTTTCATGTTCTTTTACAGAAAAGCCACAACTTCATATTTTCATACAATTTAAAGAATTATAAGAAATACTCACCTCCCTGTGTTTTGATTTTTTTTCCTCTTCTAATTGTTTTTCTTGGCAGATTTGATTCAGGAAGAACACTGATATCAGATTAAGGATCTGACTCTTGGTTACTGTTAGAGATGAAGTCTGAGCAATGGAACCAGTCAGTAACATTGACCAGAGTAGTAGCAATGCAGAATATTTGGGTTAATATTGTAAAAAACACTTCTGCATCCATATAAAGTCTTACACAATTATTATTGAATAAAAGTGGTGTTCAGGCACCTCCAGGGCTCAAGGAAACCTTGGAGAACAGAATCAAGGTCTACACACGAAGAGGCTGAAGGA
Source organism: Phaethon aethereus (assembly GCF_964289735.1). NCBI lineage: Eukaryota > Metazoa > Chordata > Aves > Phaethontiformes > Phaethontidae > Phaethon > Phaethon aethereus. Next base: position 14,305,649 of record NC_138582.1, on the reverse strand, counting down.
CCTATCAGCCCTCTGGAATTTTTTGACTATGTCCACACTGCAGAGCAGTGTCTGCTCTTCATAGAGCCCTGGGATTGCAAGAATCTAGGCTGTAGATCTCAAATCCCCATACCAAAACAACGGGATGGGCATCATCAATTCCATTTTAACAAGTTATTAGATCTCATAACATTTATGAACTGACCATACAGCTTATGTATGTGATCAAATGCATCCCATCATTGCCATCAGCTTACGTACACTTATATTTATGAGTTTTCCAGCAGTAGTGGACACTGTAGTACCTCTTCTGGTTTCAAATGCAGTATGTAGTGGCTTTTGCCCTCCATGCCTCATGACAATGAGGACTGTGGTCGATTTTACCAGTTAGGGAATTACAAGTCTGTACAGCAAACCTTCGGTGGGATGAGGACATTTCTGGGCCACAGGATTGTGTCTGATCTGAAACACCGCCTGACCTCATTGAATAAATTGAACTATTGTCTTTTTTATCAGGGCTTTAACAGTGATAAAGTGAATGTGGGGACTGAATACAAGCAAAACAAACGGTTCAGGCTGTGTGTTGTGCCTGAGTACCCTGGAAACAAAGAACCAAAAAATATTTAATGTTATAATGACTTAAAATATTACATCTGTGAATGTATTCAAAAAGAGACATGCATATAAAAAATGTGGGAATAGGTTGTTTATATAAGCTTGGATAAGTATAAAACAAAGATCTAGCTACAGTCTTGTAGTATTTTCTTTTCTTTAAAAATGAGATAGGTAGATATATATTCACGAACCATTGCAACATTAAAAAAGGGTTTTTTTTTTCTTTAGCCCCATCATACTCTCTTCTTTCCAACTACACATTAGGGTGTCTGTTGAGAGGTCCCATATTTATGGTTTGGATCCTGCAACAGGGAATTTTTTTCCTTCTCATTCATGACCTTTCCCAACCATCTGGCTAATAATGGGTTTACAAGTAATTTCATATTTTCTGGGGCTGCCTCCAGCCAAATCAATGTAGAAATAATAGTAACCATTTGGGATAAAACGTATAATGTCAAATTCGCCCAATATGACTGATCAAAGACTCAATATGGAAAACTGTTTGCTATAATTTTATGGCATATTTGTTTCAGTTTTTAGCTAATGTACAGTTTACCAGGTCCACTTTCCTAGTTTATTTTGAATAAATTTATATTATTTCCTCATACACGAGACAAAATGATTTATTACCTAAGTTGTTATAGATATGCAAGACAGGTATAGAATATACAACGGCACCATATTTTTCTGCAAGTTATTTTCAGAACATTCCTGTCAACTATCTCATTCATTTCATGTCAATATGATTGCATTTTTCCAGGTTGTGGCCACAGCAAAAATCATGGAGTGTTTCTGTCTCTGTGTTTCATTCCTGGCATCTTTAACTGAGAAAATACTACATCACCTTGAGCCTGCCTCATAAAGTGGTGCTGGAAGGAGTGGAGTCTGGTACCAAACCGGGCTGTGCTGTGGCAATCAATCACAGATTCTAATAACATTGCTAGTTTTGCAATCATTCTGTAACAGGGAGCTTTCAGGTTCAGGTTTGTCACTGTTTATGATGTGTGAGGCAGATCTTCAACGGTCATGGAGGCACTCCTGTGCACTTCAGTCAGATGTGGAGATGCCAGTGTCTAACCACGCCCCACAGAAATTCTTCAGGTACCAACATTTCTGTAGCTCACAGCAACCACATTTGGATGGTATCAAACAGCAGAAGGTTAGGTGATAATTATGTATCTGATCCATGAGGACGCATCAGTGTGGAAGGAATACAACAACAGCAGTTCTTTCCTTGAAAGGGCAAAATTCTCTTCTAGGCTTGAAAGAAAAGGTATCTGTAGGTAAGAAATATCTAATGGCTAGAAAGGGAGATATTTTTCCCTTCACTTCATGAGAAAAAGACCATAAATCCTGTCCTCTCTCCTCACTGCTTTCTAATGAGAATCTTAGGTTGCTCACTTTGGGGCAATCAACCATCTTCATTAATTAGGTAGCCACAAACCCTTCCAGTCACAAGTGGTCACACGTGGCATTGCAACACGACATTTGCATCCTTCTTGTCAGTTTTCCCCCCCTTTTAGGCTTCAGAGAGTCTCAACACCCATTTAAAGAACCTCTGGACCCTACATGTAGTGGAGAACCCCTTGGCTGTTTGTGTTCAGAGGTCTAGCCACCCCTTGGGAAGTGTGAAACTACTCTTGATCTTCTGCAAAGTTGTGATTTTTTTATGTGTGCCATTGGAAAGAGAAGAGCCACTTTTATTGCTGAGTTGAGGAAGGACCGTGTCCCACAGATAGTGTTTGTAGAAATGAGCACAAGAACATAAGCAGAGAAAAAGGAGAAGAAGGGAGCTCTGTTATGGAAGTGGTGGTTGTTCTTCACAGCAGCATATGAAGCCAAATGGAGACACTCCTGTACAGTCCAAATTCTTGGACCTGGGCAAAGATTGCATTGAGTATTTTTAAGGAAAATTCTGTGTATGTCAAAAGAGGACTAGCAAGTTTTGATACTGGTAATTCTGTGGCACCACAAGGTTACACACAGGTTATCACCTCCAACAGGAAGGTAATTCAGAGCTTTCTGAGCAAGCAGTGATATCTTCACCCAGCTCTGTAGCCACTTTTCGTAGTGCTATGTATGCTTGACGTTAGTAACTGGTTTTATATTTTTTGTTGTAAGTGTTCCCTGCTGCCTTGCATGAGAAGAAGGTGCTCCTCACTTTCAGAGGCATTGTCAAAGAGTTTGTGGAGTTTCCATCAATTTCCATGGCAGGTACGCTGCTTTTTACTGTATGTCCCAAAGGAAACAACTCCAAATACTACCACGCAAGAAAGTGGCACGGCAACACAGGCCACACTGGTTTTCTGCTCGTATTCCAGGTGTGTGTGAGTGGCTGGACTACTACTGTCAGGCCTGTGAAATGTAATTATTGGCATAAATCTGTTTGTTGCTAGGCATAAATTCACTACACTTGAGTAATCATCCTCACTGGAAAATACTTAGGAAAGACTGAAAATCCCAGGTACAGGATAACACCCTGGTTGCTTTTCTTGACATGATCATTGCATGCAAAGCTGCAATCTTGAGTAGGATTTGGGTTATTGCTTTAAACTTTAAGATCTGAAACGTGCTTCCCCTGCTCTGCATCTGTCTGTTCTGGAAGACAAACAGGACCATTGAGTGCTACTATGGGGAAATTCTCTGCTTGACATGACACCCACAGCTCATCCGAGTACCTCCATGCACGCAGAGGGCTGTGTCTCCTCTCCTCCTCATGCCCTACAAAGTCTGTCTCTGCTCCAGCCTGGTCATCTGCACCTGCATATTGCATTCATTGCCAGACAGCAAGTGATTCCTGACAGACAGAAGGCAGTTTAGAAAAAGACATTTAAGAACAATTGTGGCTTTAAAGTGAATTGATTTTTTGAAGAACAACTAAGAGTTAAGTATTTTCAGGTTGTCTGAAAGAGAAGAAGCTGGAGCATGACAATGGTCTACAGATATTTTAAGAATGTAAGCAGACAAAAGGAAAATTATTACCTGCATTCAGAAATTGTGGATCTGGATGTGAAATAAAAATGTAGAGCTTAGAGCCAGGAAAATCCCCATCTGAATGGAGCAGACTCCCAAGGGAAAGTGGTAAAAACACCATTTCTGGAGGGGAAATTATTAAAACAAAGTAGGACTGCTTCCTATTTCTGTACACAAGGGAACAATTTTTCACTGACAAGGACATAGGTGACATGATCTGATAGACCTTTTCTACAACTATCCTCCAGGACTTAAATCCAGGAGCTATATCCTGAACTACTGAAAACATGACTGAGGACAACAGTGTTATGTCGATTTCTGTCACTTGAAGACCTGGACTTACCTCAAATTTTTAAAGAATAAAACTGGGAAACTCACTTCCTGCATCAATAAACCTGTGTGTGATAAGTGTTACGTGCAAGGAAGTATCAGATGTACTGAACCTGTTCTGCAAAAACATTTTTCTGTTTGGAGGTACCGCGACAGTGCCAAAAAAAATTAAGCCTAATCAGACTTGTTGGTGTCTAAAGATTTATAGTTCATTCTTAGCCAAAAGCTGTGGTAATTAGTACCACACCAGCGCCTGGACACAATCCAGTTCTTTAAGGCATAACTAGTGAAGTGCCACACGGAGCCGTTTCGCTGAGGTCAGATCTGGGACATTGTTTTCTACTCGGAAAAAACAAGTCTCTGTCACTCCTTCTTCCCTTTATGGGGACTATTTTTTCTGTCACCAAAGAGGAAATTGAGAGTGAAATAGCCAACACCATGGAGACTGAAATCAGTACAGTAGACAACAGAGACCCACCAGCCAAATGTCCGTGCTATAGGAACTACCAAGGCTGATGGAAGCTGCATAAATGCAATTCATAAGTGTAAGCAAATTAATCCCAAAGCAGGCAAGAGAATGACTAACATGATTCATGCCACTTTGTGATTAAATAAATTTTTGCTTAGTCTGCAAGAAGTTGTCTTGGCTGTAAACCAGGTTGTCCTGGCCTTGATACAACCCCCAAATGGTATTGCTGCAAAAGGTGAGGAACACATGATGTTCCCTGAAAGGGACTGGAAGTTACAAATAAGAAGTTAAAAAGCATTAAAGGGAAGCTTAATATAGCTATACAACGAAATCCAGTAAGCCAAATGTTAGTTGAAAGGATGTGTTCTGGGTTTGTGCCAAAAGCCATCTCCGCCAATCTTCCTCTAAAGATATCTCTCACAGGTGGCTTGAATGTATTTTTGAGCCCATGGTGGGGCTGTAGATTCCCCGCATGGTTTACTGACTGAGGCAGTCTTTGTGTAACTAATACATCCACAGGTTGGGTAGAAAGCGAGATACACCATTATGGTGCCTGCAGCCAGGGGAAAACATCAGTTAATGCAGTTATTTATAGCTGAAGCCCAGTGCTTTGTGCTGGAATATAATATAAGACTGAAACACAAAAATAATAGCGGCAATGTCACCGTGATTTCTGAGGCAACTCCCTCGCTCTTTTAGCTCCTGTACAAAATCTGCGATGGGAAGATTTGCTGTTGTGTGGTGATGGGAAATACCTGCTCGACACTCACACCTGGCTGATCTAGGGTCAGGCAATCAGGGCACAAGTTCACTGAGGACCCTGTGAGACAGCACATCACCTTTGTCAGCTGACAGGCTAGCCTAGGAGGAAAACACAAACTCCAGCACTTTACCTCCAAGGCTATTTTTCCATCAGCTGTAGATCTTTCATTGACTGGCATTTTTCATGCATAGATGATGTGCATAAAAAGCATGAAGACGGTCCATGAAAAATATGAAGGGCTCTGCAACTCTGCCTGTGCTATGATGTTGTTTCTGTTTTATGTTGTACTTTGAATTTTTCTACTTTTACAGTATCTGTACTTTTCTTAAAAAAGCAAGATTTACAATATTCATTCTCCTTTATCATGCAACATAGCTATAGGAGAACTTATTTTACACAAAGGGATGTAAGGTTATTTGCTAGGAAGAGGTATTTGACATTCTTTGAAAAAAAAAGATTTATTGCTATAAAGGAAAAATATTTTAAAGAACAGATGGAAGAAATCTTGATATCTGGCCTCTTTTTCAGTTTCAGTTAAAAAAAATACAAGTGACAAGAAAAGAACATTATCTCTGAGAAATTCTCTGCATAGGACAAATTCTGAGAAGTTTGTGCCATGTACATAGGACACACCTCTGTTGGGTATGTATGGATTCTCTGAGGGTCAGATGCTGTGAGCCTCCGATGAGCAACACAAAAGCAGTTCCGGTGGTTTGGAACGATTTCTACTTCATTGCGCCATTAAAGGATAGACACTATGATCGCATAAAAAAAAAAGTTTTGCATGACTGCTGCCTTTCTGTGGTTTCCTGGCAGCACTGAGTGCCTCTGATCTGTAAGTGGAGAGGAAGACTCCTACAGAACCCAGAGCGGTCTTCTAGGGAGGGAAAGGAAAATCCCCTCCTTGATTCGTCACTCTCTTACGCCTGCCCTTTTTGCGACAGCAGCAAGTGATGACTCCTGCATGAGCCAGCGTGACAAGAATTTACTGTGAGAAAGGTTCATTCCATAGTTATGTGCTTTAACCAGTGACTGCCTAGCGTAGCCTGCAGGATACAGGCTTAAATCCTATATGGTAGAGCTAATATTAAAGTGTTCTCTCAGCCACGGCTGTTTGAATCAGTCAACCGAAATGCTGTAAAATTTAGCCTAGAATCTTTCACACATTCGTGAGCTAACGGTAGTTTGTTCATATTGTGACTTGTGGCTACAGCTGGAGGTCCATGCAGAGGTCCTTTAACTCTTGTAACTCCTCTTCAGTAACCTATGCCAAGAATGAACTGTGCTCAGCCTCTGTTCTCCCCCCACATTTGTGAAAGTGGCATCACTTATCTACTCTCTAAAAGCAGTTTGAAGACGATTTAATATCTGCAATATGCTTTGAAAAACTAAAGCACTGAATTTGTGCAATTTTTTCCCAGAAGGGCAGGCATTCACCTCACCAGCTTCAGCAAACTAGAGCCTGTTCAAACCAAAGGAAGTAACTTCAGAAGTCGTCTGTTACTTTCTAATAAGATTTGACAGGGTTCTGCTGAAATTGAAGAGTTTCCTGCTTCAGAGCTTGCAAACTTCATCCTGAAACCATTCCAGCTTGGAAAGAAAGATTGGTCCCATTTCAGGAGGAGTCTGAATCATAGTGCTCCTTCTTTCTTCACTGACCCACGCGGTTTGACGCTGTGTTACACTGCGCAAAATGTAGGTAACAGCCGTGGATTTAGTGTAATGGAGGAACCACGGGACTTTTGCAGCTGAAGAGGGACGGTTCACTGCCAGCTGTCCCCAGCACTGCCTGGGAACTGGAAAGGGGAAAACAGCTACTGCCCGAGTACCCTCTTTTCCCAGAGAATGTCAAATGCTGCTGTAAGGTGAAGGTCTGCCATGCCTACACAGACCAGGAAAACCCGGCGTGTTTGCTGCCGCCGCTCCCCTGACAATCACCCTGCAGGGTGATCCTGTGGCAGGGGGGAAATGAAACAAGGAATATTTTTAAAGCTAAAGAAAAGATGAGCTCTTTAGCAGGTTGAAAACTTGAGGGTGTATTTTGCGCTTCATGGGAGGTCACAGCAATGGAAGTCCACTTGGGCTCAGTGGTGTTACTGTCTATCTATGCAGCGTTTGAGACTGGCATTGGGTCTGGTGACTCCAGACTGTGAGGTTAAAACTTCAATATCCCTTTTTTACAGAACAGAGCCATCACTTGAGCTTCTGGAACCAGCCCATGAAGAGGTCGTGCTGTCTGTTCTGGTGTGGGAAACTCTGTCCCTGCCTCAGTGAAGCTGTGAGATGAAAAGTGTGTAATAGTAAAGTTGAGAGATGGTGCCATACTGTGTACAGTACAATATAGAGTTGGCTTACCACAAAAGCTTTTGAAACCTTCTGTTTCATGTGTGTTTCATGAACCAGTCTGTTAAGACATGCTGCAGCATCAATTTCCCTTGAACCAATAGATAAATGTGGACCTGAGCTCAGGAGGTGTACTCCTGGGCAACTCCATCAGTGGCATTTTCATATAACTTGGGGGTATGGGGAAGCAAAATGCTATGAATGAACTTCTCTCCAACCTATCAAGACTATACAATCATAAAATAGTTGGGGTTGGAAGGGACCTTTAAAGGTCATCTAGTCCAACCCCCTTGCAATGGGCAGGGACATGTATTTATTCACTGTAGAAGCAAAAGAGCTGTGTAAAACATGCTCTAATTTGGGAGTGTAAAAAAGGGAAGATCTACTTATGGCTATCTCTGAGAAGGGAACAAGATATATTTGGAAAGGAAGATCAGCCCTTCCATGCCTATTATCTTAACCTTTCTCTGCTACTTTTCCTTTATATTTCTCAGTCCCTCCCTTAGCTAGGAAGTCGTCTTACTCTCACTTGTGCTGTAACTTCCATGCTTCAGTGTCAGGTTCAAAGATAAGGGGTGTCTTCAACCCTTAATATTAAATCTCTTCTTGAAGCTAACTCCTTCCACCAAAGAACATTGCTCAGATTAAAACTGGCAGAAATTTAACAATTAACATTCTTCAGCTGCACCATATGTCTGCCCACCTGTCCTAAGAGCAAGATAAATGTGTTAGCTTAAACAGGCACATTTTAGCTTACAGTCTAGGTGTACTAAGAACACCCATTTAGCCAGTTTTGGTGACTCAGCTGCCTTGCCAAACCGGCATGTTAAACTGCAGTTGATCACATCACCGTCCCATAAATTGAAAACTAATTTCTTAAAAAGGTGTTGGTCCATCAAGATTTCCTCTTCTTTTGTAATCACATAGGAGTAACAGTTTAGGACCAGTGCTTTACCCGCAGAAACAGGTGCAGACTGAGTGGAATTCTATAGTTGTGACTCATACATACATACCCAGTACAATTTTAAATTTGTATCAAATCTTTGTTCATTCATAAGAATGCAGCCAACATTTATTTGTGCTCTAAAATTCTGTGACAGCCTTTTGGCAGAATTACGGTACTTCATGGGGTTGAGCATGAATGGAAATTGGTTACCCCAAACTATCTAAAAGTCATTCTTATAGTCTTTTATTTTTACTATGATAACTTCATTGAGCCCTACTGGGTACACAGTATGGTGGAAATTTTGCCTGGATTTACAAAAGAGACAGAAAAGAGGTATCATTCAATCTCAAGCCATAGGTCTGGATATATGCGAGTCTGGAAATACTGATATGGCATAAAATCTCTCCCCAACACAGCCAAAAGGATGTTTCACACAAGTAAATATTTAAAGCAAATAGCATGCTAGATCACCCTGTGGAGTGTGGAGAGATCTGAGCTAGCTCTAAAGGAACTGACTCAGGCTTTTTTTACCCATGGTTTCATGCTGACTACCTTATCCAGCTCTGTATTTGGTGCTAGCTCAGGTAACACAGAACAGCAGCCTGAATGTGACCTTTAAGAACATCACAGAATATTTATAGATCTTCATGCAAATGAAGATTTCATTGTAATCCAACCTCAAAAGACTCTTTTCTCATAAGTCTTTCAGGAACTCCAGAACAGAAATTAAAATTATTGGGAAAGGTAAATTCTCTTAATTTCACATTAGATACCACTCTGTGAATACATCCCCCCATTAGCCTTCTAATAGCAGGTAGTCTGAGATGTCATAGATCATTGCCATTAAAATAGATTCTGATAAAGATCTTGTAATTTAAACTGTACACCTCCAGTTTTCTCACCAATCACATGCAACCCCTTTTAGCAATCTCGAGACAAGTCTGTCACAAGCTTAATTTGCAATATAGTATGTTTGGTCGTAACAGTGGTTTCAGACCTATAAAATGTCTACAGAAGGATGTCAAAACTCCATAACAGTTGGTAAATGATACACAAATGCGCTGTAAATTACAGTTATAATGGCATGGGAAAGTGAAAAATATTGGCTGATATTTAAATAGAAGTTCTCAGTTCGTGAATGTAAATTTATGAGTCTCCTTGTTTATTTGAGTTTGAACACTCAAGTTTGAATTTAAAAGGAATTAACTTCCTCCCTCTTTACTGAAATTAGTACAGTTTCAAAAGATGTCTTCACCCATTTCTCATGAAAGCTCCAGTGCTTTCACTTCGTTGAAAAAGTATTTCAAAGTGTTGCAAACCTACCCAGTTCTGGTAGAATCAAGTCTATTATTACTTTTGGCCATCTTTCCTGCTTGCCTATTCACATGACTGAAAAGAGATAAACCAATTTCAAGTTAAACAGCTCAAAACTAAACTGAGATTGATGGTTAAGCATATGTGAGGAGCTTTCAGAGATACTGGTGACTGGCTAAGATTAGACTTGTTTAAATGATGAGAAGCAATTTTTGCATGATTTTTCACAGTCACCATTTTATAGTTTAGCTGAAATTTTAAATTAATAATTATAACCAGGTTTATATGTTTGCACCACCGCTTTTCTGGGCACTTCAGTTATCCCAGCTGACATACGAAATGGATCCAATAAACAGGGTATTCTGAAAACAATGGGACATAAATTTTAGCTCCACTGTTTGAAACACTAGGCATTCTGTTATACCCTTTTTAAAAATTATATCAATTTTCTGAAAAGAAAATTGGACATTTTCTAGGCAAATACCAATAGTGCTTGATATATTATAATTTCCACAAAGTATATGCAAGATCAAAATTTAGAACAGATGAAAGGGACAAGTTCTTTTTGACTGGTACTTTCAATGTAATGCATCTTGGATTTGACCTCATTCTGTCATTCCAAAGAACATAAATATTACTGAAGAAAACAGACTAGTGATATTCTTCAAAATTGTATAAATATATTCCATATTACCTTATGTATATGTGACTCTTGATCTTCCTCTACTGCAGCACTGATGTTATTGTTACCATATGGTTGGCCATGTGCCTTCATTTACCCTGGTTCAGTGGTCCAACAAACAAGGAGAAAAAGATTGGAATCACATTCAGTGCATATAACTGATGAAATAAGGATATGTAACAGAAAAGGCAGTATGCCAAAGGAGAAAAACCTTCTCCAATGAACATGAGAACATGCCAAAAACTAAGAAATTTCAAGTTTAAAGACAATTCTAATTTGTGAGCAAAATCCAGTGGCTGTAAGGATAATACATACTTAATGCCTTCCCCTTAGCCCCTATGTTCAAGGTTTTTGGGTTTACTTTGCAAGACTTGCATGATGAAGGAACCACTTAAAGTGATGAAATATACAATATCCCAACGCCCATCCAAGTGATATATTACAAGGCTTGCCTGCGTTATATTATTCTTTGGTCTATGGATTAATTCTGGCAGTTGTTTTCTAGCAAATATCAACCCTTGGTGGATCATGTTGAATCATTTACCTTGAAGTATGGGCTTCATTGTCATTCAACTAAACAATAATGCTTTGTTTACTTAACTGGATTCAGGCAGTGTAAGTTACCCAGGATATCTACAGAGTTAAATTGAGAGATTTAACTCTGTGAAACAATTCTGCCAACCGAAAATGCATGTCTGTATTCCTTTAAGACTTTGGGGTGAAATAGGTTCAGTTTACCACATCTAAACATTATGTTGCAACCATATCCACTTCCTCTCATCGTTTCCCTCCAGTTAGCCCTCAAGCCAACCAAACGTCCTCATCTGAAGCTGACAGAAGATTCTAATAAAACCTATGAATGTGCCTGTGATATACTAGTGCAAGACTGAGCCAGAGGATGTTCGCTGTAACAACCTTTATTGCCTAGATTTAAGAGTTTGAATCTCTATTACATGATTATTCCCACTACATCAGTTTGGCACTAGGACTTGTTGCCATGTATCCCAGAAGACTGTCCCAAGCAGAACAGAGCCTCTTTAAACACTGACTTATGATATATATAGGGCAAAGTCTTCTGTTGCAGAACAAATGTTTGAGGAAATTTTTTTCGGGGGGTGAATGCTAAGCTTGGGTGGTATATACATAGAAGACTGCATAGATACAATTGATGATGTGATTGCTATATGAGAAACAAATGGATATGAGTCACCTAGAAATAAAACAGCTAGGACAGGAAAATGGGCTTGGATAATTCTGTAAAGGTCCATGGTCAGCTTGAGGTCCAGATATTCTGCGCAAGAAAGCCTCTAAGAAGCGAAGAAACACCGTGATGCTAAAATATGATGGCAATCTAGTGTTTAAACATTTGAACAGCCTAGTACCTCATTCTCTTCTAATATCATTGTTGTCAGCAAAAAGGTATCCATGACATTTGTCTGACCCTCAGCTGCTCTCTACAGCTTCCTGAGGAGGGGAAGTGGAGAGGGAAGTGCTGATCTCTTCTCCCTGCTATCCAGTAATAGGACATGTGGGAACGGTTCAAAATTGCTCCAGGAGAAGTTTAGACTGGACATTAGGAAGCATTTCTTTACCAAGAGGGTCGTTAAACACTGGAACAGGGTCCTTAGAGAGGTGGTCGATACCTCAAGCTTGTCAGTGTTTAAGAGGCATTTGGAAAATGCCCTTAATAACATGCTTTAATTTGGTCTTCCCTGAATTGGTCAGGCAGTTGGACTAGATGATAATTGGTCTCTCCTGACTGAAATAGTCTACTCTACTCTACACTACTCTACTCTACACTACTCTACGCTACGCTACGCTACGCTACGCTATGCTATTCTATTCTATTCTATTCTATTCTATTCTATTCTATTCTATTCTATTCTATTCTATTCTATCTACCCCTGCACAGCTCTGTGTCATGCCAAGACCACTCTGGCCTTGGAGAAAAAAACAACTCAGTTACACGTGTTAGTAGTTACAAGATTTTATTACAGTGAGCATTTGGTAGGATGAGGGCAAAGGAATATCATGGAGGAAATTCTCTGCTGTGCTTCCCACTGTTTGCTGAACAATGTCTAAAGAACTAGAGGTGAAAACTCTTGCACAGGACTGTGCCAGGATAGCAGGGAATTACTGAATGGGGCTGTACAAGCTAGAAATGAATCCACTGGCACTGAAATAAGTTCAAAGAATGTAAGAGATTTAATGACTACTGTAGGCCTCGACTTCCTCGCTGAACATGCCAGTCTTTACAGTTAACTGACTGAAAAGATCTGTGTTATTTTCTGAGTGTCATTTGTCCAGGGGACCTGTGTGTCTTCTATGCATTCCACATGGAGTGGGGATAACAAAAGAAGAGGCTGCTGTAATTTTTAGATATCTGACTACTGTTCGTGAATTTGAGTTGGCCAACATTTTCCCCACCTTGATTTCTGTATGTCTACTATTGCTACTTAGCAATTTTTGTTAGTCTTTTAGTCTCCAAGAGATTTACATAATCTAATACTTTCATGCAATGCTTCTTCCATATGTAGATTTAATTATCTGTTTTTACTTTGCAAATAGACACCGCTATGGAGAGCAATACATAATGTCTTTAAAGATAATGAGAAATGAGAAATGAAATAGTGTTAAAGATGGTGTGACAGTTTGGGGGTGCTAAGCAGGTAATGGCTGGGGCCATGGAAGAGATGTGCTTGAGTGTTAGACCGTACAGATAAAGAACATGGAGGAACAGCTGGTGTTTGGCTAATGAAGAGTTCAGTTTTGTTTTCTGAACCTGGGCCAAACATGCTACAGCCCCATATATTGCAGTGTAAATACTGAGAAGCAGCAAAACACAAACTCATTGAACTGAGGCACCACAGAGAAAGGGAAACAAAGAAAGAAGGGAGCCTCGCAGGAGTGCCCTAGTCCTATTGTCGTGCTCTACTTGCCAGTGAAAAGTAGCAAGTTCAGTTTCTGGGGTTTCCTTCTGAAAATTTAAGTTACTTCAGTCTGTGTTCCCACCTGGCAACATAAAAAGCTAAGTTATATTATCAGCATGCACAAGGATAAGCAATATTTCCCTGCAGGCAGGCACTGTGCCCCAAGGCTGAAAACAAGCACAGTCTGACTGGCAGAAACTTTAAACAACTTGGAAGGACCTGGATAATCAACAACAGAGGATGCTCCCAAGTCTTGCCCCACCCTTTGCCACAACACCAATTTTTCCCCAGTCTTCCAATCGCACTGTGTGCTGCTTCATTTTATCTTTTGTACCTAAATGCCTTCAGAGTGGAGTGAAAGAAATTGCCAAATAAAAAATATAAACCACATTAAAAGTAGGGTCCTAAATTCCCTCTTCCACCCACATCCTCACCTCAACAGTGTGTTGGTTATACCCTTATTTCTTCTCTTTCCAGACCTAAATCTGGGATATTCCTGGCTGCACATCTCCTGCCTGCACTAGGAGGGCAATCGCCTCCTAATATTAATTAGTCTGGGAAATGAAGGCATTTTATTGAAAAATGAGAGCTCCTGGTTTGAGACCTCTTACTCCGAGAGATCGAGAACCTCATTTAACTTGTTCTGTGTAACTCCAGGGCTGCTTCCTCCTCAGTTTGGTTGGGTCAGAAGTTATTTTAGGAGTTATTGTGAGCTGTCATGCTGTGAACCTTAAGCACAGGCATTTTTCATGAAAAATGTAAAGTGAATTTGTTTACCTCTTACACAGGATTGGTACTTGCACTCTGTTTACTAATGCTTTCACTGGATGACTGGTGAAAGCCCCACCTTTTGAAAGCCCCTCAAAGCACTTCCTTTGCTTCACTTGGAACACAATTGCATAATAAAACAGGTCTCATTAACAGGGCAGACATTAATTTTACATTAATATTCAGTGCAGAGTTACTTTAAATTCACATTTGAATGATATTGCCAATGACATCTAGAGCAAGCTTCTCTTATTAAATATATTTTTTTCCTGTCATTATTATTTCTGTTTCAGAGATGGGTGAAGCTCTAGTCATTCAAGTCTCTACTTGCCAGATTTGTTTCCTACAAAAAACTTGCAACGACTTCACTGGGAACTGAGGTGGAAATTCAGTTTCTTTAACTGGTTGTACTGCAGGGTGGATCCTGCCTTCAAATCCCTGCTTCCTCGATGTACTTCACACCCACATTAGAACAACCTCACTGACACAACAGTGCAGTATTTCGCCTGCTGAGAACGCTTCTTGACCACAGAGGAATGGGAGGAATGAGTCCTCTTGCACACTTGATTTGGTAATCTGCTACCAAGAAGTAGCATTCGCCACCAGAAAAAAATGCCTTATAGTAACAGATCACTCAGATTCCCGGGAAACTAGTAGGAAGAGCTGCCATCAAACAAGACCGTATATCATATACTCTCATGTAAGTACTCGCCCTTTCATTTTGCAATATTGCATAAGCATGGCAAACAAGTAGCCACTGTGTAATATATTCAGATATAAAGTCATGTTTTGAAACCCACTCAAGATACTTTCTATTTGCTGGATTTCATCCTACAGTTTTACTGTGTTATTACTAGGAAAACATGTGACTCTCATATGAAAAAATTTAGCGTTCTCTTCTTATTCTCTGCCAAAATCTTTATACATCTCCAGATTTTACAAGTAGGTGCATCTTGAATTCTCTATTAAATATTTTTCATTCTTTGGGGAAAAGAATTCAACAGAATACATTATTCATCAGTCTTCCAACAAAAAAACGAAACTAAATAGAGCCTGACACATCCTGAACCGCATAAAGATTGACTATCATGTCTAGTGAAAGGTCTGGGGAAGCCAGACAGACATTGTCTCCCATGCATGTGAATAATTCATATAAAGTTTTTCAGACATGAAAAATAGTGGGATGTGGAATCAACCCTCACTACAAGCCAGAAGCCATATCCGAACCTATATTGTTCCAAGCAGAATACCAATATGTTCAGGGACGGAAGCAACTTTACCAGTTTCCATTCTGACACTGAGAGAGTTACTGAGATTTAAACACCCATTCAAGTCAATGATACATGAAACTACTTAGTGCCTTGGAGGGCTGCAGGGTCTAAAATGATAATGTGCAGAAGTGAAAAAAAACCCTACTGTTGGTCTTAAATGTTTAAGTTAAGTTATATTAGCTTCACCAGTTGCTGAATAAGGACCTGCTGCTTCACTGTTTTTTGAGATGGACTCACCAACTGGCAATGACATAAATGGGGCAGTCAAAACTTTTCAAGAATATTTGTACTCAGCTGATAATTACTTTGACAGCTAACATCTGGCCTGATGTATAAGAGGACAGGTTAGTAAACTGGATTGTGCCAAGAGAGGTTATGAGTACAAGTGGTGCTTTGTACTGGGAAAAGACTGAGTTAATGTTTTATTCAACTGTAGGAGATAATTGTGTGCAGAGTGTATATTATAGCACTTCAACCAGGCAAGTTGCTGCCTTCTTTTTCCCAGAGGAACATGAAGAAATCAATAATTCTGAAAACTGGCAGAAACTGTTTACAGCAGTAAACACATAACCCTATTCTGTTTTTAATGTAGACTGTAAGATACTTGCAAGTGTGTTGGCCAACAAAGAAGAGCTTCCCTCATCAGATTTCATGCACAAAAATTAATGCAAGCTGATAAAAACATAACATTTGAACACTTATACCTATCTCTGTTGCTCAATTACAATTGTAAACCAGGCTAGCAGTCTTCAGGGGAGGCCTATTCCATTGCAGAAAAAGTAAGTTCATTGGTATATCTTATTAGAAAAATCTTTTCTCTTTTGTTTTTTTTTTAAATGAAAACCTATAAATTGGTTAAATCCACCTCTGAGGATAAAAGTGATGAGTGAATTAATCTCACTGGATGTGTAGACTTTGGATAACAAGGACTTCTTTATTTAGAAGAATATTCCCAGTGATTGGCATTCTTATTAAATTTGGCTCTGTTATTGGTTGTATCTTATTTATGTTAATTCTTTATTCCTATGGGGCAGATTGAAGCCAGAGATTCAATAGTTCTTGCTGGTTACTATATCTTGTATTTCATTCCAATTACTTTAGCAGATATATTATGTCAGAGAGAGAGATGCAGGAAAACTCATGTATAAAGACCTTTCTTCCAGTCAAACAACATGATTCTTATTTCCAGGCACCACGATAAAAAAAATTATCTATGCTTTAGCAATCGAAGGTTAATGGGGGTAGTTCAGTAGGGCTGTTGGAAAGATGAAGGTCTGTATTTTCCCTTGACTGTGTTTCTTAGTAGAAAATTAAACTAACAACCTCCATTGGTATCCATTTAACACGACTAGCAAAATTTGACTGTTTTTTACAACATTCATGTTTTTTTATCTTTTTTAATTACTTTGTTATTATTATTCATCTGTGGTTTATTTTAAAATATTTATCTTGTTGTTGCATGCAGAAATGCTGCGCTCAGCTGAATCTTGGAAAAGAGTTGACAATTCCATTGCAATGAAAAAGAGCTACAAAACCTATCAGCAGACCATAACTGAGTGCTGTTATTCCAGGGATAAACAAGTAAGGAAAACCTGTTGATCTGGAGAAGTGAGAGTATATAACATTTACAGATGCACGATAAGCACCAGGTTTTACTTCTTCACATGACATCTAGTCACACAATGGGAGAGAACATCACACAGCAGACATTCTGTCATGTGGTATCAGGGACTGCAGGGCCTTTCAAGAAAGAAGGGAGCGGAAAATGAGGTACTAGCACAGTTTGTCAGTCTTTCAACTTATTCTTTGAACCTGAGAGTTTCCTGAAGAAGAACAGCAGCAACAACAACTGAGGCACAGGTGCTTATTTATGATGAGCTCTTGGGCTGCATGTTCCCCACTGTATGGAGATAAGTGCTCCACAAATATATGATTAGAGTCCTGTATTCAAAAGGAAGATTCCAGTTTTGTTTTATCTGAATACGTAGATAGACAAAAGGTAAAGAGAAAACAGAAGCACGGGAGACAGGTGACTTGTCCAACATCAATTGAAAGCTGCAAGTAAATCCTAAGTTTCATTGCAGTGTCTTTGTCCATCAGATCATACTGTGGTGGGGTTGACCTTGGATGGCTACCAGGACCCCGCCAAGCCACTCTCTCACACCTCCTCTTCAGCAGGATGGGGGGGGGAAATAAGATGAAAAACTTGAGATAAACACAGTTTAAGGAAGAAAAGCAAAGGCTGCACACAGAAGGAAGGCAAAGGAAAAAGGTTTATTTTCTACTCCACATCGACAGGTGATGTCCATCCACTTCCTGGGAAGTAGGGTCCTAGTACATGTTGTGGTTGCCTTGGTAGACAAATGCCTTAATAATGAATGCCCTCCCCTCCTTCTTTCTCTTTTTTTTTTTTTTTTTCTGACCGTGACATCATACGGTATGGAACATCCCTTTGGTCACTTTGGGTCAGCTGTTCTGGCTATGTCCCCTCCCAGCCCTTTGCACACCCCCAGCCTGCTGGTCTTTGATGCTGTACGAGCACTGCTCAGCAGTGGCCAAAGCGCTGGTGCGTTATCAACACCATTCTAGCTACAGCTACAAAGCACAAGCATTATAAGGGCTGCTATGGGGAAAGTTAACTCCATCCCAGCCAGACCACATACACATATTAAACAAAATGTACACCTTGAGTCATACTGGAGTCAACAAAATGTATTAACAAGGAAACAAAGAAAATGGCAGACAACCAGAATGAGGGAAGGACAAGGAAATTGATTTGGTTTATTTTGATACTGTCCAGAAAATAATTGCAACAAGAAAACACAAGCTACAGGTTGCACATGATTTTCGACAATGATTTACAACTTGACCCAGGAATTTTTACTTTGCAATATTCTGAGACTTCCTCTGTTGCTAAGTGTATTCATACTCATTTGTAAGACACATTTCAAAATGTGCCTATAGACTGGGCACAACAGAATGACATCAAATCTAAGATTAGAGCAGTAGCAAATCTAAAAATGATAGCATGATCATGAAAGAAGACAAATACTCAGATAGACAAAAGACATGGCAGACATGATGCCTGTGTAAATAAGTTCCTGTGTTCATTTTGCAGCTGACCATAACTTGGGCCCTTGTCATCTTATTTGTACCTTCTTACCTTGCACAGCTTAACAGGACTGAGTCTAGTGTCTTTCACACTCCTGATGTTTTGCATACAAAAATTCCAGCTCTGAGTGTCTCTACCTACTGTGCGTTGTTCTGACTATGCAAGACCATCTGGGTCCCAGCTCTTCCAGGGTCCATGACTCAAGGTCAGCCCACAAACTAATTACCCTGGGGAAATTCATACCGAAAAACAAAGACTTTAAAGTTGCCAGGATCTCTTCTTGGGGGCTAATATAATTTCTTAAGCGGAGATGTTCAAAATACCTCTAATGCTATCATTTTAACCAGTTCTCTTAAAACTGCTTTCATGTAAGGATAGCTGGCAGCATGCAGCAATAATTCTAGCAGCTCTGTAGTTTTGTCGTCTCTCAAGAAACTGGGTAAAAAATCCAGGAGTGTGCCTGTATTGTCATTACAACCTGGTAAATCCTGGACACAGGAGCTGCCTGCTGGGGCCAGGGTTATACGTTCATGACTTAGCCCATAGTTCTCTGTTCTTCTGCAGCCCAGGGCAGCCAGACCAGAGCCAGACACAGTCCTGCAGAGCACAGCCTTGGCCTGGGGCTCCCACTGCTCCCGTCCCCCCAGCCGTCGCTCCCGTCCCCGCAGCCGTCTCTGGTATAATGATTTAGCTCGTTGTGTTTGTATGGGCAACATATAAGCTTATTGTTCTTGTATGTTTGCACAGACCTTTCCCAAACTCAAGAACTTCCTGTAATCAATTAATTAAATTTTTGTTTCACTTAATTTGTGTTCTTGTGTTGTGACTCTAAGAGGTACAACACAGAGTTTGGAGCCTCAGAGGAGCTGAAGCTAAAAACAACAGTGACTTACATTTCTTCCTTCCCAATCCTAGATTGCTCCAGCATGTGTGGACCCACCCATGTGTGGACCCACAGCTTAGCCCCGATGGCTGCAGCTTCTGAGGACTGCTCTGAACGGACTTAACAGGGAGGGAGGAGTTTCCTTCAAACGCAGCTTCAGTGGAGCTGAACTGGTAGAATCCTGCCAGAGGTAAAACTATTAGGAGTCCTTTACCATGAATAAAAGAGCAAAATTTTCAGCTTTTCACTTTTTAGAGCAGAGTGTATATAAAATAACCAAGTGGGAAGACAAGAAATACATTTCAGGTATTTATTTAGCCAAGAGTATAGTGAGGATTTTGACGAGGATGAAAGCAACAACCTAAGATCCTTCCAAACATCATGCACCATTCTCTGGAAATGGGGCTCTGTCCATTGGTTAAATCGAGACTAAAACTTCGGCATCTAGGGCCAGACAAATACGTGCTGCTCCTGTTGGTGTTCAGGACAGCTTCTTGCTGGTTGTATAGCAACAGGTTTGGAGTGTCTGAGGAGGTCAAATGTCTTGTCCCTCTGCAAGAGAGGTAACAGCCCAGAAATCTTTATTTTTGGTGTACCTATGATGCCCAAAATGTATAGCTTCTCAGGCAGAAAAGAAGCTCAGAACATGAAATCCCTAAGGCCCATTCCCAAGTACTCACAGGACAATGTCTCCTGCTGTCAGCCTGTTACCTTTTCAGTTGTTCCAATCGGTGAGGGCAGAACTGGGTAACTAAATCTGGGTGTCTGAACTCTGCAGGATTCTTAAAAAATATCATCCCATTGCCTCGTCTCATCATTGTGAAATGAATCTTATTTTTCTGGAGATGATGAACACCTGCAGAAGCCATTGATTCTAATGAAAACTCAGGCGGAGACAATATTCAGTGTCTCAAGTTTGGCATCCCAAATAGTTCATATTGAAGTTAAGAACCCTGAATTAGTAAGCATTTCTCCAAACATTTGGCCTAAGGATCAGTATTTCTTGGTTTTCAAAATACTAACCCATTTCAGCAAGTATTTTACAACCCTTGGTTGAAAGGAACTTAATTTAAAAAACGTATATGTTATTAGATAGACAAGGGAGAAAAATAGTTTCACTCATATATGAGAAATTATCTAAGAAAGTGTAAAGATAAGGAAAAGCTTTAAGGAAGTACTTACATATGTTTACCAGGAAGGCACAGTAATTCAAGTATATATGTTAGTAAACTCAGAGAGTATGATAAAACAGAGGAACATACACTTTTCAATGAGCTCATGTGATGCTAAGCTGAGGGAAGTTTGTTAGCATTATTCAGACAGGCCACAGAAAAGAAATAATTATACATCCTACAAGGATTGTTAGATCCCAAGGCAACACTTCACCTCTTTGTATGGGTGTCACTCAGAAATATGTACAGGACATGCAATAGTTGCAGGATATACTAATTACCCTGGCACAAGTAAAACTGGAGAGGCATTGCTGTGAATTTATACCAGAATAAAGAAGCTCTTTTCATGCTCACTGCTTCAGAACAGATGGAAGTTATTGACTCACCTAAATTGCTTCTCTACTTGCAATATGTGTTACACAGGAGACTGTACTGCTATTTTTCTAGGAAAAGAACATGTTGCAATATGCAACAGCAGTCTAAGTGGATCGATCAGGTCATTTGCGATTCAGGTGCTAGCAGTTAACTGTTACGCTCTTTATGAAAATTTCCAAGCAAAGGAAAAAGAAAAAGGATAATTATTTTCCATGAGCTTTTTTTCTGAGTAAGGGCTCTTCAAGTCAAATTGAATTTTTAAAGCATGATTGTTGTCATAAAGATTTACAGAGGGTCAGTTCAGAATAAACCCAATTGTAACGAATTAATATAAAATTTGGCAGATGTTGTGGGCCTTGTTTGCGGCAGTGCTGTAGAAGAACACAACTGTTTGAGTGAGTCATGAGCACAGAAGTGGTTTTTCACATAATGGACCATAGCAAACAGCAGGAGAGTGAGATGTGGAGAACACCTGTATTTTTAGTGTAAAAATTGTGGTGGCTGGTATATATTTTCTGCTGGTTGTGCATAATCAGGCAAGGAGCAGTGGAGAGTATCTAGCCTTAATGTCTCCTTACTGGAACACCTGAAACAGGAAGCAAGGTAATCAGAAATGAAAGGAGCCCCTTCTCTCACCTATCTGCAATTACAGGGTTTGGAGGGAGCAGAAATTGCTTATGCAGAAGGAAATGACCGAAGCAAGGAAAGGGATAATTGGAATGTACCAAGAGCGTCAAGGCGCAGAAAAGCAATGTTGGAGGACCAGACTCCAACCAAAGTAGGTTACAGAGTGCTGAGGAAACAAACTCAGGGAAATATAAACCCTTCAGATCTGTGTATTTTTCTTAAACTACTCAGGGCAGACATCTATGTGTGTTTTATGCTGTAAATAGGTACTGTAGTCAGGAAGGCTAACACCTTACTGGTGAGCTTCAAAGGTGGTAATTTAAGTTACGGGCTAATTCTAGGGAATAGAAAAGGTTTCAGGGCCAAAGAAGGCAGCATCATACAGTCTTATATTCAAGAAGGCAAAACCTACCTTGGGAGGTAAACTGAACTGTACTCTTCTGAGATCCAGGAGCAACTTGGACACATATATATATGTGGGCTGAGACCACAACAGATTGGTGAGGGCACAGTCAGGAAGACCTTAATAGTAAGTATGGACAGGAGACACCATCAGGTCTTTCTGCATCCATTTAACCCTCTGGAGGCTTCTACTCCTCCAACTATGGCCTTGAGAATAACTGTGTTAAACGCTTATCCGGCAGTACTCCTAGCACTGCAGATTGGCTGTTGGCCACCATCACAGGGGAAGTCAACCATGAGTGCTGCTCAGTCATCTCCTTGCCATGTCTGGGTCTGAACTTTGCTTTTATATTCTACACAGTTTTACAGCACTTTCTTAAAAGGAAACTTTACTCTTGGTATCTGTCCCATGATTACTAGAAATCGCTGTACTCATTATTCAAGTTTTCGGATACCCTGTATTTTTCAGTTTCTCTTTGTCCTGATTCGTTTACCTTCTCCTCCTCCCTTATTCAGTGCTGCCAAGTACCATTGCTTCTTGTTGGATAAGTAAGCAGAACCAGATGCCAGACAAGGCTCATGGGGACCTGGGAAGCTCAGCTGTCTCCCTCTAACCCCGAAGAAGTCACTTGACATATGCATCCCCTTTCAGAAGAGAACTGAGGGGTTTTTTACATTTTGGAAACTAATAGCAAAGTCTGTTCAGCTGATGCTTTACCCCAGGCCACCTCCAAACATTACATGGCTATTTGAGTGATCAAAACAAAAGCAAAATAAATTAAGAACAAGAATCGTCTTTGCCCTATTGAGAATTTCTATTAAAAATTGGACGTCCTTTCCTTTACTGATGCTTCAGGCGTGCCTGCAACAATAGAGTTGGAAGCACTTTTTGATCTAAAGCCAAAGACATAGCTGTCCCAACAAAGTCAAACAGCAGGGCACTTTCTGTTTGTTTTTAGTTAAAAAAAAAAGTCTCTATATCTTACTGTTAGCAATATGATATACTTTTTCTTAAGTGTATTACTCTATACTTACATGGTAAGAAGGGATTTTAGAAAACCCTCATTTAGTTGAAAAACAGGTTCATTTCCCTTCTTGCTAAAGAGGACTGATGAGTGCTTTTCCTGAAAACACCAACAAATCTTCAGTTCGTTCTTTTCAGTTCCTTACGTTCTGTTTGCCCAAGGTTTGGGTTTTAAAACCCAACTCCACAAGAGGAGTGCGTGGGGTCCTTAAACAACCCTAAACACTCTTACAGTTTGAACCTTGGGGCAATATTTTTTGGCCGCCTTCCCTCAATCAATTTCTTTCACAGTGAAAAGATTGCATGTCGTTCCTTCCTTTAGCAAGACTGTTTACAGGGCCTGCTGTTAAGTCATAGTGGCAAAGTATTTCCCTTTTGTTCTTCCACAACTCTAAACTCGAGAGACCATTGAACGTGTTGCAGAAAAGAGTGGTTTAATCCACTCCAATTTAGGACACAGCTAAGTTATTGCAGCTTGCGGAACTCCCTTGTGTTTCTGCACCAAAGTTTCCTGAACGTGCTCCTACCAAATCATTCCAAAAGTCAGGTAAAGTATTTAAACCCTTCCCATGGGGATAACTAGTTTCTGCAGTGATGTGAAATGGGAGGATGCCATACTCAAACAGTCAATGCTCTATGATCTATCAGCATTGTGAAATAAGTCAGCCCTTTGTTGGGAGGTTTGAACGAAAAACATTCCCTTGGATAGACTGGGGCTCTCTGCAACCTCCTGTTTACTTCTGTCTTTCTGAGACAAGATCAGGCACTGGCTTGGACCAGATCTTCTGCAAATGGTTACTTAGTGCATGTGGGGATTGTTTGCGTGTCTTGTCTGCTGAACACCTCAACCTGACTTCAAGTTCTCTCTCCTAGGAAGCGTATAGAATTATACGGGATTTATAATACGTAGGATTTTAGGAAGCTGAGGAATCATTACACCTAGCCTTGCCACAGCTGCATGCCTGCTGAGTATGAAAAGCATGCAACGCCAACCATGCAGCAGATAAAAATAGAGGCAGTTTCACTCCTGACATGAGTTTTCCTGCAAAAAATCCAGGGGCAGGGGCAGCTATTGCCAGATGCAAGATACGTCCCATCTCATGACCTGGGCTTAGAAGCCTGAACCACCACATCCTTCCCCCAGCGATACACACACCAAGCATTACCTGGTCTCTCAAACTGCCTTCTACTTCGGGAGTATGCTTGAAAGTGGATAGTCTGGCACTGGGTATGCCTTGAGGCATAGCACCTCATGGCTGCTTTTGTACCACAACGTTCAGTCACACAGCATGTTTTTGTTTATAGTCGCAAAGTTTACAATTGCACCATATGGAGCAGATTTTGTTTTACTTCAGTTTATCATCAGAAATCAGCTTCTCGGCACCGAGCCCAGCTGATTTCATATTCTGCTGGTTTAAGGGAAGTAATGTAGGATTCACTGTCTGTATATTCAAGCTCTTTAATCAACATAAACAAACAGAAAAACATTGTCTAGCGTGAGTGGATGTTTACTCAGCCCTGCAGAATGGCATAGCATATCACTATAAAAACCACACTATAAAAATAATCTAAGTTGTGATTGTTCTGAGGAGTCCCACAGCACTTACACAATACGAGATAAAGTTATCTTTATTTAACCAGCACTCAAAACACGAATGCAAGATTGACTGAAAAATATCAGATAAATTGTTATGGTAGCTGTGTAAATGCAAAATCCAGCAGAGTCAACAGTAGGTTCAGGGCCTGTAAAGGGAGTTTACAGAGGCAAATGAATTTGCCTTTCATCTCTGAGGGCTAAAATGGTACCCATATTACCTGCAAATGACCGTAATACTCCAGAAGCATTAACTAGCCACAGCAGCTTGTGGCCAGCCTCACTCAAAATTCCAGCTTCCATCATGGTCAAGCACAGATATTTTGGATGAAGATGCCCAGCATAGGAAGATATTTCTTTATTCTCCAGGACTTCATCACACGAGAAGACATTTTTCCTTTGCCAGTGATTGAATAACCCATAACAAAGGGAACTTTTAACAGCTTTAAAACAGTTGCATATGTCAAATACTTTATTCTTGATGATATCTGATAACATTTTCTAGTATTTCAAAAGTAAATTTGGCCTTCCTATCAGAGTTCAGGGGAAGAACTACTTGGCAAAATGTGGTGTTACAGTACTGGTCTGGATGGCACTCTGCTGCTTAATGGATTTGCAATCCTGAACTAGGAGCTATGACTCCCCATACAGTGTTTGGAGAAAAGTAAGCTTCTGAGACTGGGACCTGGGAAAACGAAGATGCTAACCTGGGATCAATTTGACCTACCTAGTAGAAAGTCCTGAGGAGGTGGAGGTGACAGAGAGGAACGGGTGCTTAACGGTGGCTGATAAGACATACCTCTGCCCATTCAGGACTGGGAGTCAGAGTCCCTACCATGAAGGAGAGCACCCAATATTGGTAAGTCAGAAAAACATGACGAGTCTTTTACCTCTTTTCTAAGGAACATCCGAACAATGTGTTTTCTGTATCAGGAACTGCATTCACATGTCCTGTGTTGATAGATTTAAATATCCTTTTATTTGTTTTCAAATACCTAGATGGGCTCATGCACTCTGCTTTGTAGCCCTTGTGTTGCCTAGGGTGGGACATGATACTTACACAGCATTGCTGCGTCCAGTAGCTGGACTACTTAATTTGTCCAACACCAAGGACTATGTTGTGACCTGATAGTCAGCTGCTTTACTCTCTTCTGGTTTGAGGTCTCCCCTGGCATAGAAATTACACAGGACCCATTGCTCACTGACAAATGTCAAAAACTCGAGTTGCCAGTGAATATTTAAAGGACTCTGGCAAATCTGAAAGATAACCATAAGGTAGTGACTGACTGCTACATGGACTTGAAAAGATTGCTGTGAAAAAGAGCTGTCTTGATTAAAGTTGTTATTAAATAGCTGTCTTCTCTCCCTAGGCAGGTTAATGATAATGACTTGCAAATGTGCAAATTTTTTTAGCCTAACACCCTGATTTTCTCATCAGTGTTAAAATACTTGTAATGAATACTAGTACACTGTGATTTATTCCTTTTTATTCTTCCTGAGTATGAGGGAAATACAAACCAGGCAAATCCCTGGGGAATTCTGATGAACTATCACTCTGTAAATCTCAGAGGGCCTTCAGAGGAGCTCTTTTCTAAAGTATAAAAAAAAAAGCCATAGGAAGGACTGTGAGGTGCTAGAAGTTACTGCATTCTTGCGTTCTGTTACCATTCCACGGATATGTCCTTCCTGAAAGGACACACCTAGTCCTTCTAGCAAGGACCGGAAGTGGATGTCTTACAACTTATCCCATTACATTATGGATTTTCATACAATATTCTGGGATGAACACTTCCTTACCTTTTCCGCTAAACAAACTCAATTAAAACTAAGCATTTGTAATAAAGAACCCAAATTCTTGTAATAAAGAACCCAAATTCAACTCGTGCAGTCAACAGTATTTGATTACGTCCATCTATAAAGCTAACACTTAACTACCATTGAGTGGTCATGAGGAAGAATTGACATTTCAACTTTATTGCAACTGTTCTAAACGACAGGGCCAAAGGAGGACAGCAGTGTTAAATAGTTTCCAAGCAATATTAAAGGTTATACTACATCACTTTCTTTGGCTTCCATCCCTAATATGAATCAGGCTACGATTTTTGTTGTCCCACTTATTAAGTTTTTTGACCTCTGTGATTTTTCGAGGGGATGAATGGTTTAAAAAGTAACAGAAGCCACAAGAACTGCACAAGAAAATCACGGTTGTAGCAATTCAGCATTTTAATGGTCAGCTATTATTCACAGATCTTCTATTTCAAGAGGAAGCATTCTGAGAAATCTTCATTTAACAAGAAATACAGATAGGTACATTCTCCACCTTATTTTTCAGGGTAAGCAGTTGTACATCAAGTTTTCTTAAACACAACATGAACAGCTCTGAAAAAAATTAACACAATCTGCTTTTACTGGGACAAAGAACATTTTATTTTCTGAAAAAAACAGCTGTTTCAGGAGAGGTGATCCACATTCAGTGTGACAGGACCTGACAAGCTTACATTTCTATCAAACACTATAAAGCAGCTAGTGTATCCTCAGCTGACTTTCAGTTCCCACTAGTGATTTCTGGAAAACACCCAATGATCCAACATCCAAATTCCACATCAAGTCTGGAAAATAAATTATATATATGAACTTCACATCAATTTCCCTGAAACACATTTCCCCCCATGTACAAGGTTTTACTTGTGAAACAATACATCTGTGGTCAAGACTTTTGGTACTATGTACAGAATCATATTTCATACTAACTAAACACCAATGCAGTTAAAATATACACTTGTTGTAGGCTAAATGCAGTTTAATTTTCCCACTAATTTCTACTCTGTCCAATCCCTTTTTGCTTTATTTACAAACAGTTTTGATCACAGTGATATGACATCACACATGCTACTTCATAGTACATCAGGTGAAATCCTGCTATTAAAGGTAGAATATAACCCATACTAGGGATATGAAATACAGTGATTGTGTTAGCAATGGACCCTTCTAAGATTGGGGCAGCGATTCATATCTTAAAGGGCACCTTCAGATATGCCTCTGAAATGTAAACCAAAGACTGACCATTAAGAAGAGGGTTGATTTTATGTGAAATATTTTTGAAATCTGTCTGTTGATAGGAAAAAGTCTGTTTTGATCAACCCAAATTTAAAGTTTCTTATTAAAAAACCCCTCTGTTTTAGATGTAATCCTACCTTATCTGACCTACAACAGAATTAATATCTTAATTAAGTTTTTGATATCCTTTTTACTTTTTAGATCTTTAAAAAGTAAAAATCCATTTCAAAATAAAAAATCAAAAGGTTTGTCTGGAAAATGTCATTGAATCTTTGTCTCAGAATTTGTTTTCTTTGACCATTTCCTCTTTGACAAAGTTATCTGTTGGGCCCAAGAAGAACTTGCAACTTGTCTCAACAAATCCAAATGTGCACTATCTAGCCATTAAAATATTCAAATGGTTTTGTCTTATCCAACCTGTAGTTCTACTTGGCCCAAGTAGAGTTCAGCAAGAAAACCCCTGGTAATTCCCTAAACAGCTTCAGAAGTGGCCTTAGGAGCCCACTGAGTCATGGAGTGTCAAAGGAAGGTCAGCACCTGTACATACCAAGTGACCGCGTAAGCCACCTTAGCTTCTCAAACAAATTAAATCTCTGTGTATTTTAGCAATTAAAACAACATTTCTATAAAGTGTACCCTCGGTGAGTTTAAACCAATAAACAGTAATTCATCATATACCATAAACAAATCAAACAATTAAATACCCAAATCAAACCACTAAGGCTCAGAGGCAATTTTATATATACACAGCTAGTGAATACAACAGTAATCAGGGTGTGCTTTCTATAAACTAACACAGAATATTTCCCAAAAATAAACTGTATAAGAGGACTGTGCAACACCAAGAGGATGATAAAAAGCAATTTAAAATCTCTGCAACACTAACAGGATTTCAAAGTGCCCTTGAAAACATTACAGAGGTGAAGACCAGCCTTTCTTTCCTCTACCACTGTCCTGTCTAGAAAAATGTCTGTGTCTCAGTTAGCTGTTTTTCTCTACATAAAAAATATCCATTTTTTTGCTGTTCACACAGGAAGCTTGTTTTGAAGTCTATCATTTCCTTGCCAGTTGTGGTTTTCCACCCTCTCACTTCAGCCAATTTCTACATATTCCAAATTCATCACTAGAAAGGGAAGAAGCTGAATAATATTATTACACAAAACATTTTTAAGACACAAACACACCCAAAACTTGTGCACAGCTTCTTTAAGGATGCTAAAAACAAGAACATGGACATTTTCAGGCACATTTTCTTCTCACAAGCTAAACAACCTTGTACTACTGCTCATTTGTCACAGTAATGCAAGGGCTGCTGTAGATATCCACTCTCTGCTTATGAAAATATTCTGCAATGTAATGAAGTTTTCAAAAAAACACAGAGCCCAGATTTTTTATCCTTAACATATTTTAAACTTAGAAATTTAGATGATGAGATTTCAGTATTATGTTGAACCGCAACAAATAATAAAAAAAAAGCCACGTGTTCTTTTCAGACTGCAGGACTACCAACTCTGTGTGGCAGCATTGTTTTGTTTGTCCAATGAAAGAGGGAGTGAAAATTGTAAGAAACAATTTTCATGCATTACCAAGCTTTGGTCTCAGTGTGCAACCTTAACAAAATGGGAGAGCAGCTAGCTATTTAGCATACTTAAGTCATCATGAGTTGCACTAAAATACTTGAACTCTTATGGTGCAGACAGAGCTGCACCTGGTTGACAGCCATATATTGGTCTGTATGAAATTGATGGCACGTGGTAAATTATAGGCTTCTGTAAGGCACACATGTTAAATGTTAGCCCTGAGAGGCTTGTTAAGAGTGTTACAGCCCTAAAGAGCCCCTTAAAATAATAGACTTTCATATTCATTGACTTTTGCAAGTACCATAGATTGCATCTTGACCTGTCCTGTCCTGGGGATATAAATATTAGAAGCAAGGAAAGAAAATGAGAAAATTTTCATTTAAGGCAGCTACACTTAATACATGTATTTAATGTGATTTTTTTCCTCATACATACATTGTTGTATCTTTTATTTTTGCTTAGGGTAAAATGCACTAATTATGAAATAAACAATATCTATCATACTTATAAACAGAGATGTTTGCAAAGTTAAGGGATATGGCTGCATTTAGCAATAGTGAATTCCTTTTGCCTCTGAAAATCCAGCCATATTTAATTTCATTTTATTATAATAGATATTAAACATGTAGCTAATGGAGCTGATCTGACTGTCAAATGGCAAGATCCATCTTTTAACTGCTATCTTTGTGTATCTGTAGAGGGAAAATTGGTGCAGATTTACAGACAAACAAAAAAAAATACAAGAGCAGCTTAGCAGGGCTCCATAGACTGCTCTGTGTAGACGGACTTGAACTCTAAAATTTGGAGGCATATGAAATCTTCTCCAACATCCTAAGTGTAGCAAGATCTCTCTTAAACTCAGAGAACTCCACTACTAGTTGCCTCCTTCAAGTACTTCCATTTACCAAAAGAACCTTCTCCAGTCTCTGCACAGTGAGAAATGCAGCACAGTATGCTCCAAGGGTTGAATTGTTAAGCATGACACAATACAGACATTAAATATTTAGGTGACAGAATTTTCACAAATTCAGGGAAGATGCTTCATGCAGACTATAGAAATTGAGGTATGGTGACTGGAGAAACAATACAGGTAAAAAGAGGGTGATGGGTAGGGTGGGCAGAGCCCCTGAACTTTGGGCTGATTTTAATCTGGGGATAGAGGTAAAACATGACTTTTTATCACATTTTTTATGGCATATTCTCCAGCAAATGATATGGGAGGATATCAAAAAAAGCATGTCTATGTGAAGTTTATCTGAAGGTTGTCAATAATTCAGTGTAGTAGAGATATGACATGACGTATCTCAGAGTTATGAAGGTCCATAGTCAGTGGAAATGCATCGCATACTAGCTACCTTTCCAAGCCAACTGAGTGACTTCACCATAGACTATCCAAAAAGATTCCCAAAAAGCTGTAGCAGAGGACATCACAGTAATTTGAAAAAGATCAAATAACAGCTGGTATCACTAATTTCCAGGCTGAATATTTGTTATGAAATAGTTGTTTAATCAATATCCTTTGTATCATGTGCAGGGAGAAGGCAGCCAAATGCAGATCATGGCATAATATGCACATCAGGGGTTAACTTTTGACCCCACTACAGTCAATGGCAAAACATGTTTCAATTTCTCTAAGAGGAAGTCTTTTTTTGACATCTGTATTTTCTTGTTTCCTGTTCAACCTAGCTTCATCCTAGAAAAATTAACAATTGTCAGAAGAAATAAGGCATAACTCATTGTATCAACTTTGTTCTACATTGATGATTAACTTTTATATAACTTAGACTAGATGAATCTCATTTCCAGATCTTCCCATGACCAATGGATAGAGAAAGGCAGCTCTAGAGGTTAGCTCAACCCTGTCCCCAGAAACCAGTCTTAGAGTGAGTTGAATTACACTAAAAGTTTGCCCTTTAACTGACTGGGGAGGGGATTTGGCTCACCAAGCCACTTTCAATCACTTATCAGCAGTCCTGCCTAACCAGGGAATTCCCAGTTGTCTGGAAGTTAATAAACGTGACGCCCATCTACAGGAACATCTGGAAGGAGGGATCTGGGGAACTACAGGTCTGTCAGCCTGACCTCAGTGCCAGAGACAGTTATGGAGCCGATCGTCTTGAGTGCTATCACGTGGCATGTACAGGACAAGCAGGTGATCAGGCCCAGTCAGCATGGATTTATGAACCCTCCATCCCTGGAAGTGTTCAAGGCCAGGGCTTTGAGCAACTTGGTCTAGTGGAAGGTATCCCTGCCCATGGCAAAGGGGTTGGAACTAGATGATCTTTAAGGTCCCTTCCAGCCCAAACCGTTCTATGATTCTATGATTCTATGATGATTCGATGATTCTATGATGATTCGATGATTCTATGATGATTCTATGATTCTATGATGATTCTATGAAAGACAGGTTCTGCTTGACCAACCTGATCTCCTTCCATGACCAGGTGACTCACCGAGTGCATGAGGGAGAGGCTGTGGATAATGTCTACCTGGACTTTAATAAAGCCTTTGACAGCATCTCCCACAGCATTCTCCTGGTAAAACTGGTGGTTCGTGGCTTAGATTGGTGTACTTTTTGCTGTGTAAAAAAATATCTGGTTGGCCGGGCCCAAAGAGTTGTGGTGAATGGAGATAAATCCAGTTGGCAGCTGGTCACAAGTGGTGTTCCTCAGGGCTCAGCTTTGGGGTCAGTTCTATTTAACATCTTTATCAATGATCTGGATGAGTACTCCCTCAGTAAGTTTGCAGATGACACCAAGCTGGGTGGGAATGTTGATCTGCTGGAGGGTAGGAGGGCTCTGCAGAGGGATCTGGATAGGCTGGATCAATGGGCCGAGGCCAACTGTATGAGGTTTAATGAGGCCAAATGCTGGGTCCTGCACTTCGGTCACAACAACCCCAT
Organism: Phaethon aethereus; assembly: GCF_964289735.1. Classification (NCBI taxonomy): domain Eukaryota; kingdom Metazoa; phylum Chordata; class Aves; order Phaethontiformes; family Phaethontidae; genus Phaethon; species Phaethon aethereus. The sequence goes on along the minus strand of NC_138582.1, from coordinate 14,273,538 downwards.
GCAATGCTACAGGCTTGGGGAGGAGTGGCTGGAGAGCTGCCCGGCGGAAAAGGACCTGGGGGTGCTGGTTGACAGTCGGCTGAATGTGAGCCAGCAGTGTACCCAGGTGGCCAAGAAGGCCAACAGCATCATGGCCTGTACCAGCAATAGCGTGGCCAGCAGGAGTAGGGAAGTGATCATGCCCCTGTACTCGGCACTGGTGAGGCTGCAGCTTGAATCCTGTGTTCAGTTTTGGGCCCCTCACTACAAGAAGGATGTTGAGGTGCTGGAGTGTGTCCAGAGAAGGGCAACAAAGCTGTTGAGGGGTTTGGAGAACAAATCTAGTGAGGAGCGTCTGAGGGAACTGGGGATGTTCAGTCTGGAGAAGAGGAGGCTGAGGGGAGACCTTATTGCTCTCTACAACTACCTGAAAGGGATTGTAGTGAGGTGGGCGTTGATCTCTTCTCTCAAGTAACAAGTGATAGGACGAGAGGAAATGGCCTCAAGTTGTGCCAGGGGAGGTTTAGACTGGATATTAGGAAAAATTTTTTCACTGACAGGGTTGTCGAGCACTGGAACAGGCTGCCCAGGGAAGTAGTGGAGTCACCATCCCTGGAGGTATTTAAAAGACATGTAGATGTGGTGCTTAGGGATAAGGTTTAATGGTGGACTTGGCAGTGTTAGGTTAACGGTTGGACTTGGTCTTATAGGTCTTTTCCACCTAAACAATTCTATGATTCTACTGGTTTAAACCATTCAGCCTTTAGACAGTTCATGTTAAGTGAGACAAAGCCAATCCATGATTAAGCCACTCAGAACTATAGTGTAGATCCACTCACTCTGTAGTTTAATGCTGCGTACTCGTTCTGCATATTTTGCTTTCCTTGTAGAAAAAAAATATATTTCTGTAACATTTTCGTTTATAGAAGACATGATTGTCTTCAGGTCACCTATCAGAGGTACCTAAGTTAAAGACTCAGCTGTAGTCTGGACAGTTCATGCCCTGGAAAAGGAACAGTCCAACTCTTAATCACTACCCCTCCATGGAGGAAACTCCATGGGAAAAGTCGTCATATGTATGACAACAGGTATTTTATGGCATCTGCATATTCCTCACAAGCATATCCACACCTGTCATTTTTTAAATATATATATATTAACCAATTATTCAGATATAAACAAGTCTTGGGTAAGCAGAGAAGAAGGAGACTCAGAGATCTTTTACTGTTCTCCAGAATTCTGCTTCTTACAGAGAACATTTGTCCACGTAATACAGCAGTCAGCATGTTTGATATGGATAGTCAACATTTTTTACATAGCTGGAATCTAGAAGGAAGCTATAACACTGAAGTGACTGCCCACAAGAAGTGGGTAACATCTCTTCAAGGAATTGAAATAGAACATTTTCTTCCCCTGCAAACGAGGTGTGGATTCCTCAGCACTGCATAACAGTTGAATAAAGTTTTCCTTACAATAAACCATTCATTTGGATTTCACAACATCTCATCACTTCAGCCACAGCTGGTGACCATGCCAGGAGCACTTCTCACATACCATTTGCAATGTTTTCTTTCCAATTACTCCAGGGAAGAAGGGCAGAGAAGCACGTGGGATAGAGCTGCAGTTCCTAGTGAATATTTTACAGTGAATCTCTTTTTCCACAATAGCGCTACTCAGAACTGCACTGTTTGAGTGTTAGTAAGAATTACACACTGAACAACCCTGTTATTACTGGTTCTGCCAGTGTCTGGAGGACATGATGGTGTGTTATAACAGTGCTTTTTGCGACACCAAACATTAATGCTAGCACTTTGTATGTATATGTAAGAATAGTCCAACTGTGCCATACCAAAGATCCTCCTAGATTGCTATCTTTCCCCTACAGTGGTCAAAAGAAAAGGGACGTGACAAGTTTAAAATGATCATTCTTTTGGAAAACTCTTTTAGCTTCCAGCAATTAGGGGCTTTCTGACAGCCTTGGCCAAACATCTCAGCCAGACTATTAATGTTAACAGCCTCAAGGTCTGCTTTTAAAGCCATTTCTCCTTTTGGCTCCAACAATATCCTACCCATGCTTCCAGATTTTATTTATACACTAAGTAGAAAACAAAGAAAAAAGAATGATGGCCTTGCACATTTTTAAAATAAGTGTCAGCTACAATTTTACTCCATGATGAAAAAGTTTACCAATCAGGCTGTTTAAATTTCTATTCTGGTTCAGTGGCTACTACATGACTTCTAAGAGCCTTTGACTGGCCACATAACACTTTCTGGCATGAACTACTCAGCAGAAGAAAGAAAAATAATATTTCATACCTGTTTGAAACATCAGTCATTATCTTGTCCCTGGATAAACAAAGTACTCATCAGCCAACTTTGAGTGAAAAGTTTTGCCTTTTATAAGCACAGCCTCATTTGTGCAACATGCTGACAAAGGGACGGCTGTAAGTGCAAAGATTATTTTTGTGACAAAAAACTAGCAGTCATTATCCTTATCACACAACAAGGTATTTTGCTTACTATAGTTTTTTACACTTTTCACAGCTAACGCTGAGGGCAGGCTGGGCTACAGCGAGCATGTGATGGTGGAGTTAAGGATCCCAAAAGAAGGGAGCAAAGCAAGAAAAAATAATCACAACTCTAGAGAGAAACTTTGGGCCTGTTTGGAGACCTGCTTGGAAGAATCTTATGGGAGATGGTCCAGGATAGTGGTTGATTTTCAAGGATCACCTCCTCCAACCTCAAGAAATGTCCATCCGGTTGTACAGGAAGTCAGGCAAAGGTGGCAGGAGGCCTGCATGGATGAACAAGGAGCTTGTGAAAAAATTCAGACTTAAAAAGGAAGCATACAGGAGGCAGAAGCAGGATCAGGTCACTCAGGAGAAATACAGAGACACTGTCTGAACATGTAGGGATGGGATCAGAAATTCCAAAGCTCACCTGGAGTTCAGTCTGGTGAAGGACACGTAAGGCAATGAGATGGGCTTCTACAGGTACAAAAGTTGCAAAAGAAAGACTAGGGAAAATGTGGGCATGCTGCTGAACAGGGCAGGGGACTGGGTGACAAAGGACATAAAAAAGGCAGAGCTGCTCAATGTCTTCTCTGCCTTGGTCTTTGCTGGTAAGACCAGCAAAGGTTCCTTGAGGAATCCCAGGCCCCTGACACCAATGGAAAGAAAGACTTACCCTTGATAAACAAGGATCAGGTTAGGGAACTTTCAAACAAAATGGACACACACAAGACTATGAGGCCTAAAAATATGCACCCATAAGTGCTGAGAGAGCTGGCCAATGTCATTGCAAGGCCACTCTCAATTATCTTTGAAACATCACAGTGACTAGGGAGGTTCCTGAGGACTGGAAGAAAGTAAATGTCACTCCTACATTCAAGAAGGGCAAGAAGGAGGATCCAGGGAACTACAGGCCGGGAAAGTGATGGAGCAATTAATCCTAGAAACCATTTCCAAACATACCAAGGACAAGAAGGTGATTTGGAGTAGTCAGCATAGATTCAGAAAAAAGAAATCACAGTTAACCAAACTGACAACCTTCTATGATAAGATCATTGTCTCAGTGGATGTTGTTTCTCTTGGCTTTAGTAAGAGTTTCAACACTGTCTCCCACTTCTTCATAGACAAGCCAAAGAAATGCAGGTTAGAAAAGTAGACAGTGAGGTGGATTGAAACTGGAAGAATTTCCAGGCTGAGAGGATTGTGATGAGTGGCACAAAGTCCAAGTGGAGACCATTTATTTATCCCCTGGGTGGATACTGGGACCAATATTCTCTAACATCTTCATTAATGACCTAGACGGTGTGGTAAATCTCGAAAGGTCCCTTCCAGTTCCAACCATTGTGTGATTCTCATACGGCTTCACTAGAAGTCTTTGTTTCAACAAATGAATCTACCTTTGGTGACTAATTTTAGGATCTCAAATACAAAGACTGCTGGTTTTGGCTGGGATAATTTTCTGCTTAGTAGCTAGTATGGGGTTATGTTTTGGATTTGTGTTGGGAACAGTCTTGATAATACAGGGATGTTTTCGTTATTGTTGAGCAGTGCTTACACAGAATCAAGGTCGTTTCTGCTTCTCATCCCACCCCACCAGTGAGTAGGCTGGGGTTGCACAAGAATTTGGGAGGGGACACAGCCAGGACAGCTGACCCCAACTGACCAAAAGGATATTCCATACCATATGACATCATGCTCAGCATATAAAGCTGCAAGGAAGAAGAAGGAAGGGGGGGACATTTGGAGTGGTGGTGTTTGTCTTCACAAGTAACCATTAGGTGTGATGGAGCCCTGCTTTCCTGGAGATGGCTGAACACCTGCCTGACAATGGGAAGTGGTGAATGAATTCCTTGTTTTGCTTTGCTTGTGTGTGCGGCTTTTGCTTTCCCTATTAAACTGTCTTTATCTCAACCCCGGAGTTTTCTTACTTTTACCCTTGTCATTTTCTCCCCATCCTACTGGAGTGGCTGTCTTGATGGCTAGGGTTAAATGACAACAAGGTCATAGGTTCCTTCACATTTTTATCTGTGGTGTTTTACTGCTGTGCTACCTCACAGCTATTGTTACATGTTAACAAAACCATGATAGATTTTACCTGTTTTCTGAGCATCATCAGTGAGATCTCAGGTCCAAGAATGATCAATTAACTTCTATAGACTTAAATAAGTCCAGGATTTTCCTTCAAATATACAGGGCTTTGTATCCTGTATGAAGACATTTTACAAAACCAGGAGAAATAAAACAGAATAGAAACCATGTAAAGTAAGATCAGGATATGATCATATACTACTAAAGGGACAAAAACCAAGTCTTCATTCGAAGGAGGAATTTTTAAACATCTCTAACAACAGCAATTTTATTTGGAGCATTAAACATGTAATCAAACTTGAACTCATATCCATCAGTTTTTTGTTGCTTTTCCCCTCCTTCTTTTGTCCTTGTATCCTCTAGTATTTTTGCTACCTTAAAGATGACAATGTAAAAAAAAAAACCCAAACAAAAAACCTTGATGATCTCTTTTCATAGTCTGACAGTGCTACCCATTTAGAGGCCAAGTTTTGTGTGTATCTCTAGTACTGAGATAAAATGCGTTGTCGTCTTCATATCAAGACTATTCTCCTTAACTATCTTACTGAGAAACCATTTCACAATTTACTGGAGATGTCAACAAAACTGAACTTGGTTCTGTTGTCTAAACATGAGATGCTCGGGGCATCTTGCCTAACTTTCAGCTGCCCGTCCAGAAGGTCATGGAGCTCCTTGAGGTCCTGTGTCATATTTAACCATCCCTTGAATATCTCATAACATAGGAAGTCTTAAATGGCACGTGGACCCTATGTTCAAACAATGCAGATGCTCAGTTGAGTTGTTCTTAAACACCATTAATCATATCAAATACGCGTTGATGGCACACCTTGTCCGCACAGACACCTACTTGTAGTCCCCTAAATTTAGATGACTTTGTTTGGAGCAGAATCTTACCTATCTGGTTTCTACAGAGAAGAACAAGTTTCTACTATGCCTAACATGGCACTACAAGGTATCTCACTAGACCTTTAGGTGCCATTCCAGGAAGGTCTGGATCTTCTCTAAGTTGTGTATTATATCAACAGCCTCAGGTCAAGACCTTGGATATCCTGAAAACCTTAAATGTCAATGGATGCCCATATTTAGCCAACTGAATCCACTCTTCCTTTTGATACAACTGAATTTAGATAGATTTCTTGAACTGAAAAAAAAAAATTGCATCTTGGAAGAATCATGAGAAACTGCAGACATGGGATTATTATTAGTCAATATTAGCCACACAATAATTCACTTACATTGAAGAGTTGGGCAGTAAATTTGTAGACATCTGTAGAAAGTCACTCCGAGAAAAGAAAGTATTATGTCTCACTTTTCACTTTTTCAGGAAATAATGGCTGTAGAGTTGAGGCCAGAGTGCAGATAGCATTATTGCTTCATAGCATCTGGACTTCTAGAAGTCTTCATGAATACAGATGACTGGCAGGTGCAGTACTTGTCCTGCAGAACTCCTTTGTTGACTGTTTGACTTTCAGAAAGGGATCCATAAACTCCAGTCACTTGCTAGGGATAGTCCTTTGGATTTTAACAGTCAAGAGAAGGTTGAGTTGAGACACAACAACAGCCTTCAAAATTATAACAGATGATCTGTAGAAAGGGACAAGTGATTGTGTTCAAACTGTAAATACATTTATTTTTATTGCATATATTTATACTGGTTACCACTAGCTCAGCAGGGAAATGAAAGTCCATATATGAAGGAAAAAGTATATGCTTTCAACTACACTGTGACAATGATATCTAAAAATGTGGAGATTTTTAGTGTAAATGTATTTTAAGAACATTAGTGTATAACCTGAAATCTCTAAAATAATGCACTTACTACATCATCATGAATTACAACCTGAAAAGTAACTCAGCTCTTGAAGCATCATGCACATGTGGTGGGTTGATCCCAGTTGGATGCCACATGCCCACCAAAGCTGTTCTATCACTCCCTCTCCTCAGCTGAACACAGGAGAGAAAGTGTAAAGAAAGGCTTGTGGATCAAGATAAGGGCAGGGAGATCACTCACCAAGTACCATCACAGACAAAACAGAGCCGACTTGGGAAAAATTAATTTAATTTATTACCAATCAAATCAGAGAAGGCTAATGAGAAATAAAACCGAATCTTAAAACACCTTCCCCCCACCCCTCCTTTCTTCCCAGGCTCAACTTCACTCTCGAATTCTCCAGCTCCTCCCTCCCAGTGGCACAGGGGGATGGGGAATGGGGGTTGTGGTCAGTCCATCACACGCTGTCTCTGACGCTCCTTCCTCCTCAGCAGGAGGACTCCTCACCCTCTGCCCTGCTCCAGCCTGGGGTCCCTCCCATGGGACACAGTCCTCCATGAACTTCTCCAATGTGAGTCCTTCCCACGGGCTGCAGTTCTTCACCAGCTGCTCCAGCCTGGGTCCCCCCACGGGTGCCGTCCTTCAGGAACAGGCTGCTCCAGCCTGGGTCCCCCCATGGGTGCCGTCCTTCAGGAACAGGCTGCTCCAGCCTGGCCCCCACGGGGTCCCAGGTCCTGCCAGCAAACCTGCTCCAGCCAGGGCTCCTCTTTCTCCCCACGGAGCCACAGGCCCTGCCAGGAGCCGGCCCCAGCGCGGGCTGCCCATAGGGTCATGGCCTCCTTCGGGCATCCCCCTGCTCCGGCGTGGGGCCCTCCCTGGCTGCGGGTGGAGATCTGCTCCCCTGTGGAGCTCCATGGCCGCAGGAGCACAGCTGGCCTCACCGTGGGCTTCCCCAGGGGCTGAGGGGAACCTCTGCTCCAGCGCCTGGAGCCCCTCCTGGCCCTCCTGCTCTGGGCTGGGGGCTGCAGAGCTGTTTCTCTCACATCTCACTCCTCTTTCCGCTTCTGTGCTGGTTTTTTTCCCTTCTTATTACGTTCCCCCAGAGGCGCTGTCACTGGCCCACTGTCACTGATGGGCTCGGCCTTGGCCAGCAGTGAGTCCATCTTGTAGCCGGCTGCACTGGCTCTATCAGACGTAGGGGAAGCTTCTGGCAGCTTCTCACAGAAACTACCTCTGCAGCCCCACCGCTACCAAAACCTTGCCACACAAACCCAATACAACACAGTAAGAAGCTACAAGTTGGTATCTCTTCATCTTCTATTCACCTACTACTGTAAAACCAAAGATATGGTTGTTTTTTGTTTTCTTCATACACACCATCTATAACCATGTCATTAGTATCTGGTTGTCACCATAGTCATCGGTGCAGAATTCATTAAGAGTCTTTGGTTTTAAGTATCAGCACCAAGTCTGTTTAACGTATAATATGGCAGTCTTCATTATTGATAATAATAAGCAACATGTTTCCCTAAGATTTGCTATCTCTTCTTCACACAAGCAAAGCCAACACGTCTGCTGGTTGTTTGTTTGGCTTTCCTTTCGTGTCATCACAGGAGATCAAGATAGCCACTCAGCAGTTATTATGTGATGTTAGTGCAAGCAACCTCTCTGCTCAGATTTCTCTGACTTACTTTGAACATAATTACATACAAAAAATAAAACTCAACCCTAAATAAACACAGAGAATCCGATGTCAACTGATTAGAGCACAGAAGGAACCCAGAGCAAAGGTCCCATTGCTCCATTCTTAGTGCTTCCACTTCTTTTTAATTAATAACAGTCTGTACTCCACTCAGAAGGTGAAGTATCCGAATCTTTGAATGTTAGCAGAGTTGTTCAGCTAGAGAGGTACTGCAGGCAGCATATTAACTGAATACCCAACATAAACTATACATACTGTCATGGACTCATCTCAGATAAACTGTGGCTGAGGTTCCCAGCTAAAGTTGGCACCTTGGCTTTCTCCAGGCTGCATGGACAAAGAAAGGCAGCTTCAGAGGACTGTTTAACCCTCCTCTCCTATACATTGTGTTTCTCAGCATGAGAAGGACAAACCTCCCCCTCCCCAATTAAGGAAGGACTCCATATTATCAGCTCAGCATGGCGACCTACCTTCCAGAGTACAGAATTTATATGAGATGATGCTTGTTCTTGGAGACCAAAGTCAACTATGATGGGAATTTCACTCTAAACCAGATTCCACTTTTCTGAAACATGCTGAGTTGTTATGCTTTCTATTCCCAGCTGGACTACCTGTTTTCCTTCTCCAATAAATGTGATTAAAAATTTACTCAGAAGGAAAAAAAATTTAAAAAATATATAGTTATTCATAGTTATCGTACCCAGATTCATCTCCCAGAATAGCTCCGTGATATACAAAATCAATTTACTCATCAGGAGCATTTGATCTGCAGCTCTGCCAGTTGATACTTGCCTCTTAGAGACACCTGATGTTATTTCACCTGCATTGTGATGATGGTTAATGGTCCATCTCCAGTTACAATCTATCTCTGTTGGAAGCTATGTAATACATAACACTTCCTACTCTAGTGCTTGGACTTGAAAAGCTCCACCCATGAAGATGTCTGAGCATTGCATACCATGACACTAACATGCTATAGCCCTCCCCTCTGTGCCTGAGTGTCCCAGGTACACCACCTGTACTCTTGATCATGGGAGGTAGACTTGGTTGTGTGCTCCCTGTTATTACATTCAAAAATTTTTTTGTTGTTGAAGAGATGTCATACTTTTTTTATTTATATATACATATATAAAAATAACAGTAATTATGCAATTAAAATAATAATGTACAAACTTCTTAGTTTCTACCCCTTTTCCTGGTGCAATGCTCATCCTTCTCTTGCCCCTCTGCAAGCTGGGTGGTTTCAAGGTGATGTTGGCAGTAGTGGGATGTTGCAGGAAGTAGTCAGCATTTGGAGTCCTTCACCGGGAAGAATAAGATGTTCATGTAGAGGGCTTTCTCTTCCCATCTGCTTCTTTCTTCCTTTTTAGCTCTTTCTTTCTTTTTTCCTTCAATTTAGTGTCATTTATATATGTTCCTAACGTTTCTGGCTTTCTCTTTCTTCATTGGTCTGCTGCCCCATATTACATCCACATTTATCACATATAGTGCCATTTATGCAAGTTAGACATAATTTGCTGTCTGTGTTACCCCTGTAAACAGTTTTGTCAAGCTCCAGGTCTGCAGTGTCTACACTTCTCAAGGTCTCTCCTATTGTACCAGGCCTGTACTTCTCTATGCTGCATTATCATGATAGGGTCATAAATACCTCGTTCTACCTAGAAATACTTCTTGTTAATGCTACCTGTGTAAAACTATAGTTGTACCACACAAAGGTAAACAAAAATTTTAAAAAGTTATAGACACCTGGCCAATTAGACAAATTGTTGTCACAGCTGAACCAAGTCAAAGCTATAGGGCAAGTCAAGAAAAGTTTGGTCAGAGCAGACCCAACAGGCCTTTGTCCTGAGGCCTCACAAAACTCAGTACAAAGCTTATGGTCTGTTACTAGCACTAGCAATACAATATTGCAGGGCTACACAGTTACACTCCTTCTGGCCCTTTAACCCCTTTTTCTCAAGATTCTCACTCCAAATTCATTTTTGGGTCAAGCATGAGAGAGGAGATAGGGAAATGCTCAGATATTCTGAGAGAGAGGTCTTCCAAATTACAAAGTCAAAGGGAGGAGCTGTTTTCCTAGGAACATTATTTTTTTTAGGGAATTTCATTTTCATCTACTGTTTTTAACAATAATAAAATAAAGATGACAATGAATTGACTTTTAATTTATTAACTGAAAAATCTTCCTTGCTGAGAACTCCAAAGATGGTTATTTATTGCAAAAAAACAGAGTCATGTCAACAAAAATTAAAAATGTTTTTTGGGTTTTGGTCAGTTTATTTCAGAAAAAAAATACCAATTCTCCCAGCCAGCGCTCAGGATGAGCAAAATCCCGAGTCAATCCATGGCACCAAGCACAACCTGGCACCTGCTCTGCTGATAGCAAGGGATTCAGCATAGTCATGTGCAGTAAAGAACTAGATGGAGTTGCAAGGGTCCTCAGAAAAGTGGCAGAGGTGACACCCTACCCATTACACCTGTAGGCAAATGAAAGCTCTTCCATCAGGAACAACTGCAGGGCAGCCCCTCTCCAGGATTAGGACTCCTCTGACACACAATATAAAAATATCTTGAAACTGAAAACAAAGGTGAAAACTGATAATATAAAAACATGCTGGAAAACCAAGCAATAACTAAAAAAATAAATTGGGAGCTGGCACGGAATATTACATTGCAAACCCAACTGTTTACTGGAAGCTGTTACAAATGGTATTCTTCTTCCCTTTGTCCTTCCTCCTCCCCCTCCTCCTTTTTTTTTGGAGACTCAGAGAAACAAAGAGTTTTCATACTTAGCTGACTTTGTTTATTTACTGCCCTGGAGACATCTTAAGTTACTCACAGACAGTTGGTGAGAAGTGAAAAGCAGTGTTACAGGGTAAATAACTGGTTGACAGGACAACCATGAACTTCAGGGAACAGTTCTGTTCTTGGGTAGTTTTGGTTCAATCCCTAGGAAGGGCCAAATGCATGACAGCAACAGAAGGAGAAAATAAGAATGCTAAAAAATGTCAGGCAACAGGCTACGTCCCTTCTGATATTGAGGATAAGAGCATTACAAGCAAATGTTTTCCCTCCTGTATCTCCTAACTTGTTTGGCCCTGTTAACCATCTTCATGATCAACTGGAACTCATTGCCACAAGACTTCATCAAGGTAAAAAGTTTGGCAAGGCCAAAGTAGAAGTGGACATTTATGTGGATTATGAGGTTAACCGGAATTGCAGTATTAAAACTTTATTAACATATTAAAAAATGAGGGGCTTTGGAAAAGCCATCCATACTGCTTGAGTGCTGAAAATAATGTCCCGTGGGGACTATCTGGGATTACTTTATACAAGTAATAATGATCTACATGTTTTTCTTATAACACTTCAAATTTTCTGTGTCACTTATTACAGATGAAAAAGACCTTTTTAGTGTGGCTACATCCATGCAGTTAAAGCAAATGTTTTCAAAACAGTTCTCTAGAATTGAGGCCACCTTACACAAAAGTCCTTCTCTATATTATTAAAATGTTGTCCTTCAAAATAGGCCAATTGCACCCAGAATACCTATTGGGAATGGTCCCTGGTTCTTGCTAATTCCTGACCACAAGAACCAGGTGAGTGCTAACTGGTCCAGGCCAAATCTGATCAAGCCAAACCTGCCCTCATGCCAGGGATCCTTCTAACTGTTAATCACCCTGGACTGTTTCCAGTGCTGGTGCTCATGCTTTGGCACTGTTCAGTTTATTAGTAGACGAGATTAGTATGGTAGACTTGATTAGTATAACTACTACAGTAGTATTCTCTGGTAGAAGGGACCCAACATGCCAGTCAGGCAATGGTGTTGTGGCACAACACGTCAGAGTCTCATGCTCTAAGATGATGTATGAAAGCTCTGCAGCCACCCCCAAGCCTTTTTTGCTTTAAGACCCTTTCGAACAGCTAGGATACAGCTTGCCCCTGTGTGTGTAAGCTCAAAGGAAACATCTGAGCTCTTATAACAACCCCCAATGCATTACAACTTTGCTCAACACTTCAGAGCTTAGACCTAATTCCAACAAGAGCTTTTAAAATTACAAATACAGTCATTAATTGGTAGAATCTCTCATAGCCAAAATGCATTTTTTCAGAGCTAGAAGATAGATTTAATGTATCAGTATGTGACTTTACATGATTAATATGTGCCTTCAGTTCAAGAAAAGTTATTTTCTTCCCTTCACATATGCTCAGTATGCTGCTCGCAGAAGCTATAAATTGGCCTACATTAATTCAGTAACAACAGCCCCTACCCAGTTTGTATTTTTTCCTGAAAAAATAATGTATTCATTTTAGTTGCATATGCCTCATGAATTAAAATACAAATCCAACTACAGATTGTTAAATGCATAACTAAGCTATTTACCTTGTAACAGATTAATTAAAATACTTCTCATCTGTAGTCAGCCATGTAACATGGCCACTGGCACTAACTTGCTGCTAACCACTACATTCTGAGGGGCACAAGGGATTTAAAAATACGTACACAAATACTTCATCTTTTCCATTTACTCTAGCAAGTTTTTCCCTGAAGAGAGCAATTTGCTAGGATATGTGACAATTTCATCATGCTCTCCCTTGTTTGTGCATGTGGTCCTTCATTTCTTAAAAAAATGTCTGTATATATTTCCTAAATTGGCTTCACCTTGTGTAAGTATCTGTCATCAGAATAACAGAGCTGTGGGCATAGTGAAATTTTTAACTCTGTTTCTGTGGAAAAATACAGATATGTAAGAGTTTAAAAATTATTCTAAACCAAAATGTTTAGCCAAAAACTAAATGCTCTGCTTTGCTTTCTGATATTTAAAATTACAGTTTTTCTTAACTGAGGTAATCTCATAAAAGAAAATGTCTTTTCAACATGAGAAGTTAAAATGTTCCATTTTGAAAATTGCAAAATATATCTTGACATTTTCTCCCCTTTCCCTTTTATTTCTTCCTGAAGCTATTTACAAATTGCGTCTGCATGTATGAATGTTTTTAACTCAAAATGGCATTTGCTGGTAAATCTCTTATTCACCAAAACAGGTTCAGGGACAAGGGGCAGATCTTCAAAGAGGTCTCTGTTTCTTATACTGTGGGCAGACTACCAAAATAACGTGTCATCTTTTGAGTCATATGCAAAAGTACAAAATTAGGATGGGGGTCAAAGGGAGAAACATCTGACTCCAAATTTGATATTGGAATTGACTTTTCCCTACATCGACTCAACAGTTCAGCCCTGATGCTGCCAAGTAAACTGCACAGCTCATGTAATGTGATGCTATGTTGGTCTAAGTTTATGCTCAGACAATTGATTAGTAGTTGAGCATTGTAGGTTAAATGGCAGCTTTTAGTGTGTATTAGCCAGTCAGTGAGGGATCACAGCCAACAATAATAGGCAATGTGATCTATGCTGAAGGAAAACAGGAAACTGTCAACTGCAAGGATGTAAGAAAGGAAACTCTGTGACCTTTCCTACTGTTTCAATGTGATGACCTATAACTATGCTAATAAAGGGCATCTCAGAATTCGGCCTTTGGTACCTTAAACTTGCGTTTCCTAGAATTAAATTGAGCTCTTATTTGCATGTTTTTCTCCTCTAGCCAGACGTCTTTTCTCACAAAATATAGATGATCAAGATTTTTGAGACTTCTACCCACCTTTCAGTCTGGGTTGAAGTGGCCCAACAGTTCCAAGTACTCTTTGGGATGAGAAGTGACTAACAGGCACACAAATAAATCTCATGAAGCATTACCTTCCTTTCCTCAGACAACCAGGTTCAAAAAGCACTAAATTCAAATCCTGCAACATGATGACAGGGAAGGAAGAAGGATAATGTTGTAATTTTATAGGTTGGGATTTCATTATGGTGAGAATTGTCTAGTCATCCAGATAAACAGACCAATATTTTCAGATGCATTTTTCACTCATGAGCGAGACCTCAGACACTCATGTGGCAGGCAGAATGGTCTCAAGGTACAAGAAATCTTGGAAGAGTCACAATGTATTTTGATCACTAATAAGGAGGATTTAAAGTCCTGTCAGCCACTGTCATTAACAGACAAGAAGACTTGTCATGGAGCAGAAATCCCCGTATGTTACACGCTCATGTGCAAAAGACTAGCTGGATATATCAAAGCGCGACACATTCAATGCACAAGGATTCTCTTGCATAAGACCGTTACTGTCTATACCATCCCAATGTAGCTTTAACGGATGAAGAACACATTAGCACATTAGCAGTATCCCTAGACCGTCTGTAAACTAATTTCAGGTATATCTTCTTTACAGGAAAATGTTACCAATCACTGCTCTTTAAAACAGGTATATTTGGCATACTTTTGCTACTGCCCTGAGACAATGTCTCTCTCAAAGGAACAGAGACATTTTCTGATATTCTAGCAAAGTATGGAGTTGGCATCTCTTGTAAGTTTTTGTTTATTACACATTGTGTCTACCTACCCTAAACACCTGTCTTGAGGTGAGATGCTTCACTTCCTGGAAGTACTCATCTCCTCTAGTGAGTATGGCGAGATCCTCGAAGAATAGCTTGGACTGAACATCTAACTTGTAAATGTTTATCTACATAAGATGAGCAGACCCATCTGTTCTATCATACAAGAAATGCTGTATGCACTTACGATTTGTGTCTTTGTTTCCTCCTATATAGTGGAAATGCTAGTAAGTATTTTCATAATTTGCTTGGGGTTTTATATATTATTATAAAGAGATGTAGAAGTTATTTCAAGCAGGGAGTAAGAACTCCTGAAAACAATTGTTACAGTTTGTGCTCGTCAGTGTTGTGCCCATTGTGAAAAAAAAAAGGTTGCCCTGGCAAATTTCATTCATCACTCAAAGAAAAACAGAATGTACATCTATATCTAGGGTCCTCTCTTAGCAGATGTGTGACCTCTAAGTTTGCAGCCACAGTAATAATGGATGGTGAATAATGAGTTCTTCAGAGAGACAGAGGTAGTCTATATCCCAGATCATGGAGATCATAAAGCATTAAGCAGCACCTTTTGTAAGGAGACCAGCACATGTTAGTGTTAGTTATCCCATAAACAGAGGGTATATTTTGACATTAACACTAGCTGGAGGACCATACAAATGAGGAGGAAGAAAGCTACATGCCATGAACTGGGATTCAGAGCAGGCTATGCAAATAAAAATGGCTCTTCAACTCAGTGAGTAGTGTTCCATTCATACTGTACAATGGAGATAGTATGCACACATACCACCAGCAAAACTAAGAAGACTTAAAATCAGCTTGGCTTCACTTCAAGTGCTCAGACTACTGGTGAAAATGGAGGATCCTTGTGGAATTGCTAAAACAACTGTTGACTGTAAGGTTGCTTTAATAAACACAATCCCTTGTACAGTTTACAACAAGCTAACTGCAGAGGCCACATGGGTCTCAGGTCCTAAAGAAATAACAGAGAGGCCTTTGTAAATACACATGCAATGCAATCTTAATAAAATCACACCCATTGTGCTAGATTATTTTGTTGCCCTGGATCTAAGCGACTGCATGGTTCGTAGCACAATGGAAAGTCACTTAACTGGGCCTCTTCAGAGTCTGAACATGATGCCTTTTCTAGGAAAATCCTGGCAGTTACTACATTGTCTTCTCTCTGTTAAGTTGCTGTGCTTCTCCTGAGCTCTGTTTACTTTGGATATACATGGGCTGTTAGTAGCAATTCAAGGTCACTGCCAAATCTCTGAAAACTATTGACTGGATAGAGACAGTAAAATGCTCTGGCTACCTGTTAGAAATTTCTCATTTGCTATCACTTCTGTCAAATCTGTAAAATACTTACACCTCTTTAAAACCTTCTTATTTCCAGTGAAACACTAAAAAATTTTTACCGATATTCTAGAGATGTATGCTTCCAGATTGGATAGTCCTTGCAGTATTTTAGGGCCAATCTTATCAAGATAAGATCTGAAAGCATCTACTTCGTATTTCATTGCTAGCCTAGTGGGCACAGAAATTACATTTAGGTCCATAGTGTCCACGTCCCTGGTGTAATGGCAAGGCACATGGAACCCACCTTCTACCCATGCACCCACTCATGTCTGTGATACTACTGCATCTCCCAGAGCTATTGATTAGATCTGTAGATAGTGGCAGATGTCTCTGGTTAGTCTTTGTCTTTATTTTTAAGATTTTCCCTGCTAAGCAGAAAAGTTAGATACTTTCAGAAAAGAAAGAGCCAATAAAAACGAGAAGCAGAGAACAAAGTGCCAAACTGCTGAAGTCATATCAAGCCTCTTGTAGGGAAAGCTTGCAGGAACATAGGCATTACCTGATGGTAACAAGAACATATATCTAACTACAACCATGCCTAAAGTCCTTGAATTCTAGACATAACAGTCATTGACTGGCATTAAAAAGGGAAATATATAGCATCCTCTCATGGGAGACTTGTTCCATGCCACTAACAGAAAAACTTCCATTAACATCTGTCAAATGTATATCAATGCCACAGTATTGAAATCTGAACATTTTCTGGACTGAACGGTAATTCCACATTAAGAACCAAGGTAATTTGGGAAATTTCATAGATTTCTCCCTCAAATTAATTTGTGTTTCTTCATTACTTATAAGAGTCCATTAGGAATATCTTGTCCCTTTTTAGTATTATGTATTTTCTGCTTGTTTTTACAGTGCTCTTCCCATTTCTTCATTTTCTCTCCAAAGGGATGTTTAAATTATGACTGGAGAAGATGTTACGAAATGAGTAGGAGAGAACTGTAAAGTCCATCTAGCACTACAATGAGGATTTGTGTTGTTTCTTCTATCTAAAATATGAAATTAAAAAAATATACACCGAAGTCTGTCATACTCTGTAGTTGAAAATACTGTGGGATTTTACACCCCTGAATGCTACTCTAAAATGGAGAATGATTGTCCATCTCTCCTCTAAGCCACCACATTCTTTCACAACTATAGCAGATGCTTTCCTTAGGGCTAGGAAAAAAAAAAAAACCCAAACATAAGGGTTTGAGGTTTCTGAAAAAGTAAAATCACATGTACACCTTAGGATATTTCAAAGCACATTTTCTTAATTTGCTACTAGGAAAAAAATCAATTCCATGTTTTCTAGATAGATACCTTCCTTAAACGAATCACTGAAAAGTAAAACCAGTATGGATCTGAAAGTCCATGCATGATCTCTGGAGGACCACTGAGCAGCAGTACTGTAGACTGCTCTTAAATATCTCCAGGAAAGAAATATCTGCAGATTTCCTGGGCAACATATTCCTATGTGTTATTGTCTTTATGGTTCTCTCTTTTCAATATCATGTTTCCAGAAATATTCTCTGCTGCAAATCACAGCCACTGACTTCTTGTTCTCCTTCGAGACACGGAAAGCAAAAAATCACAGTCCATTTTGCAGAAGTCCTATACATATTGCAAAACTGTTACACATCCTTTTTCAGTCCCCCCTGTTCCAAACCAAACTAGCTCAAATCTGTCCATTTTTCTTCTCACAGGCTTTATTTCTTAAAGCTCTGCTTTATTCTTGCTTTCCCCTGCTGCACTCACACCTTTCATGCCCAGTGCTGGAAGAGTTCCCCAGCCCAGGCTCATTGTCACCGAGCAGAGCAGAATCATTGCTTTCTCTGTTTTGGTAAAAAAACCCGACACTGTCCAGAGACATAATAATGGTTGGACTGTCTGCAGCCATGCAGAGGAGGTAGAAGGAAAACCCTTAGGGGTAATCTGAAGAGAGCAACGTGGATTTGGGCAGACATTTGTTCGCTCTGCGTGTTCTTCAAGCTGGCCAGGTGGGAGCCATGGCCAGCTAAGGGCCATTTTCCTCCATGGAAAAACTTATGAGATCAAATCTGGAGTACTGTGTCCAGTTTTGAGGTCCCCTGTGCAAGACAGGTATTGACATACTAGAGCAAGGTCATTGCAGGGCCACCAGTGGAGCACAGAGTGTATGAGAAGGGGCTGAGAGAAGCAGGTTTATTCAGTCTTAAGAAGACAAGCCCAGTCTTCTCCTTTGCAAACATGCCTTCACCCAGGCGCTATTGTCCCTAGAAATTTTTGCTGTTCCCCAGCCTAACGTACAACCTGTCTTTCAGAAGGTAACTGCGGGAACAGCAGCTCACATCTGCTGGCTTAATGTAATGTCTTGGCACCATCAGCACGGTAAATGCAGGACTCAGAACACTGAAAGATACTCACATAGTACCTGTGAATGAAGCAAAGCAAGACAGGCTTTATTTTGAAAATATCAAAACTAACTGGTTTGGGACTTTTTGGGTTATTTTTTATGTCAGGGGAAATCATAATAAACTGGTCTTTTTCATGGAAAAAATTACTCAGTTGTACAACATTATAAAGTTCTTCTGAAGAGCATGAAAGAAACATTTCTATCCCCACCTGCACTTTAGTCTCTGGGCATACAGGAAGAGAGCAGGCTGAGATGTAGCACATGTGAAATGGTTTGGCTTGTTCACTGCTTTTTAAGCTGTAATCACCTGTAATTACTTCAAATGGTTAAGTAATTCCAGTTAGAGTAGCAGCTGATGTACATCCCTAGAAATTACTGCAATGGTAAACTCAGGTTCTTTTTATTAAGTGCAGTGAGCACAAGCAGATTGCTGAAGTCTTAGCCTGGTTACTCTGAAGTTCCTGGATATATTAGACTGTAATGGTTTCTTTGTTTAAATATAATAGCATGCACATCCACCAGATCTCCCAGATAAATGTTGTAAGCTCATACACTAGAGCTGAGAAGGACCAGTTTCCATAATTATCCAGAATTAGCCCTGTGTTAGCAAACTATATTCTGTTCATCAATAAAAATAATGTATATCTGTAATATATTGTTTTACTGATCTACATTCCAGACAGACTGAATAGGAACATGCCATCAATATATCTAAAGTAGCCATTCATTAAGCAGAAAACCATTCAAACATTATAAAAGATGACATTAATCTTTGTCAAAAGTAAACTCAAAGCCATCTTTAACAGTCCTTTATTTTTGAAAGAGAACAGTAAATCTGTTAATTTGTTAATCCTGGTTTAGAATATGCACTCTCACCACTGCCATAAACAACTAAATAGTCAGACAAGTGCTCACAAATTGATCAAGTCATATAAAACAAAATGTAAGTAACGAGTGCCTGAAACAAGCAGGCAGAAGAATCTGTATTTTATATATGTAGTTATGTACAGCTTGTTTGGGATGGATAGAAGAAACACTTCTGAACACTATTACAGGCAAGCACAAGCACTCTTCTAAAGGCAAATTCATCACTATACAGAAGTGCATGTTGCTCACTGAATCTTCCCTTCTGCAGGCTCCTTTAGGTGCTTTTCTGCCTCCTGCCTTCTGCAAAAATAACAGCAAAGAAATCATGGGAGGCAAAAAGGGTGGATGTCTTGAGGTGAGTAACAGTCTGTCCTTCTCTCTTCCTGTCTTCAGCCTGTCCAGGCAGGCGTGTTGTTCAGCTTCTTTATTATGGGCCTTTTTTGGGTCCATGGTACCACAAAACCCCAAAATGCTGACTCTGGTCTCTTAGGAGCCCTCTGAGGGAGGCTCTCCAAAGACAGCTATCTAAAAAAGGTCATTTTCTCCTGCTGTTTCACTGATATGACCAACAGCAAACACAAGAATATTGACTAAAAATTCAAGTTAGTGCTTTAATGTCCCTATCAGATTTATTTTCTCTCAGGGAGATGAAAGAACTAAATATCTTTCCAAACCCTTGCCAAGGCTTTTATAGCCATGGCTATGCCTTCCAAATTGGTTCAGGTTGCTTACAAATCACTGAAGAATTATTAAAGAGGCAACGCTCATAGTTCAGCTTTTTATTGCTCGTTCTTAGGGAAGGCGACATGATCTGTCTCCTCCAGCACTTCCTCCCACTCCAGCTTTAGCATGCAAGGAGGGATTCCTACTCAGCACAGAAATGTCTCTGGTTTAGAAAAATTAGCAGTATTAATATCCACCAGTCATGTGGTCTCTCTGAGACACATTCAGATGTTATGCTCGTCAGAGCTGATGTCTCAGCCTAGGTTGGGTCTTGTACGGGTGGCCAGCATTTGCCATCGTCGTGGCACGCCATCTGATTACTGCAAAGTATAAATCCTGCGTAATTGCAAGTGTAAGGTAGAGTGGAATCTGCAGTTCTTGATCTCCTCCCTTTCATCTCCTCTCAAGGCCATGTTCGCCCCTCTCTTACCTATCTACCAGTTTAATGACAATACTATACCATAAAGGTCTTCAGCTAATTTAGATTACATTTACTGCTACCTCCTGTATGACTACTCCTTCAGTGTAGAAAGGAGCGCTCAGTGTGAAAAAGTGGAGAGAAAAACATACTCCTATGGAAGTGATTGTTATTGTGACTAAAACTAGACAAAATATTAAAGACTCCAAGTGAATGACATCTAGTGAAGGGCATGTTTCTGTTCTTCTCAGGAGGAAAATATTGTTCTCATGACAGAGGATTAGAAGCAAAGTTCTTTATAGATTCTCTGGGAGGGACAGAGTGTTTCCACACATGCTTTTCTACTTTGCAGCCAGGGCATACTAAGTAGTTTTTTATATTATTTGCAGACTTACAGGCTCTATTTCTCTTTAGACGAATTAGTTAATTAACTCAGTTTGCAAGAACTAGACCAGTTATTTTGGACAAAATACGAGAGAAAAAATTAACCTGTGCGTTCCTGAAGAAGAAAGATCATTGTTCTGCATAAAGGTACAAAGAGATGACACATATTGGGCGTTTTAATTTACAAAAATACTACTGCCTCTATCAGGGTGCACCCAATATTAGGTGATTTCAGATGAACCAGATATTACATTGGAAAAACTTCATCATACATTCAACATTCATTTTGCTGCAAGTGGAGCTGCGTGAAGACCACACTGTCATTTCCAGAGAGGAAACTTGAACTTCTCTCTTTTAACGTAATGCTGCCAACAGCTTCCACCCCAGTGACTAAACAAGTAGTGAGAGTTACTGAAATAGTTCTGAAAAAATCAGAAAAGCTGCAACAGTTTATCAACACACTCTTCCTCTATTTAACATAAGTCTCCTGTGGAGGGTTTACTTGTGACATGCTCCCGAGGGTGCATGAGTCATAAAGGAAGTGCATTTGGTTGACATTTTCCATGTGCTGGCAGTGGGTTGCAGCCCCCAAATGCCAAAACCGAAACACAAATTATAGACATGGGGATTCCTACTCTTAGGATAAGACTGGACTCAGAGCATAATTCCTCATGAGCTGAATTAAACAATTGTTATGACCTTTGAAGGGGTAGGGAGATAATATTTGATTTTGAGTGGGGCCAGACATCTGCACCTCTCCCTGCCTTCAGTGGGGATGTGGACCCTCAACACCTGCTTGGATGAGACTCTTCAGCCATTATACAAAGGGAGTGAAGAATATGAAGATGATGAACAGTGACATCTCTAATCTTTGTGGGGGAAAATAGCTCATGATCACAGCTGGTTAAGATACAGAATGACCGAATGATTAATCAGCAGAAATGTGGGCTGTGTTGTTACTGCATCAAAGCATGCAGGCCGAACAAGCTCTCAGCTGGAGTACAGATGCCAAAAGCAAGCTGTCAGCCAAAAGCCATGTGTTTTTGGAACCTGTCCCTGGAGAACGGGAAAGAGGAGAGATTTTCCCATGCTGATTTGTCTCTTCTACTACTCTCATTCCCGCTCTGGAGTTGATCCACTACTGATGAAGTCCAAATTTGTAATTGGGACCTAGTGTAGAATTCCGATTTCTCTGGCTCACAAAGGACAACACAAGGCGGGGAGGGGGGGGAAAGGAAAAAAAGAGAAGAAAAAAACCCCATCTTCACCTTCTCTATTATGCAGAAAAAGCAAAGAGGAGATTAAAGAAGGACTTTTCAAAGTGACCAATGATTTTTTGGAAGGTTTGGGATTTCAGGCAGCCCAGCTTTTAACATCTGAAAGAACTCAAATTCTTCATCAGGCTGAAAATCAGGGCTGATCATTATTTTTCTATAAAAGTAGCCTAAAGTTACTCATTGCTTGGAAATCTCAGTCACATTAACTACCCCAGCATCACATGAGCAGTTTGAATTAAAAGTGAGACTGTCTTGTGCACCAGGATCATGAAGTTCTCCTCTCTGTCTTTTGCCCATAAGGGTAGATTTTCAAAGACTGACTACAAGCATAAAACAAAACAAACCAAAAATGTTTCTTTTGAACAGAACCCAATGACACTGACTGATGTGTGACTGACCTGAAGGTAGGACAACAACGTGGAGAAACCTTCAAAGACTCCACCTCCAACACACAGTTTGCAACCACAGGTAACAACGGAAGGCCCCTCCTACAAGAGGGGCCAGCACAGCCCTTCTGAGAAACACAAAATCACAGAATGGATTATGTTCAAAGGAAACTCTGGCGGTCATAAGGTACCACCCTCTGCTCAGATCAGGGCTTGTTTTTGAGGACATTGTTCAGAGCCATGTCTAGGTTAGCCTGAGTATCTGCAAGGATGGGTGTCTCACAACCTCTCTGGACCGCTGTTCCAGTGTTTGATTGCCCTTGTTGTGAAGAACGAAGAATGTTTTCCTTATATGCAGTCAGAACATCCTTCACTGCAATTTGTGTCCATCGTTTCACATCCTTTCACTGTCTGCATCTGTGAGGAGACTAAATTAATTTTCTCTATACCCTCCTATTAGGTAGTTGCAGACAGCAGTAAGATCACCCTGAGCTGTTTCTCCTCCAGGCTGAGCTAGCCCAGCTCTCTCAGCCTCTCCTTATACATCATGTGCTCTGATTCCATGACCTTTTTGGTGGCCCTCCATGGGACACCATCCAGTCTGTCAATGTCATTCTTGTAAGGGAGAGCCCAAAACTGAGTGACAGATGTGGTCTCATGAGTGTCAAACAAGGGAACATTATCCTGACCTGCTGGCTGCATTCTTTCTTGTACAGTCCAGTATGCGGTTGCTCTTCTTTGCAGCAGGGGCACACTGCTGCCTCCAGTTCAAGTTGTTGACCACCAGGACCACCAGATCCTTTTCCTGCAAAGCTCCTCCCCCAGACTGCATTATTGCATGGTCTTATTCTGTACCCATGTGAAGGACTTCACTCATGTTTTTTCATGAGGTTTTCATCAGCCCATTTCTCCAGCCTCTCTAGACCCATCTGAAGAGTAGCTCTGTCCTCCAGCATGTCAGCTACCTCCCCCAGTTTGGTGTCGTCTGAAACTTACTGAGGGTTTTTGAGAGGATCCAGTGCCTAAGCTACTAGGATTTACAATTTCTTAAGATTTCAGCCACATCATTCTACTGAAGGTATTGCAAATTGTTTTGTTTGGGTTTTTTTTAATTACTGGATCTTGTAAAGTTTGCATTGCACAGCCTATGCATATATTTCAATGTTTTGAAGAGATTCTAGCAATTCTTAGGTAGTCTCTACTTCATCTGAATCTTTATAGGGTTATCCTCCAGAGTGATACACAAGTCCAGACTGGATCAATAGAACAGTGCCATACTTGGATTATAATTTCATCAGTGTTTTGGTTATAGAACATGAAACATAAGTTTGTAGGTTATTACAAATTATCCACACACTCTCTTAGGTGTTCAAGGAGCTTCCATTTAAACAGCGCTATTTTTATGCCAGTATGCCACTTCTGCAAGTTATTTCTTCTCTATGACATCCAGTGCAATTTCTTCTGGAGGATGAATGAAACACACTAATAGGGCAGCATTTCCTGATAACTTTTGTGACATAACACATTGTCCATAAAGGCAAAAAATCTCTTTACTGAAGAGGAACATGTCTTTGCTTCCAAACGGAGCTGACTTTAGGCATGGAAAAGCCAGACTGAAAAGTATCAACCAAACTGTACTTCATTATCTTCCCTAGCTTTGTTCACTTGAAGCAGCAGTTGCTGAGATGAATATATGTTTAGAATATGTGAAATCTTATATGTCTTTCAGAGAAATAGAAAAGATAAGACAGAAAAAATCCTCTTGGGAGTGTGCAACTGATCTGCTGACTTCAGAGCTCATCTGGTATGATAACTGATTACAGCTCTGAGTAACTAAGAAACACATTTACAGATTTATAGACACTGTAACAGGCCTTCAAAGAATAGCTCCTTGATAACTGGCTGAAAGACCTTTCCTTGATCTACTGAAATGCCTTAAGAGTTGATCTAACCAAGAGCAATAAATTATTATGACTCTTTTCAGAGCAGACACTGCCAGTTTGAGTCTTCACATGTTAAAAGCAGTTTTTATTTTGTAGTAACTCCTGTTGTAAACCAGATAGCCTGTTGATGGTCAAAAATTCTTGGGTTTTTTTTTTATTTTTGTAAAGGGCCATGTATCCTTGTGGGACTCTTAAGGCAGCAGCCAGCATAAAACCTCTAATTGACTTGTGTATTATAGACATGCTTTTCCATACATTGCATGGGTAGCATCTGTATACCTATTCCTACACAGAATGCTTTTGCCACAACAATATTTAGTACCAATGATGAACCTTGAAGCTGCACTCAGACTTACACACCGGTGAATTCCTTAAATTCTGCTAAAGCCAGCAAGGCTCTAAGGATGCCCTTTTTTAATCCCTATTTTACTGCCCATGGACTAAGATGCCTAACAGCAGATCTTAAATGAGGACAGACCTAGCTAGTTCATGTGGCAGTGGTAGGGTTAGCATTTTGTCATTTAACCCCCTTATACCCCAAGTATGTGCAACACATGTTTTTGCCATGTTCTGCACGTTATAAGGTATCCTCCTCTTTGGGCAAAGCAAAACATGAACTATGGGTGTAAGTATTTCTCCTCTGCAACAGGAATACCCATCTTCAGTGCTGTTTCAAGAACTAATGTCTCTTGCACGCATACAACCCTACCAGCATACAACTTGCTTAAATCTAATCTTTCTTCACACCTCTGTGGTTCCAGACACTACTCAGCTTGCCAGTATTTGTCAGCCATTTAGTACTGCTGCTTTACTGCTTTAGGGGTCACAACTACATTTAAGCTCCACGTAAGGAAAGTGCTGACACACTCAATTTAATCAACAGGAAATGGTGACGAAGAGAAGGATGATCAGAGCAAAGACAGGTCTTCAACCTGAATACCTACACATCTAGATACCTTTTTCTTCTGAGTACCTGCAACAGAATTAAGACACAGTAGCATGCATTTATGACAAAATATGAGTTCCTCTGAAATCATACACAGTTTTACTACTGTAGCAATGGAACCAAATTTTCAGCTTTAATTTAGATTGGCATAAAGTCATTTCTTCTTATTGAATTGCTTACAGAGGAGGGAGTAGTTCCTGTGGTAGTGAGAACACCTGGGCTAATAATTTCCCCACTCTTTCAAATTAAGTTTTACATAATATTTAACAGAAAATGGTAGGGCTGACACTTGAAACATAAAGGCTAGGCAAGTGTGTGAAAATATATCTCATAACCTCTGGCACCAGGAACGAAGAAATGACACTGAAAGATAAAGTGTGTTCACTGATGTAATGGAATTGTTACTGAAATGAACAGAATCATACAGCTGCAAGGCTTTCAGAGAGGTAAAGTGTTTATAGTGTAGAGATTGGGCAGGGGTGGTAGATGTCCCATCCCTGGAAACATTCCAGGTCAGGTTGGATGGAGCTCTGAGTAACCTGCTCTAGTTGAAGATGTCCCTGCTCAGTGCAGGGGGGTTGGACTAGATGGCCTTTGAAGGTCCCTTCCAACTCAAAGATTCTATGATTCTATGATTTTAACAGTAATATGCATGATCTCCAAATAGTATAACATCAAAATAGCTTTAAAGACCTGTGTAGGTATGTTTTAGGAATTCATTGAGATTAATTTATTATAATCCTATAAGAGCATTTCTATCCAAAAAGAGAACTAAAAAGATGATGCTTTTTATTGAAAACAAATTACTGGGTTTTAGAAGAGAATAAGCAAATAACACTGTCTGAAGTTACAGATGAGGCTGTGGGGATGTTGGAGGAGAATCTTCTCCAAATCTATTAACATGCAAGTAGTGAACGCATAGACTGGAAAAAGCAAACAAACAAAGTGAAATCTGAGGACTTGTAAAGCAAGCCACCCCACTGTGGAGAATCCTCCCCACAAGGCCATTACTTGGACCTCTGCTGGTTTTAATCTATATAAATGACTGAGACAGATGGAAAACAGTATGCAAGCTGCGTTCACTGATTACATCAAGTGAGTGAGCAGAAAAAGGAACCGGGTTTCCTCTGAAATCAGGCTACTATGCAGTAAATAAAACTCAGCATTGACAAACATAAATGAGCACATGCCACATGCAGCAGTAAACAGCCCAGAAGATGAAATGCAACAAAGCAAGAAAAAGCCAAAGAACCTGGAGATGACCTCAAGGAGACACAGGATTTGTCTCAAAAATGCCTTTCGTGATGGCTGCAGAGAACTTCTTTTCCTTTGAAACCTTGTGTATCCTGCTAGTAAGGAACCCATCTGGGAAGCTGGAATGCTATATTTCTCTCTGTGTTGCCCCATGTACTTATCATCGGTGCACCATTAAAAACTTATAAAATCATCCAGGTGCTGTCTCGCATCATTTAAAATATTGAGGATATCAATTGCCACTGCATTGTCAAGTCCCGTAGATGTTTCACAGAAACTAACAATAGATCTCAGCCAAAATAAACAAAAAAACCCAAAAGATTGCCATTTTATATAGCCTACTAGAGGTACCAGCCTAAATCATAACAAAAGTGAAGTGGCATTTTTATAAATCTCCCAGTGAAAGGCTAGATTGCATAGCACTTTCCTAAATAAAGGATTATGAAACAATTTTGGAATTATTTGGAAGATTCCGTGTTATATCCTAAGGGTGACCAGATTTTGAATGCACATGCTCTGAAGTAAAACTGCTTGACTACTATCGTTACCCGGCTCATTGACAGGATACTCACTTCTTGCAAACATTGTCTTTGTCTCTGAAGCCTGCCCACGAGGATTCATAAAAACTGGAGGCAGAGAGAGTCTAGTTTAAGAGCCTATAACATCTCTCCTCACAGGACAAGGTGTGAGTTAGGCAGGAGAAATGTTCACCCCTCTTTTGGTTTCACGGACATGCTTCTTGAATGACCTTGGGAAAGCTGAACCCAAAAAACATGTCTGGGACGTTAGGTATACTTAAAGATTAGAGTGAAGAGTCAAGATTTCTACAGGTGTGACCATGACCTCATGCAGATAACCTGGATACATGAGGCTGTGGGTAATCTCATGGAATAGAGATACACCATGTACGTAAATCTTCCTGCACTGTTTTCTCTCCATTACTTCTCTCTTGTAGCAAGATTGAGTGATAAAGGTATCTTCTCCTTTCAAATCTGTAACGTTGCTTTTATGCCCACCAAGCTAAACCCAAAATTAAGCCTGTGTTTAGATGCTAGAAAGTCCTGCTCAAGCCAGTATAAACTGTTGCTGCTCTGTGCTGCGTGTTCCCATTTACCCACCACCCATTTCCAGATGCCAGCATGAAAGTTTGTGTCACCACTTTTTGATTCACATCTTCTGTAAAACCTTCCTCCCCCCCTCCTCATGCCCCGAAAACCTTCCCAAACCAGATTCACTGCATGATGATTCAAACACTACCACTAGCACAGGGCCAAGGATGGCCAGGGCTGGAGCACAGGCTGCTGGGAGAGGGTAGGCGATGGTGTCAGTCACTTAACTACCATTGCTGAAGAAATATCACTTAGTTGACAGATGCCCAAAGCCTCCTTGGGGAACAGCTAGGCCATTCTTTTAGATTGCTTATCACAAGAAATCTGAAAGAGCTGAAAGCAATCATGGCCAGCAAGAAAGCTTTTTTACTGAGAAGGACATTTGTGTCACTTACACTTCTTGCAAAGCCTTTTTATACTTTTAGAACCTCAGGAACTGATGATGTAGATGCTCATTATTGCTGGCGGGAAAATGACATGGGAAGGCGACTGTGGTTTGCCAGTGCTTTTGCACTCTATGGCACTAGGAGTAAGAGGAGAATGAATCCCCAGGGCAGGTTAGGAGAGAAGGAGCCTTTGTCCACAATACGCTCGCAGTATAAACTCTTACAGTCCTAAATGGGAATACGTAATTCAGGGAATGTAAAGTCTGTCACAGGAGGGGGATGAGGGAGAAGGCAATTTCACAGTGCCCTTCTCTGTCCTTTTGCGCTAGACTACAATGCAAAACAGCAGAACCACAGAAAAGATAAAGTTGAGGACAGGCAGGGTTGTAGGAATAGCACAGCCCATGCCACCCTGTGCAGAGTAGCACCGATGAGCAATCTGGGGAGGGGGTGATGGAAGTTAAAGGAAATTAAAGGAAAACAAATGCAGAACAGATGTGAGAAAGCACATTTTCCTTCAGAGAATAATAAATGCATGTGGTGGCCTTCCAGAAAAGGTTACTAGGGCAGGAATAACAAGGTCATTTCATAAACAATTAGCTGCTCTTCAGGGTGAAAGTGAAATGCTAGCAGTGACCAAGTTGGACAGCTGACACAAGAACAAAGGATATATTCTTTCCTTCCCTTTGCACTAGGGACATTCCTCTTTTAACACTCTTGTTTTCACAGTTACTCTTTCCTTACAAGAATTCCCTCATAATTCCCCCTCTCCACTAAGGCCATCAGGAAGAAGCTGGTTAGTGTCTGCTCCGATGGGGGGGTGTGCATGCGTGCATGACCTGGAATATATGAGTGTGATGTGAACTCTTCTCTGTTAGGAACAGAAGACCACCAACATGTTTGACCCACAGGCAGTCAATAACCAGTTTCCAGTTGGTTGTAACTTAAAGTTGCTTCTGATCCCGTACTATGACTGAAAAGGCATTAAATGGTTACTTAACCAAGACGGGCTGTAATAAGGCCTTATGTACATTACTGGCAGACCTCTGTATTATTAAAATTCCTTCAGGAAAACACTTGGGTTCAGGTACACAGAAATCTGTCTAGGTCCCAGTTATGTCATTCACCAGCTGATCTACAACTGTGCTGCTGCTTATTTTGGTAATTCATTTGTATTACCGGCTAAACAACACTTTCACTAATGATGTGAGAGTAGCTCAGACAGGGAAGAGGAGCATGAAATTATAAAGGATACAGAAAGAAGGCACTGAAGTGCTCCCCTTTTTTTTTTTTTAACCTAAGGATGTCACCAGCATATTCTTGAAAGCTCATTATTATGATTGCAACTAAGAATGGTTGGGAGAACTAGCCTCTACTGCAAAAATCACAGCTAAAATATAAGTTTTCATGGTGCTAAGCCTACAAGCATTCAGCAAGCTTCAACAAAATATAGACATCTTTATTTCTGCTGTGGCGCACCTAATGCCCTATATCAATCTCTTGCTGGCTACCAATTAGAGCACTTTTTATTCTGCAGAGGTAGGTAGAAAAGCTCTTGTTTAGAAGTTCATGTATGTATACATATCCAGCAGGCCAAAGAATAGATAGAGATTTATTTTCCTTCCAAAACTCTTGTCCAACCCACTCAAGGAAATAGTCTGCACTCTGTATTGACATGGAACAGATTGATCTTCATATCAGATCTTGCTATCAAAAAAGGACTTGGTCTGAATGAGAATCAGTTGCCAAACTGAAGAATGAAATTAAGCTACTAAGCCTGAGACTCATCAGCTCTTGGACTCAGACCAAATACAGAAGGAAACAGTATAGCAGCACCATAACCCATTGAGAAAGGAAAGCAGAGTTCATCTGAATTCTATCGGCTTTGTTGGCTTGGCTTGGCTTGGCTTTTTTACTCAATTTTTAAAAGCTACCTGCTTGAATAACCCACTCCCTTTTTGGTGAAGCAAATAAGGGGTGTGAGGACGAAGGGGAAAAAAGTCAAGAAAGAAAGAGAAAAGGCAAAATTTATTCCTCCCACTTCTTGGTAGTTTTTTTTTTCAAGTCAGGTTTGAAAAAAACACAGCATTTTCAGCAAATTTTCAAAAAAACAAACACTTTTTTCTTTTTTCTTTCAAAAACAAAATGTATTGAATTAAGATGAAGTCTTTATTTCAGTGCCTACAAATATTTTCATCAAATCTAGACTAAAGAACTAATTTCTTTTATCTGCAAAAGAGAAGACAGCACAGAGCTCTGATACCCCTCAGAGCCTGCAGACTACAGAAAACTAGGAGATAGGTTGGGTTGGAAGTTTTCATGTTGGCTAATAATTTTCCTTACAGTTACTCTGAGGCCAATGCTGGGTGCTGAGATAGGTGTTTGATGCCTGATAAATCGAAAATTACATGGCAGAACTCAGATAGACATTAGAAATGAGATGGTAGGTTTGTGATGATCTAAACAAAAGCAGAACAACTGAACAGTTTTCTTTTACATTTTTTCAACATAACCCTCCTTAGCCTCCTTTTAGCAACTGTCATTTCTTTGTGTGCCCTTTGTCCTTTGCAAAAGCCTGAGTCTTGGAAGAGGCTCCTGCTTGTTGAATGCATTCACTAGCAGTTTTCCTGCCCTACTCAGGTGAAAGCTAGCTACCCTCTCCCCATTAAAACCAGGGGCATTAATGTGGACATGCGAGGCAGCAATGCTATCAACTAAAGCAGATTACTCAGCCCACGCACAAGCATTTTCCCTGGTAGATCCTAGAGACAGTTGCCCTTAGAGCAGTAGGAAAGAGGAACAGCGGGAGGGTGGGCTAGAAAGGGACATTTCCAGACACATATTTACCAGAAAGGGGAAAGGAGATGTGGTCCTCACCTTCTGGGCACATATATGTTAGGCTAGTGGACATGTTTCTGGGTGGGATGCTGAGAAAGACATTGGAGCATGGATGAGATGAGAGATAAGAATATGGTAAAAAAGGCCAAAAATGAGGACTGAATGAGCTGGAATGACATCATTACGTACAGGGAGCCCTGTACAGGCAAATTGAGCAACAACACTGCTGGCATACCTTAGCTATAAGTAAAAAAATCTATTGCAATCGATGAAAGCAGAAAAACAGCTTAAAGCATGCAGGGACGTGAAACAACTGCAAACCATACCAGCTACAGGAAGGATTCGTCTATTTGCAACCAGCATTGACTGGACAGCCGGTCCATTTAAGTTTAAGGCAATAAACCAGGTTCAAATATAAAATGCAATGAAACTCACACAAATGAATCTGTGAGTGCTGATATCAGCCACACATTTTATCCAGAATGACAGGAAATTTTTTGAAGTGAAGAGGATTTACAAGGAAATAAAGGGACAAGAGTAACTTAAGGAAGGGTCTCTATTACCATAGTCTTATTGTGGATGCTCCCCCTTCTAAAACCACCTTCAGACCTTTTGGGAAACCTCCACTGAAAATCAGCCCAGGTTTTGTTTCTATCCATTTGACAGCCAAAACAGATTACTGGTATGAACATTAAGAACGTGAATCCTATACCCTTACACAACTTCAATGTGAGATTTTCAGAAGATCACCCATTGCAAAAGTAGTCTTCCCTCCACACTATTTCAAGAGTGAATTCTCACAGTCCCTCAAAAATTCACAATCTCCAAGGCTGCCTTCAACTGCTGCATTTGGTGCAATGCTTATTATAGGAGACTTCATCAGTTAGTTAAAAGTCTGTCTCAACTCAGTTCTTGGACCAGACAATACAAAACCATTTACAAAGAGTGTTCCTGTAAAGTTTTGGGTAGGAACAAAAATGCTGGAAGTTGCACAATAACACATGTGCTGTCATGCATCTTTTCAGTGTTTTACAATGTAGTCCTTTGGCAAGGAACTTCTATTGTAATTGATGTAAATATATGATGATTGTGATTTGGGAACTTTAATCAGCTAATGAGTCTGGATAATTATAACAAATGATAGCTACCGAGAAGCAACATGGAAACACAAGTAAAATCTCACTCCAAGGAAAGCCCAGTATAGTTCAAATTGCAGACTATAAACTTTGTCACATGAATTGAACTGTAATTACAAACTATTTGGCAGCAATATGGGGAATAATATGTATGTTAAAAACATGAATCTTTTTTTTATATTTATAGGTGGTGGCAATTTGAAGCTTTTGGAGGTTTTTTATTCTTTTTTTTTAATTCCAGAACTTGCTACCCTACCAAGTTACTTGAACAGTGAATTTTGATGATTCCACACCCGTGCCTTATCTGCCAGGCCTGTCTACAGCAAACATATTCTTCATAAAGATAGTTTTTGTTTTGCAGATCACAGAATCACAGAATCACAGAATCACTAGGTTGGAAAGGACCTTCAAGATCATCAAGTCCAACCATTAGTCCAGCACCACCATGTCCCCTAAACCATGTCCTGAAGCGCCACATCCACAAGTTTTTTGAACACTTGCAGTGATGGTGACTCCACCACCTCCCTGGGCAGCCTGTGCCAATGCCTGACCACCCTCTCAGTGAAGAAATTTTTCCTAATATCCAATCTAAACCTCCCCTGGCGCAACTTGAGGCCATTTCCTCTTGTCCTATCACTAGTTACTTGGGAGAAGAGGCCAACACCCTCGTCGCCACAACCCCCTTTCAGGTAGTTGTAGAGAGCGATAAGGTCTCCCCTCAGCCTCCTCTTCTCCAGACTAAACAACCCCAGTTCCCTCAGCCGCTCCTCATAAGACTTGTGCTTCAGACCCCTCACCAGCTTCGTTGCCCTTCTCTGGACACACTCCAGCACCTCAACATCCTTCTTGTAGTGAGGGGCCCAAAACTGAACACAGGATTCAAGCTGCAGCCTCACCAGTGCCGAGTACAGGGGCACGATCACTTCCCTACTCCTGCTGGCCACACTATTTCTGATACAGGCCAGGATGCTGTTGGCCTTCTTGGCCACCTGGGCACACTGCCGGCTCATGTTCAGCCGGCTGTCAACCAGCACCCCCAGGTCCCTTTCCGCCGGGCTGCTCTCCAGCCACTCCTCCCCAAGCCTGTAGCGTTGCATGGGGTTGTTTTGGCCGAAGTGCAGGACCCGGCACTTGGCCTTATTAAACCTCATACAGTTGGCCTCTGCCCATCGATCCAGCCTGTCCAGATCCCTCTGCAGAGCCCTCCTACCCTCCAGCAGATCAACACTCCCACCCAACTTGGTGTCGTCTGCAAACGTGATCTTTGTGTCACTTTCTGGCAATAACTCTTTTCTTCTGTACAACTGATATGACATAAAAAACTGTTAGGATATGTATATAAGACAGTACATGTTATAAAAAGTTCATACTAGCAAGTAATCTTATGTGAAAAAAATCATGTTCTTGCCAAGTAAAGCCAGTTTATGTGTGGGCAATGGATTTGGGAATTTTGCCTGAAGGGTTTCATCAAGTTAGAAACTTTGATTGTACTTAGAAATGCAATTTGAGTCTGCCTAGTTGAGCCTGTTGCTTTGTTATGAAGCCTCTCTCTAGAATAACAGGGGTTTGGATTATTGTTACTTTCTATGTTAATAAAAATAACTGGATGGAGAGGATGTGATGTCTTCAGCATGTCTGAGTGCACTTGAAAAAGCTCTGAGAAATGCTCACTTTCTAGCTTTGCTTCTAAAGACTGCAATAAACCTGTTCACATAAAAAAATTCTGACCTTCTACCTTCCCAGTGCAGAAAACACTAAATCACAGAACAATATAACTCACTTCTGAGGTAAGAAAGCCAAGAGCTTGCTATTACCTTGTCATTAGGATAACGAGACATAGAAAAAAAAAAAAAAGGAAAAAAAAAAAGCAGAGAGACAATATAACAAAATCCTGCCAATTATTTCTGGTACGTTCATCATCAATCTCTATCAAATATCAAAAGAAGAATTAAAGCAAAAAGCCTATTACTGGAGGAGCTAAAAAGGTGAAAATTTTCCTCATTCAAAGGAAGTATAATTACCTTAATTGGTTTAGATCTTTTTTTTTCCCTCTGAAAATTAGGTTTCCTGATAAAGTGGCTTTCTGAAATAAAACCTTTCCCCAATATCTGTTACTAAGCAGTGAAGTCAACTGTATTTACAATCTTGAGACTGCAAATAGCATCATGCCTCTGACCGGCATCTTAGTCTCAAGTGCAGCTATTGGCACCCCAAGATTAGCTGCTACAGTCCATGGATTCACATCACAGTTCATCAAGACCTGCCAGTGAGAATCTAAAAAACATTCTAGATGCAATGTCCCGAGAGAGATGCTCCAAAATTATGTTCTAAAAATGCCTGATTCCATGGAAGATCAGTGAGTAGATCCTTTTTGTGCAGCTGCACAGACAGGCTTTTCAAGAAACCATTTAGAAACCTGGATTACTGTGCATGCCAAAATTAGGAGCTAAAGTCTAAAAAAGTACAGGTTTATATGCCTGAAATTAGATGTATAATGTTTCAAGCAGAAACTTCCCCAGGTAGCTAAAGGAGTAATAGAGATATATTAATAATGCATAGACTGAACTGACTACCGTGGTACCAGTCTCCTGACAAAAGCTATTTAGTATTGGATGCTTTTGTACTCAGGTTTCTGCAAGAACATGATTTACTGAGCATATTCAGATCATGTCTAAATCTTCCAGCTTCTACTGAGTTAAAATAATATTAGTAGTGGAAGACTTGCATAATGGCTTTTGGAAAAATATACCAGTCAAGAGCCCAGAAGGTAGAATGGAATTTATTTGGATATACATATTAAAGTTAATAAACGCAAAATCAGCAGTTCCTTAAAGAGTATTTTCTTTGCAGAATTTCATTATGGATCATCACTTTCTGCTCACTTTACTTGAGCCCATTAACCTATGCTTTTGCATGCATAAATCATTTAGAAGTTTTGTATGTTAGATATGCTAACAGTGGTCCAAAATGAAAAAAAAAAAATCTTAATTTGTGTAGTATCAGGTGGAAACTAAGGTTACCTTGCACACAAAATTTCAGAGCAGCTCTATATCATTGTTCTGAGGAAAACTGTTATATAATATTTAAAATTGGAGTATTTTTCCATGTTTCTAAGTAACATGAGGTTCATGGTGCTATTTACCAAGTTATTTCCCTATTTTTCTTTTTTGCCACAAGGGATTGAGATAAAAAAAGTGAAATTAAAAACGTCTGCTACTTTTCAGGAAAATCTCATTGTAATTTCACATATGATTTCCATACAATCTCATTCATCTCCAAGGACATTTTAAACTCTGTTCAATATCTGTCCTGGCCACATCAATGTTTGAGTTGTATTCTCTTTAATCCCTCTTATCCCCCTCATTTACATTCTCATTGTATAGAAAAATATCTCATAAACTTTAGACCACAGAAATCTGCAGATTTAAAGGTCTCCTTGAAATATAGTTTCTGAGATGAAAATAACCATTGACCACAGCTGTAGACAGAGACCCTGGACACTATTCACTTGAGATCTCTGGTTTGAACATACAATTAAACACCTACTCTTTGGTGCAATATGAATTTGTTATCACATGAGCAAAATCAACAATAAGTAAATCTATGTTTTAGTAAAATAATATGAGTGGAATTAGAATTATTTAGGGTTAAGACTTGATACAATGTTGAAATATACTTAATGCTGATTTAAGCTAGCTTACTTGTTTTGAGGCTGTACATTTATAGCAAATAATTTCTGGCACACAAGCAGAAATGTCATTGAAATCAGTTTTCTTGAAATATTTTAGTAGTTATGCTTCTGGTAACTGAAAAAAACTTCAATCATTTGCAAAAAGCCTTGGTTTCAAATGAAATTTAAAGTTTATAAGGCTAAGAGAGGTGCCTCTTTTTCTTATCTTGTTCATTCCCCCTGCTGTAACTCTAAACCTAGTTTTTATTTAACTGAAAACAGACAAGAACTGAAGTTTTGTATGCACTGCTGCAGTCATGAAGGTCCAATAAATCTCTGTGTCTAGTTGCCTAACATAAGCTTTTCACAGTATTCTGTAAAGTAAGAGAAGTTAAATCTTTATCTTTCTTATTTTACTGCTTCAGCATAACCTGAAGAAGATGCTTTTCATCCAGTAATTTCATGCTAGTCTTTCTCATCCTTCTCTCAGCCTAAGCCAACTGCCACCAGTGGACAGGAATGTGCTATTTTAATATACCTCCCATGCACGGTGGGTACCAGGCCTGACCCCAAGCTGCACAACAAGGGCACCTGACCTGCGTGGTGGGTGGGAGTAGGTAAGGATGTGCAGGGAACCCACCGTCCATGGGATCCTGCTGTCTGTTCCAAGGCCCAGAGCCCAGTGGAACCAGCTGGCACCTCTGTAAGGGAATCCAGTTGAGTGGGCACCAAGTATTTATCTCCCTTCATTGGCTCTGTAACCAAATGCAGATCCACTACATAAAAACAGCTACATAATACACTTCAAAACACCAAGTAGCATCTTCAACCAAAGTAAACTCCCTTAGCATTTACAGATTACCGCTCAGACTGAGCAATTATAGCTTGCGGTTGCATCGGGTAGGAATTTAGACCCTTACTCTGCCATTAACAACTTAAAATGTTAAGGAAATGGACAAAAGCAGACAATGCACAGCAATGACAATAATGTCATCATTTTTATTCATTCAAAGTTTGGATAATTTTTACTCTGTGTTGTACAAAATATTCACTATGGAGAGTAATGGCTTTTGTTCAAAACCCAAATATAGACCTTTGTAAAAATAATCTCTTTTTCTGTGAAGCCAGGGACAGGTATGGATATTTTTCATGACCATGCAAGTGGCTCAAATTAAGTTCTGTTTGCAACAGTTTAAATCTGAAGTGCTTTCCATGGCCATGGTTTACAAGAGTGTATTCTGCTTGACAATAAGATGAAAGATAAAGTTTAGAAACCAAGGCCACAAAGCTACATTAAAACTTAGTTTGGTATCTGTGTTTGACATTACTTTTTTAAGAACCTATCATCATATATTTGCTTGCATATACAATTCCTGTGACTTAATGTCCTTACATTTTACTTCAGAGGAATTTTCTTCTCTTTCTCCACTGTGTCTGATTTCTAAACTAAAGCAAGCTAGGGCCTCCAAGTGCCTGATCCCAGGCAATGTCATCCTAGTTTAGGAACTGGTCCAGAATCAGTGAAGTGTAATAAATATGATCATGAGGCTAAGCTATTTCATTTCAGAAAGATCTCTGTATCTGGTAGTGATTTAAGGGAATATGTCAGTCAAAATATGATTGGAGTAGAAACCACTGTCATATATGAACTGGCTTCATTATCAATGAAATGGAACCACTCTTTCCTGTACTCATACTGTATGACAATAAGACCCCAAACACATCAAAGCTTTCTATGACTTACACGCAAAGTCCACAATTTTACAGCAAAATGACATTTGTCATAATAAAAAGATTAATAAAATATCCTTCATATTACCAACTGTAGCAAATTTTACTACATGTCTTCCTACTTGTTGATCATATAAAATGTACCCTTTTCTATCTGGTGTATGCAGCTTAACCATTCTCCCATCCTCTATGTGACCTGCATGGAAAAGGTAAGCAGGAAAGTTTTCAGAAATGCAATGTATAAAAATAAGTTTAAGTTGTCTTTTAAGTCCTTGAAAAATCTAAAATGAAATTTTTCATAATATACTCAAGACACATTAGTTACCATAACCACTAAACTATAACATCTCTGGTTTGGGGATACACTGGATAGTCTCAAAGGTCAAAAGTCTAATAAGACTATCATGCCAATATTACCTTTTCCTGAATGGAAATCCTTAAAAAATATCCATGGCTTTTATCTTTTGAGGAATGAATCAATAGACAACAGCTGTTTGCCTTTCATTCTAGCACATGGACCTCAAGGACCTCATGGACCTCACGGACCCCAAATCAAACTAGCCAGTTGTAGATTTGAAACAGGATGCTGTGGGTGCTAAAAGTTTGCATGGATCCAAAAAAGTAATTACACTGATTCATAGGGAAAAGTTCTATTGAACAATATTAAATATGATGTCAGGCTCAGAAAGTCCCTGAGCTTCAAATTGTCGGAGGCTGGGAAAGTACCATGGGAAAATAACAGCACATGTAGCCCCAGTTCTTATGTCGTTCCTTAGGTATCTGGTTTTGGCACAGTCAGAGCCAACACACTTGGGCATATGGTATAAATTGTACAAGTAAAGTAATTCTCCCCACAAATAACTACTTTTAAACTATGTCTGTCCTGGCACTACAGCTACCCCAGCAATACCTTTCACCTGTAGCCTAGACCTGTGAGAACACTGTGGCCTCTAAGAGACCTTGGACCATGTAGGCCTGTTTGTGAGACAGGAAGGCACCTTTTCTTATCTATCCCTCTATCCTAAGGCAGGGTAAGTGGTATATCAATACATCTTCGTAAGGTAAGTGCAAAACTCTTGTGTTGCACTGTTTGTGCTAATTCTGTTTATCACCTCTTTCATTGCCTGGAAATGAGTGGGTGCCCGAAATAGCTTTTTCTGAATTTTACTTACTGAACTGCGGTGCCAAAGGCAGGAACCCACTCATATTTTATTCCCTCCACAGTAGAGAGAGCGAGCCTAACCTCCACAGGGTGATCCATCCCTTCTAAATTTTCAGTATTGACTGATTGCTTATGAGGTATATTAGATGCTTGAATCTCTCTGTCCTTCTCACTCTTCTCACGGACTCTAATATTAATTCAATAGATCTGGGTGGATTGCAATATCCTTGTAATATGATCCCCAACCCCCTCTGTTGTAAATATTCTTTTTTTTTCCTTTTCTTCTGATGATAATAGGGCCTTGTGTGAAAAACCTAAACTCTGCCTGCCTTTTTGGTTCCTGATTATTTGCCTTTGGCCTACAGGTTTGATGGATTTTTCAAATCTGTCACATGGTATTACTTCTGTCCTACTCACCACTTAATTGGGCCAAGATGCTCTTTCAGCCTCTGAAGGCTGATAGCCTGATAGCAGAATCAAAGTTCTCACAGCAATAACTATTTGGCACTACCATAACACTCAATAACCAGCAATTAAACTGTCAGTCTTGCAATGCTTCTACCATCAGCCCCTGTCAACCACACAAGTATCTCACAGTCTTATTGGTCTAAACCTGCTAAGTGCCTGGGCTTGGCCCATGCTGTCAGAGGTACATAGTTTCAGGGAAAGAAAAAGGCTCTTCCTTTCCAACTCCAGCCATGCAGAAAAATCTAACTCATAATTGCTTTACAATACATTTTATGGTACACAGAAATAAAAATATAAAATGGAGGTGGATTCAACTAATGTGGAACATCATTTCCTGAGCAGTAAGGTTGACCCCAAAAGACTGATTTGTCTGTTGCCAGGGAGAAGTTCACTGAGAAAAGAGAAAAAAATCCAGATGAGAGGTGAGTTGAGTGTGTATACCACATCTCCATCAGCCATTGAGCAAGCTCATCAATAATTGCCCTTGTTTTTGAAGTGACCTTAAACTGTGGAACAGCAGAGTTCATTGCTGAGTATTATTTCCTTCCCAAAAGGACAAGGAGAATGATTGCCGAAGGAAGAATTCATATAGCCAACTTCAAGGGAAGGTCATTACACTGTGCTGCGAGCAACATGGATTTGTACTGCTCCTCCTGGACGTCCCATAGGTTTCTTTTTTGGGGGGGAAGTGAAATCAGTAGGAAGGGAAGGTCTCTTTCTTCTTCATTTGCTGTCACAGGAGAAGGTCACTATGGTTCTATGGAATCACTTTCTCTGCCTGAGAGAGCCTAGAGATCATGGAAAGTTGCTAGATGTTTTCTGCAGGTCTGCGTGCCAAACCCTGATCTTATAATAAGAGAGCTGGGTGTTCTGTCATTTTGCTCATTCTGAATTTTTTCTGCTCATTTCTCTATCCTGCCCAGGGCCCTCTGAATGGCAGCACAATGCTCTGGTGTATCAGCCACCAGCCTTGTATCATCAGCAAACTTGCTGAGGGTGACTTTGCCACATTGTTCAAGTAATAAAGATGTTAAAGAATACTGGCCCCAGTACCAACCCCTGGAATATAGCAGTAGTGATTAGCCTCCAGCTGGACTTTGCATTATTGACCACAATCTTCTGTGTCTGGACATTTGGCCAGTTTTCCATCCACCTCACTGTCCACTTATCTAACTTGCACTTTTTCACTTTTTTCTATGAAGATGCTGTGGAAGGCATTGTCAAAAACCTTACTAAAATCAAGATAAACAACGTCCACTGCTCTGTCCATGTTCATTAAGCTGGTCATCTCATTATAGAAGGTGATCAGCCTGGTAAAGCATGATTTCCCCTTCATAAAGCCATGCTGACTACTCCCTGTTTGTGGGAATACGTTTGGAAATGGTTTCTGGGATTTATTGCTCCATCATCTTCCCAGGGATCAGGGTGAGGCTGATCA
The DNA here is from genome assembly GCF_964289735.1 of Phaethon aethereus. NCBI lineage: Eukaryota > Metazoa > Chordata > Aves > Phaethontiformes > Phaethontidae > Phaethon > Phaethon aethereus. Next base: position 14,233,162 of record NC_138582.1, on the reverse strand, counting down.
GCCTGTAGTTCCCTGGATCCTCCTTCTTGCCCTTCTTGAAGTTAGGAGTGACATTTGTGTCCTTCGTCACCAGGTCGCCTGCCACGTTCAGCAGCATGCCCACATTTTCCCTAGTCTGTTCATGTACTGGCCTTTCTCATTGCCCTTCATGTCCCTCACCAGCCTGAATTCCAGGTAGTCTTTGGCTTTTTTGATCACATCCCCACATGCTCAGATACTGTCTTTGTATTCCTCCCAGGTCTCACGTCCCTGCTCCCACTCCTGTATGCTTTTTTTTTCGTGTCTGAGTTTTGTCATGAGTTTGTGTTAATTTATTCTGGCCTCCTGCCAGCTTTCTTTGACTTCCTGCACAGCCAGATGAACCTTTCTCAAGCTCGGAGAAGGTGATCCTTGAAAATCAAACAGCTCTCCCAGACACCTGCTTTCTCCAGACACCTGCTTTCTCCAGGACTGTTTCCCATGAGATCCTTCTACACAAGTGCCCTGAACAGGCCAAAATCTGTCCTCCTGAAGTCCATGGTTTTGCTATGCCACACTCCCAAAGAGCTGGCATGCTCCTAAAGAACTACCTTTTATTTCTTTTCAGTTAAAAGGTATCCAGGCTGTGGTCTGAGAGATTGCTCCGCACTGTGAACCAAAGTGTTCAGAAGCATGCTCCCTATCTAGGCTAAAACAAGAATATAAGACACAACTTGAAGGCAGGGATGAATCTGATTATTTATCATTCTTGTCAGAGAGGTCAGTGAGTGATACGAGCTTTTTTCCTTAAAGTGACTCTATTTCTATTTTTCTCTAAGTCTTTAATGTAAAAAATAAAACAAAACCAACAAAAAACTCACGAAAGCATAAACATCCCAGGAAGAAGGATCAGAAGTTGATTTTCTCCTTTCCCATGCCCACTCAGCTGCAGCATTATACTTCTTCTAAGTTGCATGAATTATACACAAAGGCAAAAAGAGCATTTCTGACTCCAACCCTGATTCAGGCAGGCAGACCAAATTTAAGTCAGAGGCCTTTCTGCATTATTTCCTACCAAATAGCTATACCAAAGGTATAGCCCCTTTAGCCCCCTGCTCCTTGTAAATCCCAGTCCTGGGAGCCTATACCTCTTCATTCACTGCATATGACACAAGAATATGAGTTTCACTCGTGGCATCAGACCCCAACATTTAAGCATTGAAGTCCTGAGACTTGCAGTGTCTAAGACACCTTCTGAATCTGTACTGCATCACCTTGATAGATTGGATGATTTGGGACACAGTAATATGAACGTGCCCAGCAACCATGTCCAAGAAATGGAATTGGGCAAAGAAAAGCTGCACGCTGGGATGGCAAAGCCTTTGGTCATTTTATTGCAGCTCATTTACACAGCTCTGACTAGGCACCAGCAGTTTGTAAAATCTTGTAATCTGTTCATATGATACTTGTCAACTTTCCAAGCTCTTTTGGCTCAAGAGTGTTCAAATAGTCTTTTAATGAGGATGAATAAAAAAATATTTTGTTTTCTTGAGAGTTTTCATGAGAAACTTGGAATCTTTTCTGGCTACATTTCCAAAACACTTATAGATTTCCTGAGCCTTATATTTATACTACAGCAAAAACCTGTACGTAAAGTTTAGTGTAGCACTGGCTCTCTTTATCATTAGTCCCATCTGAATTATAAAGATAATCTCTTCTTGTCTAAAGACATATTAATGTGTGATAAAGATTGAGTTCTAGTAGAGCTGCCTAGTAGAGCTAGTAGAGGGTAAATCAGTTACTTGCAGAAAAAAAACATTTAGGCAATTATTTGGGCCTTCATGAATTCTCATTTAATACTCCCCCCCCCAACCCCCCCCCCCCCACCCCAAAGATAAAGGAAGCTAGAAAGCATACATCTGTCAGGAATGCAGAATAGTGCTACTTTTAAAAGAAGAGGTTTCAGACCTTTCATCTGAAGATATTATTTTCATTTTGAAAATTGACAACTTCTACTAAAGAATGTTCCTGAAACTTTTATTAGAGGAAAGTTAACATTTCGGGAAGTCTGACTTCTTGGATATCTGAAATAAAGGGTCCAGGTAAAATGGACAGTAAAATTAGACTAGTAATCTAAAAAGGTTCTTCTAAAATTAGTTACCTAAATCATTCATGTTGGTCTAAATGTCCTGTGCGGTAACATACGGAAAAGGGCATTCACCTGATGGAGAGATCCAGCTTCCCAACATCATTGATCTGATTGCTCCAAATTACTGAATGAAAGGCAGTACCACTATCAGCCGTGTTTTGAGATAAAATTAGCCATGGCTGTTGTTTCTGTGCGGAATTCAATAACATTAGTATGAGCAAGTATGAGTAGTTCAAGATTTAATCATCACCTAAAGTTTTATAGCATGTACACAATCTGGCCATTTATTTCCACTTCCCCAAGCTGTCTTGCTACTGTATTACACTGTTGAACCAGGGGAAAGACTTGATACAATGGTCAGTTGTCACTTTGAGTTTCATTCAGTCTTCAGCTTCCCTGAGAGCCAACGGCCCACACAGGCCAAGCAAGATACCATTGTTTTCTCCCCTTATTGCTGGATGGAGATCATCTGCCCATCTCCAACAAAGCTCAAGTCCCAAAAGGCCTCGCTAGATCAAGTTGTCTTTCTGACAGTACCAACCTAGCTAAGAACTGGATTAGTGAGGTAACATCCACATGTGGCATCAGCAGTGTCCTGAGATGAAACAGTGCTCCAGCACTGTGATTGAAATGTTTTATATGAAAATAAAAATTAACAGCTTACTTTTAGGCAGAGTCTTATACAGCCATGAAATAGTAGCAGGCTGACAAAGGCTGAAGTGTCTTTAACTGCTGCATGCCAAACCAAAAAGCTATGTGCTTGGATACATGGCCTTGTCCCTAACTGAATAGCACTGAACCCAGCCAAAACTCATTTAGAGTTGAAAACTGTCAGCAGTTGGCCAAATGATGATGATTCTGGTTGCCTATAAAGATAATTCCTGTAGTTTTATCTCATAGTAATTTACATCCCATTGTGTGTGCTTCACAGGATGGCATGAGCTGTGAACGCTTGTAATATTGATTGATACCATATGTTAATGCATAAGTGGATGGCCAAACAAAAACTAATGAGACTCATAAAGTATAAAAAAGTGTTGGTCAGAGAGGATTTTTGGCATCTTTCATAAAGAGTTTCTCATGCTTGAAGACTGAGCTTGTTCTCTGGAAAAACACATCTACCATATGCAGAGGCACGAGGCATGTTGCATCACAGAGTTTCCCCATAAAACAGCCCTTGTGTTATAGGAGCTGCAATAATCTGTAGAAGGTGAACAAGAAGATGCCAAAAAAGAAACAAGATGTTAGCCAAGCTCCGTCACAGGGATTTCTCCAAACAATTTTCTGATGTGGTCAGAATTGATTTCACACGTTTGTTTAGATTTGTTTAGATTTGTTTAGATTGTTTACATTTTCCTCTAAGAACTCTCAGGACAGTCAGGAATATTTATCTTCTATAAAACATGCAGTGGAAATTTCTAAGCTTCTTGATGTCAGTCATATTTGGAATAAAAACAAGGAATTTTTGGAAGCACTGAGCAATTCAAAATGCGAGTGCTGCAAAATGTCAATCATCATCTATTTCTATTCAGTATCAAAATTCACCCACTTCAGACAGTTCATCACTTGGAATTCAAAAGGTGAACTTTCCACAGCATACAAACCATGGAATAGAATTGCATTACACATGTTGTTGTGAGTTGTCTTTTGGTGACATGAGCATTGATTACAAAGAAAGAGAGCAGCTCTACCTGTAGCCCCATAAAGCACTCATAAAATACTTCTTAAAAAAAACTTTAATCACCAGTAATCCAGACATTAAGCTTTGAAAAATACATTGCAAAATCCTATACAATGGATGATATTTTTGTTGTCTTACAACTTCATTGACTCTCTGTCTTATTTTCCAATTCAAGATGAACGCAGTAGTAATGTCTGCAACCCATTCAGAGAGATGCTCAGAAGAATAGTGTAGCTTGATGGGACTTTGAGGATCACCCTGCCCAAGCCATGCGAGATGTCTGTGCAGCAATGGACTCTACATCCAGCTCAGTTGTGTTGGGGTCCTTGTTCTTTATATAGGGCCTTCTAAGGAACCAGTTTTGTCTCTCCTCCCAGGCTGGTACATAACAATGAGAAAGAGAACCAAGAAATGAGGTGCAAAAGGACATGAAGTTGGGAGGTGTGTTTGCATATTCAAGCTCCTGTGCAACTTCTGAACATTGATTGCAGAAAATGTCAGCAAGGTCCAGAAGATGGCAGCCATGAAAATTAAAGCCATATTAGGATAAAATACCTCATTCAATCCATCATTAAAGCTTTCCATGACATAAAATCTCTTGAGCTGAGAGCATAAAGTTTTAAAAAGGCAAGGTTCCTACTGGGTCAGATGGCAAACTTAACACACCCACCATATAATGCTGGAGCATGTAATACTTTCCATGAGAACTGCAGATTTTGATACCAAGCCAAAGTACCTTAACTATTTGTTCCAAAGTTTCAAAAGTGACTAGAGATATGAGATCTTATTTTCAGAAAATCAGGTCATACTAAGGGCATATCAGATTGGACACCCAGAAGCAGACTTATTTTCACACCCTAGGACCATTTCAAGAACTGTACTGTTTGTTTTACTCTGATACATTTTCTGAGCATAACCCTTTGCCTCTATATATTATAAAAGGTCTGCTTACTGTCGTTATGCAGTCAACTACTCACAGTCAACACCATGATTTCCACATTCTATTTAGCATAAAGATAAGTAAATTAAGAAAAAAAACTCAAGGAATTGATTCCTTCTGTGTTCCTCAAAAATACATCCTTTTTTATCTGAAGAAAGATTAGGTGTTGTCTGAGGCAGGATGGTGAGACACTGATATTTCCATTTAATCCACTCCTGTAAAAAAAGAGTAACAACTTCAATTTGAAGATTTCAGTGGTAGGATTTGTTTGCTGTGAATAGGCTGACAGAGGTTATGATAACACATAGCCAAAGCAAGAGGTGGAGGAAAACATATTATACGTTTTGTAATTACACACACAGGCTTTATTATACTCATCACAGATACGGGCATTATTTTTGGAACAACTCATTTCATGAGCTGTCCAGCATTTTATCCCTGACTCCAATCTAAAATTATGGTAATGGCAAGGAATCCAAACTTTTCACTAGAAAAAACAAACTTAGAGATAGACTTCTGGAAATCTCCTACAGTAAATTAAAGATTAAGCAAGAGTGTTGTAATTGCTTTAGCCTCTGTTGGATGAAAATTACTTTAATTTCATGTAATAAATTCAAACTACCGTAAGAAATTACTGTGAACTGGAGTGTGAGTGTCACTCAGTTCACTGTAAACATGATTTGGTTTTAACTTAACCATTCTAGTGCCAAGTGTTGGGGAAACCATCTGTCAATCAGGCATTGCAATTCAATGTTCAGTTTCTCTGTTCCCAGGACTTTTAAACTCTATATATCAAAATATGAAAGAGGCTTCCGTTGCTTCAGGTTGAATATGAATCGGTACTAAGGGAATAAGTAAGTGGTCAGGCACCATATCCAATAGACTGCTTGTCTTTTATATGTAGTTCTGATGTAAGGAAGAAGAATGCTCCAGTGGTTGCGACGGCAGTTTGTAATGCCGTGGAGTGGAATCTGGTTCTTGTTCTGATGCACATTTCCTTGGTCACATCACGTAACACTCAGGGCCAGACTGAAAGGACTCTTGGGTGTAGTGAGTCTTAACACTGCTAAGCCTGACTTTCAAGTACCCAACTGCAAGAATTCAATAATGCTGAGTTAGACATCAGGGGCTACAGGTATCATTTGTGAAAGGTTGCTTTCCACCCAAAGTAGACTAGTGCTTAGACTGGTTGGATGCAGTCCCACAGAGGGACAGCAGCTTTAGATAAGCTCTTCCAAAAGCACCACAGAGGAGAAAGCTTAATACTATAGTCTGGGTTAAGCACATCCCTGCCTATAGTGTACATGAGGCAGATACATGTATAGCTGTGACCGCTGTACCAACCGTGTGTTTTCGCATGCTTCAGTAAGGCCAGCTTCAGACAAATCTGCTCCTATTTAAAAGATCTTGTCATCATATATGAGATCTTATACAACATAGGCAAGGGCCTTTGTGGTTGATTGATTGACTTTTGGCTGCAATACCAACATCATTGGCACAGTGCTTCTGTAAGAAGACCTTACAGGACCAGTAGGTAAAGACATGGCACATAGTTTTTGGTGCACACATGGTTCTGGCTTTTGTCCCTTAACTGTATAGTCACAGTCTAGATTTCCACAAGGTGCACTGGGAGAAGTAGGCATATAAGACTGGGACTCATGAGAGCTGCCATTTTGACAGAGCTTACACCACTGGGATACAGAGGAGATCCTCAGAAATTTATTTTCCATCCCAGACTGATCACTTTTTAGTCTGAGTTTGATGCCTACTAAAATCAGATTTAAAGTCCTAAATCTCTATATATATGTGTGTATATACACATGCACCTGTAGATCATGTGTTCAGCTAGTGGAGCCATCCTGTCCTCAGTATTCAGATCCATGTTACCCATGTTTACAGAGGTAATGTTCACCTTTCCCACCAAAGCAGTGTCAGTTTTGAGACAAATGAAACATCCAGAAGATCCAGGGAAAGGAAGTGGGAGATTTCACACCATGCAGACCTGTGATGAGAACGTTCATTTGCAAGAGGGAAGACCATGGTTCCCCAGGCATGATGCTGCTGCCAAAACTGCTAACATATTTAACAGTGGACAGTCATAGGACAAAATACACAATTAACTTGGGTAGCTGGGACCGGAGTCCCATCTCCCACATGAGAAATTCTTGATGTGTCTGCCTGCAGGTCTACTACAAGTTTGTGTGGTTGAAGGAAAGAATGACATTTAAGTAAACCAGTTACGTGTCCTGAGTGAGCCCAGAGGGTATGGGGGTGCTGTTGAATTGAGACAGTCATAGTGGGAGAACTGTAAAAATGCCTTTTGGGGAGAGAAGTCTGATGAGACCATCCACAGTGAGGTAAGGCTGCAGCAACCCTACAGGCATGATGAGGTGCTAAATGGAAAATGCCTTTAGCTCTTTGCTAGGATTGAAAAAGAAAAAAAAAATCAAACCCACAAAATGCTGCCATTTTTCACTCACCCCTCTAAAAGATACTATATCGCCTTAAAAGACATCTAAGGCCTTAAACCATTCTGTTTTAAAAACAAAAGCAGGAACAGAAGAATTCTTTAAGAGTCCATGGGTATAAGTAGGAGTAATCTCTGTGAGCTAGCAATGATGAGCAGCCTCCCAGGTAAACTGGTGAAGGGTTTATTACAAGTCATTCCCAGCAAGAGTGGACAATGTGGTAGAGAATAAATGACCTGGCATTAAATGAAAGTGTGAGCTGGACAAATAACCTAAGAGGACTTTTTCATCTCTGATTTCTTTGTTTCTACAGAGATTATGAAGGAAAAGAAAATTAAACCTCTAGCTGAGTAGTTTATATACCAGTGTATGGGATCTTAAAATCTGTGTTTCAAAAGAACATAAACCATGCAGAATTCCTTGCCAGCAAAATTTTGTTTCCATTACAAGATAAAATACAAATATAACACACCTTATTATGAAACGGTGCAGTACTGCCAGAGTCACTTCCTTATGTGTCCGACTGATGAAAGGAGGAACTGACAAAATTCAATACAAAATTCAAAAACTCTGAGTTAATCAGAGTTTCTGTTGATCCAAAGACACAGTAGAGTTTTGACTCTGTAATCCCAGGAGAAAGGATTACTAGAGGGAGGAATATTATGTTAGAGACATGTAGGAGCCCATCTAAGGAGTAAATCAGCTTCTACACCTATGTGTCCCTGAGAACCATTCAGCAGAGGAAGATTTCTGACATGAACACTCACTCCTCTAAAGGCATATATCTAGGTGAGATGAATCTGCAACCACACATTACCCTGTTTTGTACTATCTACATGAAGTTGGTGCTCCAGAATACATGGTGTTCACTTCCTCTAAGCTAAATGGGTAGAAAAAATCACAGTGAAGAAAACAGTAGGTTAGAATGAGAAAAAAATGCTTTAGAGTGGAGTTTTACAAAACTTTCACTGTCTTGCCTCTTAAAAGTTCCTTTTAGCACATACTTTTATATCTTCTTCCAGGGGCTTGCAGAGCTGTGCTACACCACTGTTTTTAGAAGAGAGCACAGTATGTTTGCTAACTTCTTCCCTTTTAAGTTAACAGACATAGAGTAAAAACACTAATGCAGACCTCTAGCCAGGAATATGTCTCATCAGTACATCAATAAATATTTTTGGGATACATTCAAATCCTCTGAAAAGCTGCTTTCATCAGGAATAAGTAAGATTTCAGAACTGTGAATTCTGCTCCTCTTGATGAGATAATCCTTGTGGCCAACAGCAAAATCACCGTAAACTGATGAGATGGTTTAGTCCAAAATGAGAAAATAGTAACCATTGTTTTTTAATGAACTACTAAAAAAATTCTATAAAATAAAAGCACTGTTTACACAGCAGCTGATTTATTTTGAATAACACAGCTGTAGAACAATAGGCCTGTGCATCTGAGCCAAGCACTTTGGGTATGCGTGCTTTCAGAAGTAGAAGACTTTGGCCCCGATATCTTGTGGTATCCCTGAAACTCAATGTGCTGAGCTGACACTAGCTGAGCATCAAACTCAGTGATCTTGGGCCTTTGAGGAAAAGCAGCCACACCAGCAGTTTGTTTGTTTTCCCATCGCAATATGAAACTTTTCTCCATCTCTCTTGGGAGATCAAAGAACTTGCAAGTGAGAAGAAAGCACAGCCTCTAACTGATGTTATGTCATGCAATGCCATGACTCTTTCTGCTTTTTACTCATATCTCTCTTCCTTCAATGTCGGTACTATAGTAAATACAAGTGTGTTTCATTTACTGTTTGGCAGCATTGATGTATTCGTGCGTTATCTTAACTGTCATGGTGAGAACATAATTACTGTCCCCCTCAAAAAAATGTGGAAGCTTTGGAAAAGAGATCCTATAACTCTTTGATTTCTCCGTACAAAGCATGACCAAAGCCAAGTGAAACTAATGTAAGAGTACTGATTGGCTTCTTGGACTTTTGATTAGACTTTTATTTAAATATAAACATATGATTTTAAGATTCTCTGAGAAACTACAACTGATTTAATTACTCTTCCCCTTCTGAAGCCTTGAACGCATTTTTTCAGAGAAATCATTAAAGTTTAAACACAGTTCATGTTAGCTAACCCATTCCACACTAATAAAAAAAAGGAAAATTAAAGAAATATTTTAAAGGAATAAGTTCAGCATCAAGTCCTACTAGCTTGACTATTGTTGCAGTTTAACCCCAGCCATCAGCTAAGCTCCACACAGCCACTCACTCACCCCCCACCCCAGTGGGATGGGAGAGAGAATTGCAAGAGTAAAAGTGAGAAAACTCAGGGGTTGAGATGAAGATAGTTAGGTTAAGCAAAAGCTGCACATGTAAGGAAATCAAAATAAGGAAATAATTTACTACTTCCCATTGGTAAGCAAATATTTAGCCATCTCTAGGAAAGCACAGCTTCATGACTCGTAAGAGTTACTAGGGAACACAAATGGTAGGGCAGTGTGAAAAGCAGAAAAGACCTTGATGCTGTGCAAGCACTGCTTAGCAATAACTAAAACATCCTCATGTCATCAACACGGTTTTGGTCACAAATCCAAAGCATAGCCCCATACGAGCTACTGCGAAGAAAACTAACTCTATCCCAGCCCAAACCAGTATAATACACAAGCTGTGGACAGAGCAGAAAGCAGAACTCTGTTGTATTTCCCCAAACCACAGAGATGATGAGGCTGGAAGCAGCTCTGGAGATTGTCCAGCCCAAGCTTCTGCTCAAAGCAGGGTTAGCTACAGCAGGGTGCCCAGGGCCATGTCCAATAGGGTTCTGAAAATCACCCTGGACAGAGATTCCACAGCCGCCCCACTTCGGTGCTGAACCACATTCACAGTAGAAGGTATCTATCTTCTCATACTTAACAGAATCTTCTGTAATTCTGCTTGTGCCCATTGCCATTGAGCAGATACATTCGTCTGGGTTGTGGTCTAGGAACAGCTGTGATCCCTCTAACTTGAACTGCTACTAAATCAATTAACTGCATCAAATAGCATTCAAGAAGGTTAAAAAAGGATGCTTTAATAATTGCTCAGATGTAACTGTTTACATTTTACACAGGAGGAAACCTGCTTTTCTAACATGGCGCTCTTACTCCTGAAGGAATTCGACACAACCTCAGCTGTTATTGTCTTATGCCAAGCGGTTTATTTTGATTAAATGGGGGGAGTTTTCCTATTTCGACAACTTACTGCTTCCTTTCACTCTAGCCATTGTTTCTGAACTACAGCTGGTTAGAAATTGTATATGCTTTCTTATAAATAGAAAATTACTAAAAAAAATAAAAATATTTATGTCAGAAAATTCTACTGATACAATAGCTTTTAGTCAAAATCTCTTTTTTTCCCCAAGGATCATATTTCTGTGTCTGGAAAAACACAAAGCTGAAGTTAAATTTGCTTAGAAAAAATAACTTTGGTGGGTAATTGTCAATCATTCTTAGCTGAAACACTTTACCCCACTACAAATATACATCTGTTCCCCAGTCTTTTCTCTTTCATGTGAAATAAGTTAAAAATTTGTTGGCTGAACAGCAATACAAGAAACAACACTTTACACATTTACCTATTTTCTGTGCAGTGTGAAAAAACAAACACATTACCTTGTATGTGAGTATGGCTGTAATTCTGTGTTCCCAGTAGTGAATCACAGAATCACAGAATCATTAAGGTTGGAAAAGACCTATAAGACCATCAAGTCCAACCATCGACCCAACACCACCATGCCCACTAAATCATATCCTGAAGTGCCATGTCCACACATTTTTTGAATACTTCCAGAGATGGTGACTTCACCACCTCCCTGGGCAGCCTATTCCAATGTTTGACCACTCTCTCAGTAAAAAATTTTTTCCTAATATCCAATCTAAACCTCCCCCCCTGGCACAACTCAAGGCCATTTCCTCTCGTCCTATCACTAGTTACTTGGGAGAAAAGATGAACACCCACCTCACAACACACCCCTTTAGTTGTAGAGAGCGATAAGGTCTTCCCTCAACCTCCTCTTCTCCAGGTTAAACAACTCCAGTTCCCTCAGCCGCTCCTCATGAGACTTGTTCTCCAGACCCCTCACCAGCTTCATTGCCCTTCTTCAGACACGCTGTAGAAAAAGTTAGTTCTGGTCCATCTGTTTTTACAAGGACTATAGAATCAGACTAAACATGTATGTACATGGAAAAGACTGGCAGACTGGTAACAACGAATGAGGAGAAGGCTGAGGCACTCAACAATTTCTTTGCCTCAGTCTTCATGGCAATCTCTTTTCCCACACCCCTCAAGTGAATGGACAGCAAGATGGGGACTGGGGGATCAAAGTTCCTCCCACTGTAAGAGAAGATGAAGTGACTACATCAGTGGACAAGGGAAGAGCTATGGGTGTCGCCTGTCTGGACTTCTGTAAGGCCTTTGACACAGTCCCCCACAACATCCTTCTCTCTACATTGGAGAGAGATAGATTGGATGGGTGGACTGTTGGGTAGATGACAAATTGGTTGGATGGTTGCATCTAGAGGGTAGTGGTCAATGGCTCAATGTCCAGATGGAGATGTGTGACAAGTGGATCCATGTTGGGAACAGTACTGTGTAATATCTTCATCAACAGCATAGAGAGTGGGATGGAGTGCACCCTCAGCAAGTTTGCAGGTGACACCAAACTGAGTGGTGCAGTTGAGACACTTGAGGGACGTGATGCCATCCAGAGGGCCCAGGGCAAGCTCAAGGAATGGGCCCATATGAACCTCATGAGGTTCAACAAGGCCAAGTGCAGTGTCCTGCATCTGGGTTGGGGCAACCCCCAGTATCAGCACAGGCTGCAGGAGGAAGGCATTGGGAGCAGCCCTGCTGAGAAGGACTTGGGGGTCCTGGTGGATGAAAAGCTGGACATGAGCTGGCAATTTGCACTCAACAGCCCAGAAGGCCAACCATATCTTGGGCTGCACCCAAAGCAGCGTGACCAGCAGGTCAAGAGAGGTGATTCTGCCCTTCTACTGCACTCTGGTGAGACCCCACCTGGAGTCCTGCATCCGGCTCTGGAGCCCTCAGCACAGGAAAGACATGGACCTGTTGGAGCAGGTCCAGAGGAGGCCACAAAAATGATAAGAGGGATGGAACAGCTCTGCTGTGTAGACAGGCTGAGGCAGCTGGGGTTGTTCAGCCTGCAGAAGAGAAGGCTCTGGGGAGACCTTATTGCAGCCTTCCAGGGCTTATAAGAAAGATGAGGACAGACTTTTTAGCAGGGCCTGTTCCAATAGGACAAGGGGTAATGGTTTTAAACTAAAAGAGGGCAGATTCAGACTAGATATAAGGAAGAAATTTTCACAGTGAGGTTGGTGAAACGGTGGCACAGGTTGCCCAGAGAGGTGGTAGATGCCCCATTGCTGGAAACATTCCAGGTCAGGTTGGACGGGGCTCTGAGTAACCTGATCGAGTTGAAGATGTCCCTGCTCACTGCAGGGGGGTTGGACTAGATGGCCTTTAAAGGTCTCTTCCAACCCAAAGATTCTATGATTCTATGATGAGAAGCAAACCATTTCCTAGCAGTGTGTTCAGGACCAGAGAAAGAAATATAACCTTTGTCACCCCCCACAAAAAAAAAAGGTGACTCTTTGTGGCAAATTCTCTTGTTTGCTCACAAATCTGCCCCTTAAAAGGAAAAACACAGATGCAGTATGTTTTGAAAGCCATGTATGTAATGACTGTGGAACACTGAAAACTGGGAAGTTTGTATAGGCAACAGTTGTTACTGTTATGAACCGCATCTAACGTAAGAAACATTTTAATAATTTCCTACTTGGAAGACTTTATAGGTATTTAGCCAATAAGATTAAAAAAACCCCAACAGATTATTTAAAAAAATTGTCAAAAATCTTAAAAATTAATCTACTTGTTCATTATCCTGTTCCTATTGTTCCTGAGGGCTGATATTTCACTTTGCTTCAGTGCCCACATAGCATTATGGCAATGTCACAATACACAGAAGTGGAAAGTCTTGTCAAACAAGATGCTGATACCCTGAAGCTGGTCCTTTCTGCCTATGTATCAGGTATGACTTTCTTAATTAGCCCTAACCAGCCCATTTTCAGGTTCCTGTGATTACTCTCCACAACTACTTTACCACATTAACCTCTGTAGCAAACTGTAGTAACACAAGGATGAGAGGAAATGGCCTCAAGTTGCGCCAGGGGAGGTTTAGATTGGATATTAGGAAAAATTTCTTCACCAAGAGGGTGGTCAAACATTGGAACAGGCTGCCCAGGGAGGTGGTGGAGTCACTGGAAGTGTTCAAAAAACGTGTGGATGTGGCGCTTCAGGACATGGTTGGGTGAGCATGGTGGTGTTGGGTTGATGGTTGGACTTGATGATCTCGAAGGTCCCTTCCAACCTTAATGATTCTGTGATTCTGTGATTCTGTTAAATGTATGATCCTGAGACAGAGGACAAAAATGGAAGTCAGAATATTTGTGTAACAATTTCTTCCTGAGACAGAAGGGATAGGGCAGTAACTTATTATGTTAGACTGACATGTGTGTACAGTGGATGGTGAGGATATTTTGATAAGGCACATTGTGAGACAGGATCCTTCTCACCCTAAGGATTGTGGCAAGGCATGTAAGACTTTCAAAGTGATGGTGTTGGTAAATTAATTGACATTTTGCCAATTAAATAAAATGTCTCCAAAATTCTGTGGGTTATAATGGTCCTATCCATCTTAGTTCTACACAAATTAATAAATGAAAATCTCTGTTATCAATGTGTTGAAGGAAAGATTTCCTCTGTTGGTTCAGAATGGTACCTTTAACATCTGTTAGTCACCTTGCTTGGCAAGTCAAGGATGCTGTGACTCGGAAAATGATTAAAAATTGCTGACAAGGTTGAGCTTTGTAATAGTATTCAAGTGATTCTAGTATTAAAAATGTTAACTTTGCATGTTGATTTCTACATACATAAGCTTGTTTTGTGATTATTTTAGTTATCTAATCTACTGTTATGTAAGAGACTCTGAAGTACCAATTCCAGAAATACACAAATCTCATCAATTTCTTTTGAGGTGGAGTGAAAAAAAATCACTTCTCTCCTTCAAGACAGTATAGAGAGTACCATCTGTTATATAACTTGCTTAATAGTTGTAGTATATAGTTGTGTATATATGTAGCTATGTATATATATAGTTATACATATGGACATTTTCCTATGTGTGTATATATACATAAAGTATGTTTAACAAGTGCATATGTTCAGGGACCTGGAAAATACCAATCTTTCGAGTTTGAGCAAATTTTGAATCGACCAATGTGCACGTCACAATGTCCTATTTCAAATGTCGACATGCTGATTTCAGATATGGATTTGCAGACCTGTTGTTTCTGAAAAAAACAACTAAAAATCAAGTCCTGGCACATGTATGTGTGGTACACACTAGACGAGATGAATTCACTACCAGCTGCAAAGATTAAGGTACAGCTTTGATTCGGGCTTAGATGTCAGCAAGCAGGGTAGGGTGGGAAGGTATACACTTTAAGGTCATGGCTTACATCTGGGTAACAGACTCTCCTATAAAGAATGAGCTCCTCCCAGCTTCTGTTCCAGTTTGGGAGAGATGGAAATGGAAGATTATTAGCATAAAAAAGAGTCTTTAAATGAAATGCTGCCGTCTTCGCCTCTGGATTGCAAGAGTTCCTGTTCAAATCGTGCTCGGTGGATACTGGTGCTGAGTTTTACGTGTTAGTCAGTCTTACAAGCTGACTTGTAAAATGTTCTTAAGCATTTTACAAAAGTCATGACACTGATCTGTTTCTTTGCAGATGGTGCGTATTTGGGCATGTCCCATGCCTAATTCTAGAAGAATTTACAATAGATTAACTTGTCCAATAATTACAATTAGAAAAGAAGTAAAAAATGTTGATTTATTAACAGCTGCATTGAAATTTAATTGCAACCACTGTAAAATACACCATGAATTAATTCAAAAACAGCTGCACTTCTAGCTAGCCCGCTTTAAAACACTGCAAAACTTAATACCTGTCCTGTGTTTTCATACTGCCTGTATGTACACATACATAGGTGGGACAGCAAGAATGGATTTTGCTAATAGGTGAAAGAATCACAGAATCACTAGGTTGGAAAGGACCTTCAAGATCATCAAGTCCAACCATTAATCCAGCGCCACCATGTCCCCTAAACCATGTCCTGAAGTGCCACATCCACACGTTTTTTGAACACTTCCAGAGATGGCGACTCCACCACCTCCCTGGGCAGCCTGTTCCAATGCTTGACCACCCTCTCGGTGAAGAAATTTTTCCTAATATCCAATCTAAACCTCCCTTGGCACAACTTGAGGCCATTTCCTCTCATCCTATCACTAGTTACTTGGGAGAAGAGACCAACACCCACCTCACCACACCCCCCTTTCAGGTAGTTGTAGAGAGCGATAAGGTCTCCCCTCAGCCTCCTCTTCTCCAGACTGAACAACCCCAGTTCCCTCAGCCGCTCCTCATAAGACTTGTGCTCCAGACCCCTCACCAGCTTCGTTGCCCTTCTCTGGACACGCTCCAGCACCTCAGGACACACTCAAGCACCTCAAGAAGGGCATTTCTTCCCATAAATCTTCCCTAATCATGGTCAGTGAACATGGGGGAGAGAGGATGTGTGAGAGAGGAACAATACAGTGGGAAGTTAACAAAGAAAGGAAATGAAACCATCCTAAGAAGTTAATTTTTGTACCATTCCTCTACCTGTCACATGGCTCTGAGTGTCCGTGCAGGACGCATGTGCTGGGATGTCCCAGTGGGGAAGGAAGAGGCATATTTGGAAGCTGATCAAACAGGTCCTTTTCAGAGAGCAGATTTTCAGGCAGTAAAAGGATGAAAAACTGTCCAGGGCACCACAAATTCTAGCCAACACTGTTGAATGGTCTATTTGTGCTACACATTAAAATCCACCTCCCAGAATCTGTAGATTCATGGTAATGGACATTGCAAGATTTTCACCCAGAAGTATTTCCAAGGGACTAGAAAAATGCATTCTTGGTAACAGAGGCTTTCAGGTTACATCCGCAGGAACATCCCTCTGATGCTGAGGTCAGTCAGTCAGACTCTACCCTACCCACCAAACCCTCTGACCTTCCAAAACAGAGCTGTCACATGCCAAAGAGGGATGAGAATGGTCCCCTGCCCATGCTAACTCTAAAGCACACCTGGGAACTGTCTGAGAGTGTGAATTGTCCCAGTGCGGCATCGACCAGGCTAACGAGTTACCAGTATAGGCAATTGTGTCCCAGCAGGCAGGGACATGTCTTGGCATTTTAAGCACTTTTGAAAAAGCGTCCCGGGAAATACCCCAGCAGATATACCCAAGCTTGACTGGCTTGCCAAGCTGGTTCCTTTTTATTTAGCTGCAGTGTGGTTTTCTGAAATACCAAATATTTAGTACCAAAGCGTACTAAATATTATTAGTGCTGCTTTTCTACAAAATCTGGTGGCAAAAGCCCTACCAGTGCTGCTCATGCTCACCAGCAGGCAAGCCTCCCTTCCAGAGAAACACTTTATCCCTCCACCTCCTATTTCCTTCCTCTGGGTCAAGTCATTCCTGCGAAGAGACATGCCCAGCTCCACATCCCGTCTCCTGCTCACTGCAGAGGACCTTGTCTCCCCTCTGCTGCTTGGTGGGAGGTTTTTCACCAGGTTGTTAACATCTGGGTGGGCCTGTAGCTGGTAATTATCCTGAGGACTTCACATCTGCAGCTCAGGGTTTCGGTACTGAGCTCCTGAGCTCCCACAGCTGAGCACTGCCCGCTGAGAAAGCAGTCCCTTGCCCCAGGTGAGCTCTCCGAGGGGATGGCTCACCCCGATGAAGGCAAGAGAGGACCAAACCTTTTGAAACATGGCCCGAGAAGACTGATGAGAGCCTTGTCCTGCCAGAACGTCTGCACAGACATGTCCCCCCAGCTTCGCTCACTGCTTTCAGCTCTCTATTCCTGAGAAGTCATGGGTGGGATGAGCTGCTCATCTGAACCTTCTCTAGCAATGGAGAGCGACAAGCACCCCAGAGAGTCAGATGGCCTGTTTTCAACAGCTACTTAGGGAAGTAGTCTAGGGCGATGGGTTTTGCCCTAAAAATTCTGTTTTCCTCCACTGACTATAAGCACACTCCAGAGGAGTGTTATAGGTGCCACGCAGAAAGTTCACACATTTTCTACTTGGAAATTTGCCTGCTTTGAAAGTGTGAGTGTAGATTATCAGGACCACTGTGACCACCCAATCTGATCTGTTCCTTCATAATCTGTTAACCTTAGAAATTCTTTTAGAAAAACAGCTCCTCTGATCTTAAAAAATCCCCATTTCACCAACTCCACTGACTAAACACCCACACTGCTAAATGTGTCTAGAGCAGATTTGAACTTTCTAGCCCCAACTTCCTATGTCATTATAATATTATCTAACAGACCAAGCAAAACCTAACCAATCTATTTTTTTCCCCTTGGTGTCGGCACTTATAAATTGTGGTTAGGTCACTCCTGTCCCTCTCCCTTGAGGTGCTGGGCACTTCCCTCTATAGGGCTCCTTTGTCAAAGATCATTAAAAAAACCAGTTTGAGTCAAATCTCAGCAAATAAATAACATACTGATGTTGCATGAAGAACAGATGAGTGCAATGTTTAAAACGTTAGATACTATTTATTATTTTTATTACACATCCACCACTACAGGACACTGGCTTTTTTAATAGTCCTAATTTATTCAGGCAAGGGACAAGCAGAGTTTACTGAACTGAGACCCTCAGTTTGTCCCTACCACATCTCCCCTAAAAACAATTTACTGAATGTTAATTCCAAGTGACCTACAAGAGAGAGGTAAATTAAATACCAGTTTAATGACATTAAAATTTTCAGTTGGCCACTGTGTGCCATAGCAATGAATGCACACTTTCATGAGTAGAGAGGTTGCCACTTTTAAATCTAAATTTAGAGAGGTGGTGTATTTCTCTTTCTTACAAAGTGTGAGTTGATTTCTACTCTGGAAACAGACAGTTGGTTCTCAGGAATAAATATCTATCACTTTCCACCATTACTAATTTTCAAGATTATTGCTGCTGTTTTCATGGAGTTAAAGAGGATCTGACCTCTGTTGATCTCTGTGGTCCACTTTGAAGTGCATTGGTGGCCAATTATTACTGTTTATATGTATTTATATGGTTTGAGGGCTAAAGGAAAAGTAAGTCCTTTTAGTGCTAGGTGCTGCACAAATAAAAATGAAGGGTGGTCCAGAGGATGAGCCTGTAGTCCAGGAATGGCATCAGAACCTGATGCTCTGCAACATTCCTAAAAAGAGAAAACTAACTAATAATATTATTCTAACAGTACCTTCATGTAATATTTATTTTAGCTATTTACAGACTAATTTTAGCAACAGTGTAGGAAAAGTTTCAAAGGCAAAGAGGTCATGTAGACACCCTGCCATGGAGGAAAGCCTATGTAAGCTATGTGCCAAATTTCTTTCTTGTCTTCAGAATTTTTTTCCCTACAGCTCTACAGGAGTCACATTGCTTCTCCAGGAGAACAGCCACATGTGAAGTGAAATGTTGATAAAGTTTAGCACTTGAGCCATCATACACATTACGCATGATCAAGAAGTTAGTAATAGAAGGCAATTAAAACTACAAAAAGATTTGAATTGGCAGAAAGGAATTAATCTTGGAGTCACATGGATTGGAAAAAAACCTTCTTTTCCCTGCCAATGCTGGCTAGTTTCCCAAATTACATTTTTACAGCAATTTGTCCAGGCTACTTTCAAAAGCCCCAAGTTATCAGAACTTTTGGCTTTTTTCAGAAACCCTAAAATCATCTCAAGATTACCACAAATTTCAGGATTGTATTCCACATCATTCAGCAATGTCTACCTAAATCCCAAGAATTTCTTCCCACCTTTTGGACAAAAGTCTTGTGGACGTGCCTCCTGTCCAAGAGACATCCTTCACCCCTTTCCCTCAGAGACCATTTGATGAAGCCAGGACAAGTTGGCACAGGGTCGGGCAAAACGGTGCCACCTCCTGTAACCGCTCAGGCCATTTCCATGGAGGAGGGAGGATGGACCTCCTGGACTCATCCCAGAGCAGGACAGTACACAGCTCATCTGGGCCTTGCTGGAGCACTCATTTTCCTGGGAGCTGGGCTTGCAGAAGATGCTTTTAAAACCTTCCTAAGTACCTGGTCTGCAACTTTGTATGGTTAAATGCCTGCAGAAAGTGCTTAGAACTGTTAGTGTCCTTGCGTTCTTCCCAGCTGACTTCAGCTGTAATCAGCAGGGAGAGAAGTGCAAACAGAAAGTAATAAATTACATCAAGAATAGATGTCTACATTATCATGGGGTGGATGGTCCTCAGAGAAGCCTGTGACTTTCCATAGAGAGGCTGGAAAACCAGGTAAGCCTTGAAGCCTGATTTTCAGGTAACTAGACACAGTTAAGGTGCTCCATCTCAGCTCCCCGCCCGTAAAATGAAGATTTTCTTCCTCTATCTAACCTGGGAGATGTGAAGAAAACCCCATACATGTAATGTGATACTTCAACACATAAAATAAAAGATAGCTGCTGCTACGTGACCATGTTGATGCAGGGTAAGACGTGCAGATAACGGTCCAAACAGCAGATTAGCCGTCTCTGCAGCTGCTGCAGAAGCAATTTCTGTAACGCTGCTGCTCACCACGCAGTGCACAGGAGCCTGCCAAAACATAGGACTCTCAAACACCTCATCCCTGTCGTAACCATTGTCCCTCCAGTGTCTGTTTTCTCTTCGTTGTAAGACAGCCAGCATGGCCCTGTCAGCTGTCAGATGGTCTCACCTGGGTCATGAATATGCGGGCACCAGCATCTCAGCCTGGCAGCCTCTCAAACGTGGCTGTCCTCTGCAGAATGGGATTCATTAAGCCAGCCCTCCAAGTGGTCTGGAACACATTAAAGTAAAAGGAAACAATGCTGTACAATGAATTTTCATCCACTGAAATGTGTTACAGT
Source organism: Phaethon aethereus (assembly GCF_964289735.1). NCBI lineage: Eukaryota > Metazoa > Chordata > Aves > Phaethontiformes > Phaethontidae > Phaethon > Phaethon aethereus. The sequence goes on along the minus strand of NC_138582.1, from coordinate 14,212,923 downwards.
GCTTATCAGGTATTTGTGCAAGCTGGCTCTACAGTAATATCAAGCTGATAACAATTTGCAGCTCCATTAACCGCTGTTAGGAGGCAGAAAAAGCAGACATGCTGAAAAAAGGCAGCCACACAGGAACGAGGAATTCTTGGTTTTAAAAAGCCATTTACATGTTAAGTGAATTGATTCTGTTGAGCGGATATGTATAATAAAGGTAGTGCTTTCCCATGCGGCTAAAAAGACTTCTCTGGATATTGGAGCCTTCTTTTCACTCATCCAACAAATGTGGTCTGTAGCAACGTTGCCAATGAAGGGTGACATTCCTCTCTTTCCCATTTCAAGGGAGCAACTTACCGCCACTTACACTTTTAAAGTCTTATTTATTGGTTCCCAGGACTGTTCCTTTGTGTCTGAAAAGAGGGAAATATTGTAAGCGGTCCCTACTTCAAAGAGTTTAAAAATCAAGCTCATATATAATGCAATGAAAGATCACATATAACAACGAGGTGGAAGTGGAAAAGGAAAGAATAAAGTCATATATGTACTACAGGATAAATGTCTTCACAGCGTGACTCAGCAACATTTTGGCTGGTTATCGCAGACAACAAACGTTGGAACTAAAATAAGTGCCCTACAATAAAGCTTTGTTAGATTCACTTCTTGAAGACTTGATGGTAAAATGTAGGCCTAAAAGAGCAGGCTGAATGAGCGGAAGAACTAGAGAAGCACAAAAGTCTCTTTTGCATGAATAGGATGTGGCACAATGTAAGTATGTATTAACCAAAGAGTGAACATAAAGAGACTACGGTGGGTCATGTAACATTTCATGAGGATGTGTCAGTTTTAATGACATCTCTGGCCAGATCATGACAGAAAGATCCATTTACCTCAGTAGAGTGATCAGTAGCTGTGTGATTATGAAAAGAGCTGCTCCTAACAGAAGGTAGATTTCAGCTTACTTTCCTATATTTGCCTGAGATGTGGGAGACCTGTTTTCAAATCCTAGGCTTGGGCCAGCCCAGTCTCAAGAGATGGATGATACGATCTTCACTTGGCCATGAAGATCCTGAGACATCTTTCTCAATGTGGACGGGAATTCACAAGAGAGGTTCTCGGGGCAGATAAAACATTTCTCCCATCGGACTAGGCAGGGCTTGGCTGTCACTAGTAGCACTGCAGGAAGCACAGGAGGTGACAAAATACACTAAGCTAGGTAAACAGATGGGTGAAGAGTTATGGAAGGCTGAAACAAGACAACTGCAAGGAAAGCTTTACAGGCCTGAAGGAGTATGCTGTGGACAGACTGTTGTTTAGGGAGATTTAGGCAAGTTTGTTTATACAAATTGGAAAGGAGCAATGCTGGAGACCTGATGATGTTCCTCTTCACCTGTCTCATATGGCTATTCACACACCTTTAGACCAGTATTGCTATTCCTAAACAAATTTTGCTAGAACCTTGAAGACAACAACATAAAATGCAATCCAACACTGCTCAAAACAGAGCTCTTAGATCCTGAAGACTTCACCTCTTTCTCATGGGGCCTGAGATTTTTCCTATTAACTGCAGGCACCCAGTCTAAGCTAATTATCAAGGTTGATTCAAAATTAGTGAAGAGATAGACACTTCCAGGAGGTGACTTACCCTGCTGTGAGACGGGTACTTAATGACACATGGATGAAGGCCAGATACTAACATAGCTATTAACAGATATTCTTGGCTTCTTCTCATCCTTACTGTCACCTTGCAGGTCTTGAAAAATCATAAAAGCATTTGAGCAGCCAAGCTGAGTTAAGACATGAAGTCCCAGTATGTGTCTCAATCAGCTGCCAGTAGTGGATGTCTAGCACAAACTGTAAGTACAGTACAAGGATATAATATTTCCCCAGAATATTCACCAGACTTCAATGATTTATGGCTCATCAACTTTCTGAGCCAAAGATGGCAGGTCTGTACTGAATAGATTGCCACAGATTTTTCTGCCAAGAGTTTATTCAGTCACTTTTTGAACCCATACCATCTTTTTCTAATTACAATGTCCCGCAGCACAGCCTTAGCATCACATTATTTGGAGAAATACCCACTTTTTAAAAATTTTGAACCAGACTTCTACAAGTTTCATTCCATACCCTCTACTGATCATGTTACAAGAGACCATTTCATATTCCTATTCTTCACCTTTCATGATTTTATAGACAACTCTGAGTGTCTTCCAGGCTGGTGGATCTTAGTCTGTATATTTGTTTCTTCTAAAGCCAAATATCCATATCTTTGACCATTTCTGATGCCTTTTTTGTACCTTTTTTTAAGTTCTATTACTAAATCTTTTTATCTAGTGGAATAATAACGGGTGAAGGAATGAAATGAATAAGGTGTATTCAAGATGAGGGCACATCATGGATTTGTACAACAGCATAATGATGTCTGTTTTGTTCCTTAATTCATGCTAAAAAAACCTAGATTTGATTTTCTGCATTGACTAATGTTCTGAGTATGTAAAATTGGCTGTGATAACTCCAGAATCTAATTTTTGCCCGGCAATAACAGTTCAAAGTTCATCACTAGATATATAAATACAAGATTGTTTTTCCCTTGTGTCTCACTTTATATTAGATGGAATTTCATCTGTCATTTCATCATCCAGTAATTTAGTACCGTGAGACCCTTCTGTAACTCTCTGTAGCTGTCATCAGCAAATTGTCACATCATTCCCTTTCCAGGTCTTTACTGAACGTAATGGACAGGATCAACCCTAGCATAAGCCCTGCCCAGAGCAAATAACACAAGGCTTTTGATTAACTGTAAGTGATGACCATAAATGTAGACTTATATTTGCAGAAATATATAATCAAAGTTCGGCGTCACTAAAAGGCCTTGCAGTAAACACATTTCCATTCTCACAGTGTTAGTACTGCCTTGGAAATCCCCTGGATATCCCTTAAAATGGCAGATTTAACATCAACACAAAAATTTCTCTGTCAAATATAGGTTAAAAAAATTGTTCATGTTGGCCCAATAGAGAAATTTCCTTAGCCATGAGAGTAAGAGCACTGTATGGATGTGTTTTGTATTTCTGGTGTTCATCTATAGTAGATTCTCCATAGCTGATTCTATGGTAATTGCAGACAATCAACTATGATTCTGAATTCAGAGTCACCAGGCTTTTCCTGGTTAAACATTTATGATTTAACAGTGTTTAGTCAGCTTTACCTATATCCTCATCCAGTTTTACAATACTTCACCCTTCACAGTCAAATTGGATTTGAAAACGATCCTTACTATGAGGGGTAAAACCTGTATTAAGCATTATTAGTTCTAATACTCCTAATAAAATTTAATATGGAAAGTGAAAAGTTTTCCAATCTGACTGTTAAATTCAAGTGAGCAAGAGGTGTTATGGCACATGGCCCTTACCTTTTAACAAGTCACAGTTCTCAATGATTTCAGAAGTCATTCAAGCATGAAAAGCAGATGAATTTAAATTCCTGCTTCATTTGATGTTATGTGATGCTATTTTTCACTGTACCTCAGCCAGTATTCTTCTAACTTCAGTTACAATATATTTGGCTCACATTTCTCTTACAGAAATGACTCACTATACAGTGAAACATGTCGAATGGTTGTTAAAAGGGCAGAAGCCACAAAGAATTACAGTCTTGAGATATCTGGTGAATTCTGAAAAACTTTCAGTATTTAAGAGAGTCCTAGTTCAGGAGTAATTGTCACAAAGTTAGTTGATGGCTGAATAAATGAATGAATAAATGAATGAGGAATGCAAGGTCCACTGTAGATCTAGTGTCTGAACAAAGATCAGTGTCCAGAACCAATGCAAAGGGGCTCAACATCTGTCCTGTCACAGGTTCTTATCAAGAAGACAGGGAGGCAGAGAGTTTAGACCAGTCAGATAGTTTTTATCCATGTGTTAACCCCAAATATGTTGGCATTTGGAACACAAAGAAAGTCCATGACATAACTTAACCTAACAACTCACTGACTGACAACAAAACATCCAAAGGAAGCTCTGAGGATAGTGTGATGCAGAGATGCCTTTCAGCAACAGATTGAGACCACTCAAACAGAACATCCGTGTTCAGAGCAAGGCAAAACTGTACGCTCACACTCATTTAAATACCTTCTTAGTTATACTATTATCTGTAAATGATTTCTTATTTCAGATCTGTGATACATCATTCACCAAATGTAAGGCATCAGGACGATTTCTTGACACAGGCAATGTTTCCAACAGTTTAACCTCTGCTATCAATTTAAATATAAGATTAAAATGCTTTCAGTTGTAAGGCTTAATCTAAACTAATTCCATAAACATTCTTTTATCTGCAAAATCTGGTTTTGAAGATTAGCCATCCACACAAATGTCGAAGTGTGTAATCATTTCACCCTTCCTATAGTGGTTAACCTCCATGTAACTGCAGTGAAGAAAAACAAAAAACATTGCAAACTACAGAAAAGTAACTGTATCTACTACATGGTACTTGGTAGGAAGTACACAGTACTGGAATAAGCTGTCCCACCTAGGAGTTCTCACTGAAAAAGTAATTTATATCAATGGTTTCCAAATTGTGGTCTATGGGCAATGGGTGTTTCATGAGTAGTAAGTGATCCACACCTCGCCTGTGAAACCACGCTGAGTAGCAGACCAGTTCATGACAGTCTGCAGAGCTTCTTGCAGATCCACAGAGCATTATAACTGCTGCTCTGCACCACTGTGTCTTCATGTTTTAAAAGATGATTATGTTTTCTCCAGGCAACAGAAGGCTTGCTGACATAAATACATAGAGGCTATTGAAAACAAGCAGGGAATCAACTGTTTGCTGTATCTGGTGTGGTCAGAGAAAAAAAAAAAATTGGCAAATTAAGGCTAACTATTAAAGAAAACTTTTTCTTGGTAAGGATAATACTGGAATAAGCTGCCTGGGGAGACCGTAGACTCCTCCCATCTGAAGTCTTTCACAACTGGACATCATCTGTCAGGAATGATGTAGGCTTAGCTGATCCTGACATTAAGGAAAAGAGAGAGACTAGGAAAGCTCTCACAACTTCTTACAACTCTGTCCTTTCTTTAGAAAGTTTAAAAAAAAAAAAAATCAATCGCCAACTAACTACTAGATCTTTCTTTCAAATAATCTCCTTCCCCTTTCTATGGATGCGGATCTTCACCTGTGTCACGACAATCCCAAACATGAGCACAGGCTGGGCGATGAGTTGATTGAGAGCAGCCCTGCCGAGAAGGACTTGAGAGTACTGGTGGATGAAAAACTGGATATGAGCTGGCAATGTGCGCTCGTGTACTAGAAAGCCAACCGTATCCTGGGCTGCAGCAAAAGAATTGTGACCAGCAGGTCAAGAGAGGTGATTCTGCCCTTCTACTGCACTCTGGTGAGACCCCACCTGGAGTCCTGCGTCCAGCTCTGGAGCCCTCAGCACAGAAAAGACATGGACCTGTTGGAGCGGGTCCAGAGGAGGACCACAAAAATGGTCAGAGGGATGGAACACCTCTGCTGTGAGGACAGGCTGAGAGAGTTGGGGTTGTTCATCCTGGAGAAGAGAAGGCTCTGGGGAGACCTTACTGCAGCCTTCCAGTACTTACAGGGGGCCTACAGGAAAGATGGGGAGGGACTCTTTATCAGGGAGTGTAGTGATAGGATGAAGGGTAATGGTTTTAAACTAAAAGAGGGTAGGTTTAGGTTAGATATTAGGAAGAATTTCTTTACTGTCAGGGTGGTGAGACACTGGAAGAAGCTGCCCAGACAAGTTGTGGATGGCCTCTCCTTGGAAGTACTCAAGCCCAGGTTTGATGACGCTTTGAGCAACCTGATTTAGTAGAGTCTATCCCTGCCCATGGCAGGGAGATTGGAACTAGATGATCTTTAAGGTCCCTCCCAACCAAAACCACTATATGACTCTATGATTCTTTGTTTCTTGCCATTTTTGTGGTGCTGAGAATAGATAGTATTCAACAAAATAAAGAAATTAGTTGCATTTCGGAAGGATCCAGTTTTTATTTTCTTCTAACATTTGCCTAGACTCCAAAGCCCATTAGTGCTAAATCAACCACACTCATTTAATAACTTACAGCAGTACTTCTTGCCAAATAATGTTCTGCGAGTCTTCCCCCCGGCCCCCTTCTGTTGGAAGCAGGGCACCCAAAATAAGCAGTAGAAGTTAGAGGCATTCACTACCCCTATCAAAGGGAGAGAGATTATTTGAAAGAAGGAATATGCCTATCTGCAGAGGGAAAATAACCTTCCATGGATATCCTGAGGATTTGCCTACCCCAGAAGAGGGCTTTCACAAGCACTGCAGTTGTGCTAATACCATGCACGTCTTCCAGCCTTCATCCCCATCTCTGACTGCAGAACTGCAGGCAAAGCAGCCAGCACCAGACTTCTTTCCATGGTGAGTTAATTGAGGAGGAAAGGGCTCATTAGAGTTCACTTTCTGAACTCACATTCATGAGGAGAGCGTTTCCAAGAGACCCCTTGCAAACAGCCAGACTCTGACAGCAATTACATTATGAGTTTTGACTGAGTAAACAGTAAGGAAGATTTCTGATGTGCCACAAATTTGGAACACCAGGATAAAACACACCGGCTGAGAGGAACAAAGGGGAAACAGATGTAACCAAGACATAGTCTGCAGGAGTTTCCCTGATGCATGGTAAATGTGTATGTACACACATACACACACACATATATACACACATAATATATAAATGTATTTAGACATATAAACACATGGACACATACCCATATATACAAATTTATATGTACATATGAACATATGTGTATATATTCACTCATATTTATATATATACATATCTATTGTGTGTGTGTGTGTGTGTAAAAAAAATCTATACATATAGCTTATGAGTCTTCTAGAGATATTTTCCGTCAATGATTCTTCCAGAAAGTAATTACTTTGCATTACATGATACTGATGTTTTTTGATTGATATATGCAGACTGATAAAGCAGGGTGTGCTGTCCTTCACCTTGGGCATCCACATAAGTGTAGACCTAGTTCTAGACATTATTCATCACAGTTGTGAGTTGCAGAGTCAAAAATGATTGATGATGGCACCAGCACGGAGGCTTACATACGCAGTCTCACTCTATCTTTTCCACACATTATCAAAGACGAGGAGATAGAGCTGGAAGTTGTGTGGAAGCCTATCAGAGCAGGCGGGACGTAGTTACAGCCTTCAGCCCTCTGGAGATTCTTGGCCGAGGTGGAGCCCATCAGAAGCCCTGGGCTTGTTTCCATGAATCACAGCAACTAAAGATTGCTTCAGTTTGACCATGGTACAGCTGAGTCTCAGCTGCAGCTCTGAAACTGTTGCAGGAAAAAAGTGAGTTCCCTTGAACCTTGTGTCTGCTTGGATACATCACCCAGCCGGGAGCTTTCAGAGTGAATTTGCCACCTTCCACCACAGACCAGGACCCTGTTGCGATGGATACTAATTTCTCTGTACATTTTTATGTAGCGTAGTTCCAAGATGAGAACTCCAAAACACAGTTGTACGTACACCATAAAGCATATTTTGTTGTCTGGATGCAAGTTTTCAGTTGTTAGAATTTACACTGTCAGTTTTAAAGTACAGACTGATTTGTGGTCTGAATGCTTACAAATTAATACAATTACAAGTTAATACATTTAGGAGGTACTAGTCCAATTTACACAAGGTAGTTTCACATATTAGTACAATTTACACAACTTATTTCACGTGCTGTTTATTTACAATAACATAAAGTTAATATAAAATGCAAACATTACAAAGCTATTCCTATATATTGCATTGTAGGCTTCCTGGAGTGTATCCACAACGCTCTAATCCAGATGTATGCTGCAATGATGTCATAGACAGGTCGTGATTTTAATAAGGCAGATACATTACTGAGGAGGGCTAAACATGGGGGTTTGTAACAGACAAATAAAAGAAAGGAAATTCAAAATTCAAGAGCAGCAAACCTTCCTGAAGCTAGGTGCACTTCAGGATCTAGTATCAAGGTAAATACATTCCACGCAGTAAACATAACTTTGACCCATGCCAGTTGCAGAACTGTCCATTCCAGACCAAGGATGAAAGGGAGCCCTTTGCCTTTCCAGAAACTGAAAACAGTCTGGTTGTATCTGACTAACTAATTCTTGTCTGTTTCCATGGTTACAAGAAGATAACATACACACACTCTATTGGATCATTTTTGGCAGAAGGGAATATCTCCGTAGCAGTCCATGTCCCTTCCCCTCCACAGACCGGAGGAATTAGGAAGGAAAATCCAGGCTCTACAAGGGGCCTATCTCCCCTCACACAGCCGTGCACCGCGAGGAGGGGGTGTGCTTTCAGAGCACGCTTATCTCAAGCATGGTTGTGTTTCATGAAGAGAGTCTGTGTGCACAGAAGCTTGTAACCGAGGATGAGGAGATAGCAGCCTGGCATACCAGCCAAAGCACTTGAAGATGTAAAAGCACTGAGGCTTGTACATAGGAGGTGAAGACTTGCCCGAGCTGGAAGACACCCCTTCATACAGGAAAGGGAAGGGTAACAAGGCTACCACTCGAGCAAACGAGAACTGCTTTTGCTTACTGCTTGCATGGGAACCCAAACAAGGTCACTATGCAACTCTACCTACTGCCAAAAGGGCAGCACTTGACATCCTTACCTCATGAAGGTCAGGCTGAGGATTTAGCCCACACCCTTATCTCCCCTCTTTCCCATATTTATCATTATTGATATTATGTCTGCGTGTTTCCAAGGAGCTGGGCTGTATTCAAAAGAGACATACAAGGACAACCCCTTCCAGATCTCCTCAGTTCATGTCTTCTGTCTGCCTAAGCTGAAGAGCTCCTCATTCCTCACCCCATGGGGATTCCCATCCATTGCTAGCAGTGAGGGAGAGATTGTACAAAAGATGAAAGCACCTGAAAGCCTTTGGGTTGTAAAAAAACCCTAGATATAAACATGTAATATTTCAATTCACTGCTCAGTTTAAATATATTCTGGAATAATCAAAAATTCATTTGGAAAGATGGGGTATTTAGTGAGAAAAGAAAAAAATAAAAAGAAGTTTAGGTTATTTGAAATATTTTGCTAACTCAGAGATTAGATTACTTGTTTCCAGGCATTTTTCTTGCTGAAAGGAAAATTACAAAACTCAGGTCTACCTTCACAAGGAGACTCATACACCATTCTCCAAATGGGAGAGAAGCTTCTGTCTTTCTGCTTGGAACTAACAGACCACCAGCTATGGCAGTTACCCAGGAAGTCACCTCACTCTTTGGCTTCCCCAGGCTCAAGGACTGGCCAGTTCCTCATTCCTGGGCCCTAACAGCATTTTTGACTATCGTTTTCCTGCACACTAGAAAGAAACAGAAGAGAGAGAAAACCATCGTTCCTGCTCGCCAACTTAGGAAATGGTGCCTACTTTGAACACCGTCTGCCCCAACAAGACTTTTTATTTCCAAATACTTTAATGAATTGTTGATTTTTTTTTCTCCGGATGTTGTTTCAGACATAGTATTAATCAGACTGGGTGAATTCTAAAGACTTTTGGCCTCCCCAGAGCTGTGTGTCTTTGATACATGAAAGACTTAACAAAAGTAAAAAAGAAATGTTTAAGAATTTCCCACTTCAGCCCAACAGAACCTAATTAATGTACAGCAACCTAAATTCTGTTCTTTTTTTACTAGTTCTTGATTTCACAGTCTTAATAGTGCAAGTGTCTTCTTATTCTTAATACGTTGAGGAGAGTTTTCATGTGATTTCCTATAGAAAAAGACTAAGGAAATCCCATGAAAAATCGTTGTGTAGAATCATACCAACAGTTCCATGAAATATCAACTGTGTTGGCACAACTGGATCCATGGAAAAGCTCTTCATTCCTCTTTTTACCTACAGGATGTTTGCATGAAGGTCCTGCCTCCATTTTTGCTTTCAGAAGTACAGAACTAAACATTTTACAAGACTTTGTGGCTTGCTAGCCAAATCTATCTGATTGTCAGGGAAGAAAAAAAAAGACAAAGTAAGATTTTGTAGAAGTAAGTCTGGCTGAAGTTTCTTTAACTTTACATCGGTGTGAATTATTGCTTCCTGTTACCCAGAATAATCTTTTACTGTATTTCCTCAGCCTGGCCTTCGTTAGGAATAATGTTGCCAAAAGATACAGCCCAAGTTCTATCACACTCTCAAGTCATGAAAGAACAAGCGAAAATATTAGAAGTGTAGAATTAATCCAAGAAATGTTTATGGTACTTTTATTTATTTCTCTTTCTTCTTCCATCTTTGTCTCCCTTTATGTGTTTATGTATACATGCACGTAGATATAGATATGTGCATAGCAGTGTCTATCTACATACATACATGTATATGCACACATACATCATTTTGCCCTCTGTATATGTCTGTACTTCATGTTGTGTGTACGATAAAGCAATCAACGAAGAAATGAATAACAGCAATACCTGATTGCCTATTACATGCTCTGGACAGTTAAATCACAAACCCTGTATTTTTTAACAAACTAAAATAGGAAAGCCAAAAATCTTGGAACTGAACTGTTAAGAAAGTTGTAACCCTGAATAGTTCACAACCTCTTTCTCAGCTGAGTGATGGTCTGCTGTCGGTGGCAATGTGCTGGTCCTGTATCCCCTTCCCTCAATCCCCCACCCCACCACATGGCGGAGCAGGGTGCTCTTCCAGGAAAACCAAACAGGACCAGAAGGCTGATCCAGGCAGCGCCAAGACTGTCATTCCGGAGAGTCTCCCTTTGCTGCTGTCATTAGGCAGCGCGCGAGGGAGCAGAGCGGCACTGACAGCAAGGCTGGTGCGAGAGCGGAGGGTGCTCCCACAGAGCAGTGACAAAAAGCTTGCAAAGAGCGAGTGGGCAAAGAAAAACATGAGATACTGTATCTGTCTAATTTTTCTCCAGAACCTGAGTAACAGCTTCCTTCACATACCTAAATTCTAGCTAGTTATTGATGTAGGCAACACTTTAACACTTCTCACTTTCCCGTTTGTTATAGATGGATTAAAACATCGAATAAAATAACTGCAAGAATTTCGATTTGAGCTGGCTTAAAAAAACATATTTTCTTCTTTCTCCAGTTCTTCCAGTTCTTTTTTTGCCTGAGTAATCATTAGTGTATATGATGACATTAGAGCTAGGCCATTATGTTCTAAGTTGGAGCTTGTCGTGGTTTAGCCCCAGCTGGCGACTAAGCCCCACGCAGCCGCTCACTCACTCCCCCACGGTGGGACGGGGGAGAGAATCGGAAGAGTAAAAGTGAGGAAACTCATGGTTTGAGATAAAGACAGTTTAATAAGTAAAGCAAAAGCCGTGCACGCAAGCAAAGCAAAACAAGGAATTTTTTCACTACTCCCCATGGGCAGGCAGGTGTTCAGCCATCTCCAGGGAAGCAGGGCTCCGTCACGCGTAATGGTTTCTTGGGAAGACAGACGTCATAACTCCGAACGTCCCTCCACCCCTTCCTTCTTCTTCGTCCCAGCTTTATATACTGAGCATGATGTTATATGGTAGGGAATATCTCTTTGGCCAGCCTGGGTCAGCTGTCCCGGCTGTGTCCCCTCCCAGCTTCCCGGGCACCCCCAGCCTGCTCGCTGCAGCCCAGCACGAGAAGCTGGACTGTCCTTGAGTACTTAGCAACAACCCAAAACATCAGCACCTTATCAACATTTTCTCATCCCAAATCCAAAACATAGCCTCACACTAGCTTCTGTGAAGAAAATTAACTCTACCCTGGCTGAAACCAGGACAGAGCTACTCTGCAAAGTTAAAATGCATCCTTAGAATCTTACAAAAAATTATGCAATTTGTTTTTCCGATCTGTGGCCCGTTCGTTATTTTCTTTGCCAGCTCTCACACATTACTTTCAAGGCCTAATAGGAAGGGAGCAGATACAAGCACAGTGTGACTGATTTCTTGAACTATTGCCCAAGTTAGCACAGATTTCAGCTGCATTCTTCCGGAACTGGCACTTTATTCAAGTATTCTCTAGAGAGGTATCTTACTGTACGCTCTGGGCTGATACAATGGGTTGAGGTACTGCTGTGGGAAGGAGGATTCCTCTTGCAGCTCCCAAAGATGGGAATAATAAATTCACCCTTTTAGAAGCTGAGCATTCACTGTAGTGGGCTCAGATGTAAAAAATGTGTGTTCACTGGTGAAACAGAAAATAGGTTTTAATTGCTACTTACAGATTTCCTTTTCCTTCTTTTTTTTTTTTCCTGCAACATTTTTCTAATCAAGGGCTATAGCAAATATTATATTTTTTCTAAAATAGCACTCTTATAACAGAGAGTTTGTCTGGAAAGGGTCATTGTGGTTTGGTGCCACTGGCTGCCCCTTGTACAACTCAATGGGCCCTTGAGTTTATTTGAGGCATCTAGTCATTGCTGCTGTACAAACAGAAGGCATTTATGAGTGAAAGTGGGCACCTGTCTGAAGTAGTGTCCCCACCCCTGGTTAAAGTAGTAGCATCCTCTGAGATCACATACGTAGGAGAACATCTGCACATTGTGAGTAAATAGAAGTGGTCCAACGTGATGTTTATGAACTCAGAAATTCATAAAATCCACACCAAATTTACCTAGAGCCGCCCCAGGACTTTGAAATTCACTGCCGATACTCAATCCTGTTGATTCACACTGTTCACCCTCCAAGAGGTGATGTGGATCTTTTCTGCCATATTTTCCAAGCTGGGTGATGTTTAGGACAGTATTGCTGTGATGTGAGACTGAGTAAGTTTTAGACAAGACCTGATAACACTTGTGGAGGCAAGTAACCATGTCTGTGTCTACTCTTCTTTTATACAGCCCATCCCCAAGAGTGATCTCTGCATATCAGGCCAATACTATGGCCACATTGCACAGCATCTGGCTGCGCCTCTGCTTTGGACACCAAGTCGCAATGGAGTGGGAGAAGAAGAAATCATCTCAAAGTGTCTAAAATGGTGTGGGACAGTAAGGTGAGGGTACCCTCATGGGAGCTCAGAGTAGGTCGGGGCGCAAAGTCTGTGGGGAGTGCTGGAAGTTTGCACAGTGCAAAGGGAGCCCAAGTGTGACCTCCAGCGTCTATTGAAAATGGGCACTGGGAGAAACTTTCCCCAGAAGCAAATCTACATTTTGTTTTGGAAGAGACTAGTTGACTGGAAAAGGAAGCTCAGGAACGAACTAACATTTAGGCAGGGGTCCAGGTGTAAACTAGGCAGAGAAGTTATCTGATAAGTGTAAACACACTCTCTACATCTGCTTCCCAGCAGCAGTCAAGCAAAACAGATTCAAAGGTTGTACCAACAGACTAGAAATTCTTAGATCTGAGTCCAGTCTGATATCTGAACTCATGGTTTTCAAGCAGTTTATGTGTGTCATTTTTCACGTATCCCACAAAAACAACCTGCAAACCCTGTTACTTCTAAAAGATGGGTTTTATTAATTTACCACTCCTCTGGTTGTGTGGGGCCATTCCCCAGCTGCCTGCTCACGGGAGTGTTTTGCTGGTATTACCTTAAACTGTATGCTCAGAACCAGTTAAACCAATGCAAACACTGTCATTAGGCAACTGTGGAAGGAAAAACAAACATGTTTAAAAATTCTCTTTATGTATGTCTTTAAAACCCTCTCATTAAATAACTGTTCAACATGCCAGACACCTACCAATATATACAGATTTACACATTGATGAATAAAGAGGTATCTCAGCTACGCTTCACGAAATCAAAACATGTTGCAGCAAACTAATGAAGTTCAAGTAAACACCACAAAATCTTCATTTGCCAGATTTGCTGTATCTGAAATATTCAGTTATCCATGCTTCAGGTAAGAAGATCCCACTGCCACTCATATGAACAAAAATGGAACAGGACTGAACAATTGATGCATGATCTCCCTAATCTTACAAAATCAAACACTTTGTGGGAAGGATAATGCTGACACAAAGGGGATGAAATTTGAAGTTTCCGGACCACATGGTCCCTCAGAGATCTCCATTCAGCTGATCTCATTTGGAGGAAATTCCTGTCCACTCTGACTGGATCTCAGGACTGAACTACTAGTGTGGTGTAGCGCAAATATTTTCAACAGAAGACGGTTGCTCCTATGGCTGGTGAGGTGCCCTTCACACGCATACAAAGCAGAAACAAATGAGCTGTTGGATCACTGATGGTTCTCTCACTTTGAAGAACATCTTAGAACATAGAGAGCCTGCAGATGCTCTACCATCCTTGACAGCATCTTTCTTAAGATCCCAAAATGAGGGCCAAGGGATGACCAGAGATATATACCTAGCACATTCAGTTGTAAGTCCCTTTGGAAAAGGGCTTCTGGTGACTCACCCAGACCCATTGCTCCAAAACTGCTAAGTGCTGCATCAGCATTGCAGCAGCTCAAGCTGGTAAGGGTAGCAGCTGGCTTACTCACACTTTCAGCTCTCAAGCAGATCCCCAAGGTCACCAGAAAACAGCAGAAACACCAATTTCCTAACTTCAACATAACAATCCTGGGTTTTGGCACACAACTAACTCTTTGGTAACATATGCTGTCTGGCACCTCTCAAGGACTTCACAGAAATTTGTAAGCCCCTTATAATTAGTTGATTCTCACTGCAGTCCTAACATAATGGCAAACAAATGCTGTCTCTATCTTAATGATGGGGAATACGGTGATTAGAGAAAGTAAGTTCCATATTAAACAGTGCCCAGTTTAGGGACATTAAGGTTCTCCAGCCCAAAAGGAAACTTAACTCTAACCCTAAACCCAGCTGAGTACCCATCTGATCAATGGGATCTAAAAAAGTCCTGACAACAACTGAGTGTGTTGGTCACATAAATGTGTTGGCATCATCTATATTGACCTGCAGCAAGGTCAGGGCAGAACTGGTAATGGGAACCAAGGAGTTTCAGCCTCTGCCTCTGAACCACTGCACTACAAAAGATCCCAGCATGCAAAGAAACCCTGGCTCAGAGTGAAATAAGCAAAAACTAAGCAACAGAACTGACATTTACAGTGAAAAACTTTCTCCCTATTAAGACTTCTAACTTTTTTATCTATGCACAAAGACATGTGGGTATTGCCAAGATGTCTTACTTCTACATGTCCAGTATTTCCTCTATTGGATATTACATTTTGTAAGTAAGTCCTTTGTCAAAATGCAGCGAAACACATCCAGGGAAAAACCCCTTCTGTCCTCTCAAGAGGATGCATGATAGAAATTGAAGTGCTTGGCAGTGTCACGAAAGTGAGTGGTGGCATTAATGAATGGAAACCTATAGCTGGTATCTCTAAGCTGGCAAAAACAAAGCCAGAGACAGAGTGCTAGGTGATACAGAGACGGGGGATCACTGGCGACCCATCAGGCTGCCTCCTCCGCTGTGTCACCAGGGGCCAGCTCAGGCCGGAACCGAGTGGTGACAGAAGATAACACTATTCCATAAAGGCGAAACCTGCACCAAGGCTGAGAGCACGGAACAAAAATCATGGAAACTCTTAACTCATTTGTGCGAGAGGGTTTTTTGCCTGCCATTCAATACTTTCCCAAAGCAAAGGGAACTGTACTTTTTCATACAGTCAGCACTTTACCCATATAGGAATTACCTAAAATCCTGCTGATCTCAGAAATTATAAAGGATTGCTCTGATTCAAGTAGCAATAACCTACTGCCCAGATCATCTGAATGTGACAAAACAAGTATACTTTGGCTACAGCTATGCTGTACAATGCACAAGTACAATCACATAAAGGCACGTCTATGTAGACACAGCTGTTATCTATGGGCTGGGTACGGGCTGGGCACAGCGGCAAAACTGAGCAAAAGCACATCAAAAGAGAGCTACTGACCGATTGGTGCTGTCAGCAGTACAAAAGATAAATGTTCTGCTGAGAACAAGCCCATGGACTAGACAGATCCCAAGAAGACATACATTGAGGCATTATTAATTGATTGGTATTACATTAATATCCAGGGGTCAAGGACCTAATGTACTACATGCAGCTCAAATGTACCAAGATGGTCCCTGCCCAGAAGGCTATTGAGTCTAATCCCCTTGCAGATGGGATAATTCCATCCTCAGTCAGCATTTTGTAATAGATTTATTCTAATTTTCTGTGATGTGAGATGAGGATTGTGAAGGATGCCATGGAACCATGGACAACTCAGGGACTCCTTCCTACATGCTACAAACCCACTGTAATTCTTTATGAGTTGGCTCATGACCATATGCTTGGCCTGCTGGGCAGTGTAGGTGACGCCTTCCTCACTTGTCAGGCATACTGAATTATTGTAAATAACCAACGCAAAGGAAAATCAAGTAACAAATCTCTCAAAGCTTAGCTGCCCATCAGAGGAAACTGAGACTCACTTAGTACGGCTCAATAGGACACAATGATGAAAGACTCCAAGGACAGAGAGAAGTAAGAAATGAGAAATGACAAGGGTCCAAGAGCTGGCAAACACTTGATTGTCCATGGTAGCTTGTTTAGACAGAGATGGGTGACTACCTGGGGAGCCAACTGTGCTTGTCGCCTGTTCTTTTGATCCACATTTTCTCTCAAATGCTTTTGTTCTGAATCAATGATTCCCAATCTTCAGACGAATTGGTGGTGAAGAGAACTGCAGCTGTTAAGATGAATTTGAACTTTCTGCAGCAATTGCAATTGGTCAAAGGATATAGCCTAAGAAACGGGTTTGGAGGAAGAAAACTGTAGGAACCTGCAGGGAAGAGCTGGCAACCAAAAACCCAAGACTCCTCTGAGGCCTTTGAGGAGTCTACAAAAGAGCTAGAATTACAGCTAAACTGGAGATTGTGGCAAGGACCCTGTGTAAAAGGGATAAACATAAAGTGTTTCACTTCTGCTGAGTTTCTACCTCACTTGCAGGAAAGCTCAAAGAGAAGAAAATCTATGGATACAGCATAGAGTCATAGAAGCATATCCCCCCCCCAAATCTGCAGGCCTACAAACCCTGTTTTGCCTAAAGCTATGCAATATTGTGGCATCAGCTAAACCATTCTTTCCTCCTTAATTTTTGATCCTGACAGATCTATAAATAAGCTGAATAAATCCATGAAATTAATAGGTGTATTCTCAGCATGCAGCCAACTTTATTTCACAGAATGAATACCAAAAAAAAAAAACCAAACCCCACAGAAAAAAGAGAGTGATGGAGCCGCACTTTACCAAGGGAATAAATAAATGTGACACTACAGTGCCCTTTTCAGAAGCGTAAGTTTTTGCTGTTTCACTAACTGAAAACAGCTTTGTTATAGTCCAAAATATATATTTTTGCGTAACTGCCCACATCTATAAACATTCACAAAATAAGAGATGACCAAGTTATTGTGGTTGTGAAAGAGCTCTGTCACTGGCATTATAGAGACTAAAATACTGTTTGCATAAAATTGGACTCTATGTCCTCTAAGCCTTGGGGTCCTGTTGATATCACTGCTGTATTAGAGAGCATCCTTTTATAGGTCCTGGAGACTGTTATGCTCTGTACAGAGTAAAACCTTGTCTCTACTGAAAATTAACATGAAAGGTCTCATTGCTTTCATTGGAAAAGATATTTTAACCTATTACCTTCTTAGGTTTATACTTGCCCTTATGCATTAGGCAAATAATGAAGTAAACAGTAAACATTACTCTGGTGTGACAAGTCTGTTGAACAGAGCAGGTCCTTATAGGGAAGGTAAACTCTGTGGTTTTAATATTACAACACCAGTTTCTGTGTATAGACTGTACACTCAGGAAGTGTATTTATACTTCAGTATGATAAATCATTCTTTCTTAAAGACCAGACTGGAAAATGAGGGATCATGCCTACTTTTTATACAGCTCATGTGAGAAAAGTAAGTAAAATTCAGGCCAAATACAGAAGCAGCACATGACCCTCTGTTCTTCACATGTGCAGGTTCAGGTGGTTTGGACTGCAATGAATACTGTAACGCCCATGCTTTAAGAGAGATAAGGATCTATCCTGCACGATATTGTGATAACAGCACAAGGGAATCTGCTCAATACGTACTTTGAAGGGGAATTTTCTCAGTGGTCAGGTGAAAAATGAGGTTTCCTGTCCTCACTGTTCCACCACAATTGTGGAGCACATGCATCTCATGTTGTGTATTGTTAATGTTCAGCTTTGTGGGTTTGTTTCCCATACTAAAAAATCACAGAATATTTGAGATTGTAAGGCACCTCTGGACATCACCCAGTCCAACTCCCTGCTCAAAGGAGAGTCAATTATAGAGCACATTACTCAGGGCTGTGTCCAGTCAGGTTTTGAATATCTCCAGGGATGGAGAATCCGCAACCCCTCTGGGCCATCTGCGGCTGTTGGCCACTTTTGTCACAAGGACACACTGCTGCTCAACTTGTTGTCCACCAGGATCCCCATGATATTTTCTGCAAAGCTGCTTTCCAGCTGGTCTGGAAAGGGTTGTTCCTCCTCAGGGACAGGACTTGGCGTTTTCCTTTGCTCAACTTCGTGGGGTTCCTGGCAGCCCATTTCTCTAGCCTGCTGAGGTCCCGCTAAATGGCAGCACAATCCGCTGGTGTATCAGCGTCTCCTCTCAGTTTTGTATTATCTGCAAAGTTGCTGAGGGCGTGCACTGTCCTATCATCCGGTCATCAATGAAAAAGATAAGGATTTTGGCAATATTGACCTCTGGGGTACATCACTAGTGACTGGCCTCCAGCTGCACTGCTGATCAGAACCCTTTGATCCTGGAAACTCAGCTAGTTTTCAACCACCTCACTGTGCAGCTATCTACTCTGTGCTTCATCAATTTGTATATGAGGATGTTATGGGAGGTATTGTTAAAAGTCTGGCTAACGTAAATTTAAACAACATCCCCTGCTCTCCCCTCACCCGCTGAGACAGCAGTCTCATTGAAGAAGGCTTGATTGATCAAACATGATTTGGCCTTTGGAAACACTTACCAGTTACTCTCAATCATCTTCTTGTCCTTCATATGTTGAGAAATGGTTTCCAGAATAATTTGCTCCATCACTTTCCAAGGGAAAAAAGTGAGGCTGACTGGCCTACGGTTCTCCAGATCCTCTATTTTTATAGATTATTCCAGTATGTTTGGAAGGTATCAGTTTTGCAGTCACATATGCTGTATAACTAAATAAGAAGTTGAGACACAATTAATAGAATATATCATCTGCTTTAATTCTGTAGCCTTATGCTGGCCATTATTTTGTGTTTATTAGCTTCCTGTTGTTTGGAGTAAAAGATTAAGTATAATTAAACAGGATTCATTTATATCATTCACTGGCTTTTCCATCATAAATGAAACATGAACTTTCCAAATTTTAAAATATTTACACAGATTTTTTAATATTATTTATGTAAAAATATACATCAATCATGTCCACACTATATAATACATAAAAATATTAATTACTAATATAGGTGTATGCATTGTATAAATTTTCTCACAAATTTATGAAAAAGCATTTAAGTATGCTTTGAACAATACGTATCCAGCCTGCAACAGAGCATAAGTATACTTTATGTTTTATGCTGTAATCACTTCAAGAAGTTTCACGTGTAGCTGAAGCTAAACATTGGCCTAAATGGTCTGCTTAATAATGCTGAAATACAGAATCAGGGCTTAAAGTTGCTCACTCCTACCTGAGCTCCATCTGGCTACCTGAGCACCACCTCTCAGCCACACGTACTGGCACAAATATTGCCCCTAGGAACAGTTTAGATCAGAGTAACATAACTTATTCCAGCAAGGATTTCAGGATGGAGATTTTTTTTTCTTAACCAAGTTTTTTTTCCAGAGTAGGGCTTATTCACGTAAGCACACCGCAACTGTGCCACCACAACATCGGTTTAACTGAAAACATCTTTTGCTAATGGGGCATGGCATTTCCTTGTTGCACCACATTAACTTCATTTCTTTGGATCAGGTAATTAAGGCCAATTGTCCCTTGAAAACAGCAAATGAATTCCTGACACTGTTGTACTTTCTATGACTATCACATCCAGCTGCTGCATTAAAAAAAAAAAGGGAAAAAAAAGTTCGTGCAAGATTCACCAAACTGTTTAAACCCTGTTTATACTCTGTGTGTGTCTCTTCAGGCAAATGGCAGTTTGCACACAGTACTTAGTACAAATAGATGTAGCTAGGAAGTACCAAAACAGTGACAGATTGTACAGTTTCTCTCTGCCCAGCAATCACAACTGGCTGTTCTTTCACAGGGAGTATCCTCAGGGCTGAGGGTACCTGATACCACCATCTTAGGACAGTGGAGAACAAGACACACCAGGGACTTTTCAGCAGTGGATGCAATGTCAAATGCAGCGAGCACTTGGCCATTAGAAAAGACAACCCAGAGCTCAAACACCAAATCCCTCAGGTGATTGCTTTGCTCATGTCATGAAAATGAACAAATTAGAAGCGTTCAGAAGACAAACCTGCAAACAACTCCTTCTAAGCTTTGGGGGGACAACTCACAGGGCTTTTTGCTCCTTCTCCTTCTAAGATATATGAAGGGAGAATGCCTTGGCTCATGTGACTGTTCAGAAGAGCAGCAGTTTACGTCATGATGTGCACATCTGCATGCTCAGGCCGAGGGGAGCAGGGCATGAACAGGGAGCTTGTGCCACCAAAGGACTCGGTTCAAGCACCATTAGTCAGATATTTGTAAAGAAAAAATACATACATATTTGTTCACATGCGCATGTACCAATATTCAGTAGCCATCAACAATAAAGACAATGGAAGAAAAAGAGACCAAATTTCATTGTTACTTGACAAATGAAGAAAAAAAGATCGAATTAATTCTTTCTGGAAAGTAACTCAAAGTTGTCTCTTAGAAGTCAGCAAGAAGCAACTCAACTTAATCATGAAACAAAACTCTGCCACACTGTGCTGCACAAAACAATTTCAATTTGGGAACTGTCTTTGGAAGGAAACCCAGCAAGGTTCTCCCAATTTGTTCTTTTTTCCTGCCATGCCTTTGGCTTTCATGTTGAAGACTGAAGATGTTTGGCTCCACTCTGAGGACAGTTAGAGTAGCTTCAGGGTGTCAGTGCAGCTACCCTGTTGGTATGAGAAAATGAGTAAGAGCATTAGATAACAAAGAGTTAGTTTGAGGTAAATGTCAGGGCAAGGGAAAGGGAGATTAATATAGGAGCAATTACATCATTTTAATTAACTATCGCAGCAGTTTAAATATCTGGTTCAGATCTCACTTTCCTTCCCTTTTCTCCTCCATGACCTCAGTCCTTATCACGTTGGCTTTATCTGCTGGTGCCCATAGTGACACGCAGACTTCCAGAAGACTTTGCAAAACACTAACCTCATTTAGCCGATGCAAATGCCCAACATTGTTCTAGGGACAGAACGGGCCTGCTGATGTAAAACTGCTCTGTTTATTTCAGGAAACTCATTGTTTCAATAAGCAACTTTCTTGTCTGGCCATTCTGCTCCTTGTTTCAGGATGTCAGTCAGTGTCAAAGAATTGGCAGCGGTGGGAAGATAAAACAGCTTATAGTCTCACTGAGTTACATTGCAGCTCCACACAACTATTAATATTCCCAGCCAGGCCAAGCAACAAACAGAAACTAATTAAGAGTAGCTTACCCATGCAGCAGTATTTAAAATCTCACACAGTTCTCTCTAAGGCAAAAATCCCCTTCGTTCCCAGACTGAGTAACAAGCCGCTCATGTAAAAATGTAAGGTGGCATGCTCTTTTAAAAGGGTCATTAGAAAACACATATTTCTTATAGCCATTCAGAATCCCAGGACACACTGTCTATATAGTCAACCTAAATAAGGGACAGAGTCCCAAAAGCTCCAAGCCAGACTCCAACTGTAGCACTTACAAATAGATTTCCCAAAAACCTTCTGAATTTTTTTCCCTTTCTTTGGTGTCGAAAAGTACACCTGTTTGGTTAGCTCTGACTAAGAAAAAAATTAACTGTTTTAAAACATCTGTCCTTGCTATATATCCTTTCTAGTAAGGACGGTGACTAGACACAACATTTGCTTTTGCAAATAATAGCCTTGTGTTTCTGCAGGACCAGGTGAGCATGACCACAGTAGTTGACTGCACCTCCAGGATTTAGACATGATGTGAAACTGTACATGCACATATAACCTTACATGCACATATAACCTTACGTTGTTACATTCCGTCTCTCTGTTTTCATGATATGTTGGTATCTCTGGATGGTCTCAAGGAAGTCACAGCAAAGATGGACTTTGATTTAGGTATTGTTTAGAACACATATACGTATATATTATGTAAAATATTTATACACATATCAGTATCACAAAACATGTATATATACATGCATATATATCTGTGTATGTACATATTTATTTCCAGTCCTGAAATCAAAGCTCCTGTGCCACTAAGTTCTTTTCCTCTGACAGTGACATTGTGCTTTCGCCATCTTAAGTCCATCACTTAGGAGTACAAAGACATTCACCATTTCAACCCCATCCATCCACGCCAGCAAACACTCACCTGCGAACACCATCTCTCTCTCCCTCTTCCCAAAACAGTGCCATTTTAGCAGTATAGCAAATGTACTTATGAAGGTGTTAAAGCATATCAAAGAACAAATTTTGCTAATATAAGCCATGTTTCCAGCAGGAGGCTTTGCTGACAGAGGAAGACGTTGCAGCAGCAGCCAGCATCAGCTGCTGCCAGCTGCTGAGCAAGAGCATTTCATGCCGTAGCCTCTGCAGCAGAACCGGCTGCTTTCTGCCCACAGCTACAAGGAAATCCAAGGTCTTCTCAAACAGGCTGTTGATTTTAGCACTGCCAGATGCTAACAACCTCCCACTGTGGTTGCAATTGGAGCAATGAAACCTGTAATTTGAAGGATTGTCTTCTCAGGGCAGCAGTGGCAAAAGAAGGAAGAGCAAAAGAGAAGCTGGAACCTCCTCAGGGGCTTCTGGGAGCCCCATGGTGTGTACGTAATGATTTTCAGGCCATGCTGAGAGCGTGGCAAAGAGCAATGGGCATTCTATGGGTTTTAAATATATTTCCAACTCAGTGAAATAAGAAGTGATATAAAGTACATTTGTCATTTGGTTGGTTCTCCCAAATCTTCTGGAGCTCTATTTTATATCCACTGCAACCTCCATGAGGGCTTCATGCATGTTCCTGCACTCACAAAAGACAGAACATGTTTCTCTAATGAAAGATTTTGTTAAACATAGGACAATTAGGGGTTTTTTTCCCCTGCAATTCCACCTAGCTGTCCCAAGAACAAATCCAAAATCCACCATGCTTAGCACTGTCCAAATCTAACCAACAACAGCAGAAATAGAGTCAGCTTTGGGGTGAAGGACAGAAACGGCGCAACTATCCACATCTTTGGGAAGAGGACAAAATGATCAGGGAAAGAGTGTTTTGAAAAATATTTCAATTTCAATTCACTGCAAATGACTCAGATAATTGCGTATAAACACAATTAGTCAAGTGAAAAACTGGCAATTTGCATGCGGAATTATCCACTATGTGTAAGTACCCTTTATTCCTCTGTGTATTCTTGATTTTTAAGATTTCAGATATTAAATGGCCACATAGGCAACTGCCTTTCACACTGGCCAGTTTACTTCAATGAGACTTTGGCAGTGAATTTATTGGCATGACAACACTTATGTTGAAAAACAGGATCCTGTTTTTCTCGAGCACATGGTAAAGCTCAGCTGGGAGAAAGGCTGAGGAAGGAAATGAATCTATAGTTCAAGAAAGCGTCACATTTCTTATCTTTCATACCACTAAGTGAGAACAGGTAGTGACTCCCATTGCAGCGCACAGAGACACAGAAGTACACAAAGCCTAGGTGGGAATACATATTCTGTTCAGCATCATGGCAGACTTTGTTCCACCAAAGCATATCTTCTGCTTTAGTAGATGGTGATTCTTAGATTTTATACAATTACCACGAACACAGAGTCATAGAATCTCAGAATACAATCACAGAATCCTTTAGGTTGGAAAAGACTTTTAAGATCAGCAGGTCCAACTGTTAACCTAGCACTGCCAAGTCCACCATTAAACCCTGTCCCTAAGCACCACATCTACATGTCTTTTAAATACCTCCAGGAGTGGTGATACACTTCCCTGGGATGCCTGCTCCAATGCTTGACAATCCTTTCAGTGAAGACATTTTTCCTAATATCCAAACCTCCCCTGGCACAACCTGAGGCCTTTTTCTTTTGTCTTATCACTTGTTACTTGGCAGAAGAGACCAGGGTTACAGAATCATTAAGGTTAGAAAAGACCTTTAACATCAACAAGTCCAACCATCAACCCAACACCACCCAGCCCACAAAACCGTATGCTGAAGTGCCACATCTACATGTTTTTTGAACACTTCCAGTGACAGTGACTCCACCACCTCCCTGCGTAGCCTGTGCCAATGTTTGACCACTCTCTCACTAAAGAAATTTTTCCTAATATCCAATTTAAACCTCCCCTGGCACAACTCAAGGCCATTTCCTCTCGTCCTATCGCTAGTTACTTGGGAGAAGAGACCAACACCCACCTCACCACAACCCCCTTTCAGGTAGTTGCAGAGAGCGATAAGGTCTCCCCTCAGCCTCCTCTTCTCCAGACTGAACAACCCCAGTTCCCTCAGCCGCTCCTCATAAGACTTGTGCTCCAGCCCCCTCACCAGCTTCGTTGCCCCTCTGTGGACATGCTCCAGCACCTCAACATCCTTCTTGCAGTGAGGGGCCCAAAACTGAACACAGGATTCAAGGTGCGGCCTCACCAGTGCCGAGTACAGGGGCACAATCACTTCCCTACTCCTGCTGGCCACACTATTGCTGGTACAGGCCAGGATGCTGTTGGCCTTCTTGGCCACCTGGGCATACTGCCGGCTCATATTCAGCCGACTGTCAACCAGCACCCCCAGGTCCCTTTCCGCCGGGCAGCTCTCCAGCCACTCCTCCCCAAGCCTGTAGTGTTGCATGGGGTTGTTGTGGCCAAAGTGCAGGACCTGGCACTTGGCCTTATTAAGCCTCATACAGTTGACCTCTGCCCATCGATCCAGCCTGTCCAGATCCCTCTGCAGAGCCCTCCTACCCTCCAGCAGATCAACATTCTCGTCCAATTTGGTGTCATCTGCAAACTTACTGAGGGAGCACTCAATACCCTCGTCCAGATCACTGATAAAGACATTAAACAGAACTGGTCCCAAAACTGAGCCCTGGGGAACATTGTTTGTGACTGACCACCAACTGGATTTAATACCATTCACCACAGCTCTTTGGGCCGGGCCATCCACTGAGTTTTTTAGCCAGTGAAAGGTATGCTCATTGAATCCACGAGTGCCAGTTTCTACAGGAGAATGCTGTGGGAAATATATAGGAAGGCAATTAATTTTAGTATAATTATTTAATGGAAAGTTGGAAATTAGAACAAGCTAATTAATCCTGCAGTAAAATGCACTCTTATAAAGTATTTTCAGTCATTAACATTATAAAAATGGCAGGAAAATCAATTAATTTACAAATATAGGCTTCTTATAACCAGTCAAAAAAGAATTTCGTGGATTCACCAAAAGCCTGAATAGGCTTTATTGTTCAGAGCTAAATTAAACCATCCTGTGCCATTTCAGTAATTTAAATACCATGGGAGTACAAGCAGAGCAGATCTCTGAGTCACATGACAATCAGGAAACACTTTAGATTAGGAAGCATGTTTCAGAGTTTCCAAAATATCAACATCCATTCCCATGTTTCCAATCAGGAAAGAAGCACCAAGTGCATGCTTTGCCTCATTCTTTGGATCTGTTTACTCTCTGAGACCATTGCTCTGAACACACTGTGATGAGGGAGAAATGCATAAAATTTTCTTCTGTTGTTTTTGTAGGCCCCAGTCATGCAAAAAGCATTTTGTGGGAAACCCCCACACTTACATGGAATCCTTCTGACTACAAAGGTTCCTCACCTGGGCTCAGGGACCCGCTACATCAAAGTTCCTTCAGAGGCATGTAGACAGCTGTGGTGGGTTGACCTTTGCTGGACTCCAGGTGCCACCAAGCCACTCTATCACTCCCCTCCTCAGCAGGATAGGGGAGGAGAAAATAAGATGGAAAACAACCTCATGGGTCAAGATAAAGGCAGCTTAATAAAGCAAAAACAAAGGCCATGTGCAGAAGCAAAGGAAAACAAAATATTTGTTCTCTACTTCACATCAGCAAGCGATGTCCTGTCACTTCCTGGGAAGCAGGGCTTCAGTATGTGTAGTAGTTGCTCTGGAAGACAAATGTAAATAACGAATTCCCCTCCTTCCTTCTCCTTTCTCTTAGCTTTTATTTCTAAGCAGACGTCATATGGTACGGAATACCCCTTTGGTCAGTTTGGGTCAGCTGTCCTGGCTGTGCCCCCTCCCCAGTTCTTGCCCACCCCCAGGCTACTGTTGCTTGGGGGGGTGTTGCAGAGACAGCCTTGATGCTGTGCGAGCGCTGCTCAGCAGTAGCCAAAACACTGGTGTGTTCTCAACACCTTTCTAGCTACTAATGCAAAGCACAGTGTTATGAGGGCTGCTAAGGGGAAAATTACCTCCATCTCAGCCAGACTCAATACAACGTCCCTGAATATTATACTTAAACCTCTGGCTCTTCCACACAGTCAGTAGACACCTGTCTCATATAAAACTGAAGTGATTTTCTGGGGAGGAACTTAAATTTGTGCTCAGGATTAAGCATAATCTCAAGTGACATCTGAAATCACAGTAGTTTTCAAGGCTTGAGTTGCAGATGAAATGAGACAAACTCAAGCCCAAGTGATCCCCTTAAGCATTTGTTGAGTAATGTTCCTTTTAAAAAAAAAATTTTTTTCGTTCTCATGACTGAGATTTGAAAGGGAAATCAACAGAAAGAGGAATTAAATGGCACAGGGCCATCTTCTGAGGAACAAGAGAGTGGATGGTAGGATACACTGAATTCAGAAGCAAAGATTACTTTGCCAGAGAGAAGCTGGGCATTATTATGCTCAAATGAAGTGATAATTCAGACCTCAATGCAGCTATGACTCTTCACTTCCCACAGGAGATGCCTATATTCCTGATGCAATCGGTGATTAAAGATCTTATTTACCATAGAATATATGCACAACGTTCCTTAGGAAACTGTTCATTAACATCCACTAGAGAAGTCATTGGTAGAAAGTGAACAGGACAGGTTAGTGCCCTGCATGGAAATTGGGGAAAGGAGTAGTGTTGGAGGAAGGAGGAGTTTGCAGAAGATATAAAGAATATGTGTGCATATGGGAACAAAGCTGCACCACTTCATTACGTAAAGTTCATCATTGCAACTTAAGTCCTGAGATAGAGTAGAATGAAATTAGAGATTAATTTGTACTTAAAACAGGAAAGAAATGTTCACTGTGCTCATACCTGATAAAAGTTTGTAAAAATTAGTCATAAAACCCCAACTTTTAGGAGACAGGACACCTAATACATTTCATTGGAGACACTGGGGAAGCAACCAGACCTAGCCCTAGCAAAATACTTACAACCTGCAAGGGCAGGTAAACCAAAATAAAGCAAGGGGCATAATGTTGACAGCAATCAGTAGAGCACCATGCACAGTCTCCAGGTGAGCAATCCAGATTGACAGAGTAATACCTACTGAGATCCAGATACCATCAAGGGATCTTCCAGAAAAAAAGTGAAAGAATGAAAAATATTGCACAGACTAAAAAGATCAGCTAGACATCACAGTTTCCTATTATGTATCAAGCAAAACACTAATGATGTGGCAACTGGAGGTCATGGTATCCAATTATGACAAAACCTGACCAGGTGCTGGCAGACTAAAGGCTGATGAACTGGCATCCACCAGGACTGAAGTCACCAGAACTCAACATTAAGGAAATTCTGAAAGACACACACAATTGGAAAATACCTAGATGAAAAAGTGTGAAACAAATCCAGCAACCAACAGGAGCAGCCAACTGTATGGATTTTGTAACATTTATCAAAAGCACAGGCTCCTTGAGGCAGTAAAAGCACAATGAAGAAATATGGAGAAAGTCATAGACCAAAGAACAGACATTTGGAAGAGTAAAACTGATCAGAAGGAAAGCATTTGTCATAAAAGACCACAACCTTATAGAACAGCTTGTGTAAACACATGATGTCTCAGAAGGAGTGTAGGATCAGCGGCTATGTAAACTCAGCCTACAGCATCTACTAGTACAGCTCCAACGGAGGAAGGAGGTATGCTAGGAAAGATACTGGGGAAAGGATATCAGTTACAGTATTCAGAATGGAGGGATTCCCTCCACTCACTTTTGGGTGAATGGCACAAGTTTTATAAACTACTGTATAAAAGTCAACCACAAGCATCTGTAAGCAAATGCATTTTACACAGACTCTCCAGCCAGGAGAGGAAGAGAGATTTCTGCCTCTGGGAGCTGCTGCTGCTGCTAGATGCTTTAGGGCAACTACTAAGGCTCTTTCTGGGACAAAGCTCTACAGATTGCAACTCAAACCTGGCCATCTTACAAGAAACCCTACCCTGAGGCATTATATTTTACCCCACGTAGATGGTGCCAAGATGTATG
The DNA here is from genome assembly GCF_964289735.1 of Phaethon aethereus. NCBI lineage: Eukaryota > Metazoa > Chordata > Aves > Phaethontiformes > Phaethontidae > Phaethon > Phaethon aethereus. Next base: position 14,184,356 of record NC_138582.1, on the reverse strand, counting down.
TGCAAGGCATTATTTCATTTCAAGTTCGTTTAATAGTAATCTCACCAAATTTAAGATCTGACATCATGAAACAGAGGGATGTGCCTACTCAGTAGTCCTGAATACTCAGCTTAAAGCAAACCACACACACTTCAAGTGCATTAGCAAAAAGGTTTTACAGTAAAAGAAAAGATTTTACAGTTTTCTGAAACCTCAAACAGATATTGTGAGAAAAAATCAGAACTGGCATATCCTCTCTGTATGTCAGGAAGCAATATTGCTACAGTGGATTACAGCTCCAGTTCGGAAAAGTGGTCTGCTGGCAGCACGCAGGTATCAGCTCTGGCCAGGAAGCTGAGAGCAAGTTTCGCAATATTATTTTGTAACAGCAAGAAGCCACAGAACAACACAGCAAAATTAAACCTGGTCGTGCCAATCGGGAATTTGAGCACAAAACAAGGCTGACAAGAAAGCAATTGGAGAAGAGAAACCATAGCAAAAATTCTGACTGCAAAGGCAAAACACGCACACACACAAAAAAAGAATGGTGCTTTGTATTGCTATTCAATCCAAAACTCTCCCAAGTACCTGACAGTGAGGTTTCAAAGAGCGATGACCAACAGCACATAACAAAAGTTAGGATAATGTAGGAGACTCGGGTCTGAGGCCGACACACAGGTTGTGTTTCTAAATCCAGTCTCGTATAGCTACAGAGCAAAGGTAAGGTGCTACTGGCATGTGTCATTCAAGGGAACTGCAGATTTAATGGAGGTAAATCTGAACACAACTGCTGAATAACCGGAGGAAGACAGAGCCAGGATCAGATCCCGAGGACTGAGACAGAGATGCTGTCATCGAAGGAAATAAAATCCACTGGATCAAAAGATATATTTTTGTTGGGCGGTCATTCTCCAAAAGAACAAAAACAGAAAAAAAAGTTGGGATCGAGTTCTATACCAGGAGTAATAACAGAAACAAGATGTAAGAGAGAGTTTCAAAGGCAAAAAAACACCCCCAACAACAGTTAAAAGACCAAGTGGAATAAGTGACATTCTTATAAGCATCACGTATGTGCACACTGCTTTTACATCAATGGTTCCCAGGGCACTGCAGGGCCTGAAAAGCCTATGACAAAATGAGGGAAAAGGGAAGTTGCAGGAGGGAATGATAAAATAATATTCACAAAACAATAAACTGGGAAAATTAGAATAGGTGAGAACTCTTTTTTTCTTAAAAAACAGTAAAACTTTAAAAGTCACAGAAATGTCAGAAAAGTTCCAGAATGGGTAATTTTTCTTCTTAAAAGCCAATATTATGAACAACACATTTTTCATCATAAAACATATGTCTTTGATGACTTCTGCTGTCCAAATTCTGCAGAAGCTTCACATGAAACCAAACCAGCAGCATTTGTTTGCTGCTGATGTTTTTCAGAGTTTCAGAGAATCATTTACAGTGTCAAACCAACATAAGTACTGGTCTTCCCCCATTATTCCCATCCTACAGCAACCTAAAAAGCAGGAAGCAACAGTTTGCATTAGTACTTTGCTGTTAGCAAGTCACAGAGCCATTAAAATATAATAGAGAAAAAAACCCACAAATCTTCAGCATTACCTATCCACCGACTTCCCGACCATCCTCACCTTCCTCAAATCATACCCTCCTACAAGAAGAAAGGAAACCTTTTGCCTCTCTTTCTGTACAGCCAGACCTGCAGCAGTTCTGTTTCTCATACGTAGGAATCGCGCTCCAGGGCACTTTTGTTCTGTTACACTGGGCTATGGGGAGCACACAAGGAAGCAGCAGATGGCTTCAAAAGACTGCTTTAAACTGCCTTAAAAGACTCGTTGGCACCTAGCCCTAGGGCTCTGGTGGCTCAGGGGCCTTCAAGAGATGCTCCAGGGCTTGCTGAGATACTGGGAAGCTCCTGCCATGTCACCTTGTCCAGTGATGACTTCAATACCAGATGAGGAAACACAGCAGGAGTTGAACACATCACGATGGAAGCTATCCAAAAACACACCTTCAAATCACCACTTTAAAACCATCATATTTCTTAAAGTGTGCAAACAAGAGACATACACAAAGGAAAATTTACAGGCACAGGAAAGTAAACCACAATGGGACTTCAAAGGCTGTTTAGACAATCCCCTCGTTTGGACGCCAAGTCTCCCAGTTGCCAAGACGATCCCCGACAGATGTTTGTCATGAAATCGGCATGAGAAGATTTCACTGGCTCCCTCAGTAGCATGCTGCAATGCTTAACTCTGCTTATAAAAAACATTTTCCTAAAATCTCACCTGTATCTTCTTTGCTGAAAGGTCAGTTGCTTCTTGTCCAGCTCCCAAATGGTCACAGAACAATTTATCACTAGCCTCTTCATAATAACTTTATACATATCAGAGAGCTGTTATCATGTCAGCTGTAGTCTCTGCTCCTCTAGACTAAACAAACACTATCATTTAAACCTTCCTTCAAAGGTCATGTTTTTCCATGCTGCTGTCATCCTTGTTCCCCTTCTTTGGACCATCTACAATTTGTCCATCGCGTCATAGAAGTGTGGGCCTGGAAATTGGATATAAAACTTCAGCTGAGAGGAGTGCCAAAAAGAGTGAAAAATTGCCTCTAGTATCTTATACATAACACTTAGGTTAATACATGCTAGAATGAGATTTACTGATACTCTGACCAAAAAAAAAAAAAAAAAAAAAGAACAACAAAAAAAGGCATTGATCAAGTAATTATACATCTAAACGCCAGTCTGTATGCACATATTGTTTGCATGTGGAAAACAATATTACCATGTGCAAGGACTTCTGTCTTATAAAGTTGCATTCCTTACAGTTGCACTTGACACAGGCCAAGGTTTTTCAGAAGTACATGCCAAAAGCCGGACTTCTAAACCCCTGTTTGGTTGCTGAAGTAATTGACTTTGATCATCACACACCGTCAAGATGCAGTAGCACCTAGCTCTGCAATCTCATAATCTCTGGAGATCTTAAGCACAGTCTTTTAATCTTAATTTTAAGCACCTTTTTATTATTAAGAGCTGAAAGCGAAAGCATTACTCTCTGACATCCAGTTTACCATACCTTAAACTCTACAGCTCTGGTAGACAGAGCCATTTTCTTTTCCATTTCCCACAGAGAAAGCTGGGGAGCAGGTGGTCAGTTCCTGACATTTCTCAGTACCAGGTCCTGTTACAGTTGACTTTAAAAGAGGGTCAAATTTAAAGACATCTCAATAAAGAAAACCAAATTTCTCTTAGAAGTCCATCAAAGTTAATGCTTGGGAATTTTGAAAATAAGTCATCCTCTTGGGAGAGAATGGAGTTAAGTTAATGATCATGCCTAATCTATTTGAGTCAAAGCACTTCCGCTACTCCTGACCTTAAGCAGATGATGTTCAAGTTGTTGCTGGAGTCCCTTTTCATCTTCGGTCTGCAAAGCGATAAATCTGATATACTCTTGTAAGACTCCAGGGAAAGAAGATCTGAGAAGTAAGATTCTCTAAAAGTTACTCAGGAGATTTTTTCAGAGCTGAAAAATTACATATTTTCTTCTTGGGTGATGCAACCACAGCCTGCCAGTAAATCTTGCTATTCTGCATGGAAACACCCAGGTGGCTTGAACAGCTGGGGAGGAAATGTCGGATTGTCTGGCGTGCAGCATTTACAGTGACTCCTGCTCTCTGCTGACATGCTGTATTTCTAGGGTTTTCAATCATGGCTGTAATAACTTTTAAAGATATGAACCGTATCAGCAGACCACACTTGGTACCCCTTCTTCATCTCCCTGTCTGACATTTTGCATCAATGACAAACAAATTCAGCTGGGGTGAATGATCACGATGGCCCACTTCACTGGCACGACCAATACAAGCTTATGAAATTTGTTAAGAGAACTCTGGACTCAATGAACACTGCAGATTTGGGGGTGACAGACTCTGTGACTCCTGAAAATACTCTGAAAAAATAGACAGTAACAAACTCTTACCAGAAAGACAGAATTATAATGCAATTCTCTTGGAAAATTCTTTAGATTTTGAAGCATCTTTAAAGCTTTATTTGCTTTTTCAACTTGCACTGCATTACAACAGCAGTAGCTATGTGAATAGAAGTGTCTGCACATTGCTGACAGAAGAGTGAAGAACATTGTGAGCTACGTAGCTGTCATCACAGCCACAGCTCAACTCTCACCCTCACTGAGGTCTTATTTCCATAGCTGAACATCCCTGAGAAGACATCTTGGTTGCTCTGAAAACTAACATTAAGGTTGCTGTATTGTAAATCTCAGATCACAAAAGATTAATTAGAATTTGTAAAATAATCATTGGTGCGTAGACAAGTCACAGAGTGAGTTCCTCACCTTCACGTACCTCTGGCAGGAGGTATTCTTAATAGCTGCCTTTGCAGGAACAAAGTTGGTAGGTGACAGGACTGAGATGACACGTTGGCTCTTCATATTCAGTAGCAGCAAGAACAATTCCCTCAGCCAGATAGGCTTCCATGGCACAATCATTTTGAAATAAAAAAGTAAGTCTCTAACCCACCCCAGTGTTCTTGTGTATGGCCGTTTACTGGTAATGTGCAGGTCTGGCACTGAATACTTATTTGGAAACATTCTGATCTAAACACTTCTTTCTTTACATGGGTATTTTATTGCTGGCAAATGGTTAAAAACTTGTGTCCCAAGGAAGTTCTCCTAGTATTATTCATTTTCCTTTTCTCTTGTTTGGAAGTAGGACTGACCGGGAGGAAATAATTAGTTGCAGACAAACTTTCAGCTTTCCGCCCAGTCCTCTATAGCGATGTTGACAGAAATGGTATTTACATGTATGTTCATGTATTTGCTCTATCAAATAAATGTAGAGTGCAGTGACAGAAGGTAATGTCATGAAGTGGAAGATGGGAGACAAAATCTGTGCCTGTAATTTCTAAAGGAGTATCATTGACGTTAACCAGTTTACCTCAGTATTGTCAGGATGAAACCTGGGTTTTTTACAGTCACATTCTGAAGAATTTGGCCAACTAAATAAGTTGTTTTATATGGCCAAAGGTTTCCTAACTGACCTCTAGTTGCTGGCCCAGAAGGACATTGAGTGTCCAGAGGATCCTCTTGTCACATCTGCCAATCACATCTGGATGTCAGGATATCCGAGGGTATTTCGGATTAAACTAAGTGCCTATGCTGAGGTAACCATATCTCATTCCTCGTATCCAGTGGATAGTCCCTTGTTGTAGATGGATGGTTACACACAGTTTTACCTGTTTGCACACACAGACACATACACTCCTTTACAAGATTACACAGATGCCACTGCAGCTGACGCTGCTCTGAGCCATTACAGGAGCTTCCAGACTGCTCATCCATTTGGGGTTTACTCTCTGTGTTAAGTCAGTTTTTCCTAGTTTTTCCTTTGTACCACAACACAACAAGGAATCCCATCTTCTTGCCTATCTTGTGTCATGCCATACAGATAAACAGAACACTTTGTTTGTCAGTGCTGTGCATTTTCTATAAGCACAAACATAGAGACAAGCACCCAAGCAGACAGTATCAGAGTGGCAGATAATCATCTTCCAAACAGATGAATACTGTTTATTCTACACATTAGTCAGGAACTGTATGTTGTGTGTGCACACACATGCGATACTATGGAGGAAACACTTGTTTATTCCTGTTTCAAGAAGCGTCTCTTCTAAGTACGTGTATGAATCTGTTTCCAAAGATATGCAAATAATCACACTGGCAGAACAAGCAAATTCAAAACTCTTCCCAACACCAGTCTGGAAGCCTGGAAAAAAGGAAAGCAGCAGATGTAGCTTACCTTGAGATTACTTTTTCCAGTTTACCATTCTCACATTACTTTTGTCTTGTGCATTTTTTTTTTAATCTTTATCATCTAACAAAAGGCAGTAAATAAGTTCTTTGGAAAAAAAAGTCCTTAGAAATTTCAGGAAAGAAAATTATAAGACCCATAACTCCTCACCTTCTTCTGAACTGTATCCACTTTCCAATTTGATGGACTCCAGCTGGGAACTTGTTTGAACTTGAATGAAAGGGAAGGATTTTACTGTCTCAGACCAATTCAGTCACAGTTCTCCACTAGAGATTAGTCTTCCCAGTCCCATCACTGAAGGGACTTTCCATGCAATTTTTTTCTGATATGAGGAATTCCTTTGGCTCCAGGCTTATGGGTTTCTTTCTCAAGGTTATTTATTGCACACCCCATGGGAGCTTCCAAACATTAACTGCTCAAACTTGGCAGAGGAGAACTGGTAGAGTTTCCCTCTCTCTATGGAAATTTCTATTGTATGAGCCCACATTGTTGCAGAAGTCCCTCTCCTGGGAATCTCTGTCTCAGAGGAAATATGGGACAGCTGTGATTTGGCATGTGGTTTCCTTCTTTTTCTGGATTTTATTCATCGTTTATGAAACTTCCAACAGCACAGTTGCTCCTAAACAGAACAGGAGGAGATTGAAACTTTACTCTCGCAAGTGTATCTTGCAGGATTTCATAAGGAGTGCAGACAGTGTCCTTTTCTTTGATACCACTTGAATCTGGTCATCTCTCATGTCTTCTAGGATACTGCTGACATTTTCTGACTGACTCCAAATATCACTGATTGTCATACAGGCTCAAAGGACCAAAGAAATTTTTCTTCAGAGCGTGGCAGATGAAACTTAGCCTAAGAGCATATGTTTTGGCGAGCTGGTTGCCATTTCCTTTAAATTATGTTGTCTGCACTAAGTGCTTTCAAAGGTTTAATGTCTCCCCTAAAAGATTAGCAGCCACAAAGTAGCCTACATAGGAATAACCCTCTTTACTCTTCATTGGGTAAAAAACTGGCTGGATGGCCAAGCCCAGAGACTTGTGGTGAACGAAGTTGAACCCAGTTGGCGGCCGGTCACAAGTGGTGTTCCCCAGGGCCCAGTTTTGAGGCCGGTCTTGTTTAACATCCTTATCAATGATCTGGAAGAGGGGATCGAGTGCTCCCTCAGTAAGTTTGCAAACAACACCAAGTTGGGTGGGAATGTTGATCTGCTGGAGGGTAGGAGGGCTCTGCAGAGGGATCTGGACAGGCTGGATCGATGGGCAGAGGTCAACTGTATGAGGTTTAATAAGGCCAAGTGCAGGGTCCTGCACTTTGGCCACAACAACCCCATGCAACGCTACAGGCTTGGGGAGGAGTGGCTGGAGAGCAGCCTGGCGGAAAGGGACCTGGGGGTGCTGGTTGACAGCCGGCTGAACATGAGCCAGCAGTGTGCCCAGGTGGCCAAGAAGGCCAACAGCATCCTGGCCTGTATCAGCAATAGTGTGGCCAGCAGGAGTAGGGCAGTGATGGTGCCCCGTACTCGGCACAGGACATGGTTTAGAGGGCATGGTGGTGTTGGGTTGATGGTTGGACTTGATGATCTTAATCATCTTTTCCAACCTTAATGATTCTGTGATTCTGTAACCCTCTGCTCTATTTTTCAGTACTTCCAAATGAAACACTGGGATGTTTCTAGTCTGTCAGGAGAGTCATAATTTCTAACTAGAAACTGATTACCAATTAAATGCTGAAGTTTCCAACAATTTTCTTGACAGTTTTGTTTTTGTCAGCTCTGTAGATTTGACACCACATGCACATAAAGCAATTAGTTGCAGTCATGCATTTTTAAAGGCACCACGTGTTCTACATCTCAGTGTGCCATAAACCTGGCCTCTAGTTAATGTTAACAAATACTACCAGTTATATTACATAGATATTATTTGGAACAGTAATTAAGTGTAGAATCATAGAATACTTTGGGTTGAAAGGGTCTTTTAAAGGCCATCTAGTCCAGCCCCCCTGCAATGAGCAGGGACATCTTCAACTTGATCAGAGCCCCGTCCAACCTGATCTGGAATGTTTCCAGGGATGGGTCATCTACCACCTCCCTGGGCAACCTGTGCCAGGGTTTCGCCACCCTCATTGTGAAAAATTCCTTCCTTACCTCTAGTCTAACTCTGCCCTCTTTTAGTTTAAAACCATTTTCCATTGTCCTATCGCAACAGGCCCTGCTAAAAGGTCTGTCCTCATCTTTCTTAGAAGTCCCCTTCATGTACTGGAAGGCTGCAATAAGGTGTCCCCAGAGCCTTCTCTTCTGCAGACTGAACAACTCCAGCTCTCTCAGCCTTTCTTCATAGGAGAGGTGTTCCATCTTTCTGATCATTTTTGTGGCCTCCTCTGGACCCACTCCAACAGGTCCATGTCTCTCCTGTGCTGAGGACTCCAGAGCCGGATGCAGGACTCCAGGTGGAGTCTCACCAGTGCAGAGTAGAGGAGCAGAATCACCTCTCGACCTGCTGGCCATGCTGCTTTGGATGCAGCCCAGGACACGGTTGGCGTTCTGGGCTGCAAGCGCCCATTGCTGGCTCATGTCCAGCTTTTCATCCACCAGGACCCCCAAGTCCTTCTCAGCAGGGCTACTCTCGATCCCTTCATCCCCCAGCCTGTACTGATACCGGAGGTTGCCCTGACCCAGGTGCAGGACCCTGCACTTGTCCTTGTTGAACCTCATGAGGTTCATATGGGCCCATTCCTTGAGCTTGTCCAGGTCACTCTGGATGGCATCCCGTCCCTCAGGCGTGTCAGCCATACCACTCAGCTTGGTGTCATCTGCAAACTTGCTGAGGGTGCACTCGATCCCACTATGTCATTGATGAATATATTAAAGAGTACTGATCCCAGTACAGACCCCTGAGGGACACCACTCATCACCAGTCTCCATCTGGAGCCATTGACCATTACCCTCCAGATGCAACCATCCAACCAATTCCTCATCCACCCAAGAGTCCACCCATCAAATTCATACGCATATATGCATTAATATCCAATATGTGCATATATATACATATAGATAGATGCATGCAACTTATTTCTCCAGTTCTGTGGCACATGGCACATGAAATAAGCAGCAGATGCATTATACATGGTCCAGGTTCTGTTGCCCTCTGGATGAACAGCAGTCGGTGTCTCTAAGGAGCATATAGATTCATTATATCCAGTCATTTAACTTGACAGAGCAGGTTGAGTACAAAGTTAAGGCTTTTAGATTACACTTATCAGTTCCTTTTAGATTTATTTCTGACATTTAAAGCAGAAAGTTCAATCCATTTTAATTCTCATAAACGACAAACCTGTTGATTGTTAACTACATAACTTAGAAGTACATACTTCTAACATCAAAACTTGTTGATATAATGCTTCACACTTGTCTTGTTGGATTTCTCTGGAACTCGGAAACATAGTCTGTGGTTATAACTTGCTATGCAGCTGAAGAAAATAGAAATATATTATGAATTGAGGAATTAAAGTAACATTTGTATGTGTACTTCTTGGCTTAACTACTGTAGTATATTGAATAACATACAGATTATCAGGTTACAGATAATGAGAGATGTTTTCTATTCATACTGGACACTTATTTATGCATTCAATCAGCAGATTTTAAAGATCAGCTCCTGGACAGTACACTGAGTATAATTTGGTATTTGAAAGAAATATTCAAAACTATTCAAAACTAGTATTCTGTCAGCAATCTACAAAAAAAGTCACTGTCACGAAAAAACACTTCAACAGAAAAATGTTTAGGAGAAAACATTTAAAGCAACTCCAGAGTTCTCAGCTGTTATAAGGTAAATCAGATTAGTTGCTCCATTAAAGTTTGTAACTGAAAAGCAGAACTAGCAGGCTGTATTTTGGCAATTACAGATGAATAATAGCTATGCCGCCAGAAACAATGTGGTCCTATACATCTTGATCATAAATATGGATGTGCTTATAATGACCTATTCTCAAATGAACACTTAAAGCTTTTCCATCACAGTTTGTTTAGCTGCACATAAAGGACTGGCACACAGCACAAAGACATCTTAACATTGTAAAGTATGTAAGACTGCAACCTCTAGGAAGCTGTCATCACTCTAATTACGTATTTAGGAAAACATTTTTCAAAGTACCACATTTTGCATCGTTTCAGCACAGCTCTGACAAACTCTAGAACACACAGTTCATCTGCAAGTGTTGCCAGCAAGGTTAGCTGAGCGCTGGACGCTTCCTGGACAAGACGCCGCAGACAAAGGTTCTGCTGTGATGAAGGAGGGAGAGCCCACTGAGAAGTGCCGAGTGCCCTCCCCTCCCCATAAATTGCAGTCCCATTGGGGGTAAAAGGACCAGATCTGCTCTTCCTGATGTGAATGGAAGGGGGATTAGGAAAACCACCCGCAGCAGGCAATTGAGAGCACAAACTGGTATTTACCTACAATGATTTATCTGCTGTTAACTTCTGACTGCCTGTTCAGCACTGCAAGTGTGGTGTGAACTGGCTTATCCCCCTTGAATGGAGCCACGCTGGAGATGGACCAGAGAAGAATCTGTTTTTCTGGGCATCAAGAAATATGTCTCCAGCTACATCCTTGAGGAATGCCTTAACTGGAAGTGTTACTCTTTTCCTATACTAAAACTGTGCTTAAAATTTCAACTTTCTCAGACATCTGCAAAATTATCTGCTTTAACCAGTTGTCACTTCCTCATAGGACATGTGCTTTTCATTATTTTTATTATTACTGTTAGTCTGTCACTGTCCTTTGTTAAATAGGTTTCAATATGTTACTGAGCCCAGCTCATGGCTTCAGCCATCTGGGATATGACAAATCCTTCATAGGATAATTCTGAAGCTTTTTTCCTAAACCCAGCTTCCATTTTCTTTACACCCTTTGGAATTGTCTCATCTGCAGGCCTGGATCTGTTATCACACAATATCTCAAAGTGAGCTTTATGAGCCACGGAAATGCATGGGGAAGCCGTGGATGGGTAGGAGCTCGACCTCTGCACAGACGTGGCATTTGGCCAACTGCATCTCCGGGCATGTCTGCAGTTACTTGGGTTTCCAGACCGTGGTGGTCTTAAGCGGCAGCTAACATCAATTGTCTAATTTTCACTGTCACATGTGCAAGGTTCAGAAGCACAGAGCCAAAGGCTTTTTTTTTCCTTTTCAAAGATAGCAGTGAGTTTGGAGTTCCCAGAGTGAGGAGCTTCAGAAAGGCTCAGTTTACAAGGCAAGCTATGCTCAGCATTTCTGGAAAATCACCCCCCTGGCAAAAGCAGAGAGCCCAAGACAACAAGGTGCACTGTCACTCCTCGACTCAGTGACTGTGCTTTCACACGTGTAACATGGCATAAACTTGAGACTTAACCTCCATGAGAAAATAGGACGCAGCCAACTCAAACAAGAAAATAAAGTGCAGCAGTGCCCAGCTGAGCAGGACTCAGCCTACCCAGAAAGATGTTCTGGAGCAGCAGGTGCTGGTGTGGGTTGGCTCTAGGGCTTTGTGGCTGAGAAAGCTATTTAAGGCACCATTGTTATTACAAGGCAGAGAAGCTGCTGAAGCTACCGACACAAATATATCATTGCCTGCAAAATTCATTCCACATCACTTTAATGAAGAGCAGGTTTTCCCTCTCAATTACTACATGACAATAACGACTCCCCATAGCCCTGTCCACCAAATGACAGGGAGATAGTACTATGAATGGAAAAAAGCAGCAGGCTTCCATAATGCTTAACAGTCTGATCTGCCTTATTGTTATCAATCCCATGGTCTGGAAACACCAGGAGGATCAGATATCATTTATGCATACTTACGCACTATAAACATCCCTAGTCTTTAGGAATAGATTTTATCAGTCAGGCATGGTCTTGGCCAACCAGCTGGGCACCAACACATCCCTAACAATGGGCTTCACTTATTGACTTTCTAACGAGCCTTATATATCGAGAAATATCTGCTCCCTGACTTATTGCTGCCTTTTTTGGTCCTACAGGAACAACATGTGTACGCATAGAGCAGCTTCTCTGCTCCTTTGTGTTTGGCATTTGAGCAAGATTTACGAAAGGAAGGGAAGATCTGTCACCACTAAGATAAATGTTAACATACAGAAATTTGCAAGTACAGTCTTGTACTTATTTTTCTCCTTTTCTGTCTCTTCACTGTTGAAAACCGGTGCTCAATGGTTCCACAATGTGGGGGTTTTTTACTTCAGTAAGCAAGGTCTTCAAAAGATACACAAGCTAAATTCTGCAGGAGCTGAGAAACACCAGCAGACCTATTCTGAGCTTCTGAAGGCTGATCAAGGAAGTTCAGGTATTTTTTGTCAATTGTACTAAATCTCAAGGTTGAAAACGTGCCTTTTCCCCCTTTACATTTTCTTATATATTTTTTATAAATCAACGTCTCTAGCAATTGTACTTTTTTCTCATGGCATCATTAAACAATCAGCTTAACTTTAATTCTGCTTAACTAAAAGTCCCTTAAGACAGTCAAAACACTGGCAGGCCTAAAAAACTTGTGGTCTTAGGGACCTGAACTAGGTAGATAGGTACCTTTGTTGAACCACCATGTCCAGGAGAGAACAGTTGTCTTCTAAGAATGTGTATCTTGTTAGCTCATGTCTGAACCTCAGACAAATGCAAGAAATACATATAAAGAAGACTAGAAATCACAGTTCTCTATTTTACACATTGTGATGAGGAGATCCTGCGCCTTCCAAACTGAGATATGCATGTTGCAGTTAAATCTGGCATCTTTTGAGGTGCAAATCATAACATTACAGGAAATCATCACTGCCAGATTCCTACAAAATAGAAACCTCAGCTAATACGGGAACTGATTACTTCTTTAGGGACATACTGTTCCACTTGCTGAAGGGAATCTCCATGTAGGTAATGTAACTCTGCCCCAGAGGGCAAAGAAATTGATTTTACCCCTTCCAGATATCAAAGAAGGAACCAGCATGATCCTCACTGCACCAATAAGCTGTATGTGAAACTATGAAGGTCAATTGCCTCAGTGAGACACTGAATGGGCAGATGTTTGCAGTCAGCCAGAGTAGGGTTTTTTTTTCATGCAATGAATATGAGGTAGCAGAGATACCATAAAAAAGATAGCAAGATGATTCCCTAATATGCAATAACAGATGCAAAGAGCCCCAGGACCTGCTGAGTTCATCCCACCAGTACTTTTTATACTACAGAAATATCAGGCTTTTAGAAATTATGTCGATGTTAATGGCAGGAGAAGGGGGTGATATCAATAGCCAGAGGCAGTGTCCTGGTTTCAGCTGGGATAGAGTTAGGTTTCTTCATAGAAGCTGGTATGAGACTATGTTTTGGAGGTGGGATGAAAAAAATGTTGACAACGTGCTGATGAAATATGGAAGGCTTCATGAATTTGCATGGTGCTTAGTTGCTAGCTGGGGTTAAACCACGTCAGGCAGTTTACCAGTAGAGCTAAGAGCAGCTGCCCTTTATCTCCTTCCCACCTAGCAACACCTAGTTAAACGGTTAAGCCCATCTTCTCACCTCCACTCTCCACTGGTGCAACTGCAGCATCCAAGCACTGATAGACCAGCTGCTTCAGCAATGGGCTCTGTGGAGACACTTGGACCTAACCAACACTAAAACGATCTGCCAACATGATCTTTAAAAAGTTCACTCCACCTAGGTGCTAAAAAATGGGAAAACATACTCAGGCATTTTACCAGAAAAGTTTATTTTGTTCTGAGAAATTATTTAAATATGGTCAAAGCAGAAATATTTTGATGGCATATGACCCTGCTGGAGACAGCACGAGTGGGGACACCCACCTACAACCCACTTCAGGTATCTGGTATGTCATTTTGAAAGACAGATGATATAAGGGCGATATGAGTTCTAAGGCATCAGAGTGGGGTCTTACAAACATTGGGGAATGACCTCAGCTATGAGTTTTGTCTCTCCACTAAAATAAACCAAGTTTTTTCTGGCCTATATTCATCCATACAGCTTGGTTTAACACCATGAAGCCACTCTGTGCCAGGAGACAAGATTTATTGCTGAGGTCCATTGCCTTCCTTTGGAAAGCTCAACTCATTTTGAGTGCAGTGATGTGAACTTCAGTGTAGATATCACAAATATTTTGATTCCAGGAACTCAGCAATCTGGTAAGCCATCATAGTTGTATTATTGCCATGTGTAAGAAGAAATAAAAATTATAGAAGGTACAAAGGAGAAGGTATAAGGTATCTGAAATGTAACCAGAAGGGTTACAAAACATTATTTGAGAGGAAAACACTATTCACTAAAAGGTAGATCAGATCCAAAGATATTCTCAAAGCATCTAACTTCAAAGAAGGTTTGAAGGTTCAAATTTAAATGCATTAGCATCCAAGCCACTTGGAAGCTGGACTCCTAAATCACTCTGGTATTTGAAAAATATCACTCTAAGAATATTAGTGAAGCTGTGGCAAAGTGTTTTCTATGCAACTAGAAGCTAAAACCAACACCTCAAGAGTAATATAGAAAGAAAGAACATAAAAATACCAAATATAAAATGAGAAAATGTAGTACACAGTACCTAATCACAAAATGGCTTCATAACTACAGTACATTGTGTTTCATTTAAAGAGCTGACACTCTGAGAAAGAATATTAGGAACAAACTCCTACTGGAACCGGTTGCTGAAAAAGTCAATTGCTTTGAAAATCCATCTCAGAACTAGCTGAGGGGTTTCTTTGGGTTACAGAGTGTCTGTGGATTGCATTGGCTTGTTTTGGGTCTACAGCAATCCCAATAACCAGGGAACTGGGAAGCATCAAGTGTTCAACATCATGACATTGAAGCCCTCAACAACACTAATAAGAGGAGCCTCATCACACCCTTCTGAGTTGTACAGTAGAGATACTTGCATGCTTAAAAACAAAGCATGTGTGTAAGTGTTTGTAGGACTGAGGCCAAAGGTTGCAATAGCAGCCAAGGCAATACCTGCCCAACCTCTTCAAGGCAAGGATATTTTGTTTGTAAAAGGATATTTTAACCTTCAGAGGCCATTGGCTACGTAGTGGTAATGTGACCTTTAACTTCTCCAGATCAAATGTTTATACAGGTGTTGTCATTTCCTGAAAGAGGAGCAGAGGTTTGAATATTATACAAACATGATTAATTTAAATATTTTTCCCAGTTGCTGGTTCATGTCATTGAAAATAAATATATTTATCATTTTCACTCAGATCCACACATGTAGCATAATATTTTGAAAATGCCTACGGCCATCTGGTGGAAGTTATCAGACTATATGTATAGGAAGGCATCTTAGTTGCCACCTAGCTTGAATGCTGAAGATTATAACAATGAGAAATTTCACAGGAAAAAGCTCCAAAATTTTGCATGAGTGTTATGAGGTAATCCTAGCGCTGCAGTGGCTGCAGATTAAGTTGAAGAAGACCAGAGGTCCGAGGCTTGGACTCCTGTGGTTCCTAAGTCAATTGTGAGACTGGCACCAAGGGGTTTTCCTTGTCCCAGTTTGATGGCAATGTTAACAGTCTGAAGCAGGAACACTACCTTTCCGTGGGAAATGTCTCAGCTACAAAAATCCCTCAATTGTTCACTCTCTGCCTGCTTAGAGTTGATAAAACCACTGTTTTCCACATCTCTTGGCAATGATCTGCTTTTCCACTACTCAGGACAACCCAGTATCCCAGCCAAGGGTCTACCTCCGCATTGGTATCACTGAGAAGCTCTGAGTGGGGTTTTGCTGAGTGTTTGTTAATTACCACATTTGCTTTTCCTGTATGTCCATTTAACGCAAGTCTGGAAAGCACACACACATAAAAGTTCTGAAAAATGCTGCACGTGAATGATTTCACACCCGCCCACATGCTCTGAGCCAATTAATTAGCGAGACACAATTCTGGCTGCCACCTTGCCAACTTCGGACTGTGTCTCAGACCCTCAGATAGATGATTTAAAACAGATGCTTAGAAAAATACCATGTGAATAATATAAGGTTCGTTTGCTGTGCTTTGTCAGCCAGGTTGAAAGTTAAGCGAGTAATCAGGTTATGTTGAAAACACGGGCAAACTCATTAGTGTGCTTTTCTCAGGTGATAAGGGAGAAATAAGAGTCCTCCAGAAACTGCATTTCTTCCATTTAATTTGCAACCTGGGTCAATTTCGGGAGTGTCTTCCCATATGAGACTGGAGATATGAAACCGTTAAGTTAGGCTTGTAACCCACATATGTGACGCTGAAGTGTTTGCCTCCCCTTGAAAAGCACAAAACCAGAAGATGGGGCAGAGGTTGCTAAAGCACGTGAACGCTAAAAATACCCCAGACAGGACCAAGACATGGGCCTGTTGAGAGGTCACTCGATATGGTAAGAGATTTTGGCTTCCGCAACTGCTGACAACCAGGCTAGTGCCAGGCAAGAGCTGGAGGATGGCTGGACACAAAGCCCTCCGTATCACTTGATCTCTGATGGGACCCTGAATGTTTTGGAGGGGTGCCATTTTCCTTAGCTCTGTAAAGCTCAGATGATATGCAGAAAATATTAGGGCAGCATTGTTCAGTCTAAAAAAAATCATCTCTGAGAAAAAAACATGGGGTACTCTGTGTACTAAAGCAGAGTCACGTAAATATATCGAACCTCATGAGGCATCCATCTTAAGAGCAGCAGCTGGGCTTCTAATTAATAGTTTTCGTCTGAAAGTTACTCAGAGTACTCCAAATGCCACATATATCAGTGGTGTTTGCAGCAGGTTTTGTATGCATTAAATACCTGTTTACTAAGAAATTATATGGTATTCTCTGAGGATGTCTGAAAAATGGTAGCAGGTACTGATCAGGATTATAGGGTTTAAACTTTAGACAGAAAGAGGTTTTGTTTGATGCTATGCCCTAAGGGGAGGAACTGGAAATGTTCTAATATAAATACATATACAAATACATTGTGTGTATGTATAAATATATGTATATATCAACAGAATTTGTAAGATTAAGAGACAGTGCTTTGATATTTTTATAGATGAGCAAACCCTGGATAGATTGTGCAAATGTTTTAAAGCCAGCTGGGAATTAAATAATGGAAAAGTAAAAGTCCTTGTTTCATTGCATTTTAACATGCTGAACTTATTGGAGGTTCAGAAAGAACATGGTATTCTAGTTCCCGATTTCCAGCTCCTTATCAAATGACATGTCTGCTGAGACCTTCTCTATGATGGCAACCAAGACTATTGCAGGATGCCTTTTGGTAGCTAATTTTTTCTAGCATTGTCCATTTGGTTAATGGAAAGCCAATGCTGAAATTTTCTCCGGAAGACAGAAAAGACTGCAGCTTTCTGATTTCATGAGCATTTTACATTGTGTCCTTTCTCTCAACACAAGGGAAGGGAAAGCACTTGAGAAATTGTTCAGACAGCTCTCCCTGCATTTCTTATTCAGGCGGAGTTGGAGCTTGTCATCAGGCTGTATGTACTGAAGGTCTCATGCTGCTCATCCTGTCATGATGGACTTCCTATTTTCACGGCTTTCCAAAAGTCACAGTGTCCTAACATTACATTAATGAAGCTTTTGGAGGCTGTTTATTCACTGACAGCATGAGACAAGCCCCAGGAAAATCGATGATTTTCACAGAGTAAGGGGTCAGTCTATAACTGCATTATGATACAGAGAAGAGCATTAAAAATAATTTGAGATGGGTCACTTCAAATGAAAGATGTCTCTGACTCAAGACCACTTCTATGCAGAAAAATTGACAGAAAAATTCTGTTGTCCCTTAGAAAAAAAGGCAGAAAAAGAAAATGGGGATTTTGAATGAGACATCTGAAGTTTACCTAAATATCCTACCTGGAGTCCTGCGTCCAGCTCTGGAGCCCTCAGCACAGGAGAGACATGGACCTGTTGGAGCGGGTCCAGAGGAGGATCACAAAAATGATCCGAGGGATGGAACACCTCTGCTGTGAGGACAAGCTGAGGGAGCTGGGGTTGTCCAGCTTGGAGAAAAGAAGGCTCCTGGGAGACCTTATTGCAGCCTTCCAGTACTTCAAGGGGGCCTATAAGAAAGATGGGGACAGACCTTTTAGCAGGGCCTGTTGCGATAGGACAAGGGGTAATGGTTTTAAACTAAAAGAGGGCAGATTCAGACTAGATTTAAGGAGGAAATTTTTCACAGTGAGGGTGGTGAAACAGTGGCACAGGTTGCCCAGAGAGGTTGTAGATGCCCCATCCCTGGCAACATTCCAGGTCAGGTTGGATGCATCTCTGAGCAACCTGATCGAGTTGAAGATCACAGAATCACAGAATCATTAAGGTTGGAAAAGACCTGTAAGATTATCAAGTCCAACCATCAACCCAACACCACCATGCCCACTAAACCATGTCCTGAAGTGCCACGTCTACAGGTTTTTTGACACTTCCAGTGATGGTGACTCCACCACCTCCCTGGGCAGCCTGTGCCAATGTTTGACCACTCTCTCACTAAAGAAATTTTTCCTAATACCCAATCTAAACCTCCCCTGGCGCAATTTGAGGCCATTTCCTCTCGTCCTATCACTAGTTACTTGGGAGAAGAGACCAACACCCACCTCGCCAAAACCCCCTTTCAGGTAGCTGTAGAGAGCGATAAGATCTCCCCTCAGCCTCCTCTTCTCCAGACTGAACAACCCCAGTTCCCTCAGCCGCTCCTCATAAGACTTGTGCTCCAGACTGTTGGGATTACCTTGCAGAGGCTTGACCTTGAGGAGAAGGAACTGTGGCACTGAAAGATGGTAAACAACCAAGGAGAAAGTGGAGAAGCGCATGACATTCTTGTGAGCGGCAAAAGGGGAAGTACCGGAGCAGAAGAAGGAAGGAGAATGGTTAGAGAAGAGCAAGTGGACACCTATAGGCAGCCAATCCTGACTGTGTGAGAAGCATGTGGACTGTGTGTAGTAACCAATCAGGACGCATTTTGTGGCACGTGAAGAGCTGTAACTGTATAAAAAGCAAGTGCTTATAGCAATAAAGGTCTTTGGTTTTAATCCCCGCCAGAGTCCGTGCCTTAATACTCCACACTAGACCCCTCGCCATCTTCACTTCCCTTCTCTGGACACGCTCCAGCACCTCAATATCCTTCTTGTAGTGAGGGGCCCAAAACTGAACACAGGATTCAAGGTGCGGCCTCACCAGTGCCGAGTACAGGGGCACAATCACTTCCCCCCTCCTGCTGGCCACACTATTGCTGATACAGGCCAGGATGAATATTTTTGATACAGACCATATGTCCCTGCTCATTGCAGGGGGGTTGGACTAGATGACCTTTAAAAGTCCTTTCCAACCCAAAGCATTCTATGATTCTATGATTCCACAATGAACAAAAAGGGTTATTCATGGATGTGTATCACAGATACTGCAGCTGTGATGCCAATTCAAAATGTGACTGTTTGTGGTGGACTTCCTCTCCTCTCTCAGATGAGCATTTTCAGTGGCTTTTTGAACTTGCTGGGTGAATGCCAGATGTATTTCATTATGCCCAGGATCTTGGAAATCTATTTATTTAGTGTCTCAGTAGATGAGTGATTTTCGTGGGATGGTTATAAACTCTGTTTTGAGACATGCTTTGTTTTTCTAGGTTGTTTCTGACATCTTTAGAGCTGGATCTTCTCATATGTGATCTCTTGTCCCTGGTATCCAGTGTTGGAATGGTTCAAAGCTGCACCAGGGGAGATTTAGACTGGACAGACATTAGGAAGCGTTTCTTTACTGAGAGCATGGTCAAACACTGGAACAGGCTTCCTAGAGAGGTGGTTGATGTCCCAAGCCTGTCACTGTTTAAGAGGCATTTGGATGATGCCCTGAGTAACATGCTTTAACTTGGTCAGCCCTGAAGTGGTCAGGGAGTAGGACTAGATGATTGTTCTAGGAAACAACCGAAATAGTCTATTCTATCCTATTCTATTCTGTTCTGTTCTGTTCTATTCTATTTGACTGGGAGTGTGAATAAACTGCTGCCATCTCTCCTATTCTGTGTCTTTGGTTTTTAGAACCTTTGGATTATAACTTCAAAGCTCTACTTACTTAACTGATTTACACTTCTTTTGTTTGTGCAAAATGATAGTCAGAGTTCCAGAAGCACAAGTTTTGCCAAAACACAAGCCAAACCAGACCTTCCAGAGATACTAAAATCAATAATGAAAGCTTCATTACCCATACAAATAAAAACCAGAATTAAAAATAAGGGAAGAAAAACAAGAAACAGTGTAGCAGTATGGGTAGAGATTGAGATGAAAGATAATCTTAGCAGCCCTGGGAAATGAAATGAAACTTTGCCTCAGTTTTCAACATGGTTGATGATACAGAGTATGATGACAAAGTAAGTCAGAATGACTAATTGGAGCATGTGGGTGGAAAAGGAAAGCACCATATCAAGGACAGACACTGACTTCAAACATCTTGATAAACTCAGTTGGTTGTGGAGAGGGCAAATAATAGTCTTCATGGAGAAACAGGAAAATTATCACACAAAGTACAAGTCCAGCATCAAGGACTTGTTTTAACAGATTCATCAAGTCAAGGACACTGAAATATAAGTGGAGAGTGGGAAAATCCTTGCCAGTGTTCAAGAAATAAAAGAAATTTGATTTAAGCAACTATAGCTTTGCTACTCTGACATCAACTGTATGTTAGGCTTATAGGAAGAAAAACATGAAGGAAATGTAGTTAAGTGACTGAAAGAAAGGATAAAATACAACATTGTTCTATGAAAGGTTAGATGTAAAAAGCAAATCTGGTACTCTTCTTTGGTAAAATAGTTGATTTTCTAGGTGAAGAAAATACAGATATGACTATCTTGATTTCAGAACAGCAATATGTAGATTGCCATGTAGGGAATTCTAATTCAAATAAGGAGAATGATAAAAGACTTTCAATATGGATTGTTCTGGAAAGGTGTGTTGTTAGTGGTGTTCTTGAAGTACCGGCTTGAAGAACACCTTCCTTCATGTTAGATCAGCTCCATAGGTAAAATAATTGAGAGGGTGCTAACAAAATTTCCCACAGACATGAATCTCAGAATCCATCTTCAATGTAGAGGGTGCCTAGAATATCTCACTGGATATACCTGTGTCCTAGACTTAGAGAAATTAGATAACACACAGAGTTGTTGCAATGTCAGGTATGTAGTCCACTACCTCACACTGATATCATAATCTGGAAGGATTATGAGTGAAAATACTATGAAAATGTCATAGTTTAGCCCCAGATGGCAACTAAGCCACTCACCTCCCCCCACCAGGTGGAATGGGGGAGAGAATCGGAAAGAAAAACTCGTGGTTTGAGATAAAGGCAGTTTAATGGGGAAAGCAAAAGCCACGCACACAAGCAAAGCAAAACAAGGAATTCATTCACCACTTCCCATCATCAGGCAGGTGTTCAGCCATCTCCAGGAAAGCAGGGTTCCATCACACATAATGGTTACCTGGGAAGACAAATGCCATCACTCCAAATGTACTCCCTTGCTTCTTCCCTGCAGCTTTACATGCTGAGCATGGCATGGTATGGTATGGAATATCCCTTTGGTCAGTTGGGGTCAGCTGTCCCAGCTGTGTACCTTCCCGACTTCTTGTGCACCCCCAGCCTACTCACAAGGTGGGGTGAGGAGCAGAAAAGGCCTTGACACTGTGTAAGTACTGCTCAGCAGTAACGAAAACACCCCTGTATTATCAACACTGTTTCCAGCACAAATCCAAAACATAGACCCATACTAACTACTATGAAGAAAATGAACTCTATCCCAACCAAAACCAGCACAGAAAGAGATCCTGTTGTTTTGGTAAGAACATAAGAAAACTCTAAACTATCAAAATATCATGCCCTCTATAAAATGCAGTAGTCAGAGAAATGTGAAAATAGTAGAAAAATGCAGTAGTCTACAAGAATCACAGAATCACAGAATCATTGATTCTGTGATTACATTTCAGAATCATTAAGGTTGGAAAAGACCTGTAAGATTATCAAGTCTAACCATCAACCCAACACCACCAAGCCCACTAAACTGTATCCTGAAGTGCCACATCTACAAGTTTTTTGAATAGTTCCAGTGATGGTGACTCCACCACCTCCCTGGGCAGCCTGTTCCAGTGTTTGACCACTCTCTCACTAAAGAAATTTTTCCTAATATCCAATCTAAACCTCCCCTGGCTCAACTTGAGGCCATTTCCTCTCATCCTATCGCTAGTTACTTGGGAGAAGAGACCAACAACCACCTCACCACAACCCCCTTTTCAGGTAGTTGTAGAGAGTGATGAGGTCTCCCCTCAGCCTCCTCTTCTCCAGGTTAAACAACCCCAGTTCCCTCAGTCGCTCCTCATAAGACTTGTTCTCCAGACCCCTCACCAGCTTTGTTGCTCTTCTCTGGACACACTCCAGAACCTCAACATCCTTCTTGTAGTGAGGGGCCCAAAACTGAACACAGGATTCAAGGTGTGGCCTCACCAGTGCCGAGTACAGGGGCACAATCACTTCCCTACTCCTGCTGGCCACACTAGTGCTGATACAGGCCAGGAAGCTGTTGGCCTTCTTGGCCACCTGGGCACACTGCTGGCTCATGTTCAGCCGGCTGTCAACCAGCACCCCCAGGTCCCTTTCCGCCGGGCTGCTCTCCAGCCACTCCTCCCCAAGCCTGTAGCGTTGCATGGGGTTGTTGTGGCCCAAGTGCAGGACCCTGCACTTGGCCTTATTAAACCTCATACAGTTGACCTCTGCCCATCGATCCAGCCTGTCCAGATCCCTCTGCAGAGCCCTCCTACCTTCCAGCAGATCAACACTCCCACCCAACTTGGTGTCATCTGCAAACTTACTGAGGGAGCACTGGGTCCCCTCATCCAGATCATCAATAAAGATATTGAACAAGACCAGCCCCAAAACTGAGCCCTGGGGAACACCGCTTGTGACCGGCCGCCAGCCGGATTTAATGCCATTCACCACGACTCTCTGGGCTCTGACATCCAGCCAGTTCTTCACCCAGACAAGACTAAACCTGTCTAAGCCACGAGCTGCCAGTTTTTCCAGGAGAATACTGGATGAGGCATTGCTATGAGGTTCAGAGAATATTTAATAGCATTGTATACGGCATTGGTGAGACCTTAAATGGAGTTTCGTGCTCAGATAAACATATCTGTTTTCCGGAAAGATGAGTTCAAATTAAGGTACTGAAGCGTGTGGAAAGGTTTGTTTACCTTCATCAACTGCAGGTTTAAAGAAGATGTGACAGTTCCTTGTAAAAATACCACAGAGAATAAATCAAAAAGAGAACCTTGTTTAGGGTAAACATCAGTGGTGGTAGAATATCAAATTATTATAAACTGCCTATGAATACAATGGGGAAAGCATTAGAAAAAACTTCCTAGGGGAGACATAAGGGTCTGAAACTGCATTCAAGTAAGCAAAATAAGAACAGGAGTGATGTCCTTGGATGATCCAGGGGATTCTTCCAAGGTACCATGTTTTCAGCCAAAGTGCACATGGAAGACACAAAAGCTATTCAGTCTATTGGTAAAAATTTGACTGTGACCAGTCTAATACCTGTATGAACCATTCCTGAGAATACTTCAGCAATACAAATCATCCAACAAAAAGTAGTGACACATGTCATTTATTTAAGCAACACTGTTAGGCTTTTTTCCCCTTTCTGTAGCTTGAAATGAGAATGAGTCACTTTCCAATCAGAAAGTTTTGCGTGATGATCCCATCGCATTCAATCTACTTATATATAAAGTAATTCACAACTCACTGACGTTATGCTGACTCTTTGCCCCACTTCCCTCCTTCATAAAATTCCTGAATACTGGCATTTCCACTTACTCTAATCACAGATACCCAGAGTTATCCCACTGCCACAGACTGGTACCATTCTACATGAGCAAGAGATTGTGGCAAGGAAAATAACTTGCCTGAAGTAGTAAAGCAAATCTATGCTGACCCTTGGATGAGAACAGAGGATAGACTGATTGCTCATGTATTGCTCCAGGCCATGACCTGTGGGTCTGAGCATGGTAAAGCAAGTTTAAGAAGGGTAAAGAGCAGCTGCTAGTTGGATCTCATCCAAAAGAGATGTGTGTTCATGTGCTTTCACTACCACAGATGAAGAATTTTCACTGCCCTGACTGGAAAAAGGAACACCAGTGGGAGCTGAGGGGGTTGTGAGTCAGGCCTAATCCTTGTATGCCAGGGCTGGTATGGCTTTGACATCTCATTTCCATGGCAGTAGTGGCACAGACTGATTATGGGCTACAGAAAGAACCAAGGAAAATAAAGATTTGCTGAATGCTACTCAGACAAGGAGAAATTTAAGAGCAAATGATCCTGATCTGGTCACAGCCAAGTAAAGCAGCCTGAGGAATATCCAGCAGGAATTGTACCACTTTACCAAGACTGAAGGTATCACTCAGAAACAGGTGAAAGGAAACCATCCAGCCATCATTCTTACACTGGCTCCTCCTGTGTTTTTGGATATTTTACAAAAACCCAGTAAGCAGTTCCTAGTTCAACATGCCATCCTATTTGGATAGCAAAAACATGACTGGGGGTCTAAGCATGGTAAAACAAGTTTGTGATGTGGGGCCACCCTGGGTCACTGGGAAGGTCCCCAGGAGCTGTAGAGCCTACTCTGTCTGTGTTGCCATTGCAGTGCTGGACCAGCCATCGCCAGTTCCTCAAACCCCTTCCGCAAAATTTGGGAGAGAGGAACTGCTGCTGGGGGGTTCTACCTGCCTCCTTCATCCCCTCACACCCAGTGATATGCACCCCCTCCTGAGCATTTCAGAGTCACTGCCATTTGCCCCGACAAATGGGATGCCTTGTTCTCAACTACCAAAAACTCTTCATTAATGCTGCCAATGAATCATGAAATTGCTCTCGCTTTTCCCCTTTTTTCCTTTTCTTTGTCGTTTCAAACCACGAGCACTTCATGCCTGCAGCTGGCAGGGACAAAGGGGGAGGCAGCAGGGCGGGAAGGGGAGAGGGTCGGAGAACATCTGTTTCACGTTTAACCTGGAACCACAGTTTTTCATCGTGCTTCTCCAGCCTCGCTTGTATATTGATTTAATTACTAGGCTCTGCTAGTGCAAGAGATTTATATTAAAGCCTCATACAAAGCTATTGTGTTTTGTCACACAACAGTACTGAATCAATTACAAACGTGCTCAACATGATCCCTCTCAGTCGTAAGCATTTGCTCAGGGAGAAGCTGTCTGACCAAGATGCCAGCTGGACGCTAGCTGGTCCCCAGGAAGGTGTGACACACCTAGTGGCACTCGCTAGCAGGATGGTCTGCCCTTGGCACATCACCATCACCGTCCCTTGGGTGCCGCCGTTCTCAGATCTGCTTCATTAAAGGTTTGCACAGAGTGGAGAAACGAGGCCGACACACATGCACAAAAGCCTGGTCTCCGGTCTCAACAGCTGCCTGGGAATAAAAGTCCCTTGGATGTGCAAAGCAGCAGCAGTGTTGGCCCTGGGCTGGTGTGGCGTGGCCCTGCTCCCAGCAGCAGGGAGAAGTTGGCTGGTGCAATCACATGACAAAAATGGGAAAAAGCATTTGGGGATGGATGGTACTGGGGATGTTACTAGTGGTCAAGCATTGGAACAGGCTGCCCATGGACGTGGTGGAGTCACCGTCACTGGAAATGTTAAAAAAACGTGTAGATGTGGTACTTCAGGATATGGTTTAGTGAGCATGGTGCTGTTGGGTTGATGGTTGGACTTGATGATCTTGAAGGTCTTTTCCAACCTTAATGATTCTGTGATTCTGTGATATGCTGCCCAGGGAAGTGGTGGAGTCACCATCCCTGGAAGTATTTAAAAGAAATCCAGAATTGACGCTTAGGGATATGGTTTAGTGGTAGACTTGGCAGTGTTAGGTTAATGACTGGACCTGATGATCTTAAAGGTCTTTTCCAGCCTAAAGGATTCTAGGATTCTATTCTATGATTCTAGAAGAGGGGCAGAAAAAACAGGGTCTACAGCCCTCCGAGTCCCTTTTCCTCTAATAAACCAGCTTCAGTAGGGAAGTAAAATGGCAATTGCTCTTTGTAGAACATGACCCTTACAGAAAGGCAATTTGCTGCTTACACCAGAGGCCAATTCCTGGCTTGGCCACTGAATCGCCATGTAACCACAGACAAAACCTTGCAAAGCCAATATTTCAAATATTGCTGATAATTTTGGGTACTGACAAAATTTCTGGCCCCTCAACACAAGCTTTCTGTAGAAAAAGCAGAACTGAACATATCTTGATTAAAGAAGTTTTTTAAGCATGTAAACCTACAAATTCATTTTGCAAACTACCCAGGAAACCATATAATACCTTACAATTTAAAATGCTTATATATAAAATAGCAATCAATAAATTTAACACCTAGAAAACTTCCAAAATTATCAGAAAACCCTGCACAAAAATCACCAAGGAGCCACAGAGCAGGTTGCTGTACCTGTGTCAGACGTGCAGATGCTCTCACTTACGCTTCCTATTTTTCTGCACAAACAGCACTTGCTGTTTCTTAATACCTGTCTTTCAAAATATTCCTGATGGGGCTGTAACCACAAACCCACAGTCTATGTGTGCCCAGTTCCCAGGTGCACTGGGTCAGGTTGGACAGGTCTCTGAGCAAGCCAACCGAGTTGAAGATGTCCCTGCTCACTGCAGGGGAGTTGGACTAAATGATCTTAAAGAGTCCGTTCCAACCCAAAGATTCTATGATTCTATACGTGCAGCTACCTGGGCAGGCAGTACCGCCTTCCATACAGGCTGTAAGGCAGAACTGGGCTGAGAGTGCGAGGTCTTTTGCAACAGAGGCTGCTTTGAACTTCGTGTTCCACAAGTAAGTACAACCTGAGAGGACCCTTCAGGTACTAATGTATGTTAATAGTAACATTAAAGATACTATACCTGACCAAAGTAAACTTTTCAGATGAGTTCAAATGGTCTGTTATTATTCTCTTTTATGTTCAACAGAGAGCCTGAAAGATAAGAGCAAAGGCAGGGTTACCCAAGATAACTTTGCCTATGTCAGACCGATTCACCATGCCAATTACTGCCTTCTGCCTCAGTTTACCTGTTCCTGCAGTGGAGATCGCATCCACCAGGGAACAGAGCAAAGCTCCTGTCACACAAACTGGTCGTGTGAAGCAGCTACCCATGGACTCAACCCACATACAGACCTGACTGATAAGTCCTCAGCAGAGCTTTGTCCTGTGGGTAAAAGATAACAGGATCCCGTAGCCTTGGGAGAAGTTGAAAACATCTGAACAGATGGAGCCTTTAGAGCCCAGAGATTCTGAGCTAGAACTAGCAGCGCTCTTTTCAAAACCAGACTGTAACTAGCGGCGATTAGAGCTCTTTACAATGAGCTTTAGCTAATTTGGGGCTTTTTGGTGATCCTTTTATACAGGCGACGTGCAAAGAATGGCAGCGGTTGTGTGCCACCCTGTGCATGCTGCGAGCCAGCCGGATGCAAGCCAGCTGCAGCCCAGAAGCCCTATAGCTGCATTGTCTTAATGCTGGCTCCAAGTTATTATACCTTATTTCTCAGCAGGGTTTTATTGCTTTGAGTATCCCGTTAACATGGCTACTCGCTTCTCTGTCATGGGCTGACAGAGAGCGTGGTTAAAGCAGGCACTCTGCTGAGCGTTTTGGGGTGGATGGGCGTACTCCAGAGGTCCCCACCTGCAGGGGTGTCCCCATGGCAGACCTGAGGTCCACGGGCAGCTGGTAGCCCCATGCACCAGCATTAAACAAGCGATGCTGGCAAACTTCCTCCTGTCAAACACCCTGAAGTAGTTTGTGCAGCTACCAGTGAAGCTTGCCCTACCACAGGCTTATAGGTGGACTTCAGTTCACGAAGGTAAATCTAGCTCTGGTACCTCTGCCCCTCTGAACACAACTAAACACCACTGGATCACAGTTACCCTCCGAAAGGATTTCTGTCTTCATCCATGACACAAATGGAGCAGCGCGACCATCCCTGAAGGTGAGTTTCTTGTCATCAAATGTGCAGGGCATTCCCATCACTGAGAAATGAAAGTTTC
Organism: Phaethon aethereus; assembly: GCF_964289735.1. NCBI lineage: Eukaryota > Metazoa > Chordata > Aves > Phaethontiformes > Phaethontidae > Phaethon > Phaethon aethereus. The sequence continues at coordinate 14,156,473 of NC_138582.1, read as the reverse complement.
TTCAAAATACAGGGAAATATGGCCCAGGTCCAAGCATCCTCATCTGGCCTGCCGTGGTAGGAGTGTGAAAGGCAGTAACAGCAGAAATGGGACTTCTGAGTTTAGGATTTCTGAAAAACAGTTCTGAAGCTACTCAAAGGAGCTATACTGGTATTTTGCCCACATCTATAACCAATGTTTGTAGGTTTATTTTTCACTAGTTTCTGTACATCTGTTTAAAATAAAGAGCCTTTGTTGGAAAATCATGTGTCATAAGTTGACATCTTAACACCATGGAGACAACCCCTTTTCAAGTCAAATAATTTCAAAAGTTTATACTCCTAGAAAAAAGATGAGAGAAGTATGACCAGGGAAATCTGTTTTAATTAATTGCTGCTTGATCAACCTCAGCTGCAAGATACCTACACTCCAGCAATTTGTAGTTTTGCATTGATGCTTGATTAGTGTTGGTCATTTTCTTTTCTACCTGAGTCATCTGGTTCTTCTGTACAAGAAATGTGAATTTACTAAAGAATTATCTCACATTTCCTGTGCCAAAATAATATTTTGCAATGAACATTTTAAAATAATTAGAGCTGGTGGCAGAAATCTCCCAGTTCTTGAGAGCAGACAGCAGCTTTCTTATAACTGGGTACTTCCATGAAAATACTATCTCAGTGCCACAGTCTGCTATAAAGAAAAACAAGTTTTAAGAATCATTAGGAAAAAGCAAACTCTGCCACCGTGTGTATCTATGTGTATCTATGCATCTGTGTCCTGAAAGTTGTGTCATGTGGTCTCCTGACATCCCAGTGACAGAAAAATATAATAGACTGGAAAAGGTCCAGAAAAGGATAACAAAAGATAATAAAAGGCATTCAAGCTGCACAGGACAGTTTCTGTACAAGCAGTGCCTAAGAGAGCTGATAGTCTTCTCCTGGAAAAAGACAGCCAGAAGGGGATTTGATGGGATCCTACAAAATCAGGGAGAGGATGAGTGCAGATTGAATATGCACTGCCTGTTGAATACACACAAGACATAGAGGATGTAAAATGAAATTATCTGGAAGCGGCTTCAGACCAAATGAGAACACTTTTCCTCACACCAGAAGCTGTTTAATCTGCAGAGCTCCTCTCCATGGGTCTCAAGGGTGCCAAAAGATTACACATATTCACAAGGAGGCTGATGAGATTCATAATCTATCAAAGGCAATTAAATATCCATATGATGCCTCTGGCTTGGCAGGATGATGAGCTGTAAATTGCTGAAGACTGGAGAACATTTGAAAAAATCTCTCTTTTTGAGATATTTTGTATAGTTTCCTAGCTGTGTCCATTTGTCACCATCCAAGAAAAAATACAGGGCTATACTGCTGTTTGCTCTGGCCCAGTATATCTGGTCTAATGTCTTTATACTGAGCCTGAACCACTAGTTAAACTGGTTACTATCAGTCTGAGGGAACACCTGGGAATATGTACCCAGAGCTACCGTTGAGCGCAGAAACCAGGCAGCCACAGCAGTGAGGCTGAGCTGAGATCCTGCCGCTCACGTATCGCTTTCATGGGGATGCCCAGGCGCTGCCTGCAGGATGCTTGAATCATTGCCTGGTGCACAGGATAGATGTACCCATACTTCACCCTACATTGCTCTTCAAGGAAGTGCTCCCCAGCTATTTTTTGGACCTCAAACCACTGATCATACAAACTGTCTAAAGGTTGGTTTACTCCCTGGTTCTCTTTTGCGGTGGACCAGCTAGAAAAAAGCATGCAACGTGTAGATTGGAGACAGTTGAAGCTAAGGACTGCTCTGAATTGAGGTCCTATGATGGATGATGGATGAGGCTGCAGGTTCATTTCCCTGTGCCTTACAAAGTCCTGCAGCACTCTTCAGCTGCCCGTGTACCTTCATGTCACAGCCCAGGGCATGCAGTGCAACCCCTTGTTTACATTCCATAGCATATTTCCCACAGAATCACACCCAGAATTATTAAAGTTGGAAAAGACCTTTAAGATTATCAAGTCCAACCATCAACCCAACACCACCAAGCCCACAAAACCTTATCCTGAAGTGCCACATCCACATGTTTTTTGAGCACTTCCAGTGATGATGACTCCACCACCTCCCTGAGCAGCCTGTTCCAATGCTTGACCACTCTGTCACTAAAGAAATTTTTCCTAATATCCAGTGTAAACCTCCCCTGGCACAACTCAAGGCCATTGCCTCTCATTTTATCGCTAGTTACTTGGGAGAAGAGACCAACACCCACCTCACCACCACCCCCTTTCAGGTAGTTGTAGAGAGCCGTAAGGTCTCCCCTCAGCCTCCTCTTCTCCAGAGTGAACAGCTCCAGTTCCCTCAGCCACTTTCTGGCAAGCTGCAGCACAGCTGTAATAAAAACTTCACACTGGGGAAGGGGATTGGGGAGAATAAGCAAAATCATAATTTTCTCTTAGAGGACACCACATGGAGCTCACAGGAGACCCAGAGTCAAGTGCAAAGGAAAGGGGATGGTGGAATCAGATGCCCTTAGCAGTCTGAGCACATGCAACTTGGCCTGAGGATCAGAGATCATGTCCTGGAGGGGAAGTATTTAGTAGAATTCATGTAGGTGATGGTTCCACTGATGACACAAATTGCCCTTGAAGTAAAATCTGTTTTCATTCTAAAGACTTTTTATATGCCAAAAGGAGTCTAAGGATCATCCAGATGTTGTCTTCTGACCATCACTACCTACAGGCACTTCTTCCTGGCCACAATGAATTCAGTCTGTCTGTGATATACAGTAAACCAGTTCCACACAGATTCTGGGGTAGTTTTGTGGTGTGTAACATGGACATACACTTGAAGAAATTAAGAGTATATAATCCCCCCAAAAAACAGCCAACACTATCCCACTATGGCATAACCCAGATGTGATCCTACCACCCAGAACTGCTACCAGCGAAGAAGGGCCTGATTATAGCTCCTTTTCCACTGGGTGCTTGGAGTTTCCTGAAGAAACAACTCCTCTGACAGGTTAAAAAATACAAGAGAAGTTAAAGACAGTCCTGACTATAGGAGACTGCACAACAATTCTAAAAAACATGCTGCACAACCTGAGAGTCAAATGTCTGACAGAGCCCACGCAGCCCATCAGGAAACACGCGCCGGTTTCAGAAGCCAACACTGCAGAGGGAATGGTCACAGGCACCACCCTGGCAGCCACCACCTTACCCTTCAGCGTCCAGGTACTCTTTTACACTTGAGTCATGCACAGGGAAAGGGGAGAGGGAAAATGTTATGTGTTGCAAGGCTGAACTCATGTCTTCAAGGTTTGTCAGGGTGCTTTCACCAATAGGTCACCACACCCTTCCCACATGAAAGAACTGCACCGAAATCAATGCCAGTAACTTTTGGCCCCAGGCTGACGTAGCATTTTGCTCTTTCTCTGATGTGATGTGAATAAGCAAAGAGAGGTGTTGAACTGAAGTGCCTCGGACACTGCAGCATGCAGCATAACAAGGTCCCCTTTTCCGTGTGTTACAATACGCTCTGACATACAGTACTGAATGTACTTGATTATTGCCTAAAATCTGTTAATTTCTGGGAATCGGTAAGGAAGCAGACTTCCAGCTAAGATCCTTATCCTTATATACCCCCTGGAGCTGGCCACTGCAGTAACAATTTTCAGCAATACAGTAATGAAGGATCTCCTTATATGAGCCACTAGCCTACCCTCACTATTTTCCCTCACCTTTTACTTGCCTCTAGTAAAAGCCCTACCTGGGGAGAGAGAAAAGAAAGGGAAAAAAGGGAAAGCCAAGAGGTGAACAGCTTTCCCAGGCTGAATCCCACTTACTCTGGCTGCCTGCTATGGTCTGGAGCAGATGATTCCAAGCTGTGCTCTGTTGGTTACTTCATAGCTGTGCAGTGGAGGTACAGAGACAGGCAAAGACCACCCTCAAAGCATAAACGTTGTCTGGGAATACTGGTGTGGGCCACCTTAACCAGCTCTCACAGGTCACAGTGTAAAGCTGATGAGCTAATGCTGGGCTGGGCTAGCAGCCTGCCCTACATCCAGGTGTCTGTGGCTGTCCCCTAACCAGCCGCATGAGCCGGTGCTCAAAACAGCTCTGGAGACCATATCTACAGGTATGTTGTCTCTTCAGCAGAGGATTTGGGGCTGGGCAGTGCCCTCCAGGGTCAACTTGGTGTCTGAGGCACATCTCAGCTCCCTTTCTCTCTTCATGTTTTGTCTTGTGCCCAAACTTCCACATGACATTCCTCATGGAAGATGTGCAAGAAACATCATACTACAGGCAGAAGAAATAATTTCTGATTGCTAATAAAGTAATGGGTCATAATGTGCTTTAATGGGTAAACATAAAGCTATTTGCATCTCCCAGAGACTAGAAGCTTAACAATTAACCCAACTAGCTCAGGGACATGATGTCTCTGCAGGTATCCTGATTCCTGTCGTGCTAGAGGACTATAGCCATTTTGTTCTTCTGGACTTTTCGCTCTTCACAGCCTTCCCAAAAGACCTTAGATCTCACACCTTCAAGAAGGAGGAAGCAGAGAAGTTATCACCAGTAAGAGCTCAAAACAAGACTGAAGAGAGGCATCTGCCACCTTTGTTCTCTACTCCAGTGGATGCCACTGCTTCTGAAAACAAGTGGTAAAAACTAGAAAACTAACAGGGACTTTGATTGCCCAGAAAGGTGGTAGATGGTCCATCCCTGGAAACAGTCAAGGTCAGGCTGGACGGGGCTCTGAGCAACCTGATTGAGTTGAAGATGTCCCTGCTCACTGCAGGGGGGTTGTACTAGATGACCTTTAAAGGTCCCTTCCAACCCAAACTATTCTATGATTCTATGATTCTATTTTTCTTGCAGGAGGGTTTCTGCTCCAATGTCTTCTCCTATGTTGGTCCTCATTTTCTGTCTCCCACTGTCAATGCTCTCCTGCTCCATGTCCTCATTATTGGTGTTTCCAGCCTCCTGCCCTTTCCCTGCCAGGCACCAGAGACCCAAAGTAAATACATAAGTTCACTGAATTAACAAGGGAAGTGACTGGACCTAGCATGACAGGCACCTGTCACCTTGGTGGTATCCGTCGGGTTCACTCCATTCCACGTCGGGCACTGCTGCATGCTCAGACCATGAGGTGTTTAAGGCAGGGATTATGTCTTCTGAAGTTTGCACAGAGGTGCTGACTGTGGCCTTTGGGCAGTGTGAACATTAAATAAGACCCTTGTACTATAAAACATTCCCACCTGGAGAGGTTCAAAGAAAAGCCTCCTTGTACAAGTGAAATTCCTGCTTGGTGCATAGTCTGTTTATTTAACAGAGCTTGGCAACTGAAGCAAATCGTTGTGCAAGAACAAGCAGAGACTTCCCATTGCTCTCCACCAGCCCTCCCACAGCCCGATCCACTAACGTGTGCCTGCTGTTTTACCAGCCTGGGATAGGCCATGAGATGGGGCCTTTGCTGCATGCAGAGGTGACCCTGCAGCTTAAGAAATATGAAGTATCAGCCCTGAGGAGAAACCAATGGAAATGTTAATGTAATGGACCAACATCTGTCGTTCAAACCATGTGTGATGCATTATAATTTCCAACAGACTGATACAAGTACATGCTGCAATAAAATTTTAGCATTAATTATTTTCAAAGATCAAGTGGAAAAATAATTTGTTCTACTACCCTTTCATTTCTATGGGCTGCTGACAGCAATCCATTTGTTCTTACCAGTCTTGTGTGAGTCATAAAGAGGAATTGAAGGGGGAAGGAATGGATTGTCTCACTGAACTCACAGTAATCAAAACTTAAGCAAAAACCATTCACTCTTTCCTGTTTCTCTTACTCCTCCCAGTACTGGCCGTACATATCACACATTAAAGGGACTCTGTTTACATAATTACATTTGTGCACAGACATTACATCTACTACATAAAAGCAATGCCTGAAAAAAAAGCAGCACTGTATTTTAAGCCTTCTGCGACGACTTTCTTCTTCAGCCTCTGAATTTCTGGTTTCACCATGTGCAAAATGGGATACATGTTCTCTTACTGCAAATTGCTTTGAGATGTATGGATGAAAAGCGCTATATATGTACTCCTGACTACGGGCAGTTTATTTGTTCCACTAATAACCAGTTCCCTCAATGAAGAGATTTTATTAAGATCAACAGGAGAGTGGGGGGGCGAAAAAGGCATTTAAATTGGGGTAGGATATTTAAAAGTGAAACTAGTCCATGCCCCTGCAATATAACATCTAGGAAAAGAAAGATTATTTCAACAGGTGTATTTTATATATCACATGCACGTGCACTTTCACTGCTTGAAGCCCCTCTAGTGAAATTCACCTGGGCAGCAAATGAGCCTGTAAAGTTACATTATTAATTTTCAGGCTAGCATATCCATTTAGATAATCAGCGTCATGCCTTAGTAATTTACTCAACGAAGCCGATTCAGCAAAATTGCCCTTTTTACAGCATATGTACCCCATATGTGGAGGCTGGATCTATCCTTTCATTCCAGTATAGTAAGTAAGAACATGTTGTCAAGATGATGTAAACGCAAGGCTTACACTAATCAGCCATGATGCACCATCTAAGGATTTGACTAGAAGCTGAGCTTTTTTTTTATATTTATATGCCATATTTCTGCACGGGTTAGAGCCCATGTAAGGAAGCTACATGGTGCTCATGATCAGGCATGGCGTAAGTTGGACTGCAGATGCAGGTTTCCTGTACCACCATCAAAGGAGAATCCGTACTGTGCTTTCACTGCCTAGCCACATCTGGGCCGACGTACAGTGGAGAAAGCACGAGGAAGATCCTGCACAGATCGGGGAGCCTGTGGGACAGGCACTCAGAGCACTTCCAGCAGCTTGTATTCAACTCATTTGGGGGAAATCAGTCACAAACAGGACCCACAGAATGGAAGCTGGCTAAAATAGGGAGAATTATTTAACATGTCTTAACAAACATATAGCTGTATATGAAACATATTGTGTTTGGTATTTAGCCATGGACACAGCAAGCCACGGCAGCTACGCGTTGCAAGCCTGTAGCCTGGTCTTGAGACCCTCAGATGTCCTGCTGACTTAACTTCAGTCATTTAAATGTAGATGCACACGTAAAGCCAACCCTCTGGATGTCCTTCACACCCAGTGGCTGTAGAGAAACACAGTCAGAGTGAGATGCATACAGCTTATTTCAGACTTTTGCCCTATGATCAGATGAATTATTCTCTAAAGGAGCCTCACAGTCTCCACTGACTGTAGCAGAAACTTAGAGTAGATAACAAACTTCTATATGGATGAAATTAGTCAACACACGCTGAGTTGTATCCACTGGGAGAAGTCTTGATACCAGCGTGACTTCACCTGAGTACAAATTTCCAGTCAAGCAGAACCAGGGGCAGATGGGGCTCCAGTACAGAAAAAACTTCAGTGGTGCTTGTTCAGTGGAAAGTGAGAATCAGTTCAGCCCAGCTGAATGATGAACATCGTGAAATGGAATACTCAATTTAATCGAAGCCATTATAGTGGAGAATCACCTTAATTATTAGTGACTATATTCAAGGCTCATGGAAAATTTTGAAAAAATTTCCACGTTTCATTTGTTAATTGCTTTTCACTCAAATGGGTATCTCATAGGCGAAAGCACCACCTGATCCCATAAGGAAAAGAAGATTAATCTGATATAATCTATTTTATGCAAATTAAACAATATGGAAAATGGAACCTCCGGGGACAGCCTGTGTGAAAAGGTTACAAATATTGTTTTGCCCAGCAGGGATGATGTCATGGTTTCTGTCAGAATTACTAAAAGACAAACATGTATTTTCTGCAACATGGATTTAGAGATATATGGTCTTTGTACTTACAGGCTCACTTTCCCACAGAACTTCATGAACTGAAGAGTGAACCTTCATAACACTGTAGCAGTCTACAGCTTTTCTTTCTTTTACTGTATCTTGTAAAAATCTCTCAGTTCTTCATGTTAATAACCTTCTCTATATTTTCTGACATTACATCTGAAACGCATTAAAGAATTATTCAAAATTTGGACAGACAAATGCAACAGAACAATTACATTTAAACATTTTTGATCTCAAATGTTTAACAGACCACTACAACTTCACATCTACATACCAGACAGTCCCACAAGAGAGCTTTTCTCTTAGATCTGTTTATGAACTTAATCATGAAAAATGCATTATATTTTTTAGATTTATTTATTTATATTTAGATTCACACTTGACTTGCTGCACAGAAATATATGTCTATAGGCATTTTGCAGATTTAACTGAATTGAGATATAAGTGGGTGTGTACAACTTTGATTTCTTGTGTGTTGAATTAGCATCTAAGAGTCTGAAATAACACAACTGGGAAAAAATTAAGACTGATTTACCCATTTCAAAAGCTGATCCCACAGACCTTAACTCTAAAATTTCCTTCCTAAGAACTCCCGGTATAAAATCCCTAAATAGAATTCTTTATTTTCTGTCAGAGCAGCACTGAGATTCAGGTCAGAGCTGTGCAGCCCAACAGTTGTCAACTAGTCCTGGGACTAGAGACCAGAAAGCATGACCCGGGGACAGGATCAGCACAGACAAGGATTTCCAGATCACAGTCCAGACCTCTAGATCCGCGACTAGGCAGGTAGGGAGGGAGAAAGAGGAAACTTCTGTCAGGATAAAAATGGTAAATCTGGTTAGAGTGCAGCACCATAATAGATGAATTGGCTGGTGGCTGTTTCCACCCGATGTTTTGGTAACTGCCCATGATTTTATCAGGGAATATTGCTGAGCCAGGCCAATCTCTTCCAGTTGTGATCTGACATAAATTCATGTGTTATAGATATTGTCTCATCTGTCAGACAGTCCAAGCCATTTTTTTGCTGATCAGTTGCTACATAACAGAGTTCTGGTAAAACAAATTATGAGGATTATATCATCTATCACCAAGACGGGTTAAAAAAATGAGAGAGGAAATTAGCACATGGCAAAGCTGCAAACTTGTTGTGTCCTATGTGATCCTAATTTCCACTGAGCTTATGCTTCTTGAGAGAGGCGATAAATGCAATCCTAACACCTCCATATTTCAGCTTGTGTCCATGAGCAGTCTCCCTCCACTTAGACTGGTAAATCAAAGGGGGATTAGACAGCCACTCACATTTCAAAATCAACAATTGTTCAAAACCCAAAAGTGGCCCAACAAACAGCTTGTATCCTGGTGGAAGGAGACAACCTACCAGCTCTACAGCAGCTGGCCCATGGAGGCAGAATCAGTTTTTCTGGTTTACAAAGCTAGACAAGAACACAAGTGTGTAAATTAGAAGCTTATTTTTCCTTCAGTAACCACTTTGTGACCTACTACCATGTGTACTTGGTAAGAAATCAATCTATACTTGTTAGAAGTTAGAAGCCTTGGTAGACCCATTTTACTTCTTTGTCCTTGCCTGCATTTGTGATGACCCAGTCTTGAACAGCAGAAAAAATGTTGTATAGCAAAATATGTGCTCAAAATACATCCACCTCATGGGGACAATACACTGGTGTCACTCAAGTCAGTGATGAAGCTCCCGTTGTTTTCTCTGTATGCTGAATTCTAAAGAAAGTGGAAGAGACTAAAAACTGATGCAGGAAAAATGGATCCATAGTCTTCCTGACTTGGATACATATTACTCTCTATGTAATACCTGCATTACAAAAGAAAAACTAGGTGTTTTTACTCCCAAACCCAAAGAAATACATATATGAAGAAGATATTAATGCTGTATTTTCCCAAAAATCTAGTTACTGGCTCATGGAATATACCTTCCTCATCAGACTCAACTGTAATACCTTCTCACTCTTAATTCAGAAGTAACTTTGAGAATAAAAGTGGTTCAAAGTAATCAGGAGAATTTGGAATACAATAGTGCTGTCCTCTGTGGTTTAAAAGACATGAAAAAGAAGACAGCCATGAATTATGCCTCACAGACTGTAATGAAGAAGGAGATCATGGGTAAAAGGGGCATAGGCTTCTCTAAATACAGAAAGGAATATGGAACCCATTTTCACACTACACACTGCAGCAAATGTGAGTATCTTAATGCATCATGCTCTCTAGCAATCTGAAATCCCTGAACAATCATTCTTCTTTTTTGCAGCACAAGTCCAATGATGAGTATGTTAAGTCAAGAATACAGAATTTGATTGGCACTGTCAGGCTCCTGGAAGAATCCAAAGATGAACAGAAGAAAGCTCTGAAGTCAACTCTTGGATAGTGATGAGAAGTTGGACACTTCAAAGCTCACTCAGCTGTAGAAAGGATATTTACAAACTAAGGCTGACTAAGGTCAAGGACACCTGCTAGTAAAAAAATGTGTAGTTTTTGTTATTACCCAAATATGAGAAGTCTAGTGGAGCCTCCCTGCTGTGCTTATAAAGTCACATGATGTTCTTTATTCTGATCATTCATGCAAAATTAACTTAGTTCTGTTCTGCTTCCTGCTGCCCCATGAAAAGTTATTAAAATATCGCTAAGAGTTACTTAAATAACATCCATTTTTCTAAGGGTGATAAAAATTTTGTTTATCCTCTGCAACTGCCAGGGTGTTTTAGTTGGATTTGGATAAATACTTGTTTGCAACATTAGCGACTCCACTGGGGGAATCCAGCCTGGAAAATTGCTAATTGCATTTTTCCCTCCAAGTCATAAATCACTCCTAGTGCTTTTATGTGGGTTTTTCCACTCCACATTGTCACTTTAGCAATGCAGCACTCAAGCACTCTTACCTATGTAAATAATAAACCATAGCCTAGATACTGGAGTACTTAGGTTCTCACTGATAGAACTCTAACTTAACAGGGCATGATTCTTCAGTTTCTAAGCTTAAAAAGATAAAAACAGACAACACATTTACAACAGAATAAGAAGGGCATGGACTTGCAGTGCACTATGTGGTAATCAGCTATGTGCATAGTCTCACCGTTCAAGTAACTTTACCAATTTATTTCCTTCAGGTCCCTAAGGTATGAATGTACTACCACATACCCCATAGAAAAACACCGGATAGTTCTGGTTCTTCTTTAAAACATCAGGGAGACTTCACCCTGGTGAGTTTTTCCAGTGGTTTTGACTTGATTGCTAAAAGTAGAGTCCTCTTGAACCAAATTTGTTTTCTCTGTGTTGTCATTCAGAGGCATTCTTCTCAATCCACTAACTAGAAGGAGATCCTTGAGTCTTGTTCGTAGCATGCTTCACATTCCTCGAGTAATTCTTGCAACTTTTCACAGGAACCTTCTCCAATTTTTCAGCATCAGTCCTCAAGTACAGTGAGGAGAAAGAATTGGAGACTGCAGCACGTACACTGCTGCCCACTGAAAGTCTGGCCACTTTTAAGTGTTATGAGTTGAGTATGAAAAATGGAGACATCTAAAATTACTAGACAGTTGAAAAAATTTGCCCTAGTGACAGATTCACTTTCAACATACACTAGAGTGCATTACTAATACCTCACCGAAGTCATTAGTTACAACAGTTTCAGTAGAAGAAGAATCAGATCTTCAAGGTCTGTCCTTAAAGTCTTCATGCCAAAATATTATAATGAGTTAAAAAATCTGACACACACTGGAGTTTACAAAAAGGAATAAGAAAGAGGAACTCCCATGCCCTTCCTGTTTCAGTTTACTTTAACTGGTGACTAGAATGTAAATAAACTAAATAAGCAGCAAAAACAAATATTCTTTATCCCATCAACCAAACAACTGTTGTGTTCTCAGGGTTTGCAAGGAAAAGAAATATACGTTATTAGCCCAGCTAACACAGCTGTAGAGACACAGACAGGCTTTTGGACATGTGAGCTATTTGTTCTTTATGAAAGCTGGAAAGGCTGTGTTAATTCCCTCCTGCCCTCAGCACTTGCAAGGGGATGTGAATTCCCTGTGTTAATAACTCACAACTATTATGATCCTTTCTCTGCTTAAATGCAGAGTGATTGTCCAGCTGCCAAATGTGGCATCTGAAGTGGAAATTTAGGGGGGATCCTGGAGTGCAGAGTATCTGCAGGAGGGGAAGGAGGCAGGAGTCTGCACTTTGGGCCAAGATACTTGCTTATTAATTAGTGCATTATCAAAGAAAGTGAGTTATTTCATTTCAGCCAGATGAGCAATGTAGTGACCATGCCGGGAGGGGATTGGTACCATGACAGCCAGCCTATTGTTTCGTATATCTGTATCATCTTAAAATTCCAGTTGCAAAGTACTCACTCAAAGAAGTGAGGCACCAGCCACAAAAAGCCATGTAGATTGTTTTCTTCTAACCTGGCTTTGCCTTAGCTGTGGCTCCTGGGAGAGCCTCCCAGTTCCCATGGCTCCATCTGCACCCTAATCCTGGGAAACCTAGGTGGAGGCAGGCACTGTTCCCTCCCCAGCATCCCTGCCTGGCTGTACAACACACCAACACACAGCCAGGACACCAGCATCCTGACAATCCACCAAGTAGACGTGCTGAACAGCTCACACATAAGTGCTATTACAGATCTTCCCAGGGTCCTTCAAGCATATTGACATTAAAATGTCATATTGGCCAGACACAGAGCAAAAGCATTTTTTTTTCAGGGTGAGTGAGATTTAACTCCAGAGTTCAGTTTGGAGATGTTGTGACTCTTTCTAGCTTTCTAAATCATAAAGGGTGATGACCCTTCAGCTAGTGAACTCACCAGTGCGTGGACCAGTTAATTGTCAGGTCGTTCAATGGTGTCATTTGTCACCAGTTAATAATTCCATCAGTGACCAAGATTTCTAACATCAGATCTTTGCTCACTACATAGCTGCAAGCTTGAAGATGAAAACACATGGCATTTTTTACTACATTACACATCTGGAAATTCAAAGTTAACCTGCATTTGGAGACTCTGAACTGAAAAATAAACAAAATCTATTCAGCTGTGGCTTCATGTAGCCTTGGAAACAGTTATGGCTTGAGAGCAGCTGTGCTTGTTATTTCAATGCTTTCTGATATGCTACAGTAAGTTACGTCTCAATTACAAGGAATTTACTCCTCCGTTGCATCAGTCAGGGTAGTCTTCTGCACTGTGTGTTAGTTGAATTATTTTCTCAACCAGAGAAATCCCACACCCTCAACATCAAACTCAACTGCTGGCAGTGTCCTGCACATGCTCATGGAGCAGCTGGTGGGTCACCCGCCGTTCTGACCTCAGCACGCTTGCAGGCTCCGAAGACTTCCCTGGGTGCTCTGCAAACCAGCGTTGTAGCCCCTCTCCTACAGGCATGTCCCAGCACATCTCACCAGCTCTTATCATGTGGCTGTGCTATGCTTACATGCATCAGGAAAAATTGTATCTTACTGGAAAATACTGTCCTAAAATAGTAGAGAAACTCTCTGTCATGCATCTTGCAACTACTTTTAAGTAATTGTCCCATTTAGAGCCTGGTCTAAGGCTGATAAAATCAGTGAACAGCTAACACTTGGCAGAAAGGGGCTTTGAATCTGACAGTTGGGGCCACCTTTCTGCTAGCCACAGTACTGTAGAGAAGTATGGTATTCAAGGAAGAAAAGGATTTATGAAAGGTTGGAAAGTTGGAAGGTTGGAAAGGAGGGAGGGAGGGAGGGAGGAAGGAAGGAAGGAAGGAAGGGAGGGAGGGAGGGAGGGAGGGAGGGAGGGAGGGCAAGCTGGTTTCCAAAGTTGCTTTTTTATTGCTTTAGTATTTTAACAGTATAAAAGCAACTAGCTCCCTTCAAAAACAGTATTTGTTCTTAAGAGACTAACTTGTGCTTTCTAATACGCTGAGGAAACAAAGTCTGCTTCAGGAAGAGAGATGAGATCCAAAAGGTGAAGAAAGTTTTTCTCAGGGAAGCAGTAAGAACCGACTGCGGCAATGGCTCCAAACTTTTTTTCCATTTTTGCCCTTTGGGATTTTGCAAGCAGTGAATTAAGCCCCTTCTCAAGGAGCCCATGCTGTGTAGCAGGGCCTGCAGACCTCACAGAAAGGGACACCCGTACGTTAGCACGTCACCATTTATCACTCACTGAGTAGGCGACGGAGGTTACCCCAGTTTACTGAGGCCTCATGAAGGGGTCTCCAACACACTTGGTCTCTACCCCAGGACTGTGTTTATGTAGTAATTATAGCCATGACAGCTAATTGAGTTTTTCCAATCAATCACACTGGAAGTTTTTGTTTGTTTTCCTGTGCTTGGGAACAGGAAGGTTTTACACTTTTCTAAACACTGAGAAAGAAATGAAGGACATTTTTCAGGCACAAGCTGAAAATTATCATTTAAGAAGGGTTAAATTAGTGAAAAACCTACTTATTTTAAGTGGCATCTGCACATAACACACTGAGTTTTATCTGCACTTTACAGTAGATAATAAAAAGAGTTTCATTAACAGTTAGTTCCCTTTCAGTTGATACATAGAGAGGTAAAATAGATGTTACAAAGTCACTCCACAAGCTGGAAATAATTGTCAAATCTCTCCAGCACCGCTCTCTAATGATTATTAGACGATACAAGCTCCAGCATCAGACAAGAACCATGCAGCTGATGGCAGCCAGGAGTATCCAGGTTTGGTTGCCACAATGGAGAGAAGAAGGAATCTTCTTTTCAGAGAAATCACACCATCAAGGACAGGAGACCCCAGGATAACGAGCTGTGTTTTGCCCTTCCTCTGTGCCTTTGCCAAGTTAATTAGCGACTCCGATGGCCAGCTAAAGAAAAGCTGCCATAAGGCTGGGGCATACTCCAAGCCTATGCATCCGCAGCTCCGCAGGTTAGTCACTGTTCGGGGTTACTGGTCTATGGGACAAGGCAATACTGCAGCTCGTTGCTTCACTCAGTGGAGTTACACTTCTCTTTTCATGCAAACACTAGCAGAGACCATTTCCAATTTCCTGTTATTACAGTTTACACTCATTTTTCTTATATTTGCTTTTTCAGTGCCAAAATTTCTTACTACATGAAATTAAGGTTTTGAAAAAAGTTCCTGTCTACCTTTATGATGCACTAAAAAAAAAAACCACGCGGTACATCTCAAAATGCTGCATGCCACTGTTCTGTGCACAACAGACATGCTCTGAATTTGGTAAATATCTGTCAGGAACTATGCTGACACAGTTCCTCCTACCTCAGGAGGACTAAATCTCCTGGTTCCTGCTTCCCCCTGTTAGCAGATCCATGAACAAATAGCCACGGGGCCATACCTTCCATAGAGCAAAATTAAGCCCAGTGACAGCAAGGCTGTCTGTCACAGGCCACATAAAAATCATTTTATGCTCCCATTTGCCAAGATGTCATGAACCACAGCTGTAAATCATCTGTACAAGACAGCTTATCAGAATTCTCTCCCACCTTATTGTAGGCATTTCAGATAAAACTGTATATAGATGATCCAAAGGTTTAGCATAAAGCAAGCTACAACCTGCAAATGTCCCATTACAGGAGAAGAAGGTTTGCAGCCAGCATGCTGACTACTACTTCAGGGTTCACCTTGCCGCTCTTAACCGAAAGGGAAAAGTTCTGCATCTCATGGGAAAGCTCCTTGCTCCTACATGGTGCAAAAAGAGAAGTCCCCGGTGGTCGGTGGATTTACGAACAGGCAGGTCTCTGACAAATAACCAGCCAGACACTGGTGGCTCATGTTCCAAACCTCACACTGCTTTTTTGGGGTAAGGAATTCTTTTAACACCTCCATCTATCCAAACTCTATACTTAAAAAGAATGAGGAATTTGAAAAGTCACACCACCAGCTCCGCTTCCTTCAAGACCTGGAGAGGAACATTTTTTTTTAACCCTGGATGTATAAACACAAGGTGATGTCCTACTAGTGAGTCTAACAACTGATCTGTAATCAAGTTGTAAAATGCTACTGTGGGGAAGTACAGAAACTAGAAAATCAGATAGCAAATGAGATTAATACACTGTATTGAATGGGCTGCTGTTTCCTAAACGGTCCAACAGCAAGTAGCATCTAGTACTGTCCCTATGAAGTTCTGACTGATACCACCTTCACCTGTCATTACTATCACTGAGTAAGGTTGCTGGATATTTCCCGCACAAAACCAGAGGTGAAAAACAGGATTTGATAAATCACAAAAAAGAATCCTACCTTGCTCCTGGCAGGCCATGATGCTTATCCCTGGCGAAGGGACCACAGACTGCCAGTGACTTAAACTATCAAATATGGTCTAAACTGAGATTTATGCTTAAGACTTATACTCATTTTCTTCCCTGAAGTCATCTTTAGCTGCTGTATTTGGAGAAGGTTGTATACCAAGTCGTACCCCTTCTGCCCTGGGAACTGGTCAAAGGATTCTTTACTACAGTTAGTCAGAATTATTTAAATTTAAAACTTATATTAAAAAATCCATTGCTTTCTCATGTGGTCAATATCTGTCTTGCCTTTCAGTGTAGCAAATGTTGGCTTCCAAGAACATTAAACATTAAAAAACCCAAAAACATTCTATAAGGAAGACAGATCGCTAAAGGGTTTGGATTGCTTACAGTCCAGTGATTAAAAACATAAATCCAGTATTGCATTGATCATGAACCCCTCACTTTTTTTGCCAAAATCTCTATTTAACATGAACTTTTCTCTGCATGTGCTGTACAGCTACCACTGAGATGCAAACAGAAAAACTGGAGACACAAAAGTAACTGAAACAAAATCCAAGACCTCAGCTATGCTCAGATCCAAACTCTTGTTTCAATCTATTAGTAACACAGAAAATACAAGTTACTTGAAATGTGCACATAGTTTGTATTTAATCCTTTTTTTCCTAATTCTCACTGCACACAATAAGGGTGATCCCCTGTAGGCAGGCAGGCAGCAGAGTCTTTGATAGCAAATGAATTATAAATCAACAGCAAGTCAGATATGTTAAGGTTGTATCTTCTCTAGGAAAAAAGGTATATTTTTAACCTGAATTAGCTACCACAGTGCTTAGCCCTAATGAAGACAGAGTAGTTGATAGCTTTCACAGAGGTTAGTGGGTCAAAGTAAACCCTGGGGCTGCCTTAGGCTTTAATCAGATCTGCCAACATCTATCAGAATTAAAATTTCTTCCCTGAGATTTTACCTCATTTTAGTATACTAAGTCCTCTGTCTTGATTTAAAAATACCCTCTTTCCCTCTAGTGAAAATGAAGTCTTGTGGGTAAGAATAACAGGAAGTGTCTTGACAGTTCAAGTGGAGGGTAGGAAGGATAGTGAAAAGCAATGGGAAAACAAGATGGATAAAAGTAAAAAAAAAAAAAAAACACAAAAAAGATAAAGTAGATTTAAAATATTATATATAAGCAAGGAAGAGTAGGTACAGATTTAGCTAGCTGTGAAATACATCCATATATCAATATCATAGGATCAAAGAAAATTCAATAAAGTATCTACATAACCTTTCCGAAATCTTTGATCTCTTCCGTTCCTGCTCAATAGACAAACATATGGATGGACAGACAAAACGACTGTATTTCACACAGATATTGACCTTTAACGGTAACAGATAAGAGGAGAAATTATTGTGTGTTTCACCACATCATATTATCCTTGCTGCTCCTAACTGCCCTGTTAGGACAGTCAGGGGAATCTCCACTACAGACACCCTCAGGTATAACAACCATTTTCTGGTTATCTGGTTGTTTTTTCAGATTCTACTTCTTTCTTCCATAACCCCTTGCCACAAGTAGAAACTTTTGGAGTAACTTAATAAAAGTTTTTACTAGAACATGCTGTTCATTTTGGGAGGGAAAATACCCCCAAGGAATAACATTTAAAACATATGTATTCACAAGGACTGTTTCAGGCCTCTGAAAGCTTAATGTTTGGTGGGAGTGTTGATCTGCTGGAGGGTAGGAGGGCTCTGCCAGAGGGATCTGGACAGGCTGGATCGATGGGCTGAGGTCAACTGTATGAGGTTTAATAAGGCCAAGGGACGGGTCCTGCACTTGGGTCACAACAACCCCATGCAACGCTACAGGCTTGGGGAGGAGTGGCTGGAGAGCAGCCTGGCGGAAAGGGACCTGGGGGTGCGGGTTGACAGCCGGCTGAACATGAGCCGGCAGTGTGCCCAGGTGGCCAAGAAGGTCAACAGCGTCCTGGCCTCTATCTGCAATAGTGAGGCCAGCAGGAGTAGGGAAGTGATTGTGCCTCTGTACTCAGCACTGGCGAGACCACACCTTGAATCCTGTGTTCAGTTTTGGGCCCCTCACTACAAGAAGGATGTTGAGGTGCTGGAGCGTGTCCAGAGAAGGGCAACAAAGCTGGTGAGGGGTCTGGAGAACAAGTCTAATGAGGAGCTGCTGAGGGAACTGTGGTTTTCAGTCTGGAGACCTTATTGCTCTCTACAACTGTCTGAAAGGGGGTTGTGGTGAGGTGGGTGTTGGTCTCTTCTCCCAAGTAACTAGCAATAGGACGAGAGGAAATGGCCTCA
This sequence comes from Phaethon aethereus, assembly GCF_964289735.1. Classification (NCBI taxonomy): domain Eukaryota; kingdom Metazoa; phylum Chordata; class Aves; order Phaethontiformes; family Phaethontidae; genus Phaethon; species Phaethon aethereus. The sequence continues at coordinate 14,138,068 of NC_138582.1, read as the reverse complement.
AGTTGCACCAGGGGAGATTTAGACTAGATATTAGGAAAAATTTCTTTACTGAGAGAGTGGTCAAGCATTGGCACAGGTGGCCCAGGGAGGTGGTGGAGTCACCATCCCTGGAAGTGTTCAAAAAACATGTGGACATGGCATTTCAGGACCACAGTGGGCATGGTGGTGTTGGGTTGATGGTTGGACTTGATGATCTTAAACATCTTTTCCAACCTTAATGATTCTGTGATTCTCTGATTCTGTGAAGGTAAAAGTAGAGGGGCCAAATCAACTTTCTCTGTCGTGGTCTCCCTCAGTATTTGCTGGGCTGCCCTTGTCCACTTGCATTCCCTTGTTTCCAGACCTATTCACTGTTGTTTGAGTCAGGAATCAGGGGAAGTGCTGTATTAAGTCTGGGACCTCTGTCTGTTCCTGGCTGGTGCACCTGAGCAGTGCAAACACAAGTTTTTGATGGGAATATTGATATTAATTGCATTCCAGGGCAGAGATGAAACATAAAATGGCATGCCATGTCATTCCTACTTGGTCTAAACAGGCTTCAGCAGCAGCTAACAAATTCAGATAGTAGGAAGACTGATCTTGGAGTGATTATAACCTGATATAAAGGCCAAACAACATCTTACCCTGGGACAATGACTGGATATTGATTGCTCTTTGAGTTGGTTTCTCATTCAGCAATTAAGAGAGTCACATAGGTCCACCGTTAGCTTGGAAATTAACATCTTGTTTTCACAGCGCTCTAGGATTAGTCAGTAAGATGAGTGAAAAGTGGGTGATTCAATCAGTCAGAAATCAGGGGAAATACAGTATTGACTCTGGCATCGCCATGGGCTCTTGGCTGGCTACATCTCTGAAGCTTCTCTGAGTTCATGTTTGCTGAGGGAAAAATAATTCCTACTGATTCCCAGAATAGAAAATTGTAGGCCACATACAGAGAATGAATTTCTGTTGTAAAAAGCACAGAGGCAAAGGCCTTTACAGAGAGAGGGCTACAAATTTAACATCCCCTCCACTGTTACACGTGCAACACATTCACTGCGTGTAAATGGCACTGTGCACCCATGTTCAGCTTCCATGAGTTGTGTAAGGTATGGCACTACTGGACTTCTAACTTGGATGTGTTAAAGCGCTGGACAAGTGCACACCTTCTGTTTCCTCTTAGGACACCTCAAGTGTAGCACTGGGGCACAAAGGAAAAGGTGAGTGTTGCAAGATCAGATCTGCAGAACCTAAGAACATTGCAGGCTGATAATCAAGTGAAAGTGCCCCTTGCTGGGATGTTGTGTGGTACCAGGCAATGTGAGAAAACTGTGTCAGCGTGATCACCTCCTTGCCTTCTAACCTCTCATCCCAAGGCATGTGTCTGCAGGTGCAGATATTCCCCAGCTGCCAACAGTCTAATCATGTCAGCCTTTTTTACAAGGTCATGGTGGTCCAAAATGGGTGTATTCAGTACACTACAAAAAGCTTCATGTTATGAAGCTGAGAGCCCTTTGGAAAGCAGAATTGTGCCAGTGAACACAACTGGGAAAGAAATGCATCTGAATGGTCTTCAGAAAGGTTTCAAGTTCGTAATTACCCTAACCCTTTCTTAAAAAGAAAAACCCGCCTTCCCTCCGTGAGGTGACAGGGAAGTCATCCTCGGGAAGCCTGGAATGCCCAGACCTAGGACAGGGAGAAGAAAGAGCTGCTGGCTTTTCTGTTCTTCTCTTGAGTGGCTGCTCCAGCTGTTCCTGCTGCTGCTTCTGTTCTTTCAGTTGATCTATAGTCTGGCTGTGCTGTTTGCCTGTGTACCCCACTGTACATAATCCAGGGTGTTATACTATCAACCCAACAGATAAATGGTATTATTTGCTCAGGGGGTTGAGGTTCTGGCCCCACTGGAAATGCAAAGAGTGGTTAAGCAAAACAAAGAGAGAAATTTTTCTGGGTACGATGTAGTTCACTGAGAACTTCACCATTCTCCTTCTCACTCCTAAAGAGACGATCTCTCATTTTCTGCCGTCTTTTCTTGTATTATCTGTTTTGTTTGCAGGCTTACTGTGAGTACACAATGTTCTTCGCTTCATTGTTAGGTTCTTGTGGCAGTACCACAGTTCACATTTTCTCTTCAAGAAACAATTCTTCAAAATGAGTATTCTGAAACTGCCTGTGCTCCAAAACCGCTTCAGTAAAAATGAATGCGTGGTAACAGGTAAATGTGGCAGTACCTGAAAGAAATTTTTAATGCACTGGTATGACATAATAAGTAAGACCATCCAACATAGGAACTATGATAACTCTGCAGCAGAGCTGGTTGGATCTTACAGCATTTATGCAGCCAGAAAATATCAATTTTCATTACCATTTAAAGGTTTCACAAGCTTCATTCATCAGTTAGCTTACTGATCATATCCCTTCAGAGTTGGATAATATCCAACTCTTTGTCTAATCAAAATCTCTTCCTATCATGTCATTGTTGACACTCAAGTGTTATATTAGCTTAGACATCATATGGAAAAAAAATATAATTATCTATAACTGGATGATTAAGTCTAACCCATAAACACCAATGTTAATGACTACCAGGCTGCAATGTTCTTGTTTGAAGTCCAATGGCTAAAACTTTGTTTTCCCCTTACAAAAACAAAAGCCACTCTTAATTTCTTGGAATAATATGGAATAAATTCACGTTCCATCCAACACAATTTGAGCATTTTAGCTTCCTCAGTTACAAGCTCCGTTTCTTGGAAAATGTGATGTTCATATGGCTATGCTTAATAAGGAGGAATTGATTTTCCTCTTCATTGCCTGTTTTGAATCTTTGCAATTCCAGAGAGAAAATCTGAGTCCTTTATATTGTCTCCCTAAAATTGTGCAACATAATCATTCTTACTAAATGCTCTGATATTCCTTAAAATTCTTGTGGCTATTTTGTCATGGGTTGTGTGTGTAATAATGCAGAGTAATCTTTTCTAGATATATGCACGGAAAGAGTGAGAACTTTATAAATTATTAATGAATGCAAAGTATTCCAAAGAAAATAGCAGTATCTGAGGCCAGTATTCTAGATATTTCTGAACCAAAATATTACACAGCTAGGAAAAGTTGTAATAAGATGTTGATATAGTATTAAAAAATAAAATTGGAAATAAACTCAGCTAATCATACATACCTAAGTGACATAAGCCTTATTTAAATTAAGACATGGTTACAGAGGAAGTACGAATGCAACTAGTTACGTCTCCTAGATCTAGGGGTTTTGTTCACCCTCGGCTTCTCACATTTCCCTACACAAGGATCCAAAAAAGGCTCTGTATGAGTGAAGGAGTCCACCATGTGTAATCTGTTATAGCTATGACACAACATTGTCTCCTATTTGCAGTGCAGCAATTCCTGCAAAGGCAATTATGACATACCCCCAGGACTTCAATGTGGGGCTATCAACAGGCGTGAAACCGTTCCTGAATGCTAGCGTGGAGGACTTGTTCCTGACCCAGTCCTTACACATCTGTGATTTCCATTGCAGCCAAGGTAGATAAAACCCATGTGTGACTAGAGTAATCTCCAACTGACCACTAGCAAATCGGCAAACAGGTGAATCCAGGGAAGAAACAGCATCCATTTTTCGGCAACCATTTTGTAGGAAAGTCAGTGTCTCCAGTACAACACATCTAAGAGTAACAGATGCCACCCAGCAAAGGCAGACCCTGGTGAGACTATTAAGTCAGGGAGTGAGCAGTTTCCCAGTGCTGCATTCATTCCAAGCACACAAACTCTTCCTTCTATTTCAGGCATAGACTGCACTCATCTTTCACAAGATAATGAAAATTAAGTATTTCCTTACTGGCCAAAGTAGATTGTGAGCAAATACTTTTGACTGTGATACGTATTTCACATTATAATGCCCCTGTGTTGTAGACTTTCTCTACATTATTGGTTAAGTAAACCCTTTCTTCTACAGAAAGAAGACATTTTTCCCTAAAAATACTATTTTCAATTTGAAGTTCTTTACCTGCCAGGCAAAAAAAAAAAAAAAGTGTCCTAATTAAACAAAACCTTTAAGAGGGGTTAATTATCTTTTTCTGAGCCATCCTAGGACCACGATTAACTCTGATCTATTTTCTCTTCTTCTGCTCTGCCATGCAAATTGTTCATAGAGTATCCAATATATGTAAGTGCCATTCTAATGTTCGCCTGCTAAGCTGTGAATTTATGTTTCTCCTTCATGTCTCAGGAGGCAACATATTCAAAAGCATCTGGAAAGCCTCAGTGCTGTCCACCTGTGACTCCTGACTGTCCCATGCCTGCTGCGTTCAGAGAACACGCCAGAGAGGAATGAGTTCTGCACACCGAATCCCTACCATACGGGGTTAATTTGAAAAAATGCCTCATAAGTTGATCAAAAGCTGAAAACCATTAAGAGCAATTTGTTCTTTTCAACAGAAATAAGCTTATGAGCATTTTCGCTTTGATGGTTTCCATTAGCCAGAAAACACGGTCCTGCAGCAAGTCCCCCCTCCTAATGCAGTCCTTTTATACACAGGGCCTCAGTTAGACAATAGAGCTGGATCTGGTTGGTTTCCAAGCTCTGTAACATGAGCTGATGGAAAAGAGAGACTGGACCTGGTGTATACCATTATTAAAAAAAAAAAAAGTCCCCACTGGCAGCAGAGCGGAAAGCGACGCTGTGTGTGTATTACCGATGTAGATGTGGGAGCGGGTGAGGACAGATGCGAGCTGCCCTGCCCGGGATCGAAGTCTGTCAGATGTAAACCAAGCCCAGTCTGGAAGGTTTACAGCTAACTTCATGTGGAGTCTGTGCCCTGGCTAATATATCCTGCCTCTTAGCAAGGCTTATTACCTCACACGCAGCTCCCACTACACAGCTCTCACATCGGAGCCTTTAGCACCCAGAGCTCCAGTGCAGGAGTTCAGGTCTGCCTTTAGACATAGCCACTGCTGGCAAGCAAGAGAAGAAAAACTGGGAGATGAGATTTTTTTTTTTTAGACCTTTAAGACATGTACAAATCAAGGGGCAGGAACATATACCTGGTAGAGACTGCTGAGGTCAGACCCTTTTAGTGCAAACATCAGAATCGCCTTTTTAAAAATATTCATCTTCCTCTTTTTTTCTCATTTCTTAGGCTGGAAGCTCTTCCAGAGTCTCTCTGCTCAGACTGTGAGAACTTGTTTTAATTCCCAGGCTAAACGGACGCACACACCATTTATATCCCGTTGCTCTTATAGGCCATTTTAATTCTTGTGGGTTTGGATTCAGTTGATTTATTTTGTGAATTCCTGTCAATATCTAATTCAAGGATAGAACTAAAAGATAGATCCTACCCTAAACTGTTAACAGATTCAGAATAAAGGTAACCAATGGACACAGACAGTTGGGAGAGGGTAGAGAAACTACGGGCAGCATCAGGCAGTGTGATAGCCACCAACAGTCTACTCATGGCTGTATTTTTGTAATGACCAGATCCGAGCAAGAATTTGAAACAGGGAAAAGAATCAGTTATGTGAGTATTTGGAAACATCTCAGCCAGGGGCAAAAACCATGAAACAGCAGAGCACATCTGTATTTGAAAATAAAATGGTCTGGACTTGCTGGCTGGGTGTATACCCTGGGTTTGCTGGACACAACAGCTGACTTCTGGGGGAAAGAGATCAGACCCAGTGAGAGGTGGCACAGGGGCTTCCAAGCAAAAGTCTGGAGGAGAAAAGAGGGAGCCAGTGGGAGGAGACTGCAGTCGCCTATGATACCATGGGGCCAAAGCAAGATGGGAATATGAGAAAGGGACTACAGAGCTTTAAAAGTCCAGAAGTATTCTGTGGCTTCGTCAAGAGCAGATGCCCCACGCACAGCTTACCAGGCCTGCGCTGGGGGTCCACTAGGATTCAGTGAGTAAAACATCATTTACTAAATCAACAGCAACGCTTTTGGTTGTGTATATGTTTCTTGGGAGGTCTCACTGCAGACACAGGCTAGGCTCAACCCTACTTAAGAAGCCTGACACGTCAATCCTGCCATGAACTGTATGCAAAACATACTATTTCTTTTCTCCAGTTCTGAGTTATTTTGTCCCTCAGTTATTGACATTTATTTTAAAACAAAAACAATTTATCTAAATTACTGTTGTGACTATAGTCTGATCTTCTCATTATTTCTACACCCTCTGGAGCCTTTAATGGTGGAATTTCCTCCTGCTTTATAAATCATTAAATTTTTTAGATAAGATATCATTTGAACTGCCAGCATTTGACTATCAGAAGCATAATAGACAGCTGACACAAGGAGAGTACTCCTTCACCTGCGTTTCTTTCTGACAGGCAAGAGTAAAACCACACCATTTCTATCAAATATTTTAGTCTGAATAAAAGTCATCCTTTCTTTAACTCGCTGGAAAGACGAAGCATGCATTGCCCTGTAACATGCTTCTGAGAACTGGCAGAGGAAATCATTCTTTCCACAAGGGATTCTAGGCCTTTGGACAAGTGGCTTGAATATGACTAAAAAGGTTGCAAAATCTTTAAACCGTGTCCCACGAAACATGTAATGTACCCTATCCTTGCATCCACTATAGCAATTAATGCCAATAAGTATAAACTAATTGTTAACATCTGTGTTAAGTGAGACCAGTAAAGCCGTGCTGCTTCTGCAGTTTCAGAGGATGAAGCTGTACTTCAGCTTCAAATATCCTGGACGAACAGACCAGGAGAAGAACATGGAATTGCGAAACAAAACAAGATTTCTCACTAGTGCTTTTTATTACCACTCCATCTTAACAGACCTTTTTGCAAGTATAAAAAAGGGCTTTAAATCTTCATCTTGAGTTACATATCTCTGTCTCACTGAAATGGTAGGCCAGGAAAAAAAAATTAGAAAAAATTATCTTTATCAGCAAACAAGGGATTAGTGGTTTCAGATCACTGCCTAGCAGACCGTGTAGTTACCAAGACTCACTAAATTGGTCTGCAGTGACCCATTGCTCATTTTCCACAATGGCAAATTTCCTAAGCGTGATGCTCATTGATGTAACCTCTCCAACGTATACTTTGCTCTAGGGATGGTGCTGGGCACCTTGAAGCAACGCGACGGCTGCCAGCTGGCACGCGCTGTAACTGCTCTCTGCTTAGGAGAATGGCAGAATAGTACAAGCAATGAGGCTCTGGTTAGGACAACTGGGGGTTTTCCTTAAATCTATGCTATGTAAGGTGTGTCCCGTTCTGCTTGGAAAAGGTGAGTTCCAAGAGCTGTTCTTGAAATTAGGAGAAGGTGGTTGTGAGGTTTGGGATTGTCATTTCCAAAACGAATTGGCACTGAGAGAGAGCAAAGAAACCTGCGTATGGAGACAACAGGTAGTGCTGCACTGCAGATGCACTACAGGTTTTTCAACTTGTGTTTGCTTCACAATATCATGTCAACATCCAGATATTCCAGCCGATCCTCCTCAGTTTCTAAAGAACAGTGTAGCCAGCCCTGTTAAATGAATTATTTTTTTCTTCCCCACAGCAGGCAAAAGCATCTCTACCAAATCTTTCTTCAAGTTTGTAGAACTACATCAGGACTAATTTCTGGGCAGCATATCAGGTTGTCTGAGCCAGAATATTTAAAACACCTTTACAGAGCAGAAGTGTATGGGATCAAACCGAGTCAATTTTGAACTGCTTTGGTGTTTCAGGACACAACCAGTGCAAGCAACAGTAAAATCTTGGGTTTTCTCTTTACTACTATTCACCTGGTTTAAGCGTCACAGGAATTATACTCCCTGAAATAGTTGTCTCTTTCCAGGGAGATGCTGTAATACCAGTTTGAAGATACCTACAACATCCCTACTTAATGAGAGTGCAGGTTCTCAGGAACTCTGATTCCCAGCAGCAACCTGTCTTCACTACCAGCTACAAGCTTCTGTTGTGCCCTTCCCACATCTAAGCCCTGACAATTGCCTGTTGTTATATTTCAACTGCTTGATTATTGCAACTGTTAAACCAGATGGCAAAAATGTAGTAAAGAGGCATTAAGCTATAATCTTTTAATATGAGACTAGCAAATTGTACTTACCTTAACTGTGGCCCAAAAATTATAAATTCTAGTTAAAAAGTTGATTTTTCTTCTCTTCATGACCTCTTTCTCGTGCTTTCATTCAGAAGAATGTGTTCAGTATTTTTTTAAGTCCTCTCCAAAATACTGCACTAAAAAATTAGATATGTGTTCATGCATTGGGATTGCTTGCCATGGCAAACAGCAACCTTCTATAGGGCTTCATAGCCTGAGACTCATCACATTCACTGAAGTACTAGTTTCATCCTTATCTTAGTCAAAGATTATGAGCAAGTTTTTTTGTTTTGTACTAGCCTGAACCCAAATGTTGCAAGTACCATTGTAAAAGAAAAAATAGTCATAGCATATGCTAACTAACATTGTAAAGCTCCTCATTTATTAGAAGCTTTAATAAGGCTTATTTATTCAATACAAATGAAAAAATAGCGGAGGTGCATTAGATTCTTGGCCTGGATATGAACCTAATTAGAGTCAGCCATTGGTCAGCCAGTGCAGTGCAAAATTTCTGTATCTTGATCGCACCTCAAGTTTCATGGGATGTCTCTTTCCTTTTTCTCTACAGCCTCCTGACCCACACAACTGGCCATCCACCAAATATGGCTGTCCCACCGGGAACTTTGAGCATGCATGACAGTCTGTTAGGAGCTAAACTAACAAAATAACCTGGATGGCACTTGTAACTGAGTGGCATCAGTGCCATCAGATGGGACAGACCAGTCCATGGAGTGAGACAGCTTCTGTGAAGCCCTGGTGCCACCTAGATCTCCTAGGGATTTGTGGAAAATGCATCTCTCTCAACCACTTAAGCAGGCACATAACATTTTGATGCCCCATGCTGTTTTGTGTGCACGCCAGTCAGGACAAGCTTCACTGTATTGTGCAGTCTAATGAGAACTGACTGTGGCAGGGTGATGTGAAGCATCAAACATCCAGGAGAAGTCCAGTAATGGGCACGAAATAAAGCCTGTCCCCAGAATGGTCTCACATCCATTGCACATGTGAAGAAGCTTTTACAGCTGAGCTCTTTTGATAGAAAGGATAAGCAGAGTGTGTCTTTCTCAGTCTGTGTGGCTGGCCTCCCAGGGAAAAGCTCTGATCTTTTCCAAGTATGGCACGTGTGCGTAACCCTGGGGCAAATGAGAAATGGAATGTGTGTCATTTATTTGTTTAGTGCTTTGCAAACCCCCAACACCCTGTGCCGGCTACTCAGCGCTGAACGCTTGTTGTTCAAAGGACCGCTCCTCACTAGGACTCATCCCAACCCCGCAGAAGTTGATGGGAACCTTCCCCTTAACTTGAGGGTGCTTTGGAGAGAGCCCCGATCTTTCACACTTCATGTTCCCATTGAACTCAGCAGGGTGTCTGGCTGTAGAAGGAAGGAATCGCCGGTCCTCAGTTACCCAATGTCAATATTAACCAGCAAAGTAAATACAAGCAATGGGCTTTCCCACACATAGTAATTAAATATACTTCCTCTATTCTCTGCTGCTTTTTACATTAAAGGATCTACATTGTTTTGGTTTAGCTTTAATTGTCCTAGCTGGGAAGCAGGTTTAGAGAAAAGGGCACCGTAATCTTGTGTTACCAACAGGACGTTAGAATGTGGTTTTTAAGTATGGCAGTAGCAAGGCAGAGTTTAGTAAATGGGTTTTGCATTATTTCTGGTCAGCTACAATACACAGACTTTGTTCATCCTGTTCATATGTTAAAAAAATAGTTTAATCATACAAGATAACTCATCTTTTTCTGCCATCTAGTGACAAAAACTGCAGCTTAGCAAGTTTATGGATGTTTTATCCACATCATTTATTTTATTCAGTCACACACAGGCAATAATAGACAGCTATTAACATGTGTTTTCCTGGTCGTTCCACAGCACTTCATCTGATCTGAATGTGGGAGAAGGCGTAGAGCTTGTGTTTTGCCCTTTTACATATCATCATTTTCACAATTCTTTTTAGCATCTCATCCTGTATGTAATGACTAGGTTAGTCTTGCGGTGCAGAAAGAACACCCCTAGGATAGAAATGCACTTGCCGTATATGTCTTCAAAGAAACTCACCTGGCACATCATCTGTGGAGACTCTGCCTCTCTGCAGAGGACCAGCAAAACCTTTCCTCCACCTTTGGCAGGTTACACATGAGCACACTTAATACTGTTGTCCAGTGATAATATTAAGACAATCAGTGGCCACCAGCCACAAGAAATGAAATAGTTGCTGTAGCTAGCCCAAAGACTGTATATTTTTCTTTCTTTCCTTCTACTGAAATTGAAGGTTGAAGATACACTTCACCGATGTCAATAAAACTATTAATATACTCAAAATGTAGGCATATATTTAAAATGTTTTGGTCAAGCAAGGTTTTCACCTGCTATTCCATAAAAACTTTGTTGTGGGGCTATGATCTGAAATGAGAATTTGCCTAATCTTTGCCTAACCATTGCCCTATCCTAATATGTGAAAAAATTTTATGGCTTCTTTTATGTAGGAATGAGGATAGACACCAGAAACCTGTTTCTGGGTTTTTAATACCACTTGAGTTACAGAAGTAGCTCTGTAAGACTTTAAGATGTTGTATGATTTTTCCCTAAACAAGAAGCCTCATTCAGATCCTATTAAAACAATTTCAAAAAATCAGCAAGTCTCAATACACATTGGGTCAGGCCCAAGATAAGCCCATGGAGAGCCAATGGTGACATTCAGCTTCTGTACTGCATATACAAGATTCTTGGTGGGACTGGAAAGTAAATTACCTCTGCCTGTTTTTCCAAACAATGTCAAAATCATCAGATAAGGTGAGCAAGAATGACAACACACACCATATCACCGCTAGCTTTACATTAAACATTGCAACCTTATTAGCAACAGCTGGCCACCTTGTTATATTCATTGCAACAATTTTACAGACAAAAATTAACAAAACAAAGCCATTAATTTTGCATTGTTTCCAATGAATGATGGTATTAATTTATTCTCTAATGGGGAAATGCTGCGGTATCTCATTACATCTGTGTAAGGCAAGGGCATTATTAATAAAGACCACTGCGCCCTTTGGGGTTTTGTCTTATAGGGGTTTGATTGTTGAAGATTTACATACATGATTCTCCTGGACTGTGACACCAAAATGGCCTATAAAGTCCTTCTTTGAATAATATAGCCCATCATGGAAATTTTACTGTCATTTTAATGAAGTGGCTAGAAAGTTTATCTATGCCAAAACACTGCACTTATAATTTCAAATAAAAAGTTGTAATTTCAAATAAAAAGAAAACAGTTCATATAAAAATTACATGTGAATAAGAAGCATTTGTGTGAAATGACTACAAAAACTCTAACTGGCTTTTTAACTGGGGTCAACAGAAAACAAAGAGAAGACTTACAAGGTACTAAGGCATCAGCTGCATTTTGTAACCATCTCATACAAACAAAAACGAGTCCGTAACGGTTTCTTTTCTCTAAGCAAATGAATGATATGACCCTTTTGTTTAACTTTTCCTTTTCTTCATTGTCTTCAAGTCTCTTCAGTTACATTACTTTGCATTTATGTGAGGAATGAAAGAGATCCCTATCTATGAAATAGTAATTAAAAAGAAAAACCAAGACCAGCACTGTTTTTGTAGTTTCCATCAAGGCAAGGTCTTGCTGGAACAAAGCCAGATGACTGTCCTGATCCCCAAATACTCCAGTGACACAAGCACACAGGGTTCTTTGAGAGACTGGCCTCTGAGATGAACAAGAAAATACTGACCATAAGGGAAAAGAGATATTTTCAGACACTATCATGCACTCTTACTTTTTTAACTATCCTTTTTCCACTTTGAGATGTTTTCCCACAACCTCCCCTTAAGTTTTATGAATAAATAGACCACACAGAGAAACCTTGGATGAAATCTCAAAACAGCCCTGATGCTTTTGAATGTCATGGACCAAACCCTAAAAGAACAGGACAGAATCATAGAAAAACTCCCAGTTCTCTTTTTTTTTTTTGGGGGGGGGGGGGGCATGGGGTGGTAATATTTGTAACAGTGAATAATTTTCAATTTCCAGTAAACCTGAAGAGTGAAAAGCCTTTACTTCAATGAGTCTAAATAGAGTTAAGCATGTATTTAAGTCTCTATAATCTTAGGAGCCTTACTTCTATATTCTCACAATGAATAATTTAGAGCAGTGATACTGGTGTCTAACAACAATAATTCAAGAAAGAATGACCTGAAGACCAAGGTCACTAGTAACACTGTAGTGGTGGGATTCTTCTGACTCTATCCAGGCACCTGCATATGTGCAAGTCATCCTACTCTCCCTTTGTTGTCAGTGTAGAGCTAGATAGTGAGGTGAATGGAGTTGTTGGTGCAATTCATCTTATCCTAACTTAGATGCCAATATTTGGTGGACATGAATCTCAGCCTGAACTCTGTCAGCTCAGCTGGCTGGATCTGCACGAATTGCAGCCCTAGACGCACAGGGCTGTAATACCCATATTGGAGACACCTAAAGATACCTCTAGCTTTTTTCTGACTTGTGATGAATTCAAAAGGTTTGTGATACTCTTTTTTTCTTTCTCTGCTGACAAGATGTAAGCAAGATGATGTGTCAAACATATACTAAAATACCACTTCACTACAGCTGTCTGTCAGGTTTACAGGGCTGGCTATCTGAGGACCTCACACAGATGTTCTGGTTAAAGAAGTTGTTTTGCAGGTGTGACAAAAAATAAAGGCACTTATATGGAAAGGACGGAAGAAACATCCCCCAGTTCCTCAAACAGATGTTTAAAATAGCTATGTCTTTTTATGTTTCCATTACAAACCATAGAATTTTATTTAGACTCTAGGTACGTACAATATCTATCCTGAAGCCACCTTTTGGTATGAATGTCTCTAGTCTTCTTTCTAAATTATATATTAATTAACCAGATTTGATTCCTAGAAAAATTAAGCTATTGTCAAATCACTGGGTAAATCCAGAGGCTAAATTTAATTCCCCAACCACATCCACAAACAGCCATTCTGTGCATGTGTTGACCTATTTGCAGAGGGTGTGATCAAGAGTTTGTCTGGCTCAATAATGCCCACATCAAAGCCCTAGAGAGGAAATGCTGTGACGACAGCAATGCAAAATGCATGTGTCAGTTGTAATTACATTGCTATTTATTTACTCAGTGCAGACACTTGTACTTTTAGAAATAGATTGAGACAACTGGCTGATTTTAAACAAGTCCTGGAAGAGACACGGTTATAGCTATGAGCTTGCACAAAGTATGGACATTTCTCCCAGTTTTTGATAGCATTAAGCCTAGGAAGAGTTTAGGCAGTTTGTGACACAGATAAAATCATTTCAACTCTTCTTTGGAATAAGTTTATTTGGTGAAAATGGACAAGTATGATTACAGATTTCATTAAAAATTATTCTTATAATTAAAAAAACCCCACATTACATTTAGCTCAGACTACCAGCAGCAACATCAGTCTTACGCTCCCAGTTCAGCTCATGAAGTCACTTGCCTCAGTGACCTGGGTGCAGCTTTTGAAACCCCAAGATACAGTGACCCAAATAAGTTTACTTCCAGAAGCAAGCTACAGGATCCCACAGTCATCGTGACCAAGAGACATGTGCACAGAGTTGCCGTGGATCAAATGGCATGTGGTAACTTGTCCATGTGCCCATGTGTCCTCCTGGCTGAGTTAAAAGGATTTAAGCAGTTGTTAGTGCATGACAGAGGTACATTCTCAAGGACTTGGGAGGGCCTTGGTTTCAAGGTCAGAGCATGATTTTCAGGAAAGAAAAGTGTTGTATGCCGGTTTACAAGAGGTTGTAACTGCTTGTCACCTCTTTCCCCCTTCTCCCTTCTCATGCCAGATGAAGGATATTAATTTGCTACAGTCACAAATAAGCAGTAAACCATTATTCACCGAGCAGTGACCACTGTGCTGTCAGGGATATAAAGGGCATTCTTCTTTCTTCTCTTTTGCATGAACATGTAATCCAATTTGCAATCTAGCTGTAAATTATGGGAATCAGTGATCAGGGTTACGTTCCCAGATCCCACACAGGGTCTCTGTGCAGCACTGAGCTAATGCTTGCTGTTCCAGGGAAATATTTCAGGCTTTCATTCACCAAGGGCCATGAGGGTCTGATGGAAGGAGTTAGCTGCATGCCAAGCATTATTAATACCAATAACAGATTAAAAACCATCCACTTACTGCCAAGCAAAATAAAATTCAATCATATTAGAATAGTGGGAAAATCTCATTCAATAAAAAAGAACAAAAGCCATGTAATTATTTATTCTAAGGTCTTAACTAGGGAATATAATTTCAGATCTCAGCCACATGCAATTTTGAGGGTGTTTACAGTAATTTTCTTTATTTTTTGTCACCAAGCAGCAGGCTGATCTGTAATCGTTTTGTCAGTTAACAGGGACTACCAGTGGGTTTTCTACTTATTAGGAACTAAGGGGACTATGAAACACTAGGTGAGTGTCCAATTTGTTATAGAATCACAGAATCATACAATCACAAAATCATACAATCATAGAATTGTTTAGGTTGGAAAAGACCTTTAAGATCAGCAAGTCCAGCTGTAAACCTAGCACTGCCAAGTCCAGTCCTAAACGGTGTCCCTACGCACCACATCTACACGTCTTTTAAAGACCTCCAGGGATGGTGAATCCACCACCTCCCTGAGCAGCCTGTTCCAATGTTTGACAATTCTTTCAGTGCAGAAATTTTTCCTAATATCCGATGTAAACCTCCCCTGGTGCAACTTGAGGCTGTTTCCTCTCAGCCTATCACTTGTTACTTGGGAGAAGAGACCAACACCCACCTCACCACAACCCCCTTTGAGGTAGTTGTAGAGAGCGATGAGGTCTCCCCTCAGCCTCCTCTTCTCCAGACTGAACAACCCCAGTTCCCTCAGCCGCTCCTCATAAGACTTGTGCTCCAGACCCCTCACCAGCTTCGTTGCCCTTCTCTGGACACACTCCAGCACCTCAACATCCTTCTTGTAGTGAGGGGCCCAAAACTGAACGCAGGATTCAAGCTGCGGCCTCACTAGTGCCGAGTACAGAGGCACAATCACTTCCCTACTCCTGCTGGCCTCACTATTGCAGATAGAGGCCAGGACGCTGTTGGCCTTCTTGGCCACCTGGGCACACTGCCAGCCCATGTTCAGCCGGCTGTCAACCAGCACCCCCAGGTCCCTTTCCGCCGGGCTGCTCTCCAGCCACTCCTCCCCAAGCCTGTAGCGTTGCATGGGGTTGTTGTGACCCAAGTGCAGGACCTGGCACTTGGTCTTGTTGAACCTCATACAATTAACCTTGGCTCATAGATGCAGCCTGTCCAGATCCCTTTGCAGAGCCCTCCTACCCTCCAGCAGATCAACAGTCCCGCCCAACTTGGTGTCATCTGCAAACTTACTGAGGGAGCACTCAATCGCCTCATCTAGGTCATCAATAAAGATATTGAACAGAACTGGCCCCAGTACTAAACCCTGGAGAACACCACTTGTGACTGGCTGCCAGCTGGATTTAACTCTGTTCACCACAACTCTTTGGATTTGGCCATCCAGCCACGTTTTTAGCCAGCAAAGAGTATGCCCATCCAAGGCATGAGCAGCCAGTTTCTCCAGGAGAATGCTGTGGGAAACAGTGCCAAAAGCTTTACTAAAGCCTTGGTAGACAACATCCACAGCCTTTCCCTCATCCACTAGGCAGGTCACCTTATCACAGAAGGAGATTCGGTTAGTCAAGCAGGACCAGCCTTTCATAAACTCATGCTGGCTGGGCCTGATCATGTGATTGTCCACTACATGCCATGCAATGGTGCTCAAGATGATCTGCTCTAAAACCGTCCCTGGCACGGAGGTCAGACTGATACGTAACTGGTTCCCACTTGAGAACCAGGAAAGGCTGCTCTGCTGGTAACCCAGAACCACAGTGAAAAACCTCCCTTGCAGCAAGACAGCCTCTAAGCCAAATATCTCCAGGAGTGGCAGGGAGGGAGATGACTGGCACTGCCCTCTGCACAGCCTGCCATCTCTGCTGACTGCCAACTTTGTTCCCCAGGAGCCAAAAGCAACTCCATCTAGCTACCTACAACCACAGCTCACCATTTGCCACTTTCCAAGCAAATGTCATAAAAACGCTCCAGTTGAAAAAACTCCACAGATTTCTCTCCTTGCAGCCTTTGTATTCCTAGCTGTCCTTTCACAAATACAATGGCTGTGGTTTCTCTGGTTCAGGCAGAAAAGCTGCCATGAACATCTCTGCTCTGCTCATAACTGCTCAGGATTGTCAGTACAAATCTACTCGGTAATAGACTCCATTACTGGTCATAGGACTTGAGATTTGCCATCATTCACTTGAAACCACATGAAATATTACACAAATTATATAATTAGGTGATGTTTCAGGCTGAGTAGGACCTTCAAATGTGAAGAATCAGCTCTTATGGTGGCTGCAGACCAGGGGAGGAGTAAAGAGCCAGCTGCCTTTATAAATAGGCAAGCTAAAGCAATTTACATCATAAAAGGATCTGAGGAAATGTATTGAACTCTGAGTGCAGACTATGCAGCCAGCAGCAGAGACCCAGATGAATAAGGCCTTGATTTTCACATACATATGAGATGATTTGCATATTTAATACTAAAAGTGCAGAGAGCAAGTCTGGCTGGTACATGGGTGTAAATGCGCATACTTTCATTGCTGGAGGTGTATGTGTTCTCAAAGTTTTGAAAGTGGACAAATACTTGTGACTGTGAACATATGAAACACATAAAAAATATACAGACATATCTGTGATGCCCTTTAAAGTGTGTTGATTTGTGCTAATATAAGGTGAAACAAAACTAATATTCCTCACTTTTTCTTAATGGAATACTGTCAAGCATTTCTTGATCCTGAGCATTAGCAGTCATCTGTTAGAAGCAGGGGAAAACTATTACCTTTGAGTAATCACTGCCTGGAAATTGCGATGGTATCACAGAATGGCCCCAAAATTAGCTTCCATGATTCTGCAGTATCCTTCTATATGCAAAAGGCAGTTGAATTCAATAGAAGCTCAGTTTATGCATCACATAGGAGAAAATGCCTGGTTCTGTTTAAAAAAAAAAAATTTAATTGCATATTATTTCAATTTTCATTCCTATGCACCACATCTGCCTCTTTCTTTTCCTTTAGATACTTACACAGGTGTTGATCTTATTCGTATTATCATTCAGAAAATGTATGTATAGGTGCCACTAACCATAGCAGTCAGTGCACTGTCACTGAGGATCATGTTGGGAAAAACATTGCAGATTAAGGAACAGATGTAGAAATTATGACTTCTTTCAAAAAAGTCAGTGATGATAAAGGAGGAAGCAAAGTGCATTGTGATTTCCTAAGCAGTTCCTGGTTCCTTCAGCCAAGCTCATTTAGAGCCACTGGTCTAACAGCAGCATTTTACTGCCAGCCCCAAATTCAAACACTTTTATTAACTTTATTTTGGCAGAACCTAATGTTAGCAAGAGGTAGATGCATTCTTAATAGCTTGAAAAAGACTTTCCTGTTCACCTCTATTTACAGTTGTTTGCATTTCATTCTCCCCTATTTAGATGAAGCTTTAATAGTTTGCCAGCTCATGAAAGGCTACAAGACATTTCCTCAGCCTCATCCAGTCCTAATGAAAGAGTAAAGAAGATATTTTAAAGTAACATTGCTGACGTACTCTACTGGTAATATTACATTTGAAGTGCAAGAGCTCTCATAGGATCTAGTATGGAAAGGAAGCTAGGATGACCCACATTTCAAATTCCAGCGGTTGCCCAGACAGAATTCTGTTTGTTAGCAATGATGACAAAATGCCTGTTGCTACTTTTACGTTGCAAAGCATTTTCCTCCTGTGGTTATTTTATTCCAGGTGAAAGTTTGGGAGAAACTCTGTGTGTAGAATCTACAAATAGCTAGGTTCTTTAAGCAGATTTTACTAAACAATTTTAAATACAATATTCAACAGAAATAAAAATAACATGTCTCAGCAATAATAAACACTGAAGGAAGGTAGAGACAATACCGCATCCTCCTGCACTGAAAGCCAGGAAGAAATCCTCTTGGGAAGGTGAAAATGGATTTATCATGGATGAAAGAAAAAGGACATAGTGTGGGAGGATGCCATTTTCTCAGCCTTAGGCAGTACGTAAGATATTTTTACCAGCTGGAAAAGAGTGTTGCTGCTGGTTACAAAATAACCATGATGGAGTTGCAAGTTTGACTTTGCCAAATTTGAAGGACCACGTTCATGGAGGCAAGATAGTCGGGAAAAAAAGTTTCAATGGGAGAAGACAACTTCAGTGAGGACCACTGAAAAGGACCAGGAAGTTAAACCATCACAAGATGCTGCTCTCTGAAATAACACATTTAGTGATACCGATTACCCTCATCTCTTCCAAATTTTAATTATTTCAGGAGTAAGAGCCACAGAAGAAGAACTGGAGCCTCTTTTGGATGGACTGCATTCGTAGATTATGGGTGGTTTTCTACTGCATATCTCCAACATATAAAAGGTCTTGCAGGCTCACTTACACTACTGTTTTCTGTTTATCCCACAAACTAAACTTATGCTGTTGTCTTGGAAAGACAGTGAACATTTACTCTTGACATGATGGAATTACCTAAAGAGTTCATGATTATAAACAAAAAGTTTTAAACCTGATTCTCTTCCTATTTATTCAATTGCAGGCACATACTCCCAGTTTTATTGTGGTTTCCCTTTGACTGTATTCAATTCTTCACGGGCTTTTCTGTAATATCATCTTAATTTCTAGCTTTCTGGTCCCTTCTCTAACACTATTTTTCAGAAGTACTCACCAAAATCTCAAGCATGCAACTATTAGCATTCCCCTGGTACTGGTGCCTGGTATGTTTATGGTCATTTTGAAGCTGCACAAGAAAGCCACAAAGTCTAGTGCTTAATATGCTGAATGCTTAACCAGTTTATATCAGCACAGCCTGATCAGGAAAGCAATACTACTTTATGTTAACTGGCATTGCACCCACAGCCCTGGTGAAAAAGTTTATGTCTGGAGGCTGAATTGAAATCACGGATATTTCAGTACTCAGTATAATTCAGTGTATTTAAAACTTAAGGTGCCTAATAAATTCATAGACATGACTGAACATTTTCAGCAGCAATTTTCCATGTTTTTTACTAAGATGTACAAAGAAGTGATACATAAATTGAAATGTGGCTTCCTGTGGCCATTCTCTGTACATGGTGACTCCTGATTTTTGAAGTATGCCAAGCTATAACCAGTCTTAAACTAACAGCAGTACAGACTGTTCATCTGTTCATTATAGAACCATAATCCTCTGAACAGGGGAACTAAAAACAACTGTGTGGCTAGTACACCCCTGAGTGCACTGGAGTGTTTGCAAATCTCCAGTTTCACAAACTAGCCCAGGATTTTGAATAAGCTTGATTTGTAAAAGTTCACTGACCTAATCACCCAGAGGGCCCAGGTTGTTCAGGGTCTAAGAAAATAGTGTGTTCTTTAGGTCATATTTCTTTGTTAATTTAGGGGAAGACATTTTTCCTGTTCATCTTGCACATCAGCAATTTCCCAAAAGATGCTGGGTCTTGCCTGTTCTGTCAGAATCTTGGCACAATTCCAGAGGAGTCAATTCCTCCTACTCAAGGAGAAATACGGTGTCAATGTTAAGAATTGGGATCTTCCAGTAGGAAATTTTCAAGGGAAATGATTCAAGGATTGTCCTGAATGTATCAGAAAAATACAAGCGACATGTTGCAAGTTAGAGAACAATGAAACAAAGGCAGTAAGGTTAATAAGGTTATCTCTATATGGCATAAGATATCTGCCCAAGGAAGCAGACTACTACTACAAGCCAGATGATGTAGGTCTTCTGATGTACTCCTTAAGTACCAGGCACTAGTTGAGTCCTAGCCAAGCTGTCAATCTGGGATGGGTGAAAACCTAGAAGAAAAAGAATAGAAGAAAAAGTACTAATAACAGGTGACGAAGCATGTAGAAAAGGGAGGTGATGTGAGAGCTCAAAATGGACTGAGAGGGCACTGGAGGGAGAGCAGAGACCAGAGAGAAAAAAAAGCAGCCCAGCAGTGCCCACAGCTCACAGAGGATCTCCAGGCCAAGCCAGATGGAGTTGGTTGGCAAGCAGGCTGCTCCACATTGGTGCCTCCAGGACAGTGGTCTGTGTCCACCCATGTCCAAGGGCTGCACATGGGGCCCTGAGTTCAAAGTGCCTGAAATTATAAGAGCCCACCTGAGAAGGACATTTTAGTATGATGCCCAGGAAACACGTTTGGAACAGGACATGAGAGTATGGAGTGCAGGACCTGCTGGGATAGCACTGACAGACTCTGCGAGGTCCTAGAGCTACTGGAGGAAACCTGAGCCATCTTGTCCATTCATCTTGTAGGGAGGAATTTTTTGAAAGAGCTACTCCAAGAAACAAATCTGGGTTTTATCCCAGAGGAAACCAGTTGGTTCACTCCAAAAGAGAAACGGGCTAGCATGTGTACAGAGAGACAGGAGAAGCTAAGCAAATTCATAGTGTAGACATCCTGAAACCAGAAAAGCTCTAGCAGAAAACAATCATGTCCTTTTATTTAAGATCAATACATTATTCAAGTGTCTTGTTAGCCTTGTTTGCTGAGCATTTAAATAGAGAAGTGGACTAATGAATATCCTGCTGTGTTGGAAGGTCTGTGGTTTCAGCCAAAAGCCTTTCGGGTTTTTATATTTCAGGTTTGATTTTGATTTATTTCTTGCCTGTAAAAGCCATGGAGAAGGACAAAATCAAGATGTATCAGTGTCTGGGCCCAAACCTAAGTCTCATGCAGCTCACTATTTGACAAGGAAAACAGAAAGTTCATGCTGGCAAGGGTTTCCCTAAACATGACAACACTGATGCAGAGACAGCTCCTCTGGCTCTGAGCTACTCCAGGGAGCATTCAGAGGCCAGATTTGACTTGACAGAAGATCGTTCTGCTCCAGACAATTCCCCATCTTCATGAGACCAGGGAACTGACTGTGGTCCTTCTGATCATGAGTGCACAGCCCATACCCAGTGCTGCTTGACACATGTGTCCTTGGTTCAGGGGCCAGTGGGACTTTCTTATGGCATGTAGCCCCTACACATGCAGGCACCAGAGGAAAGTGAAAATTTCTGACAGATCTATGGAACTATTTTGCCATGTTGACTTCAGTTCATCCAGCTCACACATTGTTACCACTGGGGACCCCCGCATTAGACAATTGGTGGGACTCTTCAGGTTCTTTGTAATATAAGAGGAGATGAACTGCGTGGTCCGGCATCTCTTTTGGTAGACCAGCTATCTGTTGAGAAGGTACTATATTTCTTCGTTCCTTGATCCAAGCATTTTTCACCTAGCACACGGAAAACTTTTGCTAGGCTTCTCCTCATGGTTATAATCCCAGTGCTCAGCCTTCTTATGCCCTTGACTTTCAGATAATTTCTTGTTAACATCTTTGTATTTTTGGCTTGTCTACTCACATCTTCATCAATCCACAGAAGCAATAGCCTGTCCTCTATGTTTAAATTCAATTCAGAGTGAAAACCCTCCAGCCAGCTTGGATTACTGATTAGCCTTGCATATACCTTAGTTTTGGATGACGTTTACCATCATTGCAGCTATCTAATTCCCTAAAGAGTGTACTTTTTCTTACATTTATCCTGAATTAAGGACAGCTGTTATACCTGCTAACTTCCAAAGGTTTTTCAACCAGAATAATATGATACAAGCTTTCTGCCACTGACCATTAAGAATCACAGAATATTTATTTTTAATTCAGTCATTGACATAACCCTAGATTTACTTCTTTCCTCTACAACCTACTGGTTTGGAATACCCTCAATCTTTACTTCATGGTCTGTTGCACCTTCACAGCTTTTCTTTCTACACTGTAGTCCAAAGTGACTCCTTTTCGGATCTTACTGATTTTCCACAATCCTGTGCACATGCTTACCTCTTCTCAGCCAATATCTAGTTTATCCTGAAAAAATTAAATCCTGTTATCCAAATTCTTAAGTAAGTCACACAAGCTGCTGGTAACCTTTCTGACCTCTGTCAAAAATTGTTTATTACACCACCTTCTCATGCAGTCTCCTTGGTGGATATGTATCTCGGATTTATTACTTAAAAATCTGCCCCATTCTTCCCGATAGGCAGAGGAAAACTTGGTTTATTTTTTTACAAATACCCTTCTTCCTCAATTTAACACACGAACCTCTCCCAGCTTGTTTCTTATTCATTAAATGCCCTATGGCTTAGTTTTTCATCAGCCTTGTGTTGAGGGAAATATTTTCACAGACAAAAGAATTATTCAGATAAAAAATATTAATATTATTTTAAAATTATGGTGTCATTAGCAGCGCTTAGCAATAACAGGATAAACCAATGTTCATTAAATCATGTTAGTTTTCAAATCCAGCTGTCAATCAATGGAGGCAAAATAATGATCCCCAGCAAAGTCTGGATAGTAACTTGGAAATGGACTGGTGTATTACAATTTCCAAGCCTGCGTCTTCTCACATGTCATCAATACCTGTAGAGGTACCTGGCACCCATGCTGGCAACCTCACCAAAGTCCCTGTCATACAAAGAAATACACGAGTAATTCTTATTAATATAGGAATAATCCTATTGCTGGGAAAGCCAAAGAAACAAGAGACAAATACATAGAAATGTAGAGTCTTTCCTTTGGGGAGTTTTTCCATTTACTTAATGGATTCTACCCTTGAGGAGAAATACTCACTCAATTAATTCAGCGGGAATTTTGCCGCTGACTTCAGTGGTGCAGGATTTCACCCCTCCTGTTCACATGGACCCAGATCAGAGTCAATGTGAGTTAGTAGCCCAGGGCCATGACATCCTTTTCTTATTGATGCCAAGTTTTTCTCTCATTTCTGGATGACCCAAGAGATGATTGTGGATTCTCATCAGTGTAAACAAGACCAGTACTTGCTTTTGAGGCTAGCATACATCTCCACATCTTTGCTTCTTTGCTTAAAGGACTTCCTTCTTGGGCAAACTGTTTCTCAGCCCAGACAACAGGACTGACTTTTTCCTTTTCTGTTTGTTTTTTTTTTTTTAATAAGTAGTAAAATGCAAAAGCAGTTTCCGGAATCAAAAAATATGTTCTTGATTGTTAGACTAATGTAAGCCATGTTCTGAAGACGTGTACATGTTGCAAAACATAGAATACTTCAACTCTTCCTTTTGTTTTCAGTTACTGTTTGATAATTGGTACATTTTACACCAAATGTGAATCAACTAAGAGATGGATGTTAGTGGTAGCAAACCCTGAATTGGCCTTCATCTTCCACAAAGTTTTCTGTTCTACCAACAGAAAATTGTGGTAGTTTAGGGGGAGTAAATCATTTAGAGACATGTGCTGACAAGTTTGAATGACCAGTTTTCTTCCTCCAATCTCACTATATTTTGGTCTAAGAGCATCACAAACTAGTCACTAACAGGAATTATATAACATCAGTCACTTCCAAACTTTCAGAGAGCTCCTGGAAATGATTAGGAAACCTACATTAAAAAAAAGTCTTTAAACTGTTTACAGAGGGTACAGATTTTCTAGGGAAAAAGATTATGTCTTCAGACTCCAGGTTTTAATAAGTGTCTGATTTCTCAGTTCTACAATAGCCTCCTGTTCCTCTACTCTGTTCAATGAGCCATCACATTGTAATAGCCAAGGGACATAAAGCTCTTCTGATAGGTACATTTAATCTAATGCTTCAATGGCAAACGGTATTTCATTTAATAGGAAATTTCTTCAGATCTTGTGGAATAATACATTTGTTTTTCCTCAATATTTTAATAGGTCATCCAATGAAAAGTATATTGTAAAATTAAGATCCCATATTCTGTCTTGTGTTTGTTAGATATAAATCTGCAGGGCTGTTTCCTGGAAAACAGACCCGACTGTCAAAGTCAAACAAGATAAATGCTTGGAGACTCTGTAAAGTTCATTAGAAAGCCCATGATAACCCCATGGGAGGTGTGACCTGCTGTTGGACTCTTCTAGAAGTAAAATACAGATATATCTGCCTTAAAACCTTTGGCTAGTTTGAGTCTGTTGGTCTTGATCATTGTATTTGGGGAGCAAAGCTGATCTCTACCCATTCATTTCATCTGTGCTCACACTTACCCAAACATGGAGAAGAAAGCCTTAGTGATGAGCTTCCGCAGGCCTGTAGGTTGGAAAAATGTCAAAGTCAGGGAGGACATAACTAAAATATACAATAGGGAAAATGTCATATGAGAAATAAGGAATTCTTCAGACCTCGGTACCAACTGTGCAGGATAACTAGTGGATAACTTCTGCTGAACTACACCCTATCACTGAGGTTCAGTCCGGGTCAACTCTCATTTCAGCATGCCATGCTCTGGGGGAGAAGAATAATAGGGGATTGCCCATTTTGGGAGGGATGCTAGTGGCTATTGACAAAAGGTATTACTAAAGACTCTTATCCTCAGAAAAATTAATTGCCTGGAATTGATATTTGCAAGCATTTTGCCTGGTAATTGACAGACAAGCACAAAAGAAATAGCTCTTCTGATCTCACAAAAGGTAGAGATAATCCCTAACTGAGCCTTGCCACTGAAGTTTAAAGTGCCCCTAGACTGTATTTACAGGGGCTCTGGTTACAAGAACAGACACTGAAAAAATAAGCATCTGGAAAGGAAGCTTTAAAAGTCATCTGCACTGCAGTTTTCATAGCTGTTGTTTTCGCTTCCAGGAAAATAAAGCAAACTGTCTCTTTATTCAATGAGTTCTAACACAGTAATCTGAAATAAAATGGATTATATATTCTGTCAGATGCAAACATAAACACAAATTTTGTATAAAAATACTTTAAAATCTTGTAAGCCTTTGTTTTCAGTTGCACCCAAACTATGAAATCTCTCTGAAGACAGCAAGACGTTGACCTAGTAACAGAATCAGGCAACCTATTTGTCCTTCTTTCTTAAAATGAAAACTCCTCTTCAAGATAGACTGTCTGAGAAGAAAGCAATCTCCTGTTTGACTTTGTAGGTGAGTTAGGGTTCATCCTGCCAAAAAGTTCAGAGGTTTGTGATGAGAAGTTATCTTGGGCCCAAGTGAAGCTCTCAAGGGATCCACTTGTTAAAATGTAGATTTTTCTCCAAGGGCTGTATATGCTCTCCTGATTAACCTGGGGCTAGTTAAAGGTCTCTCCCTTTTTCTTGCATTAGCTTTCTAGGAGCTAAAAGGAGAGATGAGAACCACCCCCTACACACACACTTTGATTTTAATGAATGTTAAATCTGCGTTGTAAACAGGTAGAAAGAACAAGTAAAGACTAATCAAAGATGATAACACTTCTTTCTATTCTACCACATTCACAAACATCACCCAAACTTTTAGGCAGCTGGGACAGATTCAAAGCCTACAGTCTTTCCACCGACTTCAAATGGCTGGGACAGAAGTGATGCCACCTGCCTCACTCAGAGCAACACTGTTTCCATATCCTTATTCCTCTTACAGTTTATATATAATTTATATATATAAATATATAATTTATATATTTATAGATAACAAGCACCTATCATTTAATCTTTCAGCAACATAGTGGATGATTACTATCAGTACCCTATATATCACAGAGTCACAGAATCATTAAGGTTGGAAAAGACCTTTAAGATCAAGTCCAACCATCAACCCAACACCACCAAACCCACTGAACCATGTCCCAAAGTGCCATGTCTACATGTTTTTTTAATACTTCCAGTGATGGTGACTCCACCACCTCTGGGCAGCCTGTTCCAATGATTGACCACTTTCTCACTAAAGAAATTTTTCCTAATATCCCATCTAAACCTCCTCTGGTGCAACTTAAGGCCATTTCCTCTCATTCTATCTCTAGTTACTTGGGACTGGAGACCAACACCCAACCGTGTAGTTTCAGTCTAGTTTTTTGCCTCTCACCTAATCCTTTGAAAGCCTTTTCTGAAAGCCTAACTAATTTTCCTAGTTTACAAGTGCTTACTCTGTATTTCCACTGAACAAGACTTTCAGTGTTCTGTGCCCTTTTGGAGGCATAATCACTATAACACAATAGTGTGAAAATCTGTCTTCTTATGTCCATTTGAAACTTGGTGCTTTTTTTCCCTTCTTTACTCTTGTGAAATATCACAACATTTTTCAATTAGAGTAGGTCCTTGTTGCAACTGCTATCAAAGCGCTGTTATCATAAAACATCTGTCCTAAATGTAAGAACATCTGTTTCCCAAACTCCTTCCTGGTCCCTAGATGACTCATTTCTTTGATAGCTTTTCTTTGTAAGGAAAGTCTTTTTTCTTATTTTTTTGGAGTACTTTGCTTTTTAAATTTTTCCTCTTCATTTACC
The DNA here is from genome assembly GCF_964289735.1 of Phaethon aethereus. Classification (NCBI taxonomy): domain Eukaryota; kingdom Metazoa; phylum Chordata; class Aves; order Phaethontiformes; family Phaethontidae; genus Phaethon; species Phaethon aethereus. Next base: position 14,111,604 of record NC_138582.1, on the reverse strand, counting down.
ATGTTAAGCTAGTGCTTCACAATATTAAGCTATGCCATTCTGTGCTTTTCTTGTTGTTCTTTTCATATTATAATACTTATCCATGTAATATCATTATTTCAGTTTCTCTTATAAGAACAACTGTTACTACACTGATTTGTAAGTGCTGTCCAAGCAGCAAGGCAAAAAATCCTGGTTTTAATCCTCCATGAAATTCTGACACTGAGGTTATGAAAACAGTCTAAGGACCACTGGCACCAGGTACCACTTGAGTTCATTAGAATGCAGCCATTTAACTCCTGTCACCTCTTTTGCAATTTTTTATTTCACATAAATATTACTGAGGCCAAACATATCAATGCAGGCCTTCTAAATTACTCTCTCAATTTTGCAGTCCAGCCCTATGCAGCAGAGCAGAACCTCATCAATTTATTTTGCCAAAATAAAAGGAAATTAAAGCATCAGGAAGGTTGCAGCTGAACTCCCACTGAAAATGTGGAGCTGACTTTATATCGTACTCACTGAGACACAGGAGGTCACTTTAAGTGACAAATTATGTAGGCACTATAGTGCAATTCTTCCTTGCACCCTATTTCTCCATTCAACTCCTGTGCAAGCACGTAACTGCTGCATTGTCAGAAAGGTTCTTAACAGTTATTTCCTTTTCATTTAACTTGCGCTGCGACTACTTTGATCACGCCTTTTAATTCCGAATTACCGTGAGCAGTTCCTTGCGGGCAGCGCTGAACGCACCTTGGGTCAATTACTGCTTCACAGCCGTATCATGTCTAGAAGCACGTAACGTTTCCTGTACGTCTCCCTTCCAATTACCGCCCGAGGCAAAGCCGGCTCAGCTGGTGAGATCCGATGCCTACACACACCATGTGCTTTTAACTGAGCTTTCAACAGCCTTCTAAAGTGCCATTCACCCACCTGCCTAGTCCATTGAACAAGTGAAATGTGTCGAACCAGATTCCTTCTGGACATAAATCAGCATCACTTTAGGGGGCTGTGCTCAGTCTCACTAAGCAAGGAATGGGCCGACAAGCAGGTAAAAAAACATCCTGTCTGCACAAATAACCTTCAAACATCCACGAGGGCTTCTGATATGGGCTCCTTTTTCAATTGAGTAAACCCTGAAACTTGCCCCGAGTCCCTGCAATTTGCCAGCATCTTCACACAGATCAGGAAAATAGCTAGATTCTAGCCCTTTTGATATTAATATTCATTATTGAATTGAATGTTAAAGGAAACAGATTGTCCCGTGTGGTTTCTGAAATATTAGCAATGTGATTCACGAGTGTCTTGGAGCGTTGAGTAACCTAAGATTTGGTTAGACATCCGATTCCCTGACTCTGTGAACTCGATGCTTTCTACTAAAGTAGCTGGGAGTAACAACACTGGCTTCCAAAACAACATTTCCATAGCCTAAATCAGTAGCAGCAGTATTATAACTGGACAAGGTGGACAAAAATGGTTAAATAAGCTTTGGGTGTTTTTAGTTTCACCTTCAAGTACTACATTTTCCCTGCTTTTCTTACTTTGGCAGTTTCTGGAGGTGATCCCTAAAATGTATTTTGCTGCCAGCGAGTTTTCACCAAGCAGGGGAATCTGTCGTTAAACATGCCATGTATTACTGTAGTCAGCACGTTTCTTTTTTTGAATTAAGGCAACTGGCTGTGTTCCTCTGAGACTGTGGGTTAACACTTCTTTGTAAACGAGAGTGAAAAAGGCTAAAAACCTAAAAAATTTGCAACAGCAGTGACCTATGAAAATGTGGCTGTCAGGTGGCTTGTGGCTGTCTTTTGTGCTGGCACTTTTCTGAAAGGCTGGCAAAAATGCTTGATCTGCTCCTTTGTGAGTATTTCTAGAGAACATGCTCCCATAAGCGCATGAGCACTGAGATTTCCTTCCAGCAAAGAAACAGCTTCTAAGGCCAAAAGAGGGGAGAAATTGAAGAAGACAAGAAATTAATCAAGCAACGTAGAAAGTTGTGTTGGTTTTTGCTGGTATTGAGTTAATTTTCTTCATAGTAGCCAATACCAGGCTATGTTTTGGATTTGTGCTGGAAACAGTGTTGATAACACAGGGATGTTTTCATTATTGCTGAGCAGTGTTTACACAGTGTCAAGGTCTTTTCTGCTTCTCACCATTTCTGCTTGCCACCCCACCAGTAAGTAGGCTGGGGGTGCACAAGAAGTCAGGAAGGGACACAGCTGGGACAGCTGACCCCAACTGACCAAAGGGATATTCCATACCATACCATGTCATGCTCAGCATATAAAGGTGGGGGAAGAAGAAGGAAGGGAGTACATTTGGAGTGATGGCATTTGTCTTCCCAGGTAACCATTAGGTGTGATGGAGCCCTGCTTTCCTGGAGATGGCTGAACACCTGCCTGCCCATGGGAAGTGGTGAATGAATTCCTTGTTTTGCTTTGCTTGCTTGTGTGGCTTTTGCTTTCCCTATTAAACTGTTTTTATCTCAACCCACGAGGTTTCTTACTTTTACTCTTCTGATTCTCTCCCCCATCCTGCCGGGGTGAGTGAGCAAATGGCTGTGGGGTGCTTAGTTACTGGCTGAGGTTAAACTACAACAAAAAGCTATGTTGGGTGGGGTAACTAGAGGTGAGTTCCAGAAGCTTGATTTCAGTCTTGTAGAGCAAAGAGGGAAAGAAGGAGCAAGGTCCGTCATCAGGTATATACATTTATTGACAATATGGGTGTTACATCTGACCCATCACCCGCATTCTCTCTGTAGCCCATGGGAAGAAAGTGCATTTCTGGAGAGCAGCACCTGTGTTTAGGCTACAAACATCTGTTTCTCTCCGCTGGCCCTTACACGAGCTTAGACATTTCGTCCTGTCAGACAAATCAAAAACTTTACTCAGCAGCCTACTCTTCCTAGATATGTCTTCAGTTTCTAGGCACTGAGGTTTCCAACACTTGAAAACACCTCTGTCTTGGCAGCACTGAGCATCTTGGCCGTCCTTTTAAGCCTGAATTATTTCTACATCTACAAACTAGTCATTCTCTTACCAGTTGTGCATTCAGCACTCAGTGTAGCAGGTTTTCTCACAGTATGCTTAGGACATCAAATGTCCAAGACTAGCTATAAAAAGAGATGGGCCACAGCCTCAGTACCCTTTAGGTACCAGTACTGGTATGGATCAATGGTAAAACACAGAATGGGACTAATCAAGGTCCACTTCCTTATGCTGCCTAAGGGGATCTGAGCTCTTCTATCCCAGGATGGTTCCTACACGCTACATTTATTCTCAGTTCCTGAAGCTGTTCAACTTTTCATGCAATAAGAAACTACTAATTGGATGAGAGAGGAAAAGAGGTTAAGACAAACCTTTACAGCCCAAAATCTAGGGTCCTCACTTGGGTTTCAGTCTGTGAAGTAATGAATACCTGACAAAGTCTCTGGGCCAGGACCAAACACCTGTAAGGACTTCAGTCATTCCTTCCACCTTTGAAACACAGCAGAATAAATATTGTTGAATAAATTATTAAGTTCCAGTGACTCTTTAAGGCCTGCCAATTCAGTCTTTCATTCATTCTTAGCGCTGAAAGTCACATCATTTGAAACACTCTTGAGTTACTCAGCATTTGTTGCTGTGTGTTTAAACAAACAGTGTAGATGCAAAAAGATTGTACAGTGAAACAGGCAGAGCTCTGAAGACAGTTATACAAATCTACAAAAGGGCGTTATAGAACAGTACAGGCCAAAGGATTCAAAACAAGCATATAAAGTAAGGCTTTTAAATTCAGATTTCAGCACCAGAAAAAGAGCCCCAACCAGAACAAATGGTACCTTACCTTGCCGTGTCCTTCTTTGATGACATTCTTATTTAGGTACTTATATAGGCATTGCACAGCCTAACATTAATTACACATCTAAAGAAACAACTCTTGACCCCACTGTGTACTAAATATGGATTTGCCAACCAGCAGTATGTAAAGAATGCAGTGGTTTTAAGCACATGCTGACACTCAGAGAAACAAAGCTCTGCAGTGTCGCAAGAAAAAGAAAGAGTTGACTTCATTGGCTTTTTTGGCACCCAGAGTTCTATCATGAAACTTCGTTTCTTAAAGGTAAAAATTAAGTTTTAAGAGGAGGCTAAAACAGCCGTTCTTACTGCATTATAAGTGGTAATAATAATGTGATTAGAATGACCATTTTCAGTATATATTCAGTACAAGAGCTGTGCTGAATATATATGTACGTATATATACACACACACTCCCTACTAAAATCTGAGGCAGCTGAGTAACCCTACGCAGAAAATATGGGTGGAAGGAGGCTCTTCTTTTCTGACAAGGAGTCAGTGGGAAAGGAATGGACCGTGCCTCCACCCAGACTGTCCGGGTCTCCATGATGGAGCCCACTGCAGCTCCTGAGCTGGTTTGGTCTTGTCCTGAATCTGAGCAGCGTCTTCAGAGAGGCAACACAGAGTAGAGCTGTACTGGCAGAGTGAGCCCTGGAAAGAGAGGAATGGGAAGGACCCTCAGCTCCGAGCACCAAAGACAAGAGCTGCTCTGAGGCCCTTCTTACTTGCAAGACTGTCTCAGTCTTTGCTTAGAAGTTTTTCTTATAAAGTGCCACTTATTCTGTTGTTTGTATCCCCTGCCCTTTCGCTGAGCCCTTTTATTTCTGAACAGTCCTCTGACAAATGGTCATGAGGGAAGACTTGATTTCATTTAGATTTGTTTGGCTTTATTAGCCCAAAGCAGAGCAAAAAATGGGAATTTGAGTCAGGGCTCTTGCCATGGTGCCGTTACTTTACAGAAAAAGAGACACCTTGGGTGATGTTAGCTTCTCCCTAAATGCCACCATGAATGCCTCCCAGAAGCCCTGTTGCCACGACTAATACGTGACCTGATTCCTAGGTCCTATCTGCCATACAGTAACCAAATGGAGGTTTGACACAAATGTTCAAAATGTTCTTTGAAGTCCAGAGGGCTGAAAGATGGGCCATGTTTAATATGCAATTAGGTAGAGGCTTCCACTGCAGGAAAACACTCTACTGACAGCTTCATTTAAATCAGTGCTGGGCTGTAACTTTTTCTAAGGTGCATTTTTTTGCTGCTGTGTTTTGCTGCCATACTGTACACCGGGATGGGTAAACGTGTGGACCCAGCTTCCAAAGGATCAATAGTAAATCTGTTAAGAACCAATTTAAGATGCTTATTGCTAGCTTTGTAAATCTTCTAATCTCTCTGTGTACACAAAGTAGTGAATATACCCTGCGAAGAGTCATTCCAGTGCAGAGGCAGGATAGAGACAGACACAAGGATTACAGGTGGTCAACAGTGTGCAGCTAAGTCAATATAATTTTTTTCAACAGAAAACTGGGTTGTATGAACATTTTTCTCTGAAAATTTCTATATCTCCCATGGACAATTTCAGATTTTCCGTAATAAAACAACAACCTTTTTTGAGCAAAAAAGGTCCTGGATTGGGTTCTTCCTCTTTTAGGTATGTGAAAAGTTAAAATTTTCTGAAGTTAAAAGGGAAAACAGAAAGATTTTCAAGTTAGCAATAGAAAAGATGATTAGTTCAGGAGAGACCCTTACATCTGAGCATAAAACAGACCAGGTCAGTTTTTTGCCTCTTGGGAGCAGAAGGTATACCACATAGTGGTGGTCCTGCTATTTAAGGTCATTTAAGCATTATTTTAAAAACTCAATAGCCACAAAGTTCTGGAAGCTCTGTGGTACTTAGAAGAGGCACAAATTTGCCCTTTGATGGGATCTGGGGTCATTATTAAAGACGAAAAATCAGCTGTTCCTTTCTATTTGCAGACTGTGAGCTGCAGGGCTGCGCTCTGCTTTTACCTCATGTATGGGCCACAGAGAGCCACGGGTACTCTGTGTGCACGGAGATCTGTGTGTGGGTTACACAGCCTCTCTGCATCTGGGCCCTCAAAATGACTGGAGAGATTTCTATGCCTCCTCCCCATCACTCTTTTGTGCAGCAGGGGCTTTCCTGGCTGAGGAACTATAACCATTTTGATTTATTAATTCAAACTGCAGCAAAACTTGTCCATGATTTGCAAGGTCCGGATATTGAAACAAACAATATTTTTAATGAATCCCTAAAGTTCCTCTAGTTCCTCCTAGCCACACAAAAATAACTATTTGACAAAGCCCTTGTGGGTCAGAAATAGAATAATCTGCCAGATCATATACTGCACCAGGAAGAACAATCAAAATAGCTGACAACCCAGCTTGCAGTGTGAATATCTGCAAGCAAAAATACCTGTACAATGCAGACATTGAACAAGCTTGCATATAACTAGGCTTACTGGTAAATTATTTCCAAGACAAAAATAAGTAAAAGTTGATATGTCCAAACACTAGCCAGTCAGCTCCAGTCATCATAGGAGCTCTTTTTGTTCATTTTCTTGGGCTTCGTTTGACAGAAGATTGATATGTGTTACAGGAGGTATTGCAGTGATTTCCCTATCAAATAACATGTGTGGAGAAAAATGTCTGTAGACTGTGGTGGCAAAGACTCAGTCTGACAAGGACCTCTAGGGCAGTAAGCATATTATCTTTGTCACCTGGCCAAGTTTTCATGGAACAGCAGTTCACTTCTCCCTGTAGTTTTTGTCTAAAGACATGTGTGAGCACCAGTTGTGAGCTGGCTTTAAAGAAAATGAGATATGCCTGAAAAGGGCTGTCTGCTATATTTAGAAATATGTTTCAATAACAGCTTCAGTTTTCAACATCTTAGCACCTATTCCTCTTAAGCCTCAAAAAAGAAAATTATAGAGGTATATAAAAACCAAAATCTTAGGTGGCAGCACTGTTATCTTTGGAAAATTCTGAAAACAGAATTAAAATTTCTTAGCTTCTCCTTGACTCGGTGTCAAGGAGTATCCAGTACCAAAACTTTAGGAACATTCTTGTGTAGAGCCGATATTTCAGGCCCATCTTAGTTGCATAACATAACAACATCTCTTGACTTAGCGCTGAAATGAAGGGTACGTTGTCGTATGAATACTTGGAGTAACATCCATCGAGTCAAATGTACTTGCAGGATATGTGCAAATATCTAATTCTCCTTCTGTGCATCACATTAAAACATATAACCATAAAACCCTGATTGCTATTTCCACCCCAGCAGGGTTATGCCAAACAAGACAACAAACATCCACTGCCTCAGAGGTATTGCATGTCGGTGCTATTACTGTAACCATAATATGAGAAATGCTGCCTAGTAAGTGACATCCAATAAAACCCACTTATAATAAGAGTGATATTAAGTGATATTAAGTGATATTAATCAGGGTCAAAACAAGAACTGGTGCATATGCCTAACTCTCTCTTACCCCACATGAAACAGCAGTTCAGAGTGACACAGCATGTAGCTCCTCTGATACAGCTCAGCACAGGATTCGTAGGGATTCACTGGTTCCCCATGTCTTGCCATCACAACTGTATTATCCTGGTATACACCAGAGCTCAGAGGTGATGGTATTCGTTGTTGCCATCCCTAAGGTTTTGCCAGAACACAGAAAACAAGCCATAAGGAAGAGACAATCTGCCTTTTTAGGTTGTTATTTATTTCTGCATAAATCTCTTAGAAACGGGAGTTTAGCCAGCAGAAGTTCTTCACCTTTCCGACCACTTCTGCCCCTTTGACCATACTCATTAATTGAAATTGGTCTTTCGCATATCAGCAAAAGCAATACACTAAGTGAACACTGCTGGGTATATGGCAGTGGTAATTCTGATATATTTATTTATTCTTATATATTCTCTTCCTTCCTCATAGAAATTACCTCCAAGAGCTCCGTTAAATGATGTCCCCATGTCACTGTGATGTGATATTAAGAGGGGACTCAATGGCCTTTAGTCCTCGTCTTTCCCTTCCACGCAACGGAGCTGTGTCAGTGCTCCTCACACCTCCTCCAGACTGCCTCCAGCCCTGGTTGAATCACATAGACCCAATCCTGGATTTCTTGAAGGAATTATTCCAGGGAGGCTGAAGTTTTCTGTTGTTTGTTAAATTAAATAGATCAAGTATATTTTTAAAACAACAAATATAAACAAACAGTACACATGTACATCTGTGTTTAGGGCACATACTGAGGTTAAAGATGGTTTATACTAATGCTCAGAAATCAAAACACTCTAGAGCAGCTACATTAGAGTTGGAAAAGAAGTTATAGGTGTATTAATGTGGCGTTTTAAACCTCTTCTTTGCTGGGGAACTCACTGCACTAACAAAGTAGTGGTTCTTCAGCTGGAAAAATAATCCATTTCTAAACGAGATCCCCTAGCTACAAATCTATGGTGGGAACAACAGTTTGAATAAATCCCTAGTATAAGCTGTTTTGCTTCAAACGTGGTTTCTTGAAACAATCATTTTATAGCTAAATAATTTGTCCAAAAAACATTACTTTTTTTTGGTTTGTTTTGTTTTACTGTGTAATATGCCAGCAATCAGTTCCATATGGTATCCATATACTCTATGATTTAAGGTTTCTGGAGTTTACTCTTCCATTTTACTTCACTGCACACACACAAAAATATACTATAACATACATATTTTTCTATCCCCTAAAATCATGTATGTAATTACTTTCTACTACTAAGTACCATTGTGTCTGACACAGATGCAAAAAATAGATACTGAACAATTTTTCCACAGTTCATTTAAATGCATAATACAGTAAAAGTGAAAATTACATTGCATATTATATGTACACCACTATATGTTCAGCTAAATTAAGTTATCATGTGCTTATGTACATGTACAGATAAAGAAGAGAAAGGAAAAGCAGTTTTAAGCTGTGAGGCTCCATCTGCAGTCATGCCCCTCTATAACACGGGGAGGTGTTTTTAAAGACACCACCCAGAGAGAGATTGTTTGCGAGAATCCTTCTGCGAGCAAAGCCAGCGGCTCTGCAGCCCTCCGGATGCGCTGGGTAAACCCTCAAAGGGAGAGAAAGGCCACGGTGGGGAGAGAGGTAAAGGGGAGCCTAAGGCTTTGCACTACCATTGCCTTTAGTTTAAAACAGAGCACTCCCTCCAAGCAAGGGTGATCAAACACTTTTGGAGCGCTGTTCATCCCACCCTAACACTGACCTAAATGAGGCTTACTGCTGGAAAAGGGATCATTCCTACCCTACAACCCCAGAGGAACCCATTTGGGGGTTTTGGTTACAGAATGATGTGACATCAACTAGATGCCTAATCGTTCAGCTGCTGCTGTTAAAGGAGGTGTTAGGGAGCCCATCCTCTGCCACAGTACCAAATAAAGAAAAAAGCAGAGTGCTGGGTCTGGCTGGGGCAGCAAGGCAACACCAGCAGGATGACCCATGGTGGTGTCAAACCAGGGTACGACTGCTGCTGCAGCAGTTTCCTCTCTGGGGTGTCTTCCCACATCGTTAATGTTTGTTCTTCTTTATTTCTTTTCAAGCTGACTCCTTTGTTTAAAAAAAAGAAAAGTGTTTGTAATTGCCCAGCTACTGTTTAACCCAGCTGACGTTCATCTTCTTTTAGTGTTAGCAACCACCCTCCCAGACTTGTGTACTTGATCAACACACCCACTATGTACACCCTCAGGCTTAACAAGCACTGTTATCCACGACATTTGCCAAGGCTGGGCCATGTGAGTTCCCCCTCAGTCACCCTCTCCGGTCATCTTCCCAAGCTTCCATTTCCAATCTTCTCCAGCAGGCTTCTTTAATTAAGAACTTAAGACATGTCCCGTTGAGTCAGACCAACAGGCCATCTAGTCCAGTGGCAATAGGAAATGCTGCTTCAAAGTGCACTATTAGTCAGATTTTCCCAATCACAGAGGCTTATGCAATGTTTTCTGAACCTTTTCTGATTTCTTCATGACAGTTTTAGGTAAGAGACTTGAACGTGGCTTTCAAATATGTTGCATAGCACCTATATAAGTCACTCAGATACACCATGCTCTAAATGTAAGGTCAAGTAATTTTTCCTGAAATAATGTTTGTGATAGGTGAGTTAGCACATTAAAATATGAAGTTAGACAGATAACCACGTCCCAATACATTCACTCATTGATCATCATGCGACCAAGGTATTTATGTCCCAGTGACACAAAACTGCACTGAGTGTCTGTGAACATGCTGAGAAAGTGAAGAACTGGTGCTGAGTCAATGTAAGTGGTGCTGAATCAGCCTTAGAGGAGTTCAGCACATTGCATCATCCTTTATGATCAAAGAAAGTGAGGAAAGCTAATGAGCAGCCAGCACTGCCATTATCCCACACACATAAACCATCCTGCCACACACCGCAGAGCACTAACAGAGCTGAGACAGATACTAATCTGTGGGAAACAAGCCGATTCTGCTACCACAAGGAGCACTGTGATTAGTGGTAGCATCAGAAGAATCGGTGCCAGTGGACGAACCCCTAGTCTATACTCTTTCCCAAGTATATTTCTTAAGTGCTACTTAAATAAATAAACCTCTGTTCCGGGTTAGCCATATGAGTAAGGGAAAATACATAAAATATTATGCACGCCAGCGTCATTCCTGGGACTGCATTTAAATGCACCCTAACCTTGCTGACCACTTGTCTGTCCACCCACATTCAGCCCATTGCCAACCACAGGTTTTCTATCCTACAAAATTCCCTTCCCAGGTTCTGAGCGGGCACCAGCTGCTCGGTGCCATCAGTTTAACTCTGCCACTTTTGTCCAAAATGTCTGTTGTGGGAATTGACAAGTATTCCATTTAAAAATGCAACAGCGAAATTAGGAAAAGGATCTCCCTTCCAAAGCAAGACATCATTTTAGGCTTCATCACGCCCTGCTGCCATGAGTGGTGCTTCTGCCCACAGAAAAGGCTGTGGGGCCATGGCAATGGACTGGCAGGAGCCTTAGGAGGCTGGGGAAAGGTAAGAAATTTTCTGGGTGTTGGAAGGAGTAAACGAAGAAAGTAAGAGGAGAAGCCAGTGTCTGGCAGGAGAAGCAGAGAGAGAGTGTGGGGTGTGGTGAGCAAGCCAGGAGGGAATTAGTAGAGCTGGAAGCAACGTTCAAGCTAAACAACTCCTCAAGTTCTCCGTGCAGAAGCTAGTGGAAGCTGGCTAATGGAGGTGTGGGGGTCAACAGAAGCACAGAAAGCAGGGATACAGATAAAATAGCAATCTAGGACTTAGTTTTACAAAAATAATGGCCAAAGACCTTTATTTTCAAAGGAATAAGCATTATTTTTTATTGTATTGTTGCTTATTCTCTTAGCTGTTTCCCAGGAAAATCTCCTCTTCTCATTTCCAGCATGTTCATTGGCACTTGTGGTACAGTCATCAAGGGAAACGGGGAGCTGCATGTGGTTGGGCTGTTCTTTATCTGATGCCAGTGGTGCCAAAAGGCAAATGCAGGAATCATCTCCATGTCCCACAGACTGGACCTAAAGCGTGTGCTGAATAGCATGGGCTTCATGTTAAGCTCTATCAGTAAATTTGAGTGAATTTCTAAGAAAGGGATGATTTTTGTTGACTGTTATTAGCACTCGAAGCAATAAGTAATTCCACTTGAAATGGAATATGGCCTATTACCGCATCCTGACCTGAGAATGAGCATTTTTGTTAATGAGGCCTGAGTCTCCGCAGCTTGGAATGAGAAAATTAATCCACTTACAGATTTTTAAATGGAATACTTGTCAATTCCCACTTGACAGGGAGGAGTAAGAATAGGAAATATTTCACTTCCCAGGGATCCTTAAGTATTACTGGATTCTCTCTAATCTCCAGCCATAACAAGCATGATTAATTGCAGTGGCAGGAACAGCAGGTCTTCCTCACCAAATCTCCTGCATGCCAACGTTTTGTTAGTGTGTGAGAATGCAGTGAAGTACCAGCTGTTGATAAAAGAGTGACTGTTCTTGTGCACATGTTCCAGCTGTGACCACACAATAAAGCTAAAACATGTAAGAACTCACATTTCTGTCTATTCCCACATATGCTTTGTGTGTAACTTCACTCATTGTCTCTATATATGTATATATAATACCTTTTACCCTATTTCTCTTCTGCACACAGCTGTAGGATTTTAACTAATACCACAAACTGGAGATTACTGCTGGGAATATTTTTATATACTTACCTTACCTGTGACCAGGAAGGGCAAAGAGAAAATATTAAAAGACCTCATTTAAGCAAAGGTTTGATTTCAATTGTTCTGGTCATTGAGTCCTTAACAAGATGCCTTTGGCTCCAATGGACAACTCAAGACCTGACTTAGACCCTCAGCACGGCCTTTGTGCACTTCCTGAGAAATCTCCCTATGAACTGCCCTGTTTCAGAGCTGTCCCTTCTTCTGTGCCTCAACAGCACCAAGGAAAGAAAGAATCTGTGACAGGTAGCCACCAGTGTAGGGAAACATCTGGCCGCTTATGCTCGATGTTCAAAGGACATTCAGCAGTCAGCTACTACTGTGATCATCAGAAGTGAGGAGAAGCTGGTACCCCAAACAGGATCTCAGTTTCAGGCAGCTGCCAGGCTCCTCCACACCACCTGAGCACCAGGCAGTGCAACTCTGTGACTACATCCCACTGGCCTCCTGTGGCCCATGAAGCCTCTCTTCTGTGTCTTCAAATAGAAAGTGTCTGCTCCACGTTATCATGCTGGCAGCACGATCTCTTGGCGTGGTACATGGGGGTGCTCTCAGAGGTGGACAGACGTCATCACCAGAGTCGCTCAGCAGTGTCAGTGTTGGTGCAGAAAGCCAGAAAAAGCCAAGGATAAGTAAGGAGAGTCATCACAGGCAAATTCCTTAAACACTAGTAGGTGAAACCCATCCTGACCTGGCTACATTTTCACTGGTAAAGTTAACCAAGATAGGGCACAGGTTTGGGTGTTATCTCATGGCCACCTTACCATCAGCTCCAGATAATGGTTCTGGCCACAGTGCAGGATTCATCCGCAGGGGCAGCTTTGACCAACCCCATTTAAAGGGAAAAGTGTTTAGCCATACAATTAGGAGTCAGGCTGTGCCGATGGGCCCAGGTCAGAGAACATACCTGGCCCATTGTCTGTAGTAGCACGGGTGTAGCCAGTTCCTATCTACATTTCACAATACATTACTATTCCTATTTACATTTCACTTGTAGCCTGCATCTAAATTGGCGCAGAATTATTAGATCACTTGCTCTTCACAGAGCACACCATAAAAACACACTAAGCTCACACAGCAGTTGTCTGCAAATCTGTTCTGGAAGTGTATTTGGCATAAATATCCTGTTTACAGGAGCACCAGACAGTAAGGTTCAGTTGCTGCCTTGGCACCATTTGTGCCCTGCAGAAGTCCTAAACTCCCCACCACATTGCATGTAGGTCACACACCACATCTATAGTGCACAGCATTTCACTGGCAGCAAGGGCTGGGACAGTCAGATGTTGCAGTCAGAGGAGCACCGAGAAGTAGCTTTCGCTCATTTAAAGAGCCTATTAAATCAGTGCTTAACCCGTGAGTGTTCTTCTGTATCTCATATGCCTCCATGTGACTTTCAAAGAGCAGATTTTCTTTTCTATTTCAGAAATGAAAGCTTCAGTAATCAGCAAGCCATTATTTGTACATGCACTTGAATTCCTGCAGCTGACTTTATGAATCTGTAATTTCCTCCTTGGTGGCTTTCATAAATGATAGTGAGACTGAAATGGATAGGTACTGTTCCTTGGAGGTTATTAAAGTAGATGTATCATTAACTGGATTTGGTCCCCTGTGGAAGTGTACTTTGATCTCCAGCCTAGGTAATACTTCTCTTCCTCTCTTCAGATGTACTCTATCTGCTTTCTTTAAAAGTGACAATTGCAAGGCTATCAGTTATTTGAAAGGTCTGCCATGGCAGGATTTGAAAAGCAGACTCCACTGTAAAAGCTGCTCTTTCTGTGGCTGTAACTACACAATGGCCGCAGGCTTTTGTTACACTAAGCACTGGAGATTTTCAAGAAAAAATAAGCTAGACACTCTCAGTCTAGATACTCTTTATCTACTCTTTCCTGGAAAAACAAGATTCATGACTCCAAACTGAGGACTGAGGAGAATGAAGCATTGACACATGGTTCAAAGGTCTTGATTTCAAAGCGAGACAGTGAAATATAGTGTCCTCAAAAATATTGGGTATTTGTAAACAAATCTTCATTAAAGATCAAATAATTCTCATTAAAGATGACCAGTGTTCAATGTTGGGCATGAGGTTGATTGGAAGGTTAGGATCCAGCACCTCCCTACCTGTATTCACAGAATATTCCTTCTTGGGTATCATGTTTCCTTCATGCAGTTTGTCTTGTTGAGCTTCCTCATAGTACTATTATACCATTTATAAGATCACAGCTTTCAAATCTTTCTTAAGTCCATATGATCTTAAAAAACAGGTTTTTACAATGAAGTTGACACAAAATCCTTCAGAAACCCATCACGATATGCTATGTCAGTCCTTCCCCAAGGCAGCAGTTCAGGCCCACTCCCTTAACATAGTGGAAGATCAAATTTGCAGCATCACATGCATCCAAACCAGTAGGCCAGTGGAAGCAGGACAACTCACAGAAAGGCCTCTGCATCCCATGAGTGTTTCACACAGGCCAGATAGAATCAGTAGAGACACCTTCACAAACATTGAGTTTAGCAGCTTTCAGAAAATATGTCCCATTCACTGACGCAGTCATTGTCCTGTCATAGTCCTGTCTCCAAGTAAACAGGATTACAGGAATCTTCATTTATCTCACTGAGTGAAAAATGGTTTCAAGCCACAAGTCAGATGCCTATCATGGAATATGATATGATGTTCAGTCATGTGACATTGAGAAGCCAGAAGGATGACATGTCACATGTGCACAGCAGGAAAAGCAACTTTCCCAAAACCTTCAGCATGAAATTTTGTGTGCAGTGTTTAGAATAATTACATTTTACAATGCTGCATCTCCGTGTGTCTCTGGCTGGCAACAGATGATGTGAATTAAACTTTATTATGTCAGCACTGCCAGATGTTGTGCTAACTATGGCCCCCTCCCTTTGAGGAAACTGTCGTGAAACTCTCAACTTGCTCATTCAAACAGTGATGACTACGTAGTCATGTTACGTATCTTGGGTCAAGATTTTTAGTTTTCTCTTCATCCAGAAGGACTACAGGTGCAAGTCAAGAAGAATGTCTATGTTTTTTCACGCTAAGAGAGGAATGGCGACTTCCCACAGAGTGTCTTGACAACAGCCACATTGGGTGATGTGGCAAGGGTATTGCATGTCAGGATGACTAGTTTTGCCTCTGAATTTCCATTTGCTACCTCCATTTGTTTATCTGAATCTGTTCATTGCCTTAGAATTTAAGTTACTCGATACCTTCTCCATTTTATTCTCTTTTTGTAGGGCACCTTGCACATGGCGGGGGAGCAGGGACGTGCCCATGTGCTTCTAGGTTGAAATTATTACAGTACTATTATTAGATGGAGATATTTTCTTCAATACCATTGGAGGACCAAGAAGAGAGGAGACTTCCTCTCCACACAGGCCATGCAGATGATCTGTCTAGCAGGGAAAAAATAGAAGCCCATTCCTCATCTGATGTTGACCTTCATTACAGCACTTACCTCAATGGTGTTACATGAACTTACCTCATCTGACCTAGTCTGTCCGCAAAGGAGACAGAAAGCTAAATCTGGAATGCATTTAAACAGCATTCAGAAAGAAGTTCAGCATAACTGAAACATAATGAGCACTCCAGAAAACCAGCCCAACAGCACTGATTAATTGCACTGAGCCTTTTTTAAATGAGATCTTCAGAAAGCCAGATCATCTCCAAATGGAGAGAAAACAATCAGCAAAGAATAAAGCAGCCAAGACAGTAGTAAGATAGCTTCTAAAAACTGTTGGGATTAGAAAGAATTATACATTAACTTTGGTTATTTAAGTGATTATTTTAACTGTGGCTCCCCATGGGCCTGATCCAAAGCCGATGAAGTCATCATACAGAAACAAAGGCCTGTTGCTGCTTTCTGAAACCGGTAAGCCTTTGTGTAGCATGCTCTGCTGTGTATGTGTCCCATAAATTACATCTGCATAGTTTTCTTATTAATAATGATGTGAAACATTACCAAGGCTGAAGCTTGGAGGAAGAAAAAAAATGTTGCTCAAGGACGTTCAAGTGATATAGCAAGGCACAACAGGGTAAAACCTAAGCCAACAAAAATTTAGGCTGAATCTCAGGGAAAAAAACCATACAGTAACATGTGTCAGACTGCTAAATATCCTCCCCAGAACAGTTAGAAAAATTTCCCTAAGTATTCAGGACCAGATTAGACAAGAAACTTGCCAATATGCCGCTGACAGTGACTCCCTTCAATGGAGTATGTGGTCTGAAGAGGTGCTTTACATCAAACTTTGGTTAGGCAAGTATATATAACCCATCTCCCAGATGGTCCCTCAAGAGAAACACACACCTTCTCCAAGGACTTATGTTACCTCTAATTTTGGAGGTCAGTTACAAGAATTTTCCTGCCCTACACACCAACGTACAGCACAGAGATGACGCTACTGCTGACCCAAGCTACTGCTCCTTTGGTGCCACGTAGTGTTGTGAGCTCTGAGAACCTCTGTGCTTGCCTTGTTATGATGTCCACATATCATTAGCTCATTAGCTTACGTTCCATGCTGGGACAATAAAGCCTCACAACCTTTTCCAGTACTACTTGTGCATCACAAGCCAACTTTGGCACCCAAGCAGCACACTCCAATTTGCTGGCGTACTAGTTGTGGCTGGAATAGATTTAACTTTCTTCATAGTATCTCGTATGGTGCTATGTTTTGGATTTGTGACCAAAACAGTGTTGATGACACGCTGATGTTTTCTTTATTGCTGAACAGTGCTTACACAAAGTCAAGACGTTTTCTGCTTCTCACGCTGCCCTGCCAGCATACTCACTGGCTAGGGGTGCACAAGAAGTTGGGGTGGGACACAGCTGGGACAGCTGACCCCAACTGAACAAAGGGATATCACATACCATATGACATTGTGCTCAGCAATAAGAGCTGGGGGAAGAGCGAAGAAAAAGACATGTTTAGAGGGATGGCGTTTGTCTTCCCCAGTAACCATTACACATGATGAAGCCCTGCTTTCCTGGAAATGGCTAAACATCTGCCTGCTGATGGGAAGCAGTGAATTAATTTCTTGTTTTGTTTTGCTTGCATGCACAGATTTTGCTTTACCTATTAAGTTCCTTTATTTCAACCCACAAGTTTTCTCACTTTTACCCCTCCGATTCTCTTCCCCATTCCACTGCGGGAAGAATGAGTTAATGGCTGTGTAAGGCTTAGTTGTCTACCAGGATTAAAACCCAACAGCTGTTTACTCTGGCCTGACCCAGAAAGGGTGTAGTTTCACCCAAAGAACAGAGTCCCCAACAGTGTACCTATTGAACTTCGGTGGAAGTGAAAGACTATGGGGAAATTTGTTTTCTGGGAGAAAACCAGTTTTAAAACAAAAAGCAGATTACAAACTTCAGTGAGAAACTTTGTGAGAACATTAAAGCTTGGTAAAGACCATCAATACTGTGGGTGTGAAACTTGCGTGTCATGCAGACACAGCAGATTAACACAGGGGCAGCCTTTTGAGGCCACTTTCATACTTATTCACATATCATCGAGGCCGTGTTTCCGATAATGAATGTTAGGTTCATAACTGTTGAGCTTATGCCTACTCTTCTGTAGTTAGTGAAAGAGGCACCTTCAGAAGGAAAGTCATGCAGTATGAATCACTGAAGACTACTGTTGCTCTCCCTCGATTTATAGGTTGATTTTTGCTGCTAGCTGTGTCAATTACAATAGATGTTTCAAGTTAGGTGGTCAAAAGCAGGCCATGCAGGCCTGGAGGGCTATTGGAGGCATCTAAGCTAACGAGTTCAAGAGACTGTCAGGTCCTAGATATGTGTTCACCAAAGTGAAGAAGCACTCACAACAAATATTAGGAACCTGTCACCCTGGACTTTCCAAAAATGACCAATTATATGGGATACATTGTAGGAACTGCAGCTACAGGATGTGCAGGTGCTTTGGACTTTGGGTCCATCAAGAGGATCTGTCTGCTGATAGAGACCACAGCTTCTGCTGCCTTCAGAGCAATGAAGACTAAACTGGCCTTCTATGTCTTGCCTGCAAATCATGGCAGTGATTACTTCCTCCCATTCCCCATTTGCAGCTCAGGCAACCGTACTTGCTCTAGTTTAGGCACGTTTTGGGCTCTGATTTCCAGCTCATATTCTGCATTGCATGATCAAAGTCTACTCTAAACAACCAGCTTATTCCGCTTTTCCTCCTGGGAATCATTCTGTAGGTATATGAGGGCCTTACATCTGCACAATTTATCATTAAAATGCAGTATCCCATAATCATGCCAGCAGTAAGTGAAATCATGATACACAACTGCTGAAAAGACTCAGAGCTCCATCTCACTACATTGGGTGGGAATTAATTCAAAGAATGTAAGCAATCAACATGTGGTATTGTTCTAATAAATACTCAAAATGACAACCATAAAGCCTGGCCAATGCAAGAAAAGCAAACGTCCATACAAATTTTCTGTGGTAAGCACTCTCAGTGCTTAACATATCCCTAGAGGCTACTGTTGTCATTACTTCGCATTCCACTTATTTTGAGTTTTTCCACTTCTATACATTTCTTCATTAAAGCCCTGTGAACCCATCTACCCACTGCACAACTTAAAGGGGTGTCTACGGGGTAGTTACACTCCGCACTATAACATGGGAGCAGCATTGTGGTTTTGCTCCTATTAGAGCATCGGTCTTTTGCAGATGAGTGCTCCTGGTTGTATAGGACTTCCACTAAGCACTTTCCAGTCTGTTTTGTTCCAGTGATACCTGGCTAGTGAATTCCCCTGTCTTTGAAAAAATGCTTATCAAATGTTAATTTTTTGCCCTCTGTGGCAGCAACATTAAGATTTGTAGAAAATTCACAACAAAAGGCCATAGGGATAACTTCTAAACTGTTCCCCAAACTTGGGAATAGCAGCATGTAATGCAGTCACACAGAGAAATAAAAGGGTAGCCAGTTATTTATATATTGAAAATCTGAAGTTGTTTTTCAAAGGTATACCCATTAATGTTAATTGAACACAAAGAAGGATAGTGTAGAAGTTTAAACATTAGTGTGAAACTTGGGACACTTGGAGGAATATTTCCAAATAGCCTGTCTAAGCACAAAAAATCCAAGTCATCTGTAATGAAAGGAGAAAAAAAAGACCTCAGATGGGGCTCTTTCCCAGCTTTTTACAAAGGTTTCATATGGGAGGTGAGAATTTCACTGGAAGTAAAATACAGTATCATCGAAAAGGAAGATACTATGGATCCAACTTTCTATCTACTTATATAAGTGGGATTCAAGACATTTCTGCCAAATCTTCTGCAAGTGCAGTGGTGTGGAAGCAACAGGAACAAGAACAGATCAAAGCACTGGTTTTTATCCCAAATATGCATGGTTTCAGTGTACCGTAATATGGAGCAAGGGCAGATGCAACCTTATTCCAAGGTTTTTTCAGAGAGTGTCTTCTAGGAGAAGGAGAATAGCTATTATGTTAATTTAACAAATCAGGAACTAAAGTCTAGAGATATGCATTCTCAAAGATATATTTGTGCCTAAAATATCTGATACAGATGCCAGGCATAGGATGAGAGCCCATGCATAATCAATCCAGTGAGCTCACATTCAGGATAAACTATCCTATAATTGGACAAAACTTACTGTTAGCACAGAGGAAATAGGGCACAGCAGTGATATCAAGAACAGCAGTAACAGGAGCAATAACGATTATAGATGTACCTTTCTGTGCCTGGAAATGACCGTAACTTTGCCATAATATTCAAATTTGTGGAAATCAAGGGGAGTCTCAGCAGCTCAGCTCTGAAAGCAGGGCTCTCTTTGGTATCACAAATTCCAAATATTTTAGAAAAGCAGAATTATTGTCCGTAGGTGTCTGAACCAAAAAATGTTCCTCAATCTTTTTTTTTTTTTTGGATGATCTCCTGGTTCTACCCACATATTGTACTCTTAATCCTGGCGCATAATTGAGCTAAGGAGGCCACAGAGTCTGCATTACATAGGGTGAAATGCTGAATATGAAATTCTTTTCCAGTTGTGGGGAAAAGACAAGGACTTTGTCCTATTGGTGTTGTGGCCTTGGACTTAGAATGAAGTTAGTTATTCTTGGTATGGTACATTTCCTTTTGTTTATTCCTCACAATCATTTAAAAATAGCTTTCTAAGACTCACAGAATCTCTCAGTGTTTGCTATTTTAAAACAGATGCTTCTTTACACAGACTTAAGCAAGAGTTATTTTTTGAGGACACATCATTGTCCTGGACTTTCTCTGTAAATGTATCTGTCTGCACAAAGGCAGCAATTCTGCCCTCAACACTGTTGACGACTGGGTGTTCATGGTTAATGTAAGACAAAGACTTATCCTCCAGATCAGTTGTAAGAGCTTTTCTTTCACACCATGAACACAACAGCCTGCTCAGGTCTAACGATTTGAATCACAGCTATTTGTAACAAGAAAACCTGTTCCAAAAAAATGGCTTTCATCTTTTGTCTGTCATGAAGCATACCTACATAGCTCTCTGCAGTCCTGTGTTAAGTGAAGCTCTGAAGTAAACTGTGGATCTGTCACCTCTGGACAGAAGCTGGTCAGGACCTTTCACTATTCTCTTGTCCTGGGCAGATGCAACACCTTCATTAGGCATACATATATCAGCAGATGCTCTGGAAGCTCACTTCTGATCATAAAAAGGTGGTGTGAGTTTTAGAAATGTTAAACACACAATAAACAGGCCAGTAGATTAAGCCCAGCAGATGATGAAGAGTCTGGTTTTACTACTTCAGCTTATGAATATGTGTATACTTGCTAACCTAAGCAAGCACCTAATTGACTTGGATGTTTTCAAACAAACCTTGAGCTTGAAAAAGTTCATGCTGGACTACTCAGAGAGCAAACTTAGACCATGACTAGCTTAGACCAGACCATGACCATGTGCATCTTAGACCAGAAAAGACCATGACCATGACCATCTTGGACTTAGACTAGCTCTAAAAAGTAAACAACAAAAAAATTATTTTTTGTGCCCACTGTAGCTAAGGGAAGGAGCGATGGACTTCAAATACACAAGGAAATATAGCTTAGATGTCACAGAATACCTTCTTACTTTAGGACTAGGGAAGTCCTGGAATAAACTCAGAGAGCTAATTATATTCTCCTACAATGCAGGAAAAGTCATTATATTACTGGATCTCAGTGAAAACAAAAAAAGTTAAACTCCAGAAGCAACTAATCACACTCTGTAATACTGCCTGTCAATATTTCATTCAAATCCAACCTTTGCGCTACCTGATACCACAGAATCCCACGTCTGGTCCTTAATGGAAAGACTGAGGCTCTTATGGGTGCAGTCACACCACGGTAAGAAACACCTGAATGTTTGCAGTAGGCGCCCATGCCTCCCCACACCGAGGTTACTGCTGCACAGGTCACTGGAGAAACAGGAAGCAAATAATCTAAACAAATTCCATTTAATTTTATGACTCTCAGTTGATGTGTCTATTTGGGGTCCAAGTGCATTCTCCTTCCAGGTGTGCTGTCTCCGGGACCCAACTGAGTCTTTGAAGCAAGTGGAGACCTTACCTTTTCCTTGTTTTTCCTTTCCCTATCCCTGTCTGTTAAGTATTACCCCGTGACCTTTCACTGATTGGCTTCAATTAAGGCCATGGATTTCCTCTTCCTGAACCAAAGTCAGGTTACAGTGCAAGAATAATAAAGGCAAAATGAATGTGTTGCAGTCATCGATGTACAGTCCCCAGACGTCAGCATTTGGGGTAAAACTTTACTTGAGACTCTCACCTCTCAAGAGCCTCATGACACAAATTGGTGGTAGCTTTTTGAAATCTCCAGTACTTCTCTACAGGAACATTTCTTGGGTCTTTTTCTTTTTTCTTTTCTTTTCTTTTCTTTTCTTTTCTTTTTCTTTTCTTTTCTTTTCTTTTCTTTTCTTTTCTTTTCTTGTCTTTTCTTTTCTTGTCTTTTCTTTTCTTTCTTTTCTTTTCTTTTCTTTTCTTTTCTTTTCTTTTCTTTTCTTTTCTCTTTTCTTTTCTTTTCTTTTCTTTTCTTTTCTTTTCTTTTCTTTTCTTTTCTTTTCTTTTCTTTTCTCTCTTCTTTTCTTTTCTTTTCTTTTCTTTTCTTTTTCTCTTTTCTTTTCTTTTCTCTTTTCTTTTCTTTTCTCTTTTCTTTTCTTTTCTTCTCTTTTCTTTTCTTTTCTTTTCTTTTCTTTTCTTTTCTTTTCTTTTCTTTTCTTTTCTTTCTTTTCTTTTCTTTTCTTTTCTTTTCTTTTCTTTTCTTTTCTTTTCTTTTCTTTCCCTTTCCTTTCCCTTTCCTTTCCCTTTCCTTTCCCTTTCCTTTCCCTTCCTTTCCCTTTCCTTTCCCTTTCCTTTCCCTTTCCTTTCCCTTTCCTTTCCCTTTCCTTTCCCTTTCCTTTCCCTTTCCTTTCCCTTTCCTTTCCCTTTCCTTTCCTTTCCTTTCCCTTTCCTTTCCTTTCCTTTCCCTTTCCTTTCCTTCCTTTCCCTTTCCTTTCCTTTCCTTCCTTTCCTTTCCCTTTCCTTTCCCTTTCCTTTCCCTTT